>NC_042622.1:37760908-38361057 GCF_901001135.1 Rhinatrema bivittatum | reverse complement strand
TATTGACTCAGTTTTTTTAAACAAAAAAAATGTAGATTGTTGTACCAAATGTACAGACTGCAGATTATGGACTAAACTAAAGAGAGACATCATTCCTTGGATTTTCAAAGTAGGCAGTGAAGGTAGCAACTAAACAGATGCTTTCAGGCTTGGGTTTGTCATTAGGTACACACTAGGCCTGTGCCTCGGCAAAACTCTAGAGGCCTTAGGGCCACCTGAAGATTTGCTGCTTCCCAGCTATGCAGAGAAGCTCACTCAGCAGAGAAGAGCCTGTTGCTTCCTGATCCAGCCCCTTTGCCCTGTGCAGGGAACAGAAGGGAAGGGGGACGAGGATGAAGCAGGCAGAAGGAAGCAAAGGAAAGGCATTCTGCTTCCTAAGCAATCCCCTCCCCCAAGGAAGAGAGTCTGGAGCAGATATATCAGAAGAAAGAAGGCTGTGCCTTAGATTTTCTGCTCCCAGTTGTTCCTTGTCCAAGGGCGTGGGGACAGGGTGACAGTGGCAACAGCACCGACAGTCCCCAGGGGCAGCAAATCTTAAATCCACCACTGAATGCTTTCATTAAAGTGTACAAAGCCTGTGGATTGCACGTATAAACTGCTTCAATCCAAAAAAAAACACACACACCGGAGAAAAAAAGTGCACTCCAAAAAATTATCCACACATGAAAGGAGATGCAAACAAATAAATGCAGTCCAAGTATCAGCAAAAATTAAAGAAATGATCTTTTTGAATCATTTAGTTTTTATATTTTTACAACGGCTACTCCACTGCTCACCTTCTATATACAGGAGTTCTCAACCGGGTCCCCCGACACGGACCCCGTGTTTCGCCAAAAGGGAGTGCACCCCTTGACTCAAATATGGACTTTAATTAAGCTGTGAAAAATCCATACTGCAATAGTCCCTCCCGAAGCAGCCTTTTGGTGAAACACGGGGTCCGTGTCGGGGGACCTGGTTGAGAACTCCTGTATATAGAAGGTGAGCAGTGGAGTAGCCGTTGTAAAAATATAAAAACTAAATGATTCAAAAAGATCATTTCTTTAATTTTTGCTGATACTTGGACTGCATTTATTTGTTTGCATCTCCTTTCGTGTGTACATATAAACTGCTGCCGTAATTGGTAAAAATTATCTTTATTTTGGGAAAGATGTTTAAATTGTTGATGCCTTCTAGTATTAACAACAAATTAAGAGAATTCTGGCAGATTTTCAGTTTTTACAACTAAATTGTTTGTAATTTGTGATTTTCTTATGTTGAGTCGATAAAAGGTATTTCGATTATGTTTTAACTTACGAGCCTTTGAGATCACACAGATGCAACTGCAAGATGTCACAAGTTCATGTACAACCTCACTGAATGGTTCCTATATCAAACAAAAACAACCTACAAAGAACCGCCAGATGCAATACAGTCATTGGCATTCCGCACTATAGTTTATGCCAGTTGAATCTGTATCATTTTTAAGAGCCAATGTGTTTCCCCTTATACATTCCTAAATTGCACTGCCCTATAAAACTACAGTACTACCACAGAAGCACATGGCTTGCAAAGCTGGAAAAATCCCAGAAGCCAGATCTGAGTGTCTAGAATTGGGCAAATGATGCCTAAAATTCAGAAAAGCAAAAATGGAGAAATTACTTATCTGATAATTTTGTTTTCCTTAGTGTAGACAGATGGACTCAGATGAGTGGGTTATGTGCTCCTCCTCTGCTAGCAGATGGGAGATGGAGTCAGATTTCAAAGCTGACGTCATCCTGGGTACATATACCCCTGCACTGACCTCACTTCCTCAGTATCCTCCTCGAAAAGCCATTGTGGATATATATTTTGCATAACTTGGTTATACTTATTAAACTTGATTAACTGAGTCAACTGATTTAAAAAAACTGGAGACCGCCAGTGCACTTAACTAAGTCAACGCCAACACCAGACTAACTGTGGATGTCTTGAACTAAGGGTAGGCAATGGCTTACCCGTATTTGTTTTTGTCTCAAGGTTCACTTTCCCAGGACCTCCTTCTCTGGGGACAGCTGTGGGCAGGATGCTGAGTCCATCTGTCTACACTAATGAAAACGAAATTATCAGGTAAGTAATTTCTCCATTTCCTATCGTGTAGCCAGATGGACTCAGGCCAGTGGGATGTACAAAAGCTACTCCTGGACAGGGCGGGAGGCTGCCCGTGGCCCACTTAGTACTGCCCTTGCGAAGGCTGCGTCTTCTCGGGCCTGAACATCCAGGCGGTAGAACCTGGAGAAGGTGTGTAGGGAGGACCACATCGCCGCCCAACAGATCTCGGCAGGCGATAGCAGTTTGGTTTCTGCCCAAGATACTGCTTGGGCCCTAGCAGAATGAGCCTTAACCTGTAGTGGTAAGGGCTTCCCTGCCTCTATATAGGTTGCCTTGATTACTTCCTTGATCCAGCAGGCTATGGTTGCCCGCGAGGCCGCTTCTCCTTGTTTCTTCCCGCTGTGAAGGATGAACAAGCGATCTGTTTTGCGCATCGGTTCCGATCTTTTCGGGTATCGCACCAGGAGTCTACCGACATTTAGGTGGCGAAGAAGGTATGAGTCTTCAGAGTCCTTATGTTCATCAGGATATGGTAGGGAGATGGTTTGGTTCAGATGAAACTCGGAAACCACTTTCGGTAGGAAGGAGCGAACGGTGTGCAGCTGTATGGTTCCAGGAGTGAACCTAAAGAAGGGTTCCCAGCAGGATAGTGCCTGTGGTTTGGAGATAAGACGAGCTGAACATATTGCCACCAAGAATACCATCTTCAATGTTAAGAGGCATAGTGACAGATCGCATGTTGGTCTGAAAGAAGCCCCCGCTAGGAAGTCTAATACCAGATTGAAGTTCCATAGGGACACCGGCCACTTTAGAGGTGGCCGAAGTTGCTTAACCCCTTTTAGGAAACGGGTCAAATCCGGTTGAGCTGCTAGACAGATACCGTTCACTTTGGCTCTGAAGCAGGAGAGGGCGGCTACTTGGACCTTGAGTGAGTTGAGAGACATTCCCTTCATCATACTGTCCTGTAGGAACTCAAGGATCAAGAGGATTTTTGCTGTCCGTGGGAGAATCCAGCGGTCCTCGCATCAGACTTTGAATATTCTCCAGATCAGTATGTATGTCAGAACGTGGAGAACTTGCGCACACGGAGCAGGGTGTCAATCATGGGTTTCAGGCGAGTCCTCTCAAAGGCCAAACCGTAAGAGAGAATCGAGATGGATCTTCGTGAAGAATTGGGCTCTGCTGAAGAAGGTCCCTGTGTGGGGGTAGGCACAGAGGGCTCTCCGCAAGGAGTCTTTCATGTCTGCGTACCATGGGTGTCTTGGCCAATCCGGGGCTACTAGTAGAACTAGTCCCCCCTGTGGTGTTCTATCTTGCGGATGACCTTGCCCAGTAGTGGCCATGGGGGGGGGGGGGAAGGCATACAGTAAGACTTCCTCTGGCCAGGTCTGGACGAGGGTGTCGATCCCTTGGGAGTGTGGCTCTCGTCTGTGGCTGAAGAACCTGGGGACTTGGGCACTGAGGTAGATGGCCAGTAGATCCATGGCTGGTAGGCCCCAGCGATTCACTATCAGTTGGAAGGCTGTGGTCGACAGCGTCCATTCCCCCGGGTCCAGGCTCTCTCTGCTGAGGAAATCTGCTGAGACGTTGTCTTTTCCTGCGATGTGGGAGGCAGAGATCCCTTGTAGGTTTATCTCCTCCCATGCCATGAGAGGATCTATCTCCAGGGACACCTGCTGGCTCCTGGTTCCTCCTTAGCGGTTGATGTAGGCCACCGTTGTGGCGTTGTCAGACATTACTCGAATCACTTTGTCTCGGAGTCTGTGGCTGAAATCGCAGGCAAGCTAGTCTGACTGCTCGAGCTTCCAGGCAGTTTATGTTCCATCCCGCCTCTTCCTTGCTCCATTGTGCCTGGGCCGTCAGTTCCTGGCAGTGGGCTCCCCACCCTCACAGGCTCGCATCTGTGGTGAGCAAGATCCAGTTCAGTGGGGATAGGTTTACTCCTATGCTTAGGTGGTCTTCCTGTAGCTACCACTGAAGCTGAGAACGTGCATCTGCTGGTAGTTGGAGGCGAATTGAGTAATCCTGGAACAGTGGGTTCCAGCGTGAGAGCAAGGATCGCTGGAGTGGTCGCATGTGGGCCCTTGCCCATGGAACGACTTCCTGGGTTGATGCCATAAGGCCTAGGACTTGAAGATAGTCCCATACTCTGGGGCGCACATTGGTCATCAAGTGTCGTAACTGTTCCATTAGCTTCCTTTTGGTGTCGAAACGGGCCCCCAGGTACTCTAGAAACTGGGAGGGCTGCAGACTGCTCTTGCCCGTGTTCACGACCCAACCAAGTTCCTGCAGTAGGTTCTTGACTTTGCTGGTCACCTGCTGGCTCTCTTCCGAAGACTTTGCCCTGATCAGCCAGTCATCCAGGTAAGGGTGAATCAAGATCCCTTCCTTCCTTAGTGTTGCCACCATGACCACTATGATTTTGGAGAATGTTCTGGGGGCGGTTGCTAGGCCGAAGGGTAGCGCTCTGAACTGGTAATGGTGACCCAGTATCACAAAGCATAGATAACGCTGGTGCTCTTGATGGACTGGAATGTGAAGGTAGGCTTTGGAGAGGTCCAGGGAGGTCAGAAACTCCCCTTGTTGTACTGCCATTACGGAGCAAAGGGTCTCCATGCGGAAGTGTAGTATCCGCAGATGACGGTTGATGTTCTTGAGGTCCAAGATGGGCCGGAATGATCCTTCCTTCTTGGGAACAATAAAATAGATGGAATAACGCCCCGTATTTTGTTGGGGCGCAGGAACCAAAGTTATTGCCTTCAGACTGAGTAATCTTGTCAGAGTGACTTCCACTGCCAGTCTTTTGGTATGGGAGTGGCAAGGGAACATCATAAATTTGTCCCGAGGAATACTGCGGAACTCCAGAGAGTAACCTTCTCGAATGATGTTTAGTACCCTTTTGTCCGACGTGATCTCGACCAGTCTTTGGTAAAAGAGGGAAAGTTGACCTATTTCCTCTTCCTGTGGATGGATTGGCCCCTTCTCTTTGGAGGGCATGGCTAGAGCCTGCCCCTGTGCCTGTTCCTCTCTTGGTATGTCGGTTCTGAAAGGACTGGGGCCTTCTGGGAGGATGTGGTGCTTGGAACTGTGAGTTCCTGTACGGACTAAAGCATTGAGAACCTCTGCCCTGGCTCTTCTGGGCGAGGGACGCTGGGATCTTTTAGCCCTCTCTTCCGGTAGCAGAGGCAATGGGGATTCGCCCCACTTGCTGGCTAACTTTTCCAATTCGTTTCCAAATAGGAGAGATCCTTTAAAGGGCATTCTCGTGAGATTCACTTTAGAGCTCATGTCAGCAGACCAATTTCACAGCCAAAACTGTCTTCTGGCTGAGATATGCACTAGATCTGAACTTGCGTCTGAAAGAAAGGCTGCTGCAGGTTCCATCGTCTCGCCAGTATACATTCCGGAGTTATTTGCCTCTCTCAAGAGGAGCAAACAGGAACGTGCCACCAGTGCGCAGCAGGAGGCAATCTGCAGTGTCATTGCTGTTGCGAAGGCCTGCTTAAGGATGGAATCCAATCTTCTGTCCTGAGTGTCCTTCATTGCAGCTCCTCCCTCAACAGGGATAGTAGTTCACTTTGAGACAGCGTAGACCATGACATCCACTTTTGGAAAGCACAGGCGTTCCTTGGCCGCTGGTTCCAGAGGGTATAAAGGCTTCCAAGGCCAGACCTTCTTTAAGGTCTTTAAGACTTTAAGTCTTTAAGACTTCTTCGCCATAACAGAAACATGGCTCAAAGATACCGACCAAGTACTTACAAATTACCTAACCAACAATGCTTATGACATATTCTCCATTCCACGAAAGTCACGCAGAGAAGGGGGACTACTCCTCATAATAAAAAAACATTTCTCTATGAAACTGATCCCAACCTCCCAGAGAAATATGAAATTGCCTTGCTTGACTCCGAATTCCTACAATTAATTCTAGTATATTGCCCTCCAAAACTTCATGATGATGATGACGATGATGATGATATCTCCCCTCTACTTGAATTCTTAATAACAAACATCAGCACAAAAAAACCATCCATTATTCTTGGTGACTTCAATCTTCACACTGATGCTAACCCTAGATCTCAAAATTGCCAAACTATGTTCGACATGCTCTCCTGCCTAAATCTGAACCAACTTATAAACAACCCCACTCACAAAGCAGGTCATACGCTAGATCTAATCTTCACCAACCAATTCTTCTTTGACACTACAATATCTCTCAACCCTGTTCCCTGGTCCGATCACTACCTAATTCAATGCTGCACACAAAGTATCTCCAACAAAATGACAAGAACAAATAAACAAGTGTCTTTCAAATACAGACCCCCCTTCCAAACTGACTCTATCAAACAAGAACTAGAGAGACAAATAATGAATCTAGACTTTTCCAATATACATAAATGCCACCCAATCCTGGTTCCAAGTGACTAAACAATCAGCGAACAATATTAACCCTGAAAAAACAAAATTTATAAAACAAAACAGAGAGAAAAACAACCCCTGGTTCAATCAACAACTCAGATCCATGAAATCTAATCTCAGAAAATTGGAAAAAGAATGGCGCAAAGACAAATGCCAAGCTTCCCTTCAAAGATATCGCACACAACTCTCCAATTATAAGAAAACAATTCTGAACGCCAAACGTGACTACTACAGTATGAAGATAAAAAACTCTTCAAATAAATCGAACGCCCTATTCAACATAGTTAAAAACCTAATAGACGAAAACAACAAAGTCACCCCTTCTTCCGAAGTAAATAACATTAGCCAAGACCTTGCTATGTTCTTTAAAAACAAAATAGAAAAAAATAACGAAAACCTTTATCAACCCTCCTTCTGATGAATTACCTTCCAACACTTTAACTATATCAACTTGGTCAAACTTTGAACCAATCTCAATTACGGAAACAGAAAAAATGCTACAAAAAATAAACCCAGCACGTCATGAGCTCGATACCATTCCAACCCGTGTATTTAAAGAAATGGTTCATTTTATTGCACCGACCCTTGCTGCAATTATTAACAAATCTCTAGAAGAAGGTCAATTACCTTCTAATCTAAAAACCGCTACAATCACCCCCATATTGAAAAAAAAGAACATGGACCCAAAAGATCTGAACAATTATCGCCCTATCTCCAACCTCCCATTACTCGCCAAGATGACTGAAAAAGCTGCTCTAAAACAACTCAACGAACATCTAGAGACCAATAATATTTTACATCCCTCTCAACACGGCTTCAGAAAGAACCGAAGTACTGAAACCCTTCTGATCAACTTATCTAACAAAATTATAAGAGGTTTTGACAACAATTTAAACCATTTATTAATCCTACTCAATCTTTCTGCAGCCTTTGACACAGTTGACCACAATTTACTAATCTCAAGTCTTACCAACATAGGACTATCAGGAAAAACTCTAGACTGGTTCTCCTCGTTCTTAAGTGACAGGTCCTTCAAAGTCACCTTCAATAATATATCATCGGATCCACTTCCCCTACAAACCGGAGTACCACAAGGCTCTGCCCTCTCTGCCACCCTCTTTAATATTAACCTACTCCCACTCTGTCAATTCATCTCAAATCTTGGCATCTCTTTCTTTTTGTACGCTGATGACATACAACTACTCATTCCAATAACTTCATCTATTGAAGATGCAATCAATCTCACAATAAACCACCTAATCTCAATCAGAAATTTACTGAATCAGCTAAAATTATGCCTTAATATGAACAAAACTGAATGCATCCTCATAAAAAGAAACACCACAGATCTAACAACCCCTATACCTTCCATAAAAATCGACAATAATATCCAATTGAAAACTCTTGTGAAAGACCTTGGTATCTGGATAGACAATGATTTGAACCTAAAAAAATGCATCTCAATGAAAACAAAAGAAGGCTTTCACAAACTACTTATACTCAAGCACCTTAAACCACTTTTACACCAACATGAGTTCAGGACAGTCTTACAATCTCTCATTTTTTCAAGCCTCGACTATTGTAACGCACTGTTCATTGGCCTGCCCAAATCCACAATTAAACCACTCCAACTTTTACAAAATGCCGCGGCCAGGGTACTTACTGGCAAGAAGAAATCGGAACACATCACCCCAGTTCTGAAGAATCTTCACTGGCTACCAATAATACAAAGGATAAATTACAAAATGTTAACTACTCTTCACAACGAAATCTACAAAGAAGATAACACAGCCCTTGACCGCATGATTCAACTGCACAAAGCTCCACGCACAACAAGAAACACCGGCAAATTACTTCTAGTCATTCCCTCCCTTCCCTATGCTAAATTATCCTAAACTAGAAATAGAGCCTTTTCAATCGCTGGTCCAAAAGCATGGAACTCTTTACCTGCCTAAGCTCGATCAGAGACTCTAAATCCTTCAAAAAAGAACTGAAAACTTGGTTATTTAGACAATCTTTCCCTGACAAAGTTGATTAATCCAATCCCACCTTCTCAGATTTACTTTTTCTTCTTTCCCTTCCCTCTACTGTTTCCCCCACTTATATGAGCCTCTTTCAAACACCCAAGCACGTTTATACTTAAATTATGTATCTAAATGCCCATCTACTCATGCTTGCCTACCGAATTCACTATTGGTAAGTCATACTCTTCCATACCTATGTTCACACACTTGACTTACGCCAGATTGTTACCTGTTTACCAGTTGACTATACAAGTCTCAACTTGTTCGTTATGAATGTGTTGTATGTATTATGTTGTTACTTTGTAAACCGGAGTGAAGGCAGCCTGCTAAACTTCAGTTTATAAAAGAATCTAAATAAATAAATAAAGGTTGGCCTCTGGGGTATCCCATTCCAGGTCAATCAGTTCCTGGATGGCTTCCATCATCGGGAAGTAGCATGAGGCTTTACGAAGGGACACCAAGATTGGGTTCTTCGTTGGTTCCGCCATGGGATCCGTGCCTGGAATATCCAGAGTCTGGGAAACAAGGGCTGGTAGTTCATCCTTGTGGAAGAAACGAAGCATGGTTTGGTATGGTTCCAGGCCTGGAGGGATTTCTTTTTCTTCTAGGGAGTGGTCATCATCTGAGGTATCCGGGAGATTCTTAGTAAGACAAGGCATTCAAGTAAGGCAGGAAGGATTTTGTGCTTCCGGCAGGGGTTGAGCCTGTGTTGAAGCCTGTACAAAGGCTTGCAGCCCCTGGAAAAATTCCAACCAAGAGAAGGTCCTTGGGTCCATGTTAATCCCAGGGGGAGTCTGGGTAGGGGCCCCTGAGGTGCCCTCCTGTGGAAAAGTCATCTCGGAGTTGCATAGGTCCGGGGAGCTATCGTATGTAGTGGTTCCAGACCCATCCTCAGACAGTGAAGGACCAGGCTTTGGTCCTCTCTGGGCTTCTTCACAAAGCTGACACAGGCAGGACTCCAGTTCAGGCTGCGCGGCTCTTATGTGGCAGGCCGTACAAAGAGAGTGCCTTCTGGCCTTCTTGGATGCCGGTGCCATTGAATTTATGTTTGGACGCACAAATTAGCTTCACTGCGCGTGAGAATTGTGCGCGGCCGTAGTTATGCGCACGGAGTGCTCCCCGGTGTGTGCGCGGCTAACTTGGGCGCACCGCTGCGCGCACGGCTCTATGGGATGCGCACAAGTTATGCGCATCGGCTGCCAGATTGTCCTGCATGTACCACTGAGGGGAAGGGAAGATGGCTCCAATGATCCCCGCATATAAGATGGCGCCCCTCCTAAGGGTATTCACGTGTGTGGACCCTTGCACCGGATCAGGGCCTAGCCTAACCAAGGCTGCTCAACCCGATAGGTGCTCCCTTTTTTAACTCGCCAGGGGCAGACACGGTGCGGTGATCCAAGCTCTGGAGACCGGAGACCTGAATTTAAAGTTTCCTTCTTACCTGGTCTCGGTGCTTACCGCTTGTGCATCGGACGGTCTCCAGCTGCAGGGGGAGAGGGTTTTACCTTCACCGCCGCACTTGGATGCGTACCCGCTGCCTTTCAGCCACTCTGGGGGCCAAATCCACGCTGGAACCAAGGCACACCTCTGAGGGATATCAGAGATCACCTCAGGAATTCTCAACTGGGGCAGGGACTCTTAGGTATCACCGCAGGAGAGCGGGGCTCAATCTTCTTAAGGTAAATTTATCTTCGTATTGCAATTTTCCTAACACTGTGCTAGTGTGTGGGATTGTGTCCGCATCTGCTTGGAAATGGAGTGATACTGGGGAAGTGAGGTCAGTGCAGGGGTATATGTACCCAGGATGACGTCAGCTTTGAAATCTGACTCCGTCTCCCATCTGCTAGCAGAGGAGGAGCACATTACCCACTGGTCTGAGTCCATCTGGCTACATGCTAGGAAAATAAAAATAAAGGGAAAGAAGCCAAAAAAATGTTTTAAAACGAAATTAACAAAAGCAGACAAAACAAAAAGACAGAAGGACAAAATTGAAATGTCATGGAAATGTAAGAAGCAAAATAAATGAAAAAAAAAAAGTCCTGAGCTCCTAAATATATTTGCACCCCGATGGCAGGTATACAGAAAGTCTCGCCGCTTACAGCCAATTGGCGAACTGTCAGAGATGACACAGCTCCAAGTAGGAAGCCCACATGCTAAAGCTCAAAATTAACAGGTAAGAAAAAACAGTAGGGATAATGAATATATAAATATGAGTTCTGACTTTCACTTCCAAAAAACGTAAGAACTAAACCACCTATTTTTGTAGCTTGGTTTTGCATTTTTACTATTCTGTCATGTCTAGAACACATGGCGACAGCAATGTTGGAAGTCAAGATGGCTTCCGGAAGGCTCTAGAAAGGAAATGACAAGCTAGGACTCCACCTTTCTGGAGTCCTAGCTTGTCACCTAGTTCGAGCAGAAAGTGGGAGGATAAGCATTTTCCTTCAATTAAGGCGACCTTAGGAAAGATCATAGCCTCTTTTCACGCCTCCTGCTCATCACAGGTATTAGTACAGACATTGATTTGTTAACAGAAATACAAAGAAAAGCAATAATATTAAATTCTGCAGTTCAGTGATATTAACATTCAAATTAATTCAAAAAAGGATCCACTGTTTGGTTTGGGGTTTTTTTGCATATCAAACAATTTTAAACAGAAACCTGACAGCCATTTCCAAGCAGCTGGAGGCTTCTGTATTCAGCAGAGAAATGTAGTGTCACACACACAGCAGCGCTAGGAAAACCAGGCTCCACAGCAAATGAGATATTATACCTGCTTGGTAGGTTCTTCTGGTACAAAAACATTTGAATATATAAGAAAATTATGGGACCAGATGTATTGGATGGGGCGAAAACTTGCAGGTGGTCACACTCTGACTTAGCGTGGACAGGATAATTGGGCAGACCCGATGGGCCACTTGGTCGTCCTCTGCGTTCCTAAGCTCCTTGTGACCTTGGGCAAGTCATTTTACCCCCTGTTGTCTCAGGTACAAATTCAGACTTAAGCCCTCTGGGGACCTACAGTTCCTGAATGTAATCTGCTTTGAAGTGCCTGAAAGGCAGAATATAAATTGAATACAAATTAATTAAAATAAGCATTTTTTTTCCTCCATAAACACAAATACGAGGAACCCTTTAGTACATCTGGTCCACAGACTAGAAGAAATTTGAAAATTAGGCCTTTTATTACGGGCTTGAATTTAAGAAGAGAAGGAGGGCTATTTTAAAAAAAATCAATTTTACAAGTTCAACAATAATCTTCGACGTAAATAGACAAAGCCACACAGACAACAAAAAAAGCAAAAGAAAAGTCACACAGACACACTAAAAATGCAACACTTCCTTCCAGCATTAAACGTTGGCCTGGCCCGTGGGCCTAGGGGACCCTAACATTCCCCCCTTAGAGATCCAGGTTCAAGGATGCCTTTAGCTGGCTTCCAAACACTGCCGTAGTATGCAGGACCAGGTGTCAGACTGAATCCTGTTCAGAGGTAGTGCTGCATTACAGCAGTGAAAACCATAAGAACTTGCCTCGCTGGGTCAGGCCAAGGGTCCATCAAGCCCAGCATCCTGTTTCCAACAGTGGCCAATCCAGGCCACAAGAACCTGGCAATTACCCAAACACGTCTGTAAGCCAAGACAGCTGTTCTGATAAGAGAATGGGTGTTATGTGGAAGGGGAGAAATGGCAGAAACAAAAGAATACGGAAAAAGCAAAGCTCAACCCATTACCAGTGTATGACACCCCCCCCCCCCCCCAAAAAAAAAAAATTCACAACTCAGAGGGGATATGAAGACAGTGAGGCACAAAAGATACCCCCCCAAAAAAAAAAAAACCCTGTTTGTGAGTGTGCATGTAAAATTATATTTCCCCAAACAGTATCCAAGCAAGACCAACACTGACACAGAAACAGAGGGGAGACGTGCAGATAAAAAAAAAAAAAAAAAAAGATGAATTGTAAAAGTTTTTTTGACACCAGAATTGTCTCCTAGAAAGGTACATGCCTAGCTGAAGAAATGACTCGATGCAAAAGGATGTAAAAAGGTTAAGGCATCAGATTCTATTCACGTCCCAAGCGGAGATAACTTCAAACTCACCATCTGCCGGCTGTTGAAAGTTGATGTAGGCGTACCCCAGGGATCGACGCGTGGAGACATCACGACAAACTCTGATGGACATGATTGGTCCAGCAGGTGAAAACTTCTCGTATAACATCGCTTCTGTCACATCGTGGTGCAGATCACCAACGTAGAGAGAGGCTAAAGGATACCCTGGACCACTCGCATTCATGGTCAGCTGCAAGGTTTCCAGCACACCATCACATTCAGCAAAATGGGTAATGGTCATTTTGTTTTGCTATTACCAATTCTCACATGACATCAAAATGGTGGACAACGGACTTATAGAACTTAGATCAAGTGACATCACTTCGGGGCCATTTTTAAAGCTGCTGGAGCAAGGGCAGGAATGAGTGGGGGGGGGGGGGGGGTTTCCTCTTGCCCAGATGAGTGGCAGGAGTGGGAGCTGGAGGGGGCCTAGGGAGGCCCAACCGGGCAGGCAGGAGTAAGATTGTTTTCTACACCGCAAAGTTTTGAGATATTTTTGTAGGTAGCAATTTCTGTTCGTTCCATTCGGAACAAACAAAAAATGGCTTCGGTATGCATTTGAAAGGAATGCACAATACATCCCCTAATATCTGCATGAGCCAGACATCAGTGGCATTCTCAAATCATCAGTGTATTTTTGCAGAGCCATCATTCAGGGCTTTTCTCCCATTCTGTATCTATGGGAAGGGAGCTTGATCAATCAGGCCCTTAGAGTTCAGGCCTCCCCACTCAAGTTTTTTTTTTACTGACAATCTTCCAAAAGTTTCAGCAATATTTTTATTTTATTTCAGGTGCATGTTACTGTCCCCATTTTGTACACAGCTAGCCTTAGTATGCAGAGATTTACCCCTTTAAGCACCTTGCAGAACCTGAACCCACCACACCAAGGATACAAGCCCTTGGCTCATAACATTTTTTACTGTCATGAAATTATTTTTAAATGGACACGATTTGAGTTTTTTTCCGACAGTTGGCAACCTTGCCAGAATTTCACTTCCACCAGTGATATACCAGATGTTAACATCTGGATGACCGATTTTCCCTCTCTCCTGCAACAGCCATCCATCATCTCTACTTGCCTCTGAGCACAACCGATTTGCTTAATAAGCAGTTCCATATTAAGTCAGAGTGAGGCTTCCCAAATTATTTGAGCACGCATCCTCCACAAACTGACTTTGTGACTCTTAGATTCCAGGTGCAGTTAAATACTGCAGAGATTCCCTTAACTATTTCAGTGACAAAACAACCTCACGTATTAATCGGAATCACTAAAAAAAATGAAAGAAAAAAAAAAAGACTTAAGCATTTAATTCTGCGTTTTAAAAGTTCCGTGATACAGAAAAGCCACACAGAGCTCTACAGATTTGCATTTAAATAGCGCAGTATTAAATCCTGAGCGCTTTATCACAGGTGAGCGATACCGCCCTCCGGAGCGTAATAGCAAACATATTGCAAAAAAGATTTCGTAGTGGAGGTGGAAATTGGAAATTCATGTTTAGAGTGAAATAATAATTTCCAATTCGGTGTGCGAGGGGGGGGGGGGGGGGGGTCGTCACAGCATTACTTTTTTAAAACTTAAATTCTGGTAGCAGGTGGCTGAGCTGGATAGAGGTGGTTTTCCAAGCAGTAACGAGGCTTTAAAGTGCACACGTTAAGAAGACGAACACCTGGGACCCGCAAGACGGCCGGTACGAGACAGAAGTCGGGAGCTCGTCCCGCCTTTATCGCCCCGGGCAGCACTTACATTTCAGCCAAGAGATTCTGCTACTGCTACAAGTGCGATCCGGGCCGCTGCAACCACCGTGCGCCACTCCCCAACGCCCCAAACAACGTGACCGTGGCACCGAACGCAACCCACGTCTCTTGCCGGCCACAGTGGCAAGCGGCAAACCAATGCCGGAGGCAACCGGGGGCCACGCCTCTTCCGACGGGAACCAATCCCATTGCTGCAGCCGGGCGCACGCCTCCTCCTGCCCAGGACGGCCGGCAACCAATCGCACTGCGGCGAGCGAGGCCACGCCTGCTCCTACCCAAAGAGGCCCAGCAAGGAACCAATCCCTGAGCCGCAGCAAGGGGCAGCACTTTTTCATGGCGCGAAGCCGCTAGAAGCAAACGTTTCTCCTTACCTTCTGGTGGCGAGGTCCTGGTCTGTCCTGTGGGGGTTCACCATGTTCGCTTTTTAGAATTCATGCAGTCACGTAGCACCAAGCATACATTTTTCAGAATAGCATCCCATTCATTTCCTATCAAAGGGATTTCTTGTATGGGTAAGAAGCGTATTAACATCCACTGTAAAAATAATTTTACAAGCTAGATTTTACTTATTAATTTGAATTCTACCATAAATGAAAATATGAAACCGAGTACTATTTTTGTATGCATAAGCTATTGCATTGCTATTTTTGATGTTAACATGTTATACCGTGCTTGTAGGACAGAGAGGACGAAGGGGAATGTGCCAGCAGCGTCAGAAGCGAGTTAGAGTTACCGCTGGTTTGGCACATATACTATAAAACTATAACTAGGTGGATATTAAAAAACATGTCACTTTCTGGCTTTCAACATTCAGGATCTTTGGTAGCAGCTCTTTATCAGTGCAGCAGGAGGTGGGTTCGTAGTTGTGGTTCATGCGTCGAATGTTACAACCTTGAAAACGCTGGAGAAAGAAACTTAAGCTCCTCTCAAAAACCTTTGGAAGTGGCACCTAAAGCTCAAAAATTCTTATTTCTCTATTTCCTAAGTGGTGGTCGGCTCACGCTGCTGCTGCTGTTGAAGCTGGTGTGCTAAAGCCAGTGATAGCAGAGGCTGGAGGCAAGTCTGCCAAACTCATGGCCTCAACAGACTGTGAAGAGTGGCCGGTGTGTGAACCCTGTGTGCTGTGAGATAGTTGATGCAGATTCGAGGGCAAACCTATGAGGCTTATGCTGACAGTTGGCAAACGTACCCTGTACACGAACAGTCTGGCACTTCACTTTTACCAGCTCTCTCCCCCCCCCCTTGCAGGTTGAGCCCTTGGATTATTTATGGTGGCCAGCAAGACCAAGATGGGGCCCTAAGATGGTGGAGATAACCAAAGTCAAAAAGCACACTGGTGTCAGGGCAGACAGCAGACTAACAGAGTCAGGGGAAGGCTAAGGTCAGGGCAGGCTGCTATTAAGTATGGTGAGGTCCAGGCACTCATAGGTTTAAGCAAAGGGTCAGATCCAGGCCGCAGCAAACATGGTTAGGTCCAAGCTAGTGGTCAAGATCCAAAGAGTAGACAGAGACACACTGAACATATTGGACAAGATGAGGATGAACGAGGTGGGCTGAGAGAAGAAAAGGCACAGGAATCAAGAACCAACACACACAACTTCAGCATTAGAAGACGCTGTAGGCACATATTATACACATATGCACCTATAGGGAGGCAGCAGCCTGGCAGTGGCATTTGGCGATGATGGGGTGCCACAGCGGAAGGCCTCTTGCAGGGGTGAGTGCAGCAGCATCCCGTGAACCGCCAAACATAACCAAATCGATATGTTAAAGCCTCTGCTTGCATATGATGACTTTAGGACTGTACTTCAAATGCTTGTTTTTACTGAATTCAATTAGTATAATGCCATATTTTTTTGGGTCTACCAGCTAATACAATTCAGCCTTTGCAGTTGCTTCAGAATACAATAGCAAGAATCCTATCAGGTAACAGTAGGTATGATCACATTACTCCTATCTTAAAATCACTTAATTGGTCACCATTGAAATTTAGAGTACATTACGAAGTACTCTCCATTCTTCACAACCTGAATAGTAATAATACAGAATGGTTAAGTGCTTCATTACACCTGTGTGTCCCATCCAGAAATCTGCAATCTGCTAACAAGGGTTTACTTCAAGTTCCAGCTTTGCATTCGGCACACTTAAGCAAAGTAAAACAAAGAGCACTTTCAATTGCTCACCCAAAACTCTGGGACACAATGCCTGAAAATGTACATATTCAGACTGATAACAAGCTTTTCAGAAAAGATTTAAACACATGGCTGTGTACTATAGTGTGTACTGATTGTTAAGAATAAGTAGAGCTGAATGGCAGAAACCGCTGCTAAGTAGGGATGTGAATCGTTTTTCTGATGAATTAAAATATCGTACGATATTTCTTAATTCGTCAAAAATTCATGTGATTAAACGATCACATTTCCCCCGAATTTATCAAAAATCATTTTTCCCGATTAGTGCGCACTAACAAAAATAGCAAAAAAATAACAAAAAGTAACAAATTAACAGTTTGTTAGTTTTTTTTTTTGCTATTTTTTTAGTGCGCACTAACGGGAGTCTGCGTGCACTAACACTCCCGTTAGCACGCACTAATCCGAAAAAACAATTTTTCACTTAAAAAAAAAATGCCGATCCATAGGAAACAGATTTTCCCACAGCCACACGAACCCGATAGCAGAAACGAGGGGGCACCCGATTCACATCCCTACTGCTAAGAGAACATGCATGTTTTGAATTTTATTTGTGATTACAGCATTTTATTGTTTTCAGTATGATGGTTTTATTACTTTTATTTTATTTTAAACCACCATGATTGTATGTCCCAAATGACTGCATATAAATAAATATGAAATTAAAAAAAAACATATAAACACAAGCAAGAGAAAACAGATCTCGTACTCAAAGGAGGTGGCTGAAAAAATAAAGGCAAAAAGAACAAACATTCAAGAAGTATAAAGGATCCCAAAAAGAGGAACACAGGAAAGAATTGGTGAAACAGAGGGAGATGAAGAAGGAAATCAGGAAAGCAAACGGTCAAGTGGAAGAAAGGATTGGCAAAGAGGTGAAGGAGGTGACATATTTCAAATATATCAGAGAAAGAAGGGAGGCCCAAAGTGGAAAAGTGAAGCAATTTGTATTTTTGTTTTAGGGATTTTACTGTTGCAAGGTCAGAGCCTACAGCTCCTAGCGCCTGCCCGTCGCCGAGGAGGCGCTAGGAGCACACAATTTTATCTAGTGCTTCCTTTTTAATGCAGCAGCTTATTTCCGTGTTGTATCGCGTGCCCGGGAGGAGGCTGTGCACGCATTAGGAAGACGAGTGCGCAATACGAATGCCCGTTTTTAGTGCGCCCATATTGCACTGGCCCCTAATAGCGAAGATACACTGAAGAATAAGAGAGAAAAGGGAGAAGAACCATGAGGTCCCGCCTACCCTGCTCAAATCTGCTTCCTTTTACAATGCCATAGACTCGCAGCTGATCTCTGGGCTTCTTACACTACTGGTGGCATCAGATGTTTGCTGGAACACATAAACCAGCATCAAAACAGGCCAAATGGATTGAAATGCCAGTGGCACTTCCTCTAAAATGTTTCCATCTTCCCTAGCCCAGGGATGGCAAACTCCACTACTCGAGTGCCACAAACAGGCCAGTTTTCAGGATATCCACAATGAATGTGCATTATAGATTTGCATACAATGGAGGCAGTGCATGCAAATCTCTCTCATGCATATTCATTGTGGATATCCTGAAAACCTGGCCTGTTTGTGGCACTTAAGGACTGGAGTTTGCCATCACTGCTGTAGGGCATACATGTTTAGATCTGTAAGCCTGTCCCCATGTGCTTTAGAGCAGTGGTCCCCAACCCTGTTCTGGGGGCCCACCAGCCAGTCGGGTTTTCAGGACATCCACCATGAATATGCATGAGAGAAAATTTGCATGCACTGCCTCCATAACATGGTGGGCCCCCAGGACAGGGTTGGGGACCACTGCTAGAGCACCACCTTCTGTCCTGACTCAACTCTCGATCCTTGGGAAGATGCAGTCTCCAGCATTGTACAGAGTATCCCAAATGAAGTCTGACCAGGGACTGATAAAGAGGTAATAACACCTCCCTTTTTTTTTGCTGAGCATTCCCCCCCCCCCCCCCCCCCCTTACGCAGCCAAGCGTCTTTCATGGCTTTTGCCATTGTTGCCTTATCCATTGCTTGGCCCACCTTAAGATCAGATACCATCACCCCCACATCCCATCTTCTTTGGTGCTTAGAAGAATTTGTTATATTTAAAAATCATTTGTCTATTGCCATTCCAATGATCATGGCAGATTACAAGATACTGTATCTCTCCGTTGACATTTTGCATCCTAAATGCATAACTGCATTTTTGTTAATCATTAAATGGCAGTTGCCAGACACTAGCTCTTCATGTTTTCCATACCTCTCTGGTTGTCTGTTCTGCTGCAGAGTTTGGTAAGATTGGTGTAAGGACAAACCTTTTCTCATAATCCCGCCTCAAACATTCATAAAAAGGTTGAAAGAGTGATCTCTGCAGCACACCACTATTAACCTCCTTCTCAGTAAATGCCAATTTCTCACTACTGTTTATCACCTCCCCTTCAATTTGTTTCTAATGCAGTCAGTCAAGTTAGGGCCAATACCACAGCACTAAGGCAGCTGTGGTAACCTCAACTTGATCTGATTTGACTATGCTTTGAAGCTGATGACCTGATTGAGCATAAATCAGTAGAAAATGTAATCTGAAAATGTAGGGACATATGGACTGTTTTGTTTGACCAGCTCATTCTATTCTCTTAATTTTTTCTATCTGCTACTGAGGATGTCTTTATGTTGCATATATACAGAGTGATGCAACCTTGTACAATTTTTCAGGTGTTTTCCTGTTTTCTGAACCACACAGAAGGACCTGTTCCACGTTATTGGTGTGAGATAGCTGAAGTGTTGGTAGTACAATGGCCTGATTCAAATGAAAATATTTTAAATGGATTTTCAAAACTAGTTATTGAAAGTGTGGGTATATGGAAACAGACTAGTGCATGTAGGTTAACTCAACTCACTCTGCAGACAGAAGTTTCAGCGATCAGAAATAAAAAATCTTTCCAATAGAAACTTTAGTGCTGTTGTGGGCAGAGGCTTAAAAAGTAACCCACGACCCCCCTAAAAAGTCAGCAGCAACATGGATTACAAATGACACAGATTGTTCCAGACAGGAAGTTTATTGCAAACCAGTACGCTAGAGTACATTTTCAAATTCACTATTTCTCTGCATTTTTTGTAACAGAAAACTGGTGGTACCTTGCACTTAAGATACAACTTTCTTACTACAGCCAGAGAATGGTAGCTGTCACATTCTTGCCTGAAGCTTCTGTAATAACTCCATGTTCTGGTACTGCCAGGATCTGGTGAAGGGCTTGGATATATTTTAATATTCTAAATATATCTGCTCTAGGCTCTGTTTCTTTCTGCAACGTGAATGAGATGAATTTTACAGAAAAGCTGGAGATGAGCTGTTGTCAGGTGGAGATGTATCTCTAGAAGGCTGAGTTGAGAAGGGGGGTGTCTAATGGCAAGCCAGTTGATTTAGTATGGTCCAATGGTATGACATTTGTATAATTGTGATCGTTCCTGAGAGTAGTAGCTGTGGCTCGTCAGAAATTAGCCTATACTCACATGAATGTGAACTTTGAGATTTGAAAAAAATATAGGCCTAAGAGGAATGGTAGATTGCATTTCTGACTGGGAGTCCAAAGATAGCAAAAATAGGCAATTCTTGGCATGATGGCATTTTGGTGAAAGTTTAGTTTGTTTTTTTAAATCTAGCCACATTGCTGCAGCAGGAAGAATTCCCAAGGAAGAACTATCAAATTCCAGAGCTAGAACCAGCAGAAACATCTAGAAGCAGATGGCATCGACAAGGAGGTGGGCTCTTTGCTTGTTGGCACAGAGGATTCAGCCCTAAGGAGCAGAAATGTCTCAGGTCTGAGGCATCTGCAGCCTGGGCTTCTCTCAGCATCATTATTTTGCCACCAAAAGGGTTGCAGTTACTCCTTTTCACAGACTGACTGCAGCAAGACATCTGAGAGTCATGACGCTTAGTCTTCTCATTCTGACTTTTTTGGTTTAGATGCTGATCCTGCAGCTGGATGCTCTCTCCACTGCTGCAGAAGTGGAAAACTTAAAATATTGCTTTAAGTGTTAAAACTTCTGAACCTTTGAGGCCTGGGTAATATTTGGGCAAAAGCAGCAGTGAAGGAAAATTGTAGGATGGCCCCAAACTGCAAAGACATCAATTGTAAAAATCAGATATGGCCATTTGATTGGAGCATTTGGGCACTTTTTTTTTTGGTCTGCCATAGTAAAATAGAAGCTAAATCTATATCAATTTTTGAAAGTTAAGGGAAAACAAAATGTTAAGATTTGCCAGAAAAAAAATCCCAACAAGGATACAAACACTAAGAAAAATAAAAATGAGAAAAAAAAAAAAAAAAGACAACCAGCAGATGGTTTAAAGAAGAAAAAAAAAATTAAAGACCCGAGGTGGTTTGCGAGTGCTTTTCTGGCTTGGGGCTGTTAGAGCCTGCTTGTCCATGGAAGAGCCTAGTACTGAAAATCAGTGCTAACTTAGGAGTCTAAATCTAGGAAAAGCAATTGCAAGGCTAAATTCACGAAAATTTTTAGCCAAAAAGTTGAAAGCCTAAGTTCAGCTTACAATTGGTCTAAAAAAGTTAGATGCCCAAAAATTAGGACCCTAAATGAAGCATTTTTGGAAAACTAACCCAACTCTGTTTTGCACCATGTTTAAGAATGGTGCACCCTCAGTTTTTCCCAAAACTCTGTTGGCTGCTCACACTTGTGTGAGCTGCAGGCTCTACTATGCAGACAACTTCCCCTCCTCCCCTCCCCTCAAAAATGCACCTTAACTCAGTCTTCCCCTTGCAGTGGAGTACAGACTGCTCCACAACCATCTCCAAGGACCTTCCACCCCATTTCTCCCTGTACCTGTAGTCCCATTAGCCCTCTTTCCCTCAAGCTACAGGTGTCCATAATCTCCTCCCCCCCCCCCCCCCCCCCCAGGTTCTGCCCTCTTGTAAAGCCATAAAGGCAGCTCTTATTTAGCAAGACAAGAGTAGAATTCAAGGGTCACAGTGAATGGAACTAGAAAGAGACCATCCAGTCTGCAGTTATTCCTGTTTACACTACCACAGCTATATCCCAGCTGTCAGCCATACAGTTTGGCTGCTTGTAAGATATCACACCATGTGCAAGCTTGTGCATCACCACCCTCCTCTGTTCTCCATTGTAGGTAAATGAGCAGGCAAGATCCCCAACTTAGTTCCCACGCAGCATCTCTCCAATGCCAAACAGTTTTCTAATAGCCAGCAATACTCGTAGCTGCGTAGGTTACTTTGTATTTTCTGGATGATACTCCACCTCCACCCTACCATATGACCTGTTTGGGGAGTCCTAAGTTTAATATCATGGCCAGGACCCCAAATATCTTTTTCACTTTTACACAATCCAAAGATATTGCATGTTTCTTGCATGTTACCGTACTGCATTTTGTGGTTCTTGTGATGTGATTTTATTCATCACTTTATAGTACTCAAATGATGGAATGTGCTTTGAGCTACGTTTGTAGAATACAGCAGCATATCAAATAGAATAAGATAAAGAAGTTGCATCATTTACATTTAGGGACTGGAGCTGAGGTGGCAGGAATAGGCAGCCTATGGGGAAAAGTAGTGGGTGCAGTTTGTTCCAAATGAAAATATTTTACACCCATGAGGAATAAGTAATCCAACAGGAGAGGGGGAAAAATACAAAATAAAGTAGTCCAACAGAAACTCGAGGTGCTTTAAGTAAGCTGCAATCCCATGCCAGTGACATCTTTCATTTTTTAGGAAGAGGAGAAACTCAGCATTATCCTCCAAATTGGGCTTTTCCTTTTAAGCAAACAAAGCTTTGCAGAAATATATATTTGTTTTTTTAATTGAGGCCAGGCATTTAAAATATATTTTGAGTATTTATGATTTTTGATCTATTGTACAGTGCCTATTGAGCCCTCTTGATGACCATAATTCAATTTAGGGCTCCTGAAATGTCAACTGCAGGTTTCACAGCTACTTCACAATAAGCTGCCCACTTGGTGACTGGGGGTCTTGCCTAGAATGAAAGCTTTAGTGGCTCCCAGTAGCTTATCCTTAAGGACTGCCTGAATGTGAGAGATTTGTTTATGCCTTTGTAAGCTCACTTTGCTCCATCAGACAATTTGATTTAAGTATTTATAGGCCGCACTATCCCTTGTTCCATCACAAAGTTCTTAATCAACATAAAACAGTATATGAACAGAAATAGCTACTGGCAGTCCCCTTTTTCAAATGTGCAACAGCAAGACGCTTTCAATTGCTGGTCCCAGCTTGTGGAATGCACAGCCACTATTAGAGAAAAAACAGCCCTCCTATTCCGATAGAAAATAAGCCTTCATGTTTGAGCAAGCTTTTCAATCTGTCCTCTTGCAACTTGCTCTAAAGGCACTTGCCTGAGACAGTTTGCTCTCTTTTTATATCTGTCGTCTGTAATCATTTTGTTATAGTGATGTTCTGGTTTATGCTTATTTGTGTGTATTTAGATGGATTTGTGTTAACTTATCTGCCTAGAACAATTTTCTTGGCAATTAAACATTTATATTCCATAGTATCCATCTACATATAAGAGCTACCATTAAAGTGAAACAAAACCATTTGCTGAAACAATTTTTTCCCCCATTTATATTTGGCTAGTACTTACACTAGCACAAGCTGCTAGTGTAAGTACTGGACATTTTGAATAGGAGTGGGATTAATTTAGAAGACGCAATCACAGCAATTCCCAAATTCAATGTATTAGAAAAACGGTGGTAAAGATATCACAGAACGCGCTGAACTGATAAAATTTTTATTTACTTTTCAATTCTTTTACACGTTCCTGATTATGTTGTGTAGGTGAAACTAGAACTGTTTAAAAGACATACACAAATCTAGTACATCAATAACCAGGTATTTCTTTTTTTGCTATACTATTTTCACAACCACATGTGCGCTAGGCAATAAAACCGTCACAGAAGCAAACTTTAGGCAGAATACTGGTCAGTAAAAACAAAGCGAAGAGAGCTACCAGATATACAAACAGGCTCGGTTCCACATTCACTACTGCATTTGTCAAGCGCCAAGTATTAACTGCACATTTTGTTCAGCTAGTAGAGGGGAGTTTTCAAAATCAGTGCATGAAAAATTCTTCAGCAGACAGATGGAGAGACAAACAGATGAATTTCTATAGCTACATGGAATGTTAAGATAGGAGGGATGATACTGTGATACTGGGAGGTGGACTATTTCTAAATCAGAGAATACAAATCTTTCACTGCAACTTCATCCATCCAAGCAGTTTCACTATGGGCCTCATTGTGTTTGATACGAAAGCATCTTGGAATTTCAGATTTTGTTACAAAACAGAGACCACCATACAACACATTTGTCGATCTGCATTTTAATGTAAAATAGTGGGACCTTCCTAGCGAAGCTACATCTCAGGAATATACATGTGAATGAAAAACAAGGAGGTAGTAGGAAAAGTACCAGCAGGTGATAAGGGTCAGACATGAATGCACAACCGCCTACAGCCGAGTGAGTAAGAAGTCTGGAAGAAGAGCAGAACGCATACAAGTGAATAAGGTAAAAATTAATTTTAACTAAGAGTACAAGGAGGTGGTGGAGAAAATAGTCTTACCTGCATCAGAGACCAAATTATTAAAAAGTGTAAAAATGCAAAACCCTTGGGAAGACCCTGTTTTACACTGAACAAGTATGCAGAAATTTCATTTCATCTGGATAAGCCAGTTGCTTGCACTTGATCCTCTCAAGCAGAGTTTATTTTTCTTTCATTTAATGCCCTTAACCAGAGTGCTCAGCTACAATTAAATTATTATGGAAGGAAATGGGCTTAGCTGTACATAATCAAACTTAATCATTATTTCAGGGTCAATAATCAACCACTGTAAAGAACTGATAAAGTGCAGCACACCCACGTGTTCATACCAATACAGATATATATATTTTTCAAATTTAGACCAAAAACAGCATGTCAAATTCAGTGAAACCTACTTTCCCAACCTTAGTTTGAGAAACGGTCAGAACTAGACAGACTGGCCATGTAGTAGGTACCGTCCCCTTCCTCCTCGCCAGGGTCACAGCATGAGCTCTAACTTTTTGTACAACTTATACGATAGAAAATGTACTTCGACTTGGTTTGGATGCCAGACTGAAATTTGGAGGAAGAGAGGCAGGGACTACAAAGTTTGTTTACCAATAAGAGCTTTGCAAAAAAACAAAAAAAAACCTGCAGTCACAAAACCTCATAGTCACAGTGTTCCGTTAAAAAATAAAACACAACATAAACAAGTATATGGTAACTGTATTTAAAAGGGAAAAAAACCCAAATCCTTTAGATGTCATTGCATTTGTATAACTTATCTCAGGTTTTAAGTACACAAACACCAAATTTGTTTGTTATCCCACCAACTGCTGTTGCTACGCTGAGGTTGTGAAAGTCGATGTACTATTCTCTTTACTTGTCGCACAAAGGGATATATGTGTAGGATACAGAGTGACAGTGAACAAATAGTGAAGCATGGCAGCCATTAGTTGTCTCCCTCCTGAGTATCCCCTTCATCACCCTGGTTTTCTGATGTCCATAACTGTGGGAAAAACACATACAAGAGTAGCATTCAGAAGTACAGCGCTGGAGAGAGAGGAAAGACGAGCCATCGGCCCCATCATGTCAAGCAGAGAGAATTCAAGGCAGGTGCCAGGGATAACCCTGTGGCTCAGGCTGCTGCAGTGCCACATGCTAAGGAGAAAGACTAGTTCAGTTTCTCTGTCCAATGAGGCAGACAACATGCTTGGTGCGGGAGTAGGGAGGGGACAGCTTGTGCTACTGCAGCGGCTTGTACTGGCCACCTAGGCATGCAGTTTGGAGTGGGAGACAGGCCAGCAGAACCTCTAAAAGAATACTGTATCAGAAAATGAGCAACTTAGAGACTTTAACCAAATCCATGTGTAGTCTGATATGCAAATGGAAAACAAAAGCCCATAACTGGGTGTGGAGAGATGTCCCTGGCTGCGTGAGAGAGACATTTTAAACACATCCAAACATGGCAAGGAAGAAAGAAAAATTCCAGCAGCCATTTTTGCATAACATTTGAGGTCCATGTGAGGATTAGGCATCCTGTCCTCAAAAAGGAAATAGGGTGTAATAGGATAAAGCACCCGCTTTCCAGATCCTACCAAGGTACAATTATACTATTAAACGCCCTCCCATGGGGGGGGGGGGAGGAGGACACTGGCGGGTAGTGATGGGGAGAGAAGAAAGAAATACCCTGTCTGTCTCTCCGTTAGCACTTCTATCAGGTGTGTTTATAATCTGCTGGAGGGATAGCTGGCCTGAACTATGACCCACGCACTTTACAAGGACAGGTTTTTTTTTTTTGCTGCCGCTGCACTTATCTTGCCAATGGTTTGAAGTCTCACAGCTCCACATTACCATTCAATGATACCAAAAGTATTCTCACTGGGACTAGTACCCAGAAAAGCAGCTGAAGTGTGGGGGAACATGCAGCCAGATGCTACAGTACTTACAGTAAGGTTGTCCCTAAGCAGCTGCATGATCAGCGTGCTGTCCTTGTAAGACTCCTCATTCAGTGTGTCCAGCTCGGCTATAGCTTCATCAAATGCCTACATTAAAACAAAAACAAACAGTGGCAGTGTTAAACCAAGGTGGGGTGAGAGGGGCATAATCCAAAGGTCCTCACAAAGCACAAAAGGCAGAAGCAGATCACAGAGCTGTTTCCTTCTTACTTTGTAACATTGGGAAAAAGGTTCCACAAGTGACTCCCTCCAACACTGCATAAACTGGCCTTATACATTTACATTACATTTATAACCTGCCTAACACTAAAAGGCCTGCTCTAATCCACATTATCAAACTAGCAGGGCTTTTACAATTTCCATGTATTTGTATACATTAGTACTGAGCAACCAAAATGTGATTGCTGATGCCTGCCACCAAGCTGCAGAGGGGAGGGTGGAGGAAATGCCACCTGCAGTCTGTGGCTTGAGAAGCTAGGAAAGCAAAAGCAAAAAGGATAAAAATAAACTGAAGCACAAAAAAAAAAAAAAAAAAAAAAAAAAGACACCCAAACACACATCTATTTTCCCCGGCTCTTAAAAATTTTGGCTGGTACCCAAGTTTCCTAAATATTTAACTAGTTCATTAGGATCAGAGCTACTTAACCTTTTTTTTTCCCTAAACTATACCACACAGTATTCAGTATAGGTGGCATATATGGTAACTTCATTTTGTTTTTACAGGACCAGGGATGAGATACTGGAACAAAATATCTACCTTAAGCTGCATCATAACCTGATTCATGCAAGATGCAGGTCTGATAGACCCCTCAGTCTTCCCCAAATACTTGTGTACTAAAGGCTGTTTGAAGGTAGAGGTAGTGCCTGAATTCAAGAAAGCATGGGATAAATACAGGGGATTGCTGAAGAAGTGATGGGAATTGTAAGGGCTAGATAAACTGGACAGATGGTTAAGCAAGATGGGCCACATGTTCCTATGTGAACACAGGCATTGCTTAATTCCTATGTACAATTAGTGCTCCCACATGCCAAATTTCCTACTCTATGTGCAGTATTTCCAAAATGTATAGACTTAATGTTTAAAGCAACATTCCTTATTGTCCTCCTGCCAGCAGATGGAGACAGACTTCACTCATTTATGGGGTCTGGTACTGCCTTTAGCTCTTCAATATTTATCAGGTCTCCAGCAGATGGTGCAGACTTGTGGACTGGTGCTACAGCTACAAGTAAGTTGCCCCCAGGAAGGCTTTAGGCCCAGGATCCAGTAGAGTGAAGGCTAAGTCTTAGAGGTGCTCTGCGTGATTGTCCTAGTGGGACAGATTCCCCCCCCCCCAGGATTCAACTCAGTTTGGGTCTGAATTTCCACACCAATCTGTCAAGCAGCACCTAGTCCCAGGTGACACTGTTCTCTAGATGGGTCTCGCAGCAGAAACTGCCTCCCAGTCTCCTATGGTAATATGCTACATTTGGATTTGGTCAAGGGGGTCTGAGGTAATCACTCTCTCCCTTTCTTTACTTCAGGTAAGGCTATAAAGAGAGTGGCATGGCACTGCAGGTAAGTCATAATGGCATCAGCTGGTACATCTGCCTGGCTTGTGAGTAGGTAGGTGGGTTCAGTCTGCAACAGGTCAGCATCCTGCCAAAAGCAAAACTGGGTGGGTTCCCCATATCGAGTCCTGGCCCCTATGGTGGAAGGCAACACTGTAGTGCATATGAAATAGGGCTCGGTTGGTACTCAACATTTTAATCAGTTCAGCAGACATTTTATTGGTGTTTTGTGCCAAAACTAAATAAAGAATGCCCAGGCGATCTCACATACATGTTGAAGCTGCTCTCTCCTGCCCTCCTTGATTGCTAACCAATGGAGGGAACAGCCTGCAGAAACAGATGTCTTCCCCTCTACACAAATGAAGCTTCCCAGAGGGCCTTCATGGCTAAAATTACAGCTTGTGAGGTTATAGATTGCGGTAGCCTGTTAAGAGATGCTCTATATTTCCTAGGGTGGTCCTGCTTGGGCAGCACCTTTGGATTTCTCCTTGAACCCTTCCTAGCTCTTATCCATGTCCCCGCACAGAAGAACTGTAGGTTATCCTTGGCAACCTTCAGAGGTGCCAGTAGCACTCCACCGTCCTAGAGAATTGGCTGGATAAGATGAGACAGCTGATCTGATAAACAGTAGATTACCTCTTCAAAAGGGTATAATGCTACAGTGGGAAGGCTGATCAGGAAAAAGCTGGTAACCTTTCATTCTGGAACATGTCGTCCTACAGCTCATGGATGAGCAGCAAGAGCCAGTAATTTGTTGGGGGATGCCTTATTTCTGGGTGTTAGACCCCCCTCTCCAATAGCTTCCTGTTACTTCTATCTATTGGAGATGGGATCTCTTCAATGTGAAACACTTTGTTATAGCTTTAAAGAGGCCTAGTCAAGGCAGAATATATATTCTTTTCCCAGGGAAGAGAAGGACATGGTGTTGGACCATCTATGGGGGTTTTCATTTTAAAATCAATCTGTGGATGGACACATAACATTCAGAGTTTCCATGATAGAAAGATTGAGTCTCTGCTTAAACAATCTCTTTTCTATAGTCTCTTCCCAGGCAGCTATGTGCAATAGCTTTGTGACAAGTCCTCCTGTGTTGAGGCCAGCATCCCTCTGAGGCGGCCATGGTGACCTTCCCCACAGGTAAGTGTGCTGAGAAGAGGGGTCTCTAACCTGTAGCTCCTGGATGGATTCACAGCTGGTGAGTCTTGCACAGTGGAGGTAAATGATGCTAGGAGCTACTCTGATTGCCTCCCCCATTAGGCCTGGCCCAGGTTAGTTCAAGATGTGGCCTCAGTGTTTACAGCTGTGCTTCTTAGAAGCCCCCCCACCCAGAGTGATGGCCATTGCCATCTTGACTGTTTTTCTATAGTTTTAACCTCTAAGAAATTTAACTGTCCTTTGGAGTAGTCTTGGACCAAAACTTTCACAGGCTGGCTAAGGGTGCTTTTCAGAAACCCCTCCAAATCAGCCTGGTCAGAGTTTCCATGATAGAAAGACTGAGTCTCTGCTTAAACAGTCTCTTTTCTATAGTCTCTTCCCAGGCAGCTATGTGCAATAGCTTTGTGACGAGTCCTCCTGTGTTGCATCCACCCCTACCCACCTACTTGACCACTTCCACCCACATCCCCCTACATGACCCTCCTTTGGCCCTTGTCTCTCCCTCCCTTACCCCCTTTCTGCTCCAGCCTCTCTCTTCTACCCCCCTCCTCAAATTTCACATCTTCCAATTGTAAACAATTTGCAAAAACCTCCTATAGCTTCCTTACATATGTCATGCATCTTTGATCTTATCCCATACTTAATTCCTCCCCTGGCTCACTTGCTTCTCGCACATGTATTACTATCTAATATACAATAATTATTCAAATAATTATTGTACTAGAATCTGTTATGTTTATTGTAAAGCCTGTGGCTACATTATTTTCTGTAAACAGATTAGATGTTCCAAACGATTATCGGTATATAAAAATGCTAAATAAAAAAACATTCATAATATTATCGGAAGTATTATAATGGTAGACATATCGTGAAACATAGCTAGATTATAGGGGTTTGCTAGAGGCGAGGATTATTGTTCAAAACTTAAGTTTGGTTATCTGAGTCATGGGAAACTGGGTGTTTGTTGAGTAGAAGGCATTATGGAATAGCCAAGATTTTAAGTCTCTTGAATTTCTTTTTGTCAGATATTGTTTGAAGTTCCTCTGGCATTCCATAGTTTTGGGCCAGCAATTGATATCACTCTCTAGTTTGTGCTAGTTGAGAATTTTTTTTAAATCCAGGATTTCTAAGAGGCATTTGTTCTGTGATCTGAGAGTTTGCGAGGGGGTTGTGAGGTTTAAATGTTATTCCCAGCAGATCACTGTTTGGGTTAATGTTGTTGAATATTGTTAGACCTTTATAATGTATTCTTGACTGTACAAGAATTGATGGCTCTGCATTGGCTGTTAGGGTGATGTGGTCAAGTTTCCTTGCTCTGGACCATAGTCTAGCTGTGGCATTGTGCAGTGGTTGCAGACATTTTAAGTGACTTGCCAAGAGACCTAGAAGGAATTACAGTAATCCAGGATTGAGAATATGAGAGATTGTAAAACTGTTCTGAAATCTGTTGTGCTTAGATGTTTCAATCGGCTCAAAATCCGCAGCTTGTGGAAACCAGATCTAATCAGTTTGCTTGATAAATTTTCATTGATTTAGACCCCTAGGTTTCACCTGGGGTACCGGGATTAATTGGCAGCTTTCGAGATCTATCCATGGGGGTAGATATTTGGTGGGTTGCAGCTCAAATTATTTCAATTTTTTGGGGGGGGTTTGAAAGTTTCCATTGCGCTTTTATTTTAATTATATATTCAGATTAGTGATGTTTTTCAAATTATTTTGTTAGAGGGATATAGAATTGTAGATCTGCATATAAATTTAATCCCAGGACTTAATTTGCATATGGGCAACATGCATATATTAAATAATGTTGCTGATAGGCACACCGCAAGGATCAGCACTATTGTGCTTTGGAAAGTGTCAGACAAGTAATTGCCAAGTATTACTTGGAATGTTCTCTCAGAGAGGAATGAGGTGAACCATTTTAACACACTTCCATCAATCCTGATATATTTAGCTGTTGGCATAGCAGGTTATGGTCAATTGTGTTAAAAGCAGCTGTTTAACAAATTATACTGCCTAGTCCTGATTTGATTTGAGTCCTAGGAGAACCAACAGGTCAAGGACCAGAACCAGCCATCTAGCATTCCCGACCTCTAGCTCAGGAGAAAAGGCAGTAGTCAACGTGATGCTATTAGCTGATGTACACAAGATGAGGCAATCTAGTAGCCCTCAGGTACCCTGGTGAGAGTCAGATTTGGTCTGTAATGGAGTTCCTCTGCAGTACCTAGCAGCAGCAGCAGCAGCTCACATGGCCAACATTGTCACTGTACAGACAAAGGTTTTGAGCTAATCACTCTTGAGGCCATGAAGTGTAAGGACCAGCCGAAGTGGCCTCTGCTCTTCTAGTGGTCAGGTGGGGCACCAACATGAGTAGACTTCAGATTAGCCTAATGAAGCTCCAAGATGATTAAGTTCTTTAGTTAAAGGAGGAAAGCAGGAGTCCAGGGTTTGGCAATCCTTGTAGAACTATGACTGGTATCAAGTGTCCTGCCCCTGCCTGGACATTACCTAGACTGAGTTTTGAAAGTACAAGCTCCTTCACCCTCAAGAGGATTCTTCTCTGAAAGACCCCCTTCTATCCACTTTTACAACCTTGGCTGTTGAGAGGACCAGGCTGCATAGTGCAGATGGCCTCAGGGGTTACAGCATTCAGTAGCATGACATTTTGGAGCCTCCAAGGTTTAGTTTCAAATCTCAAAGACTGACTCTGGCTTGTTAAGAACATAAGAAAATGCCATACTGGGTCAGACCAAGGGTCCATCAAACCCAGCATCCTGTTTCCAACCGTGGCCAATCCAGGCCATAAGAACCTGGCAAGTACCCAAAAACTAAGTCTATTCCATGTTACCATTGCTAATGGCAGTGGCTATTCTCTAAGTGAACTTAATAGCAGATAATGGACTTCTCCTCCAAGAACTTATCCAATCCTTTTTTTAAACACAGCTATACTAACTGCACTAACCACATCCTCTGGCAACAAATTCCAGAGTTTAATTGTGCGTTGAGTAAAAAAGAACATTCTCAGATTAGTTTTAAATGTGCCATATGCTAACTTCATGGAGTGCCCCCTAGTCTATTATCCGAAAGAGTAAATAACCGATTCACATCTACCCGTTCTAGACCTCTCATGATTTTAAACACCTCTATCATATCCCCCCTCAGCCGTCTCTTCTCCAAGCTGAAAAGTCCTAACCTCTTTAGTCTTTCCTCATAGGGGAGCTATTCTATTCCCCTTATTTTGGTTGCCCTTCTCTGTACCTTCTCCATCGCAATTATATATTTTTTGAGATGTGGCGACCAGAATTGTACACAGTATTCAAGGTGCGGTCTCACCATGGAGCGATACAGAGGCATTATGACATTTTCTGTTTTATTCACCATTCCCTTTCTAATAATGCCCACCATTCTGTTTGCTTTGACTGACGCAGCACACTGAACCGACGATTTCAATGTGTTATCCACTATGACGCCTAGATCTCTTTCTTGGGTTGTAGCACATAATATGGAACCTAACATTGTGTAATTATAGCATGGGTTATTTTTCCCTATATGCATCACCTTGCACTTATCCACATTAAATTTCATCTGCCATTTGGATGTCCAATTTTCCAGTCTCACAAGGTCTTCCTGCAATTTATCACAATCTGCTTGTGATTTAACTACTCTGAACAATTTTGTGTCATCTGCAAATTTGATTATCTTACTCGTCTTCTTTCCAGATCATTTATATATATATTGAAAAGTAAGGGTCCCAATACAGATCCCTGAGGCACTTCACTGACCACTCCCTTCCACTGAGAAAATTGTCCAATTAATCCTACTCTCTGTTTCCTGTCTTTTAGCCAGTTTGCAATCCACAAAAGGACATCGCCACCTATCCCATGACTTTTTACTTTTCCTAGAAGCCTCTCATGAGGAACTTTGTCAAACGCCTTCTGAAAATCCAAGTATACTACATCTACCGGTTCACCTTTATCCACATGTTTATTAACTCCTTCAAAAAAGTGAAGCAGATTTGTGAGGCAAGACTTGCCCTGGGTAAAGCCATGCTGACTTTGTTCCATTAAACCATGTCTTTCCATATGTTCTGTGATATTGATGTTTAGAACACTTTCCACTATTTTTCCTGGCACTGAAGTCAGGCTAACCGGTCTGTAGTTTCCCGGATCGCCCCTGGAGCCCTTTTTAAATATTGGGGTTACATTTGCTATTCTCCAGTCTTCAGGTACAGTGGATGATTTTAATGATAGGTTACAAATTTTTACTAACAGGTCTGAAATTTCATTTTTTAGTTCCTTCAGAACTCTGGGGTGTATACCATCCGGTCCAGGTGATTTACTACTCTTCAGTTTGTCAATCAGGCCTACCACATCTTCTAGGTTCACCGTGATTTGATTCAGTCCATCTGAATCATTACCCATGAAAACCTTCTCCATTACGGGTACCTCCCCAACATCCTCTTCAGTAAACACCGAAGCAAAGAAATCATTTAATCTTTCTGCGATAGCCTTATCTTCTCTAAGTGCCCCTTTAACGGTCCAACAGACTCCCTCACAGGCTTTCTGCTTCGGATATATTTTTAAAAGTTTTTACTGTGAGAGTTTTTGCCTCTACAGCCAACTTCTTTTCAAATTCTCTTAGCCTGTCTTATCAATGTCTTACATTTAACCTGCCAACATTTATGCTTTATCCTATTTTCTTCTGTTGGATCCTTCTTCCAATTTTTGAATGAAGATCTTTTGGCTAAAATAGCTTCTTTCACCTCCCTTTTAACCATGCCGGTAATCGTTTTGCCTTCTTTCCACCTTTCTTAATGTGTGGAATACATCTAGACTGTGCTTCTAGAATGGTTTTAACAATGACCATGCGTCTTCGACATTTTTTCACTTTTGTAGCTGCTCCTTTCAGTTTTTTTCTAACAATTTTTCTCATTTTATCAAAGTTTCCCTTTTGAAAGTTTAGCACAAGAGCCTTGGATTTGCACACTGTTCCTCTTCCAGTCATTAAATCAAATCATAGAAGCTCTCTTGCTACTCCTGGATGGGATGCTTTCTTCCAGTGAGAGTCAAGAACGCTGCAAAAGGTCTTCTCAATTTGGAACATTCAGTTTAACTTTGAAAGCATCTGGCCTCCCTTCTTCTCAAGCTTCTGGGTGCATCTGAGTCTTATTGAAGTTTGTCTCCTTGTTGGCCTTTGATAATTGTAAAGGAATTGGTATCTCTGCACCCAATACTCTCTAAGGGTAGTGTTTCACGTCTGCTGGAAACAGACTTTTTTCCCCCACTTATGATACTCAGTAGGACGATATACTCCAGAACAGTAACATCTATTCTTAAGTCTTGAGAGATACTATGGCATCTTCCCACATAGTCTAGGTAGAGCTTTGGTACAGACGATGAGGAAGGTGAAATTTCAGCTTGCCTTTAGTCCTGCCAAAGCAGTTCAAAATCCACCCAGAAAGCCACAATGATCAAGGGCTCTCAGTTGGACAAACTCAGAAAACTAGCACCAAGTACATTGGCCTAATCATGAGCTTGATATAGCGATTCTCTAATTCCTGGGTTAATGATAGAGTGATGTTTCTTGGCTGTATCATGTTTTGCTTGTGATGATTTGGAAGCCACCTTCCGTTGTCTTAGCTTAGAAGGCGGAAGCACCAGATCCCTGCTGGGGGGGGGGGGAAGGAGTGGTGAAGTCAGCTTTTGAGCTTAAGAACATAAGAACATGCCATAGTGGGTCAGACCAAGGGTCCATCAAGCCTAGCATCCTGTTTCCAACAGTGGCCAATCCAGGCCATAAGAACCTGGCAAGTACCCAAAAACTAAGTCTATTCCATGATACTGTTGCTAGTAATAGCAGTGGCTATTTTCTAAGTCAACTTAATTAACAGCTGGCAATGGACTTCTCCTCCAAGAACTTATCCAATCCTTTTTTAAACACAGCTATACTAACTGCACTAACCCCATCCTCTGGCAACAAATTCCAGAGTTTAATTGTGCGTTGGGTAAAAAAAAGAACTTTCTCCGATTAGTTTTACATGTGCTACATGCTAGCTTCATGGAGTGCCCCCTAGTCTTTCTACTATCTGAAAGAGTAAATAACCGATTCACATCTACCCGTTCTAGACCTCTCATGATTTTAAACACCTCTATCCTTTTTTTCCCACTAGTCTTTATCTGCGTGCAAACTGTGACATAATCCACTTGGCTGGTCTGGCAAGAAAAACATTTATATTTTACCATTCTAACTAGATACCTCCATCTCAACTACTTGTTTCTTAACTCTATAGCAGCAGATGGAACCATGGTTAGAATCAGGACTGGAAAAAATACCCAAGCCCTGCCCTGGCATCCCATGTCCCACTCAAGCGGAGCTACAGCTGGGCCATGTGAGGCTAGAGCTGTGGCCCAGGCTGGTCCCCTACCAGACAGCTTGGAGTCAAATCTGTTCCCTGCCGTCATACCGCACAGACAAGAAGCTGGACCCACAGCCCCCTTTGCTTCTGGGATTATGCAAAGCAGGAGAGGCTGGCAATGGACAAGCCACAAGAAGAAACAGAAAAGTAAAAAAAAAATAAAGAGTGAAAGACATGGAGAAAAAAGCATTTAAAAAAGTTAAAGGACAAGATTTTTAGCTCATAAGTGTTAGCTGGCATGCAAGTTTTCAAAATATTCTCTTATCCCTGTTTAGAATAAACTGGAAACTAGCAGGCTCGTGTTCAAATGCTTCTACTACTGCCACACCTTGTGACTTGGACAAAAACGCTTTATTGCCTATTGCCTCAAATATATTGCTAGATTTTATATATTTTGATCTGGTTCTCAAAGAAGGTGGCTGAAAAAATAAAGGCAAAAAGAACAGCATTCAAGAACTACAAAGGATCCCAAATTGAGGAACACAGGGAAAAATACCTGGTGAAGCTGAGGGAGAAAGAAAAATCAGGAAAGCAAAAAGATCAAGTGAAAGGAAGGACTGCCAAAAAGAGTAAAGCGAGGTATCAAAATATTTTTCAGATTTATCAGAGAAAGGAGGGAGGCCCGAGGGGGTATAATAAAATTGTAAGGTGACCAGGAACATGTGGAAAAAGATTAAGAACGAGCAGAAATATTACACAAATACTTCAGTTTTGTGTTCACTAAAGGCAGCCCTGGAGATGGAGCATTGCTGATTGCAAGAACATGAATGGGAGTGGCATAGATAAAGCCCTGTTTACAAAGGCAAGTGTACGAGGAAAGCTAGGAAACCTGAAAGCGGACAATGCCATGGGGCTGGATGAGGTACATCCCAGATGTGCTGGCGGGTCCACTGAAAAACCGGTTCAATAGATCTCTGGAAGCGATGCCATGTTATTGGAGAAAAGTAGTTGTGGTCCCACTGCACAAGAGTAGTGGCATTAGGAGGCTGGAAGTTACAGGCTGGTTATCCTCACCTCGGTGGTGGGAAAATTAATGGAGACGCTGCTGAAGGAAAGGATAGTGAACTATCCACAATCCAGTAGGAAGCATGGATTCACCAGGGGACAGTCCTGCCAGACAAATCTGATTGACATTTTTGATTGAGTGACAAGAGAACTGAATCAAGGAAGAGTGCTCAAATGATTTACTTGGATTTCAGCAAAGCTTTCTATAAGGTCCCACATAGGAGGTTCATGAATAAAATGAGATGCTTGGGTGTGGGTGCCAAAGTGGACTGGATTACTAATTGGATGACTAACAGGAAACGATGCGTAATGGTAAATGGAACCTGCTCTGATGAGAATGGTATTAAGGGGAGTGCCTCAGGGATTGGTTTTGGGACTGGTTCTGTTCAATATCTTTGTGAGTGACATTGAGATTGAGTAGGAATTAGAAGGAAAAGTTTGCCTTTTGGGGGATGATACTAAGATCTGCAACAGAGTGGACCCATCGGGAGTAGAGAGGATGATACGTGATTGAAGATTCAATGCCAAGAAGTGAAGAGTCATACACCTGGGGTGCAGTAATCCAAAAGAGCAGTATATGATGGGAATGAAAGATTATCACACATGGACCAGGAGAGGAACCTTGGGGAGATTGTGTCTGGCAGTCTGAAGGCAACAAAGCAGTGTGACAAGCTGGTAGTTAAAGCCAGAAAGATGCTGGACTGTACAGAGAGAGGAATAACTAGCAGGAATAGGTGAGTGATAATGCCTTTCTACAGATCCTTTGTGAAGCCTCACTTGGAATACTGTGTTCAGTTCTGGAGATCATATCTGTGATTCTATTTAATTTATATCTAATACCATTAAGTTTTTTTATTAGGCCGTTTGGCTAGTATATCGAACTTATGCAGATTACATTCAGCTTTTTTTTCCCCCGTTAAAAAAAAAACAAACTTACAGGCAGTGTCAGGACAGATCAGGAAGACAATCACATGTCTGGATGTGTATCATTTGATGCTGAACATTTCAAAAGCTGAGGCCATTTGCTTCTCAAAACAGATAGTTTTTTGGCTAAACAAAATCTTTCTACCCTGGTTGCCTTAGAGTCAATACCACTTACAGATGTGAGGAACTTAGGATGCTTTTTTTTATGCTAAATTGTCCTTTAAACACAGTTGCATCAAGTTCTGCAAACAGGCTATTACAAGCTGCACCCTTTACATCACCTAAAATTCATACTTGACCCTGGAGAGTTTCACCCTGTTCTACAGACATTTTATCCTCAAATGGATTATTTTAATTCCCTTTTATGTTGGGCTGCCAGCTTCAAGTTTGAAAGCAATACAGATCTTACAAAATTCAGCAAGGTTATTCACCAGGGTCTGTCGCTATAACCGTATTACTCCACCTTTGATTCAATTACAATGGTTACCAATTAAACAGCGGGTAAAATTTAAGCTTTTAATGCTAATCTTTAAGGTATTAAAAAGCAACAGTCCACAGTAACTTAAGCATCTATTACATTGCTATAAGAACTGTTTCAGCTGTTAAAATCTTGTGCTATTTGAACAGTTAGCCAATATTGTTTTGTTTTAAATGTTATGTTTTATCAGTTTTACATGTATCGTATTTTAATTTGATTTTTAGTTTTATTTTGTGTACACTGTACTTCGCTTACCACAGTTTGTCTGCTATAGGTGGATAATAAATATTTTTTAGACAGGCCAGAAGAAGGCGACCAAAATGGTGTGGGGTCTGTTTCAGAAGACCTAAGAGAGGCTAAAGGATATAAATATGTATCCCCCTGGAGGAGAGGAGGTGCCGGGGAGATATGAGAGATTCACATACCTGACAGGTATTAGCAATGCACAAACTCAAACCTTTTTCATTGGAAAGAAAACAGAACTAGGAGCCATGATAGGAGCTCAAGTGGGGACAAGTCAGAACCAATACTGGGTAATATTTCTTCACGGATAGAGTAGTGGATGCCTGAAATGCCCTCCCAGAAAAGGTGGTGAAGACAAGAACAGTTAATGAATTCAAGAGCACATGACAAACACTGTGGATCCTTAAAGGCTTAAAAGAAAGGGATAGTGTAACAATTCTGCATGGGGGTAACCTGCATGGTGCGGCGGTTACTACCATAAAAAAAGCTGATGGGCAGACTAGATGGATCATTTGGTCTTTATCTGCCATCGTTACTATGGGCCAGATTTTCAAAGGGATACACGCATACCCCCCCCGAAAACCTGGCCCAAACTCCCCCTGCACGCGCCGAGCCTATGTTGAGTAGGCTCGGCGGCGCGCATAAGTCCCGGGGCTTTCCTGGGGGCGTGTCGCAGCCTCCGGACCAGCCCCCGGACTGGACCCTGACACGCCAGCAGCTGGCCCAACGCGCGCAAGTTACGCTTGCTTCGAGCAGGCGTAACTTGTACAACAAAGGTAGGGGCGATTTAGATAGGGGAAGGGAGGGGAAGGCTGAATGAAATTTTCCTCCGAGGCCGCTCCGATTTCGGAGCGGCCTCGGAGGGAACGGAGGCAGGCTGCACGGCTTGGCGCGTGCAGGCTGCCGATTTTGGGCAGCCTTGCGCGCGCTGACCTTGGATTTTAATGTATCTATTGAAATCCCGCGTACTCTTGTTCGCGTGTGCGCAAATTTATAAGATCTACCCCTATGTATGTTTTATTGCAAGCTGCCACAAGCTTTGGAATACTGTAGTTGCTAAATTTTTTAAAAACAGCAATTTAGACTAAGCTCTCGAGAAGGGATTCCTTGTACCTGTGTACAATATGTTGAAAAGCACCATGGTTTAGGGAGCTATATAAAAATGCTGAAATCACCCTAATATATTTGAAATTTGGAGGGGTATGAAGTGGGAAGATTCTACTTTTTGAAATAAAAGGTGTTTCTCTTGATCATGATCCCAATGTTGGACCTCCTTTCCCCAGTCACGCCTGAATGACCACCTTCAGAACCCCAACACAGCATTCAGTTTGCAAACAATGTAAATTTAAACTATGCAGGCTTACCGCTTTTGCCAGGTTACAAGCTTTCTCAGGAGAATTAAGGATTTCATAGTAAAAGACGGAGAAGTTGAGGGCCAGTCCAAGCCGAATGGGGTGTGTTGGCTGCATCTCTTTCTTACTAATTTCAAATGCCTCCTGGTAAGCCTGCTGAGACTTTCCTACTGTCGCTGCAAAATAACAAAACAAAAACAAAAAAACACAAACATGCTGAAAGATGGAGAGATATAGTTCTGAGGATATCCAGACCAAGTATATATGAGATATTTGCAATTGGCCATGCATGGGAATATTTATCATGCATTGTGGATATCCTTAAAAGCAAACTGGCCAAGTGGTCTCTGACTATCACAGCATTAGGCACCACAGTCTACAGAAATATGCAATCTGAAAAAAAGTTGTTTAAACTGAGTTTCTTGTGCAGTGTATCAAAATAAAGATCTCAAATGTACTGTCCATGTTCTCCAACAATGAAATTCCAATGCAATTGTACTTACTTTGTTTGGAATCCCCACATGCTACTTCAGACAGGTATCTGAAGTAATCCCCCTTCATTTTCAAGTAAAAGACCTTGCTTTCTGGCTGCGAGGCATTTGCAATAAGATAACAGTCCAAGAGGGCCTGGGAGGGGCGAGAAAAATCACGAGAGTCAGCAATGGCTACATAGTTTGCTTAGTTGTGTTCTGTTTTTTTTTTTTGCCATGGTCGCATTACAAGTTCATGCAATGAAAGTAAGGTATAACTAAATTTGGGAATAGGAATGCTTAATATATCTTAGGGTCCTAATCAGAAGATGTTTCGTTTAGCTTGATCTCTTACAGAATTGATGTCTACAAAGCTTGCTTCTAGAGCTGCAAGCCAAAAACTAGAAGAGAGTGGGAACATGGGAAAATTGCCATCATTCACGAATCATTCACCCAACTCAGCAGGACCAAGCACAGTACTTGCACTGGTATAAAACTAGAATAATAGTTCATGAGCCCCCCAGCAGTAGTGCTAGTCCACATCTGTCCACTGACAGAAAACAGAATGCTCTACCATACAAAGTGTATAAGGAGATGGCAGCAAAATTTCAGAATTTGCTGCCAAATTTAAGGAAGTGTTTCCCTACAGAGGGTTAGCCCCTGTGTGATGTCATGTCCTAAAAGGGTCCAAAAGAATGAACTTAGAGTTCTCAAAATCCTGGAATCAGCTTCCAAGAAAGTGATAACAAATTATTTTTTTTTTTTTTACTTCCAAGTCTCATAAGCTAACAATCCATAGAAGTGGTCATAACAAAAATACTGTTGAAGAACTCATAATCCAATAAATTAAAAAAAGATCATCACTAATGTGCTAACTTACACATCCCCATGCTGATGAGTTATGGATGATAAAGCATGAGCAAGAACACATTCAGATGTCCCATGAGATTTCAGAAATTATATAAAAAACAAGGGTAAACCAATAAGCCAGGTGCGTTCCTTATTTCTTTAATCTACTTCTAGTTGTCCAAGTGCAATAAAACACTTCCAGTGCACATAGGACTTTCAAGGTATGTGGCCTAACAGGTTCAACAAACTTAGTTACTGTCTGCAGGCAAACTGGAAAATATCTGGCAGGCAATACCGTAGCTGGAACAAACTGTGTAGAAGAATAGATGCCTTTGGTCAATGTCTGAGAACTGTTAAAGGGCATATCTCTGCTGCTGAAAACTGTTACTGGTCAAAATGGAGACTTCAGGGAGTTATTCAATTTCTAATTATTCAGGAATTTAATTGGAGAAATTACTTACCTGATAATTTTGTTCTCCTTAGTGTAGATGGACTCAGGACCAGTGGGTTATGTGCTGATGGGAGTCAGAGCCAGATTTCAAATCTAAAGTCACTTTAGATATACCCCTGCAGTAACCTCAGCTCTTCAGTATTTTTTGAAAAGTCATTGTGGATATATCTTTGCTTAATTAACTTGATTGAACTGGTTCAACTGATTTCAAAACTGGAGACCACCAGTGCACTCAACCAATTAATGCCAACACTGGACAAACTGTGGGTGTCTTGAACTAGGGGGTAGGCCGCAGCTTACCCGTATTTGCTTAGTCTCGAGGTTCGCTTTCCAAGGTCCTCTTCTCTGGGGCAGCCGTGGGCGGGATGCTGAATCCACCTGTCTACACTAAGGAAAACAAAATTATCAGGTAAGTAATTTCTCCATTTCCTAGCGTGTAGCCAGTTGGACTCAGGACAGGGTGGGAGGCTGCCCATGGCCCACTTATACTGCCCTTGCAAAGGCTGTGTCTTCTCGGGTCTGAACATCCAGGAGGTAGAACCTGGAGATGGTGTGTAGGGAGGACCACGCCGCCGCCCGACAGATCTCAGCGGGCGACAGCAGCTTGGTTTCTGGCCAAGAAACTGACTGGGCCCTCATAGAATGAGCCTTAACCTGTAGTGGTAAGGGCTTTCCTGCCTCTATGTAGGCTGCCTTGATTACTTTGATCCAGCGGGCTATGGTTGCCTGCGAGGCCGCTTAGTCTTGCTTCTTCCCACTGTGAAGAACTAACAAGCGATCCATTTTGCGCACCGGTTCCGATCTTCCCAGGTATCAAACCAGGAGTCTGCCGACATTTAGATGGAGAAGAAGTCGAGAGTCTTCCAAGTCCTTATGGTCATCCGGCGATGGCAGGGAGATTGCCTGGTTCAAATGAAGAACTCCGAGACCGATGTCGGTAGGCAGGAGGGGACAGTGTGCAGCTGTATGGTTCCAGAAGTGAAACTAAGGAACTGTTCCCGACAGGATAGTGCCTGTAGTTCGGAGATGCGACTAGCTGAACATATTGCCACTAGGAATACCATCTTCAATGTTAAGAGGCGTTAGTCTGAAGGAAGTCCCTGCTAGGAAGTCTAATACTAGATTGAGATTCCATAAGGGCACTGACCACTTTAGGGTGGACGGAGTTGTTTAACCCCTTTCAGGAAGTGGGACAAATCCAGATGAGTTGATAGTTGGATACCATCCACTTCGGCTGTGAAGCAGGACAGTGCGACTACTTGGACCTTGAGGGAGTTGAGTGACAACCCCTTCTTCATACCGTCCTGTAGGAACTCCAGAATCATGGGGATCTTGGCCTTCCACAGGAGTATCCTGCGGTCCTCGCACCAGGCTTCAAATACTCTCCAGATCCGTACGTATGACTAGGATGTGGAGAACTTGCGCATGGAGTAGGGTGTCAATCACGGCCTTCAAGTAACTGCCTTCTTCAGGAGAGACCTCTCAAGGGACAGACTGTAAGAGAATAGAGACGGATCTTCGTGAAGAATCGGGCCCTGCCGGAGAAGGTCCCTGTGTGGAGGTAGGCACAGAGGGTTCCCCGCAAGGAGTCTTTGCATGTCTGCGTACCATGGGCGTCTTGGCCAATCCGGGACCACTAGTAGAACTAGTCCCCTGTGGTGCTCTATATCTTGCGGATGACCATGCCCAGTAGCGGCCATGGGGGGGGGGGGGGGGGGGGGGGGGGAGGCATACAGTAAGTCTTCCTCTGGTCAAGTCTAGACAAAAGCGTTGATGCCTTGGGAGTGTGGCTCTCATCTACGGCTGTAGAACCTGGGGATTTGGGCACTGAGATAGGTGGCCAATAGATCCATGGCTGGGAGGCCCCCAGCGATTTACTGTCAGTTGGAATGCTGTGGTCAACAGCATCTATTCCCCTGGGTCCAGACTCTCTCTGCTGAGGAAGTCTGCTGAGACATTGTCTTTTTCCTGCAATGTGGGAGGCAGAGATCCCTTGTAGGTTTATCTCTGCCAATGCCATGAGAGGCTCTATCTCCAAAGACACCTGCTGGCTATTCCCTGGCAGTTGATGTAAGCAATCATTGTAGCATTGTCTGACATTACTCGAATCGCTTTAACTCTGAGTCTGTGGCTGAACTGCAGGCACACTAGTCTGACTGCTCGAGCTTCCAGGCGGTTTATGTTCCATTGTCCCTGGGCCGTCAGCTCCTGACAGTGGGCTTCCCCCACCCTTGCAGGTTCGCATCCGTGGTGAGCAAGATCCAGTTCAGTGGGGATAGGCTTACTCCTCTGCTTAGGTGGTCTTCCTGTAGCCACCACTGAAGCTGAGAACGTACCTCTGCTTGTAGTTTGAGGCAAATTGAGTAGTCCTGGGACAGTGGGTTCCATTGAGACAGTAAGGAGCGCTGGGTTGATGCCATGAGGCGGAGGACTTGAAGATAGTCCCATACCTTCGGGCATGCATTGGTCAATCGTAATTGTTCCATCAGTTTCCTTCTCCTTGGGGGAGGGAGGAAGACTTTGTTCAGTTTGTTTGGTGTCAAAACGGGCCCCCAGGGACTCTAGTGACAGAGGGCTGCAGACTGCTCTTGCCAGTGTTCACGACCCAACCGAGTTCCTGCAGTAGGCTCTTGACTCTGCTGGTCACCTGCTTGCTCTCTTCCGAAGACTTTGCCCTGATCAGCCAGTCGCCCAGGTAAGGGTGTACCAAGATCCTTTTACTTCCTCAGTGTTGCCACCATGACCACCATAATTTTGGAGAATGTTCTGGGGATGGTTGCTAGGCTGAAAAGTAGCGCTCGAAACTGGTAATGGTGACCCAGTATCGCAAAGCGTATAAAATGCTGGTGATCTTGATGGACTGGAATGTGAAGGTTCAGAGAGGTCCAGGTAGGTTAGAAACTCTCCTGGTTGTACTGCCATAATGGAGCAAAAGAGCCGCCATGCAGAAATGTAGTATCCACAGATGACGTCCTTGAGATCCATGATTTATTAGCTTTTATATAATCTAAATTCGTGGGTACATCATGCCATTTACAATATAACTGAAGGAGGAAATTACAGAAAACCGGGGAGAGGGAGCAGATAGGAAGAGAAGGGGCGAGAGAAGAAAGGGAAAAACAGGAAGAGGAGAAAAGGCACATTACCTGATGGAAAACAGAAGCACATAAGTAACATTGCAAATTATACACTCAATAAGGGACTGTGTATAACCTTATATAAATTATTCACTCCAAACTGTATTATATACATTATCTTTAATTAGTACATACAGGAGACACTATATATGACATTACAAATTATACGTTCAGAAAGGCAACTATATATAGACTAGCAGGGTTGCTATGGGAAAAGTAAGGATTAAAGGATAGCGGAGGGGGGTAAGTAAAAAGGGGTATTAAAAGAGGGTATTATAAGGAGGTGCAAAGAAATGGGAGACAAAACAGTATAATTAAAGGAATAAAGGAGAAGGCTATGAGTACAGTAATGACTACGGCTCTTTCTCTGAAGGAGTAGAGGGAGCAGGGGGACTACGTAGGATCCGAATCAGGGTAGGCCATTTTAAAGAGCCATGTTTTAACCCTGTTTTGAATTTCCGAATGCATGGTTCTAGTCGGAGCTCAAGTGGCATAGTGTTCCAGAGGGAGGGGCCTACAATGGATAGGGCTCTTTCTCTGGTGGAAGTGTGGTGAGCACATTTAAGGGAAGGGGTGTAGAGGGTTCCTGAAAGTGCGGTTCTAATAGGACGATTGGAGGAGTGGAATCTAAGCACATCCTCAAGCTAGGAGTGATTGCGGTTGTGCAGGGAATTGTGAATAATGGTGAGGGTATTGCATCTGATGCGGGAGGATATGGGAAGCCAATGGAGTTCCTTAAGAATAGGGGTGATGTGGTCGGCTTTGCGTGTATTTGTAAGGATTCTTGCCATAGCATTCTGTAACATTTGCAGGGGTCTAATAGTAGAGTAGGGAAGGCCTAGAAGTAAGGAATTGCAGTAATCCATTTTTGATAGCATTGTCGCTTGCAGGACTGTGCAGAAGTCTTGCGAATGGAGTAGGGGTTTAAGTTTTTTGAGGATATGGAGCTTGAAAAATCCTCCCTTTATGATTGTGTTAATGTAGTTTTTGAAGTTTAGTTGGTGGTCTAGGGAGACAGATCTCGCATGTAGTAGGGAAAAGCATTTGAGGGGAGGGTGAGGTCACAAGCAGATGGTGACATCCGGTCAGGGTGATTTGAAATGAGGAGTTTAAAGCAAGGTGGAGGTTAGAGAGTAGGGTGTTAATGGAGACGAGGCATGTTTCCCAAAACTTAAGAGACTTGGTGAGGGTTTCGGACATCGCCTGCATATAAGAAAAAAACTTAAGACCAAGGTCGGAGAGGAGGTAGCAGAGCGGTAACAGGTATATATTAAAGAGCGTGGAGGATAGTGAAGAGCCCTGTGGGATGCCTTGGGTAAGGGGAATGTGTGATTCAGAATTTGCAATTTTTACAGCGTAGCCTCTATTATTGAGGTAGGAAGAGAACCCGTGGATGGCTGTGCCTGAGATGCCAATTTCAGTTAGGCGGGTAAGGAGGATTTTGTGACTGTTAGTGTTGAAGGCAGATGAAATGTCAAGAAGGGCAAGGATAAAGGATTATCCGTGGTCCATGCCCTTGAGGAGAGTGTCAGTCATTGAAAGTAATAGGCTTGCCATGTTACGAGACTCACGGAAGCCGAATTGAGAGAGGTGGAGAATATTATGGTGTTCCAGATAGTCAGCGAGCTGTGAATTGACTACGGTTTCCATAATTTTAGATATGAAGGGAAGGTTAGAAATAGGACAGTAGTTTGAAGGGTTGGTGGGATCAAGGGTAAGGTTTTTGAGAAGAGGCTTGACAACAGCAAGTTTGAGGGGGTCTGGGACTTTGCCATGAGAGAGGGAGCAATTGATTATGTCGGACAGGGGTTTCGTGATGGAGGGAATGGAAAGGAGTGCTTTAGTGGGGATAGTGTCAGAGGTGTGTGTAGCAGGCTTGATTTTTTTTTTTTTAAATGGATTAGATTTCCTTGGCAGAGGTTAAATCGAGAAACTTGAATTTGAGGTTGAGATTTTTGGGGAGCAGATTGGATGGAAAGGGGTTGGAAGGGAAGCGTAGGAGGAGGTTTGATATTTTATTTTTGAAATAGAGGGAGAGTTTTTTGCATTTGCTATTGTCTTGTTCATCTGTGGTTGGGGGGGGTGTAGATTTAGTGAGTTCTGCCACATACTAGAATAAAGCATTTGCACTCAATTGGTAATTATGGATTTTTGTAGAGTAATAATCGCACTTAGTTTGGAGGGTAGAGAGTCTGTAGGCTTGTAGTGTAGATTTGTAAATGGCTGCTTGCTTAGGGGTAGGGTTTTTGCGCCAGGATTTCTTTACTTCTAAGATCATTTTTTAGATTTTTTTAAATCAGTGGTGTACCAGGGCTTTTTTTTTGCTGACAGAGGGTTGTATATCTTTGATGATAGGGCAAATTTCATTGGCTATGGTAGTGGTAAGCTTGTTCCAGGAGGAAAGGACAGCATCGGGGTTGGTGAGGTCTAGGTTGTCGGTAAAATTGTTGAATGGGTCTGAATGATCCTTCCTTCTTGGGAACAATAAAATAGATGGAATATCACCTTGTATATTGTTGGGGTGGGGGAACGGGAGTTATTGCCGTCAGACTGAGTAGTCTTGTCAGAGTGGCTTCCATTGACAGTCTCTTGGTGTGGGAGGAGAAGTCCATTAACGGCTATTAATCAAGTTTACTTAGGAAATAGCCACTGCTATTAATTGCATCAGTAGCATGGGATCTTCTTAGTGTTTGGGTAATTGCCAGGTTTGGCCTCTGTTGAAAACAGGATGCTGGGCTTGATGGACTCTTGATCTGACCCAGCATGGCAATTTATGTTATATTCTTAAATTTGTCTCAAGGGATGCTGTGGAACTCCAGAGAGTAAGAACATAAGAAAATGCCATACTGGGTCAGACCAAGGGTCCATCAAGCCCAGCATCCTGTTTCCAACAGTGGCCAATCCAGGCCATAAGAACCTGGCAAGTACCCAAAAACTAAAGTCTATTCCATGTAACCATTGCTAATGGCAGTGACTATTCTCTAAGTGAACTTAATAGCAGGTAATGGACTTCTCCTCCAAGAACTTATCCAATCCTTTTTTAAACACGGCTATACTAACTGCACTAACCACATTCTCTGGTAACCTTCTCGAATGATGTTTAGTACCCATTTGTCCGACGTGATCTCGACCCATGTTTGGTAGAAGAGAGCAAGTCAACCCCCCTATTTCCTCTTCTTGTGGATGGGTCAGTCCATTCTCATTGTGGACCACGGCTGGAGCCTGCCCCCAGGCCTGCTCCTTTCTTGGTCAGTCTGTTCTGAAAGGGCTGGAACCTTCCGGAGGGATGAGGAGCCTGAAACTGCGAATTCCTGTAGGGTCTAAAGCATTGTGAGCCTCTGCCCTTGGTTCTTCTGGAGAAAGGATGCAGAGATCTTTTACTCCTATCTTCTGGTAGCCGATGCACTGGTGATTCGCCCCATTGCTGGCTAACTTCTTCAATTCGCTTCCGAACAAGAGAGAGATCCTTTAAAGGGCATTCTTGTGATATTTGCTTTAGAGGTCGCATCAGCAGACCAATTCCGTAGCCATAGTTGTCTTCTGGCTGATACTACTGAGGCTACACCTCTGGCTGAGGTACGCACCAGATCTGAGCTTGCGTCCAACAGGAAGGCTGCTGCAGGTTCCATCGTCTCATTGGTATATGTTCCGGAGTTGTTTGCCTCTCTCGAGAGGAGCAAGCAGGAACGTGCCACTAGTGCGCAGTTGGAAGCAATCTGCAGTGTCATTGCTGTTGCAAAGGCCTGCTTAAGGATGGATTACAATCATCTACCCTGAGTATCCTACAATGCAGCCCCTCCCTCAACAGGAATAGTTCGCTTTGTGCCAGACCATGGTGTCCACTTTCGGGAAATGCAGGCGTTCCTTGGTTGCTGGTTCCAGAGGGTATAGGGCTTCCAAGGCCTGACCCCCTTTGAAGCTGGCCTCTGGGGCATCCCACTCCAGGTCAATCAGTTCCTGGATGGCTTCCATCATTGGGAAGTAGCATGAGGCTTTACGAAGGGACACCAGGATGGGGTTCTTCTTTGGTTCCGCCATAGGATCCGTGCCTGGAATACCCAGAGTCTGGGAAACAAGGACTGATAATTCATCCTTGTGGAAGAAGTGAAGCATGGTTCGGGTATGGTTCCAGTCCTGGAGGGATTCTCCTTCCAGGGAGTCACCATCATCATCATCTGAGGTGTCTGGGTCTCTGTCAGGGAAGTTCTTGGTTGGGCAAGGCATGTCTCCAGGCATCCGAGCAGGGTGGGAAGATCTTGAGCTTCCGGCAGGGGTTGAGCCTGGGGCGCAGCCGGGGCTGATTGCGCCTGAACGAAGGCTTGCAGCCCTTGAAAAAATTCTAACCAAGAGAAGGTCCCTGGGTCCATGTTATTCCCAGGGGGAGTCTGAGTAGGGGCCCGAGAGGTGCCCTCTTGTGGAGAAGCCATCTTGGAGATGCATAGATCCGGGGAGCTATCGTTGGTAGCAGTTCCGGACCCATCCCCCGGTTCCCTCTGGGCTTTTTCGCAATGTTGACACAGGCAGGACTCCAGTTCAGGCTGCGTGGCTCTTATGTGGCAGGCTGTGCAAAGAGTGCCTTCTGGCCTTCTTGGATGCTGGTGCCATTGCCTCTATGTCTGGGCGCACAGGTAATGAGCTTTCAATGCGCACGTGTGTGTCTATATTGGTCGCGCACAAGTTAGGCGCATCGGCTGCCCAGCCTGCCCCATGCGTACCGCCAGTCGAGAAGGGAAGATGGCACTGACGCCCCCCACGCATAAGATGGCGCCCTGAGGGTCTCCACGTGGACCCCTGCACTGGGTCGGGCTCTAGCCCAACCAGGGCTGCTCAACCCGTCAGTGCTCCCTTTTTACCTTGCCGGGAGGAGAAAACAGAATCAGTATGGCAATCCAAGTCTCGGAGACCTGAAATTAAGGTTTTCTGCTTACCTGGTCTCGGCACTTGCTGATCGTGTGCCGGGATAGTCTCCAAGCTGCGGGGGGTAGGGGGGGGGGGGGGGGGGGGGGGGGCTCTGCCTTCACCGCTGCACTCTGATGTGCACCTGCTGCCTTTCAGCCATTCTAGGGCTAAGTCCATGCCGGGAAATGGCTACCAGACCAAGGCACACCTCTGAGGGATATCGGAATCACCTCAGGAATTCTCAACTGGGGGAGGGACCCTTAGGTTTCACCACAAGAGAATGGGGCTCGATCTTCCTTAAGGTAAATTTTGTTTCTTCTTTGCTATAATTAACTCTAGTGTGTGGGATAGTATCCACATCTGCTAGGAGACAGATACTGAAGAGCTGAGGTTACTGCAGGGGTATATCTAGAGCAGGGGTGGGCACTTCCGGTCCTCGAGGGCCACAAACCAGTCTGGTTTTCAGGATATCCCTAATGAATATGCATGAGAGAGATTTGCATGCACTCTGCCTCAGTGGTATGCAAATCTATGTCATGCATATTCATTAGGGACATCCTGAAAACCAGACTGGTTTGTGGCCCTCGAGGACCGGAAGTGCCCACCCCTGATCTAGAGTGTCATCAGCTTTGAAATCTGATTCCATCTTCCATCTGCTAGCAGAAGAGCACATAACCCACTGGTCCTGAGTCCATCTGGCTACATGCTAGGAAATGTGTGTTATTCACGGGAAACTGGAAATATCTGAAAATAAGTGGAGGGGGGCCTGAATTTATGAATTCTTAACTTTCCCAGATCCCCACTGATTGGTCCTCTGGAATTATTTAAGAAATGAACGAGAGAAGTTTTAGGTATATAATCGCAAGATTAGTTACCCTCTCTAAACAGAACATTTTATTTGGCCTTTTATGAAAAAAAAGAAAAAAAAAAAAAGAATGCTTTGGCTATATCTCCAGTCTTTTTCTGGAAGTTTGTACTTGACCAATTTTTTGGAACAGTCAATTGAGGATGTGAGAGACCATGCTACTTTGCTGATAACATGTGCTTCTGAGCTGGATAAAAAGTCTTACGAGACTATTCTTTAGTAATATAGATGCTTTCTTCATGGGTCAGAAGGGGTGGATTTTGGAAGTCCTCTCTCCAGCGTATTAGCTTTGGGAGGGGAACTTTTTCTTAAATCCTGCCATACATCTAGCAGGATAAATCTGGCAGTAAACATGTCTTTTTTTGAACCTAGTCAGCTAAAATGGTTTCTTGATGGTAGGATTGCTGTAGTCCCTGCCTCTACTGCAGAATAAGTCTGCTATTGGCTAGGTTTAGTGGCTATATCAGATTTCTCCATTCTCTCAATCAGCACTCAGTTCCTTCCGCTCTTGTTTTATTATAGGTTTCGTCTTTTTTACTTTTTCTGATGTGACCCATGTGGGCTTAGTAAAGGATATATACTTTTGTTCATTGTTTCCTTTTTGTTTTTTTATATTATCCTATTTTGTCATGCACATTGCTTATATGTCTGTATTAAAATTCAATCATTTTTAAAGAATTCATTACTGCACACCCTGTCACCACTGCATCAGTACTGCCTGTCTTGATCAAGAGCGTTCACAAATAAGCACTTTGTGCATTTCTTCCAACTATGTAAAATGGATAAAAAAAAGTTATATTGTGCATTACTGGATAACTACCAGAACATCGTTGCAAATATCCTGCAGTTCCACCTCCACTTTCTCCCGGTACTCTCTTGCCAGCTGTTGCTTCTTTTCACTTCCCTCAGTTTTCTGTTCGATGCTGGAGATTACACGCCAGGAAGAGCGCCGGGCACCAACCACATTCTTGTAAGCCACTGAGAGCAGATTTCTCTCTTCGTTGGACAGTTCATTCCCCTGCTCTGTGACCGCTTTCATAGCGGCAGCCATGTCGTCATAACGCTCGGCCTGCTCAGCTAGTTTGGCCTTCTGTACCAGCTCGCTTTTATCCATATTGATTGCTAGAAGACAGAAACAAAATGTAAACTATAAAGCATGAAGTAAATGGGGGGGTGGGGGAGAGAGAATGACCATCAGAAGGACACACTAAGTAGCAAAATGAATATACATATTATTTTGACAGCAGATGGTACTACACCACTAATGATTTATTCAATCAGCAGATTATACTCCTATATTTCATAGGTGTCCATTATGAGATTATGTGGAACAAGTGCACCTCTCTTTAAGCAAATCATACCCTCAGAGCAGTCACACACTGTAACCAATGTGCTTTCAACTAGCAATGACTCTAAAATTGTAAATTCTACTAAAAAAGCCAAAACAAAAAACCCCATCTCACAAATACTTTGTTGGAAAAGCTTTTATTTCATAACTTCTGGCAGTTGAATTTAGGAACACAAGCATGTTCCAACACCTTGGAAAACTCACTGCAATGATCTAAGCAATATAGGAACTCTATTCATACCAATTAGCAAGGCTGGACCAGTAATCACCCTTCTGCCTGCTCAACATTATTAGTGCTACAAGATGTACACATACAATGCCGTAAGCTCTATCTACTGCAGGCAGACATGTCAAGACAAATAAGTATCTGGGCCAGAATCAGGGAAAACTCACCTTGAGACATTAAATCTTAATAGGTGCAGTTTAACTGAAGGAAGGGGCAGATTTAATTTGGGTAAATCTGTAAACATAGAATCTTTGCCCCTACAAAACAATCTATATAAGAAAAACAGGCAATGGATGGATGGGGAGCCCCAAAACTTTACCCACAACCTATAAGACAGACAAAAAACTTAGGTCTCAAGAAGAGCCAGCAAGGAGAGCCTTTAGAAGTGACTGCCTATCTTCTTTTCTTACGGCTTAGATCAGAGAGCTCTACTCTAGCCTCTTGTACATAAGAGCCACAGCACACAATTTGGCTCCTAGAAGGCTGCTTGCACCCAGTCGCACCTATTATATTTCCTGTTAACATTTTAAGCAACAGCAAAGAGAACACAAATCTGGAGTTATTGAATAGTTGTACTTTTTATGGTATTCATACTAGCGGTAACACCCTAGTAGTTCCATGGGAACAAGGGAGTTAACATTTCTTACATTTAAAGAGTAAGGGCATGCCAAGGTTTTATAGCATCTGTTGCTGAAAACAAAAGATGAAGCATCCTGGGTAAATATACCCCTGCACTGACCTCACTTCCTCGGTATTCTCTTCAAAAAGCAAATGTGGCTATATCTTTGCTTAGATAACTTGATTAAAACTTGAACTGGTTCAACTGATTTCCAAACTGGAGACCACCAGTGCACTCAGCCAATTAACGCAGACAAACAGTAGATTGGGAACTAGAGGTAGGCCGTGGCTTAACACACCTTGAGACTAAGAAAAGAAGGGTATCTGAGGTTCTCCTTTTCTGGGGCAGCCGTGGGCAGGATGCTGAGTCCATCTGTCTACACTAAGGAAAACGAAATTATCAGGTAAGGAATTTCTCCATTTTCTAGCGTGTAGCCAGATGGATTCAGGACCAATGGGATGTACAAAAGCTACACCCAGACAGGGCGGGAGGCTGCCCATGGCCCACTTAGTACTGCCCTTGCGAAGGCTGCATCTTCTCGGGCCTGATCATCCAGGCGGTAGAACCTGGAGAAGGTGTGTAGGGAGGACCACGTCGCCGCCCAACATATCCCGGTGGGTGACAGCAGCTTGGTTTCTGCCCAAGAAACTGCCTGGGCCCTCGTAGAATGAGCCTTAACCTGTAGGACCAAGGGCTTTCCTGCCTCTATGTAGGCCGCCTGGATTACTTCTTTGATCCAGCAGGCTATGGTTGCCCACGAGGCCACTTCCTCTTGTTTCTTCCCACTGTGAAGAACAAACAGGTGGTCTGTTTTGTGCACAGGTTCCGATCTTTCCAGGTATCTGATTAGGAGTCTGCCGACATTTAGATGGCGAAGGTGGTGTGAGTCTTCCGAGTCCTTATGTTCATCTGGAGAGGCTAGCGAGATGGTTTGATTCATGTGAAACCACTTTCGGTAAGAAGGAGGGGAAAGTATGCAGTTGTATGGTTCCAGGCGTGAACCTAAGGAACGGTTCCAAACAGAATAGTGCCTGTAGTTCGGAGATGTGACGAGCTGAACATATTGCCACCAAGAATGCAGTCTTCAATGTTAGGGGCGTAGTGACAGACCACATGTTGGTCTGAAGGAAGCCCCAGCTAGGAAGTCTAATACTAGATTGAGATTCCATAGAGGCACCGGCCACTTTAGAGGTGGTCGGAGTTGTTTAACCCCTTTCAGGAAGCAGAACACATCTGGAGGTGTTGATAGTGGATACCGACCACTTTGGCTCTCAAGCAGGTCAGCACAGCAACTTGGACCTTGAGGGAGTTGAGTGACAACCCCTTCTTCATACCATCCTGTAGGAACTCCAAAACCATGGGGTATTTTGGCTGTCCGCGGGAGAATCCCGCGAACAACTCTCCAGATCGATATGTAGGACAGGGATGTGGAGAACTTGCACGCTCTGAGCAAGGTATGAATCATGGCCTTTGAGTAATTGCGCTTCATCAGGCGAGTCCTCTCAAGCGCCAGACTGTAAGAGAGAAGAGACTGATCTTCATGGAGGATCGGACCCTCCCGGAAAAGGTCCCTGTATGGAGGTAGGCACAGAGGGTTCCCCGCAAGGAGTCTTTGCATGTCTATGTACCATGGTAGTCTTGGCCAGTCCGGGGCCACTAGTAGAACTAGTCCCCTGTGATGTTCTCTCTTACTGATGATCCTGCCCAGTAGTGGCCATGGAGGGAAGGCATACAGTAGGTCTTCCTCTGGCCAGGTCTGGACAAGGGCGTTGATTCCTTGGGATTGTGGCTCTCGTCAGCGGCTGAAGAACCTGGAGACTTGGGTACTGAGACAGGTGGCCAGTAGAATAATGACTGGGAGGCCCTAGCAATTTACTGTCATTTGGAAGGCTGTGGTCAACAGCATCCATTCCCCTAAGTCTAGGCTCCCTCTGCTGAGGTAGTCTGCTGAGATGTTGTCTTTTCCTGCGATGTGGGAGGTAGAGAATCCTTGTAGGTTTATCTCTGCTCATGCCATGAGGGGGTCTATTTCCAGAAACACCTGCTGGCTCTTGGTTCCTCCCTGGCAGTTTATGTAAGCAACTGTTGTTGCGTTATCTGACATTATCCTGATTGACTCGCCACGGAGTCTGTGGCTGAATCGCAGGCATGCTAGTCTGACTGCTCGAGCTTCCAGGTGGTTTATGTTCTATTGTCCCTGGGCTCCCCACCCTTGCAGGCTCACATCCAGGGTAAACAAGATCCAGTTCGGTGGGGATAGGCTTACTACTCTGCTTAGGTGGTCTTCCTATAGCCACCATTGGAACTGGGCCCAAACGTCTGCTGGTAGTTGGAGGTGAATTGAGTAGTGCTGGGACAGTGGGTTCCATCGTGACAGTAGGGAGTGCTGGAGCGGTCGCATATGGGCCCTTGCCCACGGAACGACCTCCAGGGTTGATGCCATAAGGCCGAGGACTTGAAGGTAGTCCCATACCTTGGGGCATGCGTCGGTCAATCGTCGCAATTGTTCCATTAGTTTTCTTCTCCTCGGAAGGGGGAGGAAGACTATGTTTGGTGTCGAACCGGGCCCCTAGGTACTATAGTGACCGAGAGGGTTGTAGACTGCTCTTGCTTGTGTTCACGACCCATCTGAGCTCCTGCAGTAGGCTCTTGACTCTGCTGGTCACCTGCTGGCTCTCCTCCGAAAACTTTGCCCTGATCAGCCAATCGTCCAGGTAAGGATGTACCAGGATCCCTTCCTACCTCAGTGTTGCCGTCACGACCACCATAATTTTGGTGAAGTTTCCTGGAGGCGGTTGCTAGGCCAAAGGGAAGCGCAGGAAGCTTTGGTGATCTTGATGGACTGGGATGTGAAGATAGGCTCTGGAAAGGTCCAGGGAGGTTAGGAACCCTCCCGGTTGTACTGCCATTATAACAGAGCGCAGATTTTCTGTGCCGAAGTGTGGCACTCGCAGATAACGGTTGATGTTCTTGAGATCCAAGATGAGCTGCAATGACCCTTCCTTCTTGGGAAGGATAAAAGAGATGGAATAGCACCCAGTATTTTGCTGGGGCGTGGGCACCAGAGTTATTGCCTTCAGACTGAGTAGTCTTGTTAGTATGGTTTCTGCTGCCAGTCTATTGGAGTGGCAGATTGACCTCAAATTTGTCTTGAGGGATGCAGTGGAATTCCAGAGAGTACCCTTCTTGTATGTTTAGGACCCATTTATCCAACGTTATCTCGGCCCATCTTTGGTAGAAGAGGGCAAGTCTACCCCTATATGTTCTTCCTGTGGATGGGTCTGCCTCTTCTCATTGTGGGGGCACAGCTGGAGCCTGTCCTTGCTCCCCTCTTGGTCTGTTTGCTCCGAAAGGACTGGGACCTTCCGGAGGGGCGGGGTGCCTGGAACTGTGTGTTCCTGTAGGGTCTAAAGCACTGTGTCCCTCTGCCCTTGGTTCTTCTGGGGGGAAGGACACAGATCTTTTATTCCTATCTTCCAGTAGTTGAGGCACTGGAGATTCACCCCATTTGTTGACTAACTTCTCCAATTCGCTTCCAAACAAGATCCTTTAAAGGGCATTCTCATGAGTTTCGCATTGGATGTCACGTCCGCAGACCAATTACGTAGCCATAGTTGTCTTCTGGCTGCCACTACCGAAGCAATGCCCCTGGCTGAGGTGCACACTAGATCTTGAGCTTGCGTCAGTGAGGAAGGGCGCTGCAGGTGCCATCATCTCCCAGGTACTTTCTCTCGAAAGGAGCAAACAGGAACGTTCCACCAGTGCGCAGCAGGAAGCAATCTGCAGTGTCATTGCTGTTGCGTCAAAGGTCTGCTTAAGGATGGATTCCAAACGTCTGTCCTATGTGTCCATTCAGTGCCACTCCTCCCTCAACGGGAATAGTTATTCGCTTTGATACGGCACAGACCATAGCGTCCACTTTCGGGAAATGCAGGCGTTCCTTGGCTGTAGGTTCCAGAGGGTATAGGGCTTCCAATGCCCACCCCCCTTTGAAGCTGGCCTCTGGGGCATTCCATTCCAGGTCAATCAGTTCCTGGATGGCTTCCATCATTGGAAAGTAGCATGAGGTCTTACAAAGTTGCACCAAGATGGGGTGGTTCTTTGGTTCTGCCATAGGGTCAGTGCCCGGAATTCCCAGACTCTAAAGATGCTGGGTAATAAGGACTGGCAGTTCGTCCTTGTGGAAGAAGCGAAGCATGGTTCAGTATGGTTCCATCCCTGGAGGGATTTCTCCTTCTTCCAGTGAGTCACTCATCTGAGGTGACTGGATCCCTGTTAGGAAAATTCTTGGTTATGCGAGGCATGTCTCGAGGCATCTGAGCTGGGCAGGGAAGATCCAGTGCTCTGGTAGGGGTTGAGCTTGATGTGCCTCAGGGGCTGGCTGCGCCTGAATGAAGGTTTGCAGCCCTTTGAAAAATTCCACCCACGAGAAGGTCCCTGGGTCCATGTTGATCCCGGGGTGGGGTTTGGAGTCAGGGCCCCAGAGGTGCCCTCCTGTGGGGAGGCCATGTCGGAGATACATCGATCCAGGAAGCAACTGTCAGTAGTTCCAGACCCCTCAACAGTTGGGGTCCAGGCTTTGGTTCCCACTGGACATCTTCGCAATGCTGGCACAGGCAGGACTCCAATTCAGGCTGCACGGCTCTTATGTGGCAGGCTGTGCACGGGGTGCACTCAGTTCGTGCATGCTGCTGTGCGCACAGCTATGCGTGTGTATATTGGAAGCGCACAAGTTAGGCGCATCAGCCGCCTGTCAAGGAAGCAGTATGGCGCTGATGACCCCGCTTGCAAGATGGCACCCTCCAAGGGTCTCCATGTGTGTGGACCCTTGCAACGGATTGGGGCCTAGCCCAAACAGGGCTGCTCAACCCAATCGGTGCCCCTTTAAACTTTGCTGGAAGAAACGATTGGTACAGCTATTTCAGCTCTGGAGACCGGAGACTTTAAAGATTTACCTTACCTGCTCTTGGCGCTTACTAGCCATGTGCCGGGCAGTCTCCAGCTGCAGGGGGAGAGGAAAATACCTTTGCCAAGCTCGATTCAGCACCCACTGCCTTTCAGCCACCCCGGGAACCGGCTACCGGACCAAGGCTCACCTCTGAGGGATATCAGAAATCACCTCAGGAATTCGACTGGGGGAGGCACCCTTAGGTTTCACTACAGGAGAGCAGGGCTCGATCTTCTTAAAGGTACATTTTCTCTCTTCTTTGTTCTAACTGTTAACACTATTCTAGTGTGTGTGGGATAGTGTCCGCATCTGCTAGGAGATGGAAAGTGTCCGCATCTGCTAGGAGATGGAAAGTGTCCGCATCTGCTAGGAGATGGAAAGATATTGAGGAAATGAGGTCAGTGCAGGGGTATATTTATTTATTTATTTTTGGTTTTTATATACCGGAAGTTCCTGTATAATATACATATCACTCCGGTTCACAGATAACAGAGATAACTATCGCCGAGATGGCGGTATATGTACCCAGGATGACATCAGCTTGAAATCTGACTCCAATACCCATTGGTCCTGAGTCCATCTGGCTGCACACTAGGAAAATGTTTATTAGTGAACCTTCAAAGCTTTATAGCAATGACATCCTATCCATAGTATTACTGCTTTTTGACCAACTTAACAGAATAAGTTAAAAAAAAAAAAACCCATTCCATGTGGTTACTATTTTTATTTTTTATTCTAATTTCAGAGCAAACTTGTAACTCTGCTTCCTAATACTGAAGACATTAGGAACTGCTGGAGCTTAATTATGATTTAGAACGTCCTCAGAGCTGCAGCCTCATCACGCATGGTCATTTACCATAATTAGAAACTAGGTGTGGAAGTGAACCAAGTCGTTTCCAACAAACATCCACCAAGAGTTTGTTTGCAGTTCGGAAGTTTTCATATGTTTGGGACTTAATACAAATTAAGAGGTTTAGTTAGGTAAGTCAGTCAATCATGTGGCTAATTCTGGGAACCATTTAAAAATAAGTTTTAGAACATGAAAGTGTAATAATTTGGCGTAAAGAGTCCAGTGGTATCAAAACTATACTCAAAGCGAAGGGTCTTGGATAAAAAGAGAATAGGTAAAATGCTAGTTATTCACTCATAGCAGCAGCATAGCTCCAGTCTCTCTGTGCTATGAAACATGCATCTCCATAATGTATTTCCCAAAGGTCTGAAATAAAATAGGCAAGTACGTATAATTAATTCCAATTGTCCAACGTGTCTCTTAAAAAGTATCATGAACTTTGCATCAGATCATCTCTATGGTGCTTTTCAAGTTTTAATCCATGTCCTCTTGCCACGTGATGTGCCTCAAGTGGTATCAGCAGTAAGCACTCTACTATTCATTTGCCAGCTCAATATACCTGTTATCTGAAAAATGTTTAATGTCTAATGTAAAGAACTCAAAGTTCCAATATTAAAATCAAAATGGAAACGTGTCTATAATGGATGTCCTGGGGTCCCACTATAAGTTTCTTTCCTTCAAGATGGCACTCGACACAGGCCCATGTTTCGGCAGACATGACCACTGAGGGTCAAAGTGACTTAATGAGTGGTTAATCCCTGAAGGCAGCGGTGATGTCCACCAAAACATGGACCTGTGTCGAGTGCCATCTTGAAGGAAAGAAACTTATAGTGGGACCCCAGGACATCCATTATAGACATGTTTCCATTTTGATTTTAATATTGGGACTTTGAGTTCTTTACATTAGACATTAAACATTTTTCAGATAACAGGTATATTGAGCTGGCAAATGAATAGTAGAGTGCTTACTGCTGATACCACTTGAGGCACATCACGTGGCAAGAGGACATGGATTAAAACTTGAAAAGCACCACGTACATGCCTCTGATGCAGAGTTCATAATTACGGTAATACATTAAAATAAACATTTTGGACAACTGGAATTTCCTATCTTAAATCCAAGAAAAAAAGTGTGTTAAGTTTGATAGTGTGGAGGCGTTTGCTTGTTTTGTCTGCAGTTCACCTGAAGTGAAATAGCCCAAGAAAATTTTTTTTTTTATTAAGATTTCTAGATGCAAATTTTCATAAGTATTATTTTAAGCCCTTTTATGAAAGATCTTGGAGTGAAGTATATTTATTGGTCATCTAGAATGCTTTAATCCCTTGGGTTCTGTGGAAGTGCTTTAAAAATATAAAATGATTCTCAGAGGTAACCTGAAACAGTTACTCATGAATACAAGGACAACTTTTAAAAAGGCCTTCTAGATTCTAAATCCCACTCCTCTTTAGGAGGCACAACTAAGTGGTCTGATTTTCATGATATGTAATTACCCAGGGAAGAGAGCTACAGACCCTAAAGCCCAGTGTATGCAAATCTATTCATGAATATTCATTGTGGCAATCCTGAAAACCCAACTGGCTGGGTGGTACCTCCAGGAGAGGTTGGGAAACACTGCCCTAGATGCTCAGTTCTTGTCACTAAAAACCCAGATATGAATATGGAATAGGAATTCTATCCTCCAAAAAAAAAATAAAAAAATCCAACAGATATGGGGGATAACAGATCCAGACCAAGACACAGCGCTGCCCTGGAGTGAGTCAGATGCGTCTATAGTAAAATTACAACCAGTCCCATTCTTGCATTACTTCCTCAATCATAATCTAACTTAAAAAATAAATCATGGAAATAAAAATTAAAAGATATAGATGTTGATATCAGCTACCACCTTATATTTGTTTACCTGGGTTTATGCACATTTAAGTGGACTAATATGGCAACCATACTACTTTATCACCAAAAGACAAAAACAAACAAAAAAAACACAAAACAGAATGCTTTCCCCCCCCCTCTGGCCCTGCCACTTTGAAGATTACAGGCCTTGAAGGAACTTCATACATGTGTGCAGCTATAAGTCACCACCCTCACCCTGTCTGCCCACTCCCCCCAGTTTTTTTGGGGTTTTTTTGGTTGTTTTTTTAAATTGTTTCTATACATCCCTTATAAAGTAGTCATTTGACTATCCTAAATGGGCTTCCTTCTGCTGTTCTGGCAGCGTGCTTTCACAGCTTCCAAACACCTGTTCCATGTTAAAGCAGAATAATGCAATAAAAATAAAATGGATACTTCAGAGAAGAAAATCCTTGGGTCCAAACATCTTTTAAAATAAATTATTCCATAACAAATGTCTACCATGAAAGGACAATTTGCAAAGCCAATTCTAAAGTAAAATGTGCCTGTAACACTTTACAACTTGAAAATGTGCTCAAAGACATGGTTTCACCACTAAAATGGGTCACAGATTCTTAATGATAAAGGGGATGAACAGCTCCCCTATGAGGAAAGGCTAACGAGGTTAGGGTTGTTCAGCTTGGAGAAGAGATGGCTGAGGGGGGATATGATAGAGGTCTACAGAATCATAAGAGGCCCAGAATTGGTAAATGTGAATCTGTTATTTACTCTCCGATTACAGAAGGACTAGGGGGCACTCCATGAAATTAGCAAGTGGCACATTTAAAACAAATGAGAAAATTCTCACACTCCATGCACAATTAAGCCCTGGAATTCACTGCAAGAGTTATTGTAGCTGGGTTTAAAAAAAGGTTTGGATTAGTTCCTGAAGGAGAAGACCATAAACTATTAATAGAGTTGACTTAGAACAGCCACTGCTTATTACCGGCATTAGAAGCATGGGATCTACTTAATGTTTTGGGTACTTGCCAATACTTGTAACCTGGATTGGCCACTATTGGAAACATTTGGGAGTAACCAAAGCTTCCCCTTGCTGGGGCAGAAAAGACAGGGCTATCTTACCAATCATTGCCTTGAAGGCAGCAACTAATTTGGACTGTGTGACCAATCTATAGTGTTCAAGAACATGCAAGGATGATCATGCTGCTGCCTTGCCCAGGATGAAGCTTATGCCCTTGCAGAGAGCTCAGAGCACGACCAGGCCCTGCCAATAGGTAAACCAATGCTATTGCCTCCTTGCTCCATCTGGGTATGGTGGCCTTAGAGACTGCCTACCAATTTTTGTGCCCCAAAGTACCATGAACAGCTCATCTGTTCTTCTATAATGTAGGTGTGTCAAGAGAATCCAATGTATTTTTATAATCGCAGGTTTTAAATTTTTCCTAACAGCCCCTGCTGCTGAGGGATGGACGAGCCTTTGCTTCCCATGAAAAGCTATTAGCATGAGTTGGAAAGATGGAACCGAACCTTGAGAAATTCTTAGATAAGAATCACTGCAGAACTGAGCTTGCTGCTCTAAGATGTGTCTTAGCCATGCAAATTCCTTCAAGTAAAACCGTTCCTGAAATGGCCCTTCATGGATGTCCATTTTAATGACCCGAGAGGCCATCTGCCCAAAGCCCTTAGTGTCTGAATGATATCAGACGCTATTCGCATCCCAACCTGACTGTCATAGGAGGTGGGGTATTAATCTGGAGGCCTTATGGCTCCCTGAGCTGCCTTGGCACTTATAAGCCAGGTGTCTAAGTATGGGTGTGGCACAGTGCCCTGCATAAGTCGGGCTGCTGAAATCACCACCATCTTGATGGAATTTGTAAACTGTTGCTAGGTCAAAAGCCATCTTTGGACCTGGGCATACTCACCTCATACCAAGAGCCTTTTTGGGCTCCAGTGATACACTTGGATGTAAATATGGTAATCAGCTTCCACTAAGTCCGAGAACACCAGGAATTCTCCTTCTTCACCAATATCCTTGACTGCAGTCTCCCTCCATTTTTTTTTAATCAACCCTTTATTCATCAGGTATCAAGACTGTTTTCTTGTTCTCGGGGACTCTGAGGTCAGAGTCCTCAAGGATGTCCTCTCCAGGTTGTACCTATTCCTTACCCAGAACGCTATGACTATTTCCATCCAGGCTGACTGGAATTTACTGAACCATATACTAATGGCTCAAGCCCCATTGCTTCCACAATGTAGTTTGTAGAACACCTTCCTAAAAAAGGCCTATTTCAGAGACGCCTTTAAGCTTGTGATCGAGTTTATGAAGCTTAAGTAGCAACTCTGTCCACCATGTAGAGCTTAACGAGCATCATGCACATTTCAGCCTTGAACCTGCATCCCATGGGTTCTAAGATGCTATGCTTCCAAGAAGAGCTATGGTCTCTTCCTCCAAAATTCTGACCTTCAGTGCTGATCCTCCCCCACCATAATACCAGTCTTGAGCATGTCTGCCAATGCCGCTCTGGAGACTGAGGTTATTCCTCTCTTCCTGTAGTGGAGGAATGCTTCAGCTAACACTCTTCCCTCAAAAGAGGGAAATAAATCAGGCTCTTAGTTTGTCTCTGGGCAAGGGAGGATAAAGTGACCTGCCCAAGGTCACCTGTTTTCTTTTTGGTATCCACTTCAGTAAGTACCTTACTTCTGAGGGAGACATCCTTTGTGGCGTCTCAGCCTGGAAATGAGGGCTGCCAGCTCCCTTTTCCTGGGATAGGAATATTATAGGGGAGGGGGGGTCATCAATATCAAATGCCAACTCCCTTTCTTCTTTCAGGGTGGCCTGAGGCTTTAGAATCCCCCCCTTAAAGAGGATTCAGGATTTTCCCCCTCAGCAGCTGCTCCTAGAGAGCGAATGTTAATCCTTAGGGATCAGAGACACTAGAATGCGTAGGTCACTGCATGGCTAGATATGCTTGGTGCACTAACCTCATTCTGGGGCAAGGGATTCCTGCCAGGGAACTCTATAGCACTCCTGGGACTTTTTTTGTTGGGGGGAGGGGGCTTTCCCCAGATATTATCTTGGGGCTGGCCAGCCCCTAGCATGCCCCAGAAGGGAAAAGGAGATTCCCCACTCCTGAAGGCCCTGTGCTGTTGTGAACCTGTTGTGTCTGCCGTTGCTGGAGTCAGCGACTACCAGTATTGGCCAAGGCCACATCTCCTTTATAACTGAGTAAGGTCATGAAAAAGGTGTGCTTCTGTCTCCAACAGCTGTGGAGGTGGGAAATCTTCAAACGTGACTGGTCTAGCAGGATAAGGAAATATGTTAGTTTGAAAGTTTGGCTCTTGACTAGTTCATTATGGTGTTTTCTGTTTTTCACTATACTAGTTTTAACCAGAATGGGTCATTTTTGATATGCTGTTTTAACTTCTACTTCTGTTGTGCAAAGCAGATCAGCTTTGGTCTACCCCCCTCGGCTGCCAATTGTCCCACCTTTTGAAAAAGGGGAATCTACTATCAAACTGCTTATATAAATGCTTTTGTTAAAAGCAACACAGATATGGCCTTTTCTATATTAATGGAAAATAGGACTGATCTGTTAGCATTATCGAACCCTGGTTGTTGGAAGATGACATCATGCTATTAAATCAGATGTCTTTGCCCAGATTTAGATAGTTTCATCATGGAAGGAAAGTTAAGAAGGGAGGAAGTGTTGTGCTAATTTAAATAAATATTTTTGTACATAGTCTGTATTTTTTCTGAGCCCATCTGTGAGAACACACTTGCAGGTTTGAATCAATTTGTTTTATTACTCATACTGTCCTCCAGATACGATAGGTACCAGATTTTATGATGTCAGAAAGATGCAAACCTTATCACGGGTGAGGACATCCATATGGACAACCCTGGATTCTTGCACACAATGTCAAATAGGCAGCCTCCAACACAGCACACACACACACACACAACTTGTTACAGCCCCCCAACAACTGACTGGGCCACACACTGATTGTGCTCCGTTCTTGGGCTTTTGAGAATTCCATTGGTGGCCAAAGTATTCACAAGGTGTGCTGGTCTGACCATTTTCTCATTAATTTTCAGTTCAATAGATACTTAACGTCTACCGTAGTATGGCTCAGCACGTGACCAGAGCTTTTCATCCATATCGATATGGATAAATTTGCTCAAGAATGGGCAACTTCTCCATTACAAGTTGAAGTTACATCTGCTGCTTTATTGGTGTTTGTCTTAACTAGTAAAATTGAATTTGGTTGTCCCTTTGCAATTGCAATGTTTGTATAGTTCTGCCCCTCGAGTTTCTTGGTTTTCTAGTGCACTATTACAGAATAAAAGGGAAGTGTGACATGCTAAGCATAAATGGCATGAAACTAATGATTACAGAGGAATGTATTAAAAGATACATGGCATATACAAAAAGCACTTTGAACTTTCATGTAAGAGTTAATATATTAATCGATTTCAAGAATCTCAATCATCCTTCTGCATTATTTGGTTTCAGGAAATTTGGTTTCGGTTTCAGGAAACACCTTAACACAGAATCCCTTCTTCTCTCTTTAACGGACAACATCCTGATGGGCCTTGACAAAGGACAATCATACCTGCTAGCCCTACTCGACATCTCTGCGGCATTCGACACGGTTAACCATTCTATCCTCATCAACCGTCTAAAGGAAATAGGCATCTGGCTCTGCACTGCTCTGGTTCAAATCTTTTCTAAACAAAGAATCCCACCCCATACCTTCAAAACAAGGAGTACCACAGGGTTCTTCACTTTCCCCTACCCTGTTCAATATATATCTACTCCCTCTATGCCAGCTTCTAAACAGCCTCAACCTTACTCACTTTATTTACGCGGACGATGTACAAATCATAATCCCCATCTCGGACCCCATCTCATCTACTCTAAATTTCTGGAACAGCTGCCTACACGCCATCAACCTTCTTCTCTCGAGTCTCAACCTGGTCCTTAATACCTCCAAAACAGAACTCCTAATTATCTCCCCTAACGATGACAACCCCTCCGTCAATAATACAATTATTCCGCTAGCTAGCCAGGTTAGAGATCTTGGGGCCACCCTTGACTCTAGAATGAATTTCAAAAAGTTCATTAACGCTACAACTAAAGAATGCTTCTTTAAGCTACAGGTCCTGAAGAAGCTAAGACCGCTCTTACACTTCCAGGATTTCCGTTCAGTGCTGCAAGCCATACTGTTTTCAAAGATTGACTATTGCAACGCTCTACTACTCGGTCTTCCCGCCTCCTCTACTAAACCTCTACAGATGCTGCAAAACGCAGCGGCCAGGATCCTTACAAACACACGTCGTAAGGACCACATCACACCTATTCTAAAAATCCTTCATTGGCTACCCATCCATTATAGAACACTATTCAAGACTCTCACCATCATCCACAAATCTGTATACCAGCAATCCACACTCCAACTCTCCATCCCTCTCGAACTACATTCTTCCGCAAGACCGATCAGATCCGCCTACAAAGGTTCTCTCAAGGCCCCCCCTAACAAATCCTCGGTCCACAACTCCATTCGTAAGCGAGCACTTTCGACAGCGGGTCCGCTTCATTGGAATTCGCTTCCCCCGGATATACGCCAGGAACAATGCCATCTCTCCTTCAGAAAGAAACTGAAAACCTGGCTGTTCACTCAAGCTTACGGTTGAAGGAACATTTTATCAAACACATTGTCTCTCACCCTTGACCGCCTCCCTACTCCCCCCCCCCCCCAATCCCTGCCCTCCCACCTCCCCCCTTGCTTACCCCTCCATGCTTCCCCCGTCCACAAGATTTATGAATAATTGTGAATAATTACCTAAGATTAACCCACAGCCGAGCTTAATCTAGCTGATTTTGTATCGCTGTCTTTTGTTTTCATTGTTTTCATTGACTATTTTAGCACTCTTCAGTTGATATAGTTTTAAAATATCTTTCCTGTCCTCCAGCTCCCATGTTTTTCGCTCCCTGTTTGATGTAACTTTTTACCTTCTATATAGTTAATTGGTTTCCCCTGTTCTATTGTAAACCGGTACGATAAGACTGCGTCTTGAGTATCGGTATAGTAAAAGAATTTAAATAAATAAAATAAATTTGCTTGGGTAAGAAGTTTAATCCATCCTGTTAAATCTATTTCTGACATGGTGCTGTTGGATTGAGAAGGCTTTGCACAGAACTGTGTGAAAAAAAAAAATCACCAATTTAAAGATTGGTGTTAGGGGTTACACCTCCTCCGGCAGACAGCCTCCAACACACTGGTCTTCCAAGACAGCTTAATCTTGGAAGGCCAACGTGTTTGATTACGTAGTCTCTTCTAGGAAGAAGAGATTGTCACAGCTTAAATCATCTTATTGTTCCCTTGATCAATATCAATTTTTCCCACAAATGAACATTTTTATCCCATAAGACCTTACTAATTTGGTCAGTCTTCCATTGGAAATGTCAGGGTACATGACTTTAAAACAGGCTTTGATTCGGCCAGTTCCTTCACATTTCATCCCATTTCTAAATCTGCTGGTTCTAGCTAAAATCTTGGAAAAGGCAGTACTAACTCAACTGAGTTTGAGGAAAATGTTCTGATTTGTATCAAGTTGGTCTTTGAAAGCATAACAACTGCTCTAAGATATACAAGTTCAGATCTTTAAGTCTGTCCCCATATGCTTTAAAATAAAAGCCACTTATTTTAAATAGGGTCTTATCAAGGGCAATATCACCTCCCTTTTTCTACTGAACATTCATCTCCATACACATCCAAGCATATTTCTGACTTTTGCTGTTGCCTTATCCACTTATTTAGCCATCTTAAGATCAGATACGATCACTTTCAGATCATGCTCTTTTATATTTAGAAGAATTTCACCCCTATACTACAGCTTAAATGCGTAACACTGCAATTTGTTCTGCATTAAATCTTAGCTGCCAGACCCTAGGGCATTACTTGAGCTTCAAGATCATGCCTTATTTTCCACACCTTCCTGTTGCAAATTTGGGTATCGGCGGCAAAAAGAAATCTTTCCCAACAATCTTTCCGAAATGTCGATCACAAAAACATTGACAAGGAGTGGTTCAAGGACAGCTCCCTTTTGGCACACTGCTAGTAATGACCCCTTCTCCTCAGAGTGAACACCCTTTTCCACTATCCTCTGTCACTTCCCACTCAACCAGTTTATAACCCATTCAGTCAAACCAAGGATGCTCAATTTATTTATAGAGTCACCATGAGGAACTGTGTCAAAGGCTTTACTAAAATCTAAGTACACTACATCTAGTGCTCTCCCCTGATCCAACTCTAGACATCCAGTCAAAGAAATTGATCAGGGTCATCTGACAAAACCTCTCCAGTAAAACCATGCTCTCTCGGATTTTGCTATCCACTAGATTCCAGAATCTGTACTATCCTGCTTTAGCAGAGATTCTATTAAGTTACTCACTACAGAGGTCATAATCAAACACAGAAACATAGAAATGACGGCAGAAGAAGACCAAACGGCCCATCCAGTCTGCCCAGCAAGCTTCGCAATTTTCTCATACTTATCTGTTTCTCTTGGCTCTTAGTAACCTTTTGGTTCTATTTCCCTTCCACCCCCACCATTAATGTAGAGAGTAGTGTTGGAACTGCATCTAAGTGAAATATCTAGCTTAATTAGTTAGGGGTAGTAACCACCGCAATAAGCAAGCTACACCCATGCTTGTTTACCCAGACTATGTAATTCAGTCCTTGGTTGTCTGTATATAGATCCACTTTTCTTCATTCCCCCTGCCGTTGAAGCAGAGAGCTATGCTGGATATGCACTGAAGGTGAAGCAACAGGCTTATTTGGTTTGAGGTAGTAACCGCCATAACAAGCAAGCTACTCCCTGCTTTTTTGTGAATGCAAATCCTTTTTTCCACATTTCCTCTTGCCGTTGAAGCTTAGAGCAATGTTGGAGTCGCATTAACCGTGTGTATGTTTATTGAATAAGGGTATTATCTCTAGGTTGTAGCCGTCATTCCCGCGAGCCACCCACTCTTCATTCACGTCCTCTAGACTTTATGGATCCACAGTGTTTATCCCACGCCCCTTTGAAGTCCTTTACATCTCTGGTCTTCACCACTTCCTCCGGAAGGGTATTCCAAGCATCCACCACCCTCTCTGTGAAGAAATACTTCCTGACATTGGTTCTGAGTCTTCCGCCCTGGAGCTTCAAATCGTGACATCTGGTTCTGTTGATTTTTTTCCGACGGAAAAGGTCTGTCGTTGTCTTTGGATCATTAAAACCTTTCAAGTATCTGAAAATCTGTATCATATCACCCCTGCTCCTCCTTTCCTCCAGGGTGTACATATTTAGATTCTTCAATCTCTCCTCATAAGTCATTTGATGAAGATCCTCCACCTTTTTGGTCACCCTTCTCTGAACCACCTCCATCTTGTCTCTGTCTCTTTGGAGATAGAGTTTCCAAAACTGAACACAGTACTCCAGGTGAGGCCTCACCAAGGACCTGTACAAGGGGATAATCACTTCCCTTTTCCTACTCAATATTCCTCTCTCTATGCAGCCCAGCATTCTTCTGGCTTTAGCTATCGCCTCGTCACAGTGTCTAATGATCTGAAGTCGGTGAAACAATCACCCCAAGGTCTCTCTCCTGCTCCGGCACATTAGCCTTTCTCCCCCCCCCCCCCCCATCGAATACAGTTCTTTTGGATTTCCACACCCCATATGCATGATTCTGCACTTCTTGGCATTGAATCTCAGCTGCCATATCTTCGACTACTCTTCCAGCTTCCTTAAATCCAGTCTCATTCTCTCCACTCCTTCCGGTGTGTCCACTCTGTTGCAGATCTTAGTGTCATCCGCAAAAAGACAAGCCTTACCTTCTATCCCGTCCGCAATGTCACTCACAAAGATATTGAACAGGACCGGTCCCAACACCGATCCTTGCAGTACACCGCTTAAAAAACACTCTCTCTTCAGAGAGAGAGAGTTCCATTTACCATCACACATTGTCTTCTGTCCGTCAACCAGTTTGCAATCCAGGTCACCACCTCGGCACTCACTCCTAAGCTTCTCATTTTATTCAGTCTCCTATGCGGGACCGTATCAAAAGCTTTGCTGAAATCCAAGTAGATGGCAAGAGTGCTCTTCCTTGATCCAATTCCTTGGTTACCCAGTCAAAAAAAGTCAGATTTGTCTAACAGGATCTTCCCCTGGTGAATCCATGCTGCCTCTGGTCCAGCAATTCTCCCAACTGAGATAGTTCACTATTCTCTCTTTCAACAGTGACTCCATTACTTTTCCCACCACCGAAGTAAGGCTAACTGGTCTGTAGTTACCAGCCTCTTCTCTGTTTCCACTCTTATGAAGCGGGACCACCACCGCTTTTCTCCAATCACTCGGCACCACTCCCGTTTCTAGGGATCTATTGAACAGGTCACACAGCGGACCTGCCAGCACATCTGAGCTCCCTCAGTATCCTGGGATGAACTTCATCAGGCCCCCTGGCTTTGTCCACTTTCAGTTTCCCCAGCTCTTCCCATACATTCTCTACTGTAAATGGAGTTACATCTACTCCACGCCCCTCCAGTTTCTTGTTAACTAGCGACAGTCCTTCTCCAAGGTCCTCTTTAGTGAACAGAGAACTAAAGTAATATTTCTGCCATTTCTTTGTCTCTCGCCACACATTGATCCTTTCCACCTTTTAATTTCACTATACCACTTTGAACTTCTCTTTTCATCAATATATCTGAAAAATGTTTTGTCACCTCTTTACGTCCTTGGCAATCCTCTCTTCCACTTTGTTGTCTTGATTAATTTCTTTGTCTCCCTCACTTCTACCAGATATTCTTCTTTGTGCTCCTCCCTTTGGCATTTTATATTTCTTGAACGCTGTTCTTTTGGCCTTTGTCAGCCACCTCCTTTGAGAACCAGATAGAAAAGTAAAGAAAAGAAAAATGAAACCTAACAGATTAGTTGCCTTGATAACTGCTCCTTTTATTTATTTATTTATTTAAAATTTTTATATACCGGCATTCATGTTGCAAACACATCATGCCGGTTTACATATAACAGGGGTGTACAGTGAACAATTCAATAACCTATTTGTGTAGAAGGAAGCAGTTACAAATAACAAGGTAAAAGAACTGGGAGGAGAGAAGGAAAGGGAGAGAATAACATTAGGTATAGGTATTTACATTAGTAATAACATTTTTACATGTGGAAGTGGAAGAATCTGGCTGAATAGAATTAATCGGTGTCCGGGAAAGCTTTTTTAAACAGCCAGGTCTTAAGTCTCTTCCTGAAGGTTGGGAGGCTGGGCTCCTGTCTAAGGTCCGGTGGGATGGAGTTCCATAGAAGGGGGCCGGCTGTTGAAAAGGCCCGATCTCTCAAGGTAATGTGTTTGGTAGTTCTGGTTGGGGGCACTTGAAGAGATCCTCTGAGTGTGTCTCTTGTTGGTCTGGAGGAGTTATAAATTTGGAATGGGAATTGTAAGTCGAGTGGGGTGTGTTGATGGATGGTTTTGTATATTATGGAAAGAGATTTGTAGAGGATTCTAAAGTGAACAGGCAACCAGTGGAGATCTTTTAGGATTGGAGATATATGGTCCCTCCTCCTGGAGTTTGTCAGTAATCTTGCCGCAGCGTTTTGTAACATCTGGAGGGGTCTAGTATAGGAGGAAGGTAGGCCCAGTAGGATAGAGTTACAGTAATCGATCTTAGAAAAAATGATAGCTTGTAGAATGGTTCTGAAGTCCTGAGTGTGGAAGAGTGGTCTAATTCTTTTCAGAACTTGGAGTTTGTGAAAACAGTCCTTGGTGGTTCTGTTGATGTAAGCTTTAACGTTCATCCGGTTATCAATTAATACTCCTAGATCTCTCACCTGTGTAGTAGTTGGGATAGTTGGAGGATTAGAGATGGCATTGTTATCTGGGGAGATGAGAAGCAGTTCTGTTTTAGAGGAGTTTAAAACTAGGTTTAGGTTAGCCAGGAGATGTTTAATTTCGAAGAGACAGTTTTCCCAGTGAACCAATGTTTTTGTGTAAGATTCTTTAATGGGTATCACGATCTGGATGTCGTCGGCGTAGAGAAAATGTTTGAGGTTAAGGTTGGAGAGGAGTTGGCAGATAGGTAAAAGATAAATGTTAAAGAGTGTAGGTGACAGTGAGGAGCCCTGAGGGACTCCAATGGATGCGTCCATTCGTGAAGATTCTTTGTTCTGTATCTTAACCTTGAAGCCTCTGTTGGAGAGAAAAGATTTAAACCATGAGAGAGCGGTGCCTGAGATACCTATAGAAGCCAGAATGGAAGTGAGAATGGAATGATTGACCGTATCAAAGGCGGCTGATAGGTCCAGTAGAATTAAGAGGAAGGATTGGCCTTTGTCAAGGCCCATTAATATGAAGTCAGACATGGAGATGAGGAGGGATTCTGTGTTCAGTGATTTGCGAAATCCGTATTGTGATTTGAATAGGATTTTGTTTTCTTCTATGTATTCGGAGAGTTGAGTATTGACAACTTTTTCTAGAATCTTGGCTATGAATGGGAGATTGGCGATAGGACGGAAGTTGTTGGGGTCTTTAGGATCCAAGTTGGGTTTCTTGAGTAGAGGTTTGATGGAGGCCAATTTGAGGTCGTCAGGATATAGTCCTTGGGAGAGTGAGCAGTTTATGATGTCCGACAATGTTTTAGCGATGGAGTCAGGGATGGCCAGGAGCAGTTTGGTGGGGATAGTATCCAAAGGATGGGAGGAAGGTTTCATTCTTCTTATAAGAGTTTGTATCTCTAAGATAGAGATGGGTTCAAGTGTTTCCAGACCATTGTTGTTGGGGGATGATTGTTGAAGAGACTGGTAAAGAGCAGGGTCGGAGGGATTAGAAGGCAGATGAGTTAGAAGGCTGTTGACTTTGTTGTGAAAATGAAGAGCAAGTTCTTCAGCTTTGGGTTGTGCTAGGTCGTTGGGAATCTCCTGTGGGATGATTTGGGTGAGATTGGAGACATAGGCGAAGAGGGCTTTTGCGTCGAAGATTAAGTGGTGAATCTTGGATGCATAGTAGTCCCTTTTGGATTTAGAAGTAGTTGACTTGTATTGATGGAGGGTGGCTTTGTAGATGGATCGTGTATTGGTGCTTGGGGATTTGCGCCAGTCGCTCTCTTTCTGTCTTAGATTTTGTTTTAGCTTTCTTAGTTCTTCCGTGAACCATGGTTGTCTTTTGGAGGCGTTTGGGAGTGATTTTTTGGTTGCTAGCGGACATAGCTTGTCGGCTATGGAATCTGTGATGGCTTTCCAAGAGCGGAGAGCTGTGTTCGGGTTTGAGAGATCAATGGATGGAAGTTGAGAGGCTAGGTGTGAGCTGAGGTCTTCTGTAGAGCAGGATCTTCTGTATGGGAAAGATGGTGAGGGCCCTTTGGAGGTGGAGGGTTTATTCAATGAGAATGCGGTTGAGATAAGTGAGTGATCAGACCAAGGGACCTTCTTGCTTTTGAGGCGTGAAGAATGTTTGATGCCTGGGTTAATAAAGATAAGATCCAGCGTGTGGCCTGCTTTGTGTGTGGGTTTGGTAACTAATTGTTTGAAACCCAGGGCTGAGAGAAAGGATTCACAGCTGGATGAAGGGGTAGGGTTGTCCACATGCAGATTAAAATCTCCTAGGATAATTGCTGGAGCGTCCAGTTTGATCCCTTTTAGATTTGTCCACTGTTGATCCACATCTCTCGTTCTCCCAGCCTTTTAGTTCTTCCTCCAGGTACTTCCCCATTTCATCAAAGTCCGTGTTTTTGAACTACAACACTCAGGTCTTTGTGCTTCTTTTCCGTATCCTTGTGATATTAAACCATACCGTTTAATATCTGCCTGTAGATCCCAGCCTCCTCCTCACCTCTAATTTCTTTTTTTAAATGGGAACCATCATCTCCAGGCCTCCGGATCTACTCCACCTTTAAAACACTTTTATTCAAGGTGTTAAATCTTGGACAATGTACTAATAACTTGCCTGTGTGGAGAACAGGGTTGGCAACACCAGCCATTAAGTGCCACAAACAGATCTGGTTTTCATGCTATCCCTTATTTAATATGAGAAACTTGTATATTTGCATGCACTGCTTCAATTGTATCTGGATAATTTGACAGAGGACCAGAGTTGCCCACCACTGGAAAAATGAATAAGTTATGGCAGCTTAGAAATGCATTGTGACAAATGGGAATAGACAAATCAAGATAGGGGTTAAGTTGTTAAAACTTAATTACCTAGCTGATATGCCTTCTTTAAAAAGAGACTGTTGTCAGGATAAATAAGTGTATAGCATTGTTTATGATAATTTCTGAATTATCTTATCTAAGGTCAACTCAATGTGAAATACAAGCAAATAGATTAAAAAATACAACTAAGATCATTTCACAACACTAATACATTAAAATTAAGGATTCAAAACAATCTTGGTATAACCTAATAAACAATTAAAACCATGATCAAGCTCCCAGGCTGTGTCTGATCTCCCTCTAAAAACCCAATTATGTGCCTTAATTTATGATATGCCTTTCCACAAACTGTTCAAGGGGAAATAATCAATTACAAATAGGCCTCTCCAAATCTCCAAAGGATATCCTTATGCCACTACTAATTGCTGCTTCTCTCAAATTTGTTTCATGGCTTAAAAGTTTGAGGTTGTTTTGGTTATAGCTACTAACCAAAGCCAGAGCAGCTTTTCAAAATGCTCATCACAATGTGCTCTGGCCTGCTCCCCTATAGGCACTTCTGCAGCATGAGTTACAAATTCTGCAGGATATCTGCATAAACTTGCATAGATTTGCATATTAAACAATATAACATTTTCCTTTATAAAAATAGTTTTCCTAACTATGACTAGATAATTTGTTTTTAAGGGTTTTGGTTTTTTTTTTTAGATGGGGGAAGAGATCTTGGCAATCAGTGAGGGAAGGATGGGGTTCGGCATATGGATAGAATCTCATAGATGGAGAGGAAGATGGAATCTCAAGATGTGTGAAGAAAAGCAGGGATCTGGGAGGATATGGCATGGAGGGAGGGAGGGAGGGAGAAAGGTAGAAAGATCCCCCTTACCCTCCCATATACAGAGCTAGCATAAATCCCTCCTCTCGTGCACAACCTCCTAAATTGCCTTGTTTCCTGTCTTGCACATCACCTCTCACTCCTCCCACCCTGTTAGCCGATTCCCTCTCAATCCCAGCTGGTCTTAAATCACATTCACAGATTCCCTCTCTCCTCCCAAACTACAAACCTCTCGTGGGATCTCACATTGTCTTTCTGGTGCTGGTCCCTATAGTGCCAATATGGGTCAGCAGGTAGTGGTGCTGGTCAGTGATGGTGCTTTGGGCCACAATGCCAAGTGGTTGAAAGCAATAATTAGGCTCCAGCTGGCAGGAAAATGACGTGCCCAAAGCACTGCCATCATCTCCTCCTCTTGCAAGTTTTTATTATACCGGCATTCATGACAGGAGTCACATCATGTCGGTTTACATTTAACAGGGTGTGATATATACATATAACTAAAAAATTCTAACAAGTGCATAGTAAGAAAATTGCAGTTACAATAAAACAGGGAAGTGTACAACTGGAAGCAGAAGAAAGTAAAGGAGATTAACTAAGAGCAAGTTTAGAATGTTGCAAAACATTTTACAGTGAAGTGGAGTTGATGTAGTGAAGGAAGATGTTAACACAGTGTTTGTAATGTCTGATAGTAACTGGCTGAATGGTAAGGATCAGTTGAGGTCTGGATAAGCTTTTTTAAAAAGCCATGTTTTCAACCTTTTCGTGAAGGTCGGATGAGATGGAGTTCCATAGTGGTGGTCCTGCTGTTGAGAAGGCTCTGTCTTTCAGGGATTTATGTTGAAAGGATTTGGTGTGTAGAACATGGAGTGATTCTTTATAAGACTCTCTAATGGGTCTGGCGGAGGAATGTTTTTTGAAAGGAATTTGTAAGTTTAGCGGAGCGTGGTGATGGATGACTTTGTAAATGGTGGTGATGGACTTGTACATGATTCTGTAGTGGATTGGCAACCAATGTAGGTCTTTGAGAATTGGGGTGATGTGGTCAATTCTCCTCGAGTTGGTTCAGAATACAGCAGCCAGAATTCTGACTATCTGTAGCGGTTTGGTATGAGATGCAGGGAGACCTAATAAAATAGAGTTGCAATAATCAATCTTGGAGAAGATTATTGCTTGTAAAATTGTTCTGAAGTCCTGAGGGTAGAAGAGTGGCTTAATTCTTTTTAGGACATGTAATTTGTGAAAACAATCTTTGGTAGCTTGGTTGATGAATTATTTTAGGTTTAGATGGTTGTCAATGATAGCTCCTAGGTCTCTAACGTGGGAGGTTTGAAGATTAGCTGGAGGGTTTGTAGTGAGGTTGTTGTTTTCAGGGGATATAAGCAGGAATTCAGTTTTTGAAGCATTGAGAATTAAGTTTAGACTGGTGAGGAGGTGTTTGATCTCTAGAAGGCAGCTTTCCCAGAATTCTGTTTTATTAATGGATTCTTTTATAGGGATCACGATCTGTACATCGTCTGCGAATAAGAAATGTTTAAGGTTTAGTTTGGTTAGCAGTTGGCACAGTGGGAGAAGGTAGACATTAAAGAGCATGAGTGAGAGGGAGGAGCCCTGCGGAACCCCAAGAGAGGATGGGTAGTACTGAGATTCTTTGTTATGGATTTTGACCTTGAATCCTCTGTTCTCTAGGAAGGTTTTAAACCAGGTCAATGCTATGCCTGTAATGCCTGTTTGCCAGCTGATTTAGGAGGATGTAGTGGTTGACTGTATCGAATGCGGCCGAAAGGTCCAGAAGGATTAATAAGTAGGCGTGACCTTTATCAATGCCGGTGAGGAGGAAGTCTGTGAGAGAAAGGAGTAGAGTTTCAGTGCTTAATGCTTTACGAAATCCATATTGATTAGGAAACAGAATTTGGTGAGCCTCAATGTAATTCGATAGTTGTGAGTTTACTAGTTTTTCCATAACTTTAGCAATGAACGGGAGGTTGGAGATGGGACGGAAATTGTTGGGGGTCACTGGTATTTAGGTTTGGTTTTTTTAGGAGGTTTAATTGAAGCCGTTTTAAGGTCATCTGGGTAGATACCCTGGGGTAGGGAACAATTTATGTCGGCCAGTGCTTTAGAGATTGTATCTGGGATTAGTAGCAGCATTTTGGAAGGGATTTGATCGAAAGGGTGTGAAGACTGTTTCATTTTCTTCAGAACCGATTGAATCTCTGCAATAGTGATGGGTTCAAAGTAATTGAAAGTGATATCTCTGAGTGGAGATAAGTACTAGAAGGTGAGTGCGTATTTGGTGATTTTCTTGCTGAAGTAGAGAGCCAACTCATCTGCTTTTGTCTGGGCTAGGTTGAATGGAATGTCTGGAGTGTTGGTTTTTGTAAGATTGGAAACGTAGGTAAACAGAGCTTTGGAGTCGAAGATGAGATTGTGGATCTTGTGAGCATAAAAGTCCCTCTTTGTCTTTAAAGTGATGCTCTTGTATAAGTGGAGGGAGCGTTTGTATTCAGATAGGGAGGTCTGAGAAGGGGCTTTACGCCATTTTCTTTCTTTGTGACGTAGGAGCTGTTTGAGTTTTCGAAGTTCATCGTTTAACCACGGTTGTCTTTTTGTTGCATTTTGTTTGAGTTTTTTTGTTGTCATGGGACAGAGTATATTTGCTACTGATTCAATTATTTTGGCCCAGGATTGGAGTGCTGATGTCAATGAGAGAGAGATCTGGGGCTAAGAGTTTGGTGAGGTGCTCAGAGGAGCAAGTTTTCCTGTATAGAAATGATGGTAGGGAGCAGTGGTTGTAGCCCGATTGTAACAGTGAAAAGGAGGTGGAGATTAAGGAGTGGTCTGACCAAGGGACTTGTTTGCATACTGGTTGCTCAGTGCTAGAAATGCCTGAGTTTGTAAAGATGAGGTCTAGCATATGACCCGCTTTGTGGGTAGGTTTGTTGATTAGCTGCTTAAATCCCATGGCTGACATGGCAGTGAGGAAAGCTTCACAGTTGGTTGTGCGAGGGGATTTATCTACACGTAAGTTGAAATCTCCCAGGATTATGGCTGGGGAGTCCAGATTTAGGTGTGATGCTATTATTCCGAGGATGGGAGAGGCATCAGAATCTAGTAGGCCTGGGGGGGGGGGGGCATATACCAGGAGAATTTGAAGATGTTCTGATTTGAACAGGCCTGTTTCTAGTTTGGTGGATGAGTTGATTGGATACTGTGCGAATCTCAGAGACTTTTTGACTGCTAGGAGAATACCCCCGTCTTTTTTTTTGCCTCGGGATGGAGAACAAGTCGTAGGTCTGTGTTGGTAGTTGGTTTATGTGAGCGATGTATGAGGTTTTGAGCCATGTTTCAGTTATGGTGCAGAAGTCTGGATTTGTGTCAAGTAGAAGGTCGTTTAGTATCAACATTTTATTAGTGAGCGATTGGGCGTTGAATAGAATGATGGTGAAAAGGGTGAGTCCTAAAAATTGGGTAGTGAGGGAAATCACGATATGGATGAGGGATTTATAGGTGCGTGGGCGGTAAAGCATTTGAGATGGTGGTAAAGACGGCTGAGGAGGCCGAGTGGCATGCGGTGGAGGAAGGTTAGAGAGCGACTTGTAGATTGGGAAGTGTCCGTTTGAGGAAGACTAGTAGTGATGGCCTTGCCCCGACTGGCTTTTGTGTCACGTGCAGGTTCTTGTTTCACTGGAGGGTCCTCAGTAGGGGGGAGGGTGGACAGGATTCTGCTGAGGCTGCGTCAGGAGGAAGTGATTCCCAGTTGGCGGGGGGCCAGTGGCTAGCTCTTTTGGATTTTGTTTAGTGGTGTCGCCTCAGATGATTTTTAGGAGTGTTGGCTGCCCTGCGGGGCCGCACAAAGGGGCGCGCCCCTTCGTCGCGCCCCCCTTCGTCGCGCTGCGCCGGCGTGGTGTTTAATTTAAAGGCCTTTTCGGGCCTGCCTCTAGTGGGCTGTCCGGGTGCCGTGCGCCTCCTCGCCGATTGGCTGGTCCCCAGAGGGACTGGTTGGAGGCGGGCTCTATCGGCGGAAGGCCGGCGCCGAAGCCTCACGGTCGGCGGTGGACCCTCCGAGGGTAAGTGCGGGTTTTTAAGGCCTTAGCCCGGTGGGTCTGCGGCGCCGATCGCGCAGGCCTGCCCTCAGTGTGGTCATGTTATGATTCAAACTTTATTTAGGGTGGCGAGGACACTTACAGGGAAAGATGATCTTCTAAAGGCCAATTTCCTTATAGGAAACTAGGAAGAAAAAGTGAAAGTGTTAGGTTTAATGTTCTCTCACTATTGTTTATAACTGGTGAAGCAGTAAAGAGATGCAGAGTAAAGCACAGGATCAGCTCTAAGATAACCAGCTCCCCAGGATGGCTCATCTTATTGCTGTAAAATGCATGTCAGTGATAGTAAAATAGGAACTATAACATGTCCTTTTAAATGAGGAAGAGCTCTATAAACATTAGCTTTACATAAAAGGTAAGGACTATGCGAAAAATTTAAGACAAGAAAACAGATATGAGCAGTTTAGTGTGTGCCAACCAATCTTATTAGAAAGGAACTTTACTGTCCCAGCATACTAAAGTTTTTTTTGAAAATTTCTCCTGCACCTATTTGTTCCCATATATAACCATAAAAGATATGGACTAGTACAAACTTCCTGGTATATCTATAATAAAGTTAGTCTCCTTTGATGCTCATTTCCTGCTGAATTAGATGTACTTTCATGTACTCTAGAAACATAAAACATGACAGCATATAGACCATAAGACCAATCTAATCCATCCCTATCATCTTGATTAACTTTATGATTCCTTCCTATTCCTCATGAAGTCTGTGTTTGTCCCATGTTTTCCTGAATTCTCACACTGTCCTTGCCTCCACAGTGAGGCTGTTTCATGCCTCCAGCACCCTTTCTGAATTGCCTTAGATTACTCAAGTCTACCCCATCCCATGACCTCCCAATTGCAGAATTTCTTTTCCACTGGAACAGGCCCACCTCTTCTACACTTTTTTCTTTGGAGATATTTAAATGTCTCTTATACCTCCCCCTTTCCTCCACGGTATACATGTTTACATCCTTAAGTCTGTTTCCATATGCTTCATGATTAAGATAGTCAAACTATCTTAGTAATTGCTCTCTGAACTGTTTGGTTTATATCCTTTTGAAGACACCCTTTTGAACTAGTCCAAAATCTCTCAAATGAGAGCCATTCAGCAAGAAGTGTTTGCAACCTCAATGTGCATAGCTCCACACATGTAAAAATTCAAAAGCAGTGCTTATAGCTACTTGTGACCCAGCATTAGAAATTCTCAATTTGTTTTGCAGCAGTGTATTAGCTATTCTTCCTTAACAGCATCCACCATTCTTGGTCTGAGGTTTGGCATCTTTTCTTGTTACATCTCATGATATAGTGATCATGCATGCAATGCCACCATTACCTTTTGATAGGTAATTCAGGGCTTCTTCCAAAAACTTAAACAGTGATTCCCATCCTGCTACATAGAAAGGAACACAAATGCAAATAAACTAGTCAATTATAATCGCTTTTGATAAAGTACACCAAAATAAAGAGAGATCAGAGACCAAGTTAAAGAATGCAAAGCACAGGCTCAAATTAACACCCAGTACATTCTGGGAAGTAAGACATCCACTACAGCCCATTTCATTTTTAGAGTAATTACTTTTAACAAACTTCCAAACAAATTTAGAGATTTGCTATTATGTACTTCAATAACTCTTGGACTTTTAGCTGAATTTTGATTTCATAGAGTTTATGGCAATACAGACATAGCTTGGTCACTGCTCACAGGAAGATGGTGCAATGCAGACTGATCATTCACTACCTCAGCAGAATATGTTTTCCCTTCGCAGGAAATGTAATGCTTGTGAGAGGGCTAGATTGATAGCACTAGAGACCAAAGGCCTCCATTTATCCACAGAACAGGTATAGCAGTAAAAGCAGTTTCAACTGCCTTGTCAATATGCCTAAACTTCTAAGGAAGAACCATTTCTATGGTTAGAGGGTAATTCAGGTCAAAAATTGTACAAGTATGGAGATTAACTGCTGAGAATGCAAATAATGATGTCTGTGCAAAATCATAATGGTGGTTTTAGTAGGGCTGGAAAGATACCAGGCACCTGGAATTCATTACCTAGTAGTACCACAAACCATAAAAGGAGCCACACCAGGCTACGTGAAACAGGAAGCACAGCCTGACCTCTTTTCCTCAGGTCACATAGAGGAGCCAGAACCAGAGCCACAACCCTTCTGTCCCTGCTGCACCAAGGAGGAACCAGAACCATGGCCCCAGCCTGCCCCTGCTGCAGCAAGTAGGAAAGGATAGCAAAAAAGGAAGCACATGGGGTGAGAAGAGGCTGGAGGGAAGGGAGGAAAAAAACTTCCAAAAGAGTAAAAAAAATTTGATATAAAAGGTGGATAAAAGTGAAAGATGCATCACAAACATGTTAGTTGGTAGTGAAAACTATTTTTGAAAAAATACAATCATCAGACAGAGCTGAACCAGCAATTTGGTGATGGATGGTTCAGAAACTCTGGGCTAATCCAGTGAGAAAGTGTACTTTGAAGTCTACTTAGTAGACTTCAAAGTACACTTTCTCACTGGATTAGCTCTTATATCAGGGGCAGCTCAAGGCAATGTGCTGCCTGAGGCAAGGGCACCCCCTCTGCCACCCAGGCTCAATCTCACACATATAAACCCTACTACACATGCTGGAGCCTTCATCTTCATCATGCGTGGGATGTGCTCCCCTCGCAGTACGCCAAGATTATCTGCGCAGAAAATGGCAAAAATGGGAGGGGGAATTCTGCACTTCACAGTAGCACAGTATTTCTCCAGGACTATCCACCAGAGGCCCACAGGTCCTTTGTTATTTTGGCAGCTGCGGGACACTGTTTTTGCTGCCCAAAGCAGTCACCTCACCCTGCCTCATTATAGAACTACCCCCGCTGTCTTATACTGTTTAGGATCAAAAGCTGTGTACCTTTTGTTATACCCAAACTTGAAAGTCTTCTCTCCCCTAATGTTCTTTAATTGGTCATGTTTAATTCATACTTTCCATACGTCAGTCAGATGATTCCAAGGTCTCTGATAAGAAACAGCACAGCAACACCTGTCACCCTGGTCATTCCTACCAAAATTAACCTCCACTCCATAAACTTTAAAGTGTTCATCTTTGCAGAAATGAAAAAAAAATTGTGAATATTCTGGTTTACTTAGTAACTGAATTACCTAAAGGTATTTTTACTACAGCTTTAATAAATGTTATTTTAGTAAAGCACAATTAATTGCCGGTTTCAAACAATATTGGTGTTTTCTTCATTTCCTGTTTGTGCTACATAAATATAACTAAACATCAAGTAAACATGTCTTTGCTTAAAAAAAAAAAACCCATTAAACTAGAATGATATAAACTGAAATTATCAGCACTAACAGCAAATAAATATTGCAGGGAACTGCTTTAGTATTAGTTGCTTTGTATATTTTTTAAAATAAAAATGTTTTCACAAATGTTTTAGAAACATTTTTATTTGCATTAAGTTAAAATATGAAAGTTTTGTACTAGCACCCCATTACTTAAAGTAAAAGTGCTAGGCATCCACTAGTGCTATAAATGGCTTCCAACACACCCTTTAAAGACTACTATTAAAGAGTATGACAACTCCAAATAACTTATGGTCATTTTATTATTTTTTTTTTAGTGATACTATGCTTACAGAAATAAAGGCACATATATACATGTTTACTAGGCCACTCTAAGCAAGCAAATGTATTGATTTACTCCTTACCTTTGCAACAAAGCCATGTTATAATATTTATGGCAAACAATCCTTACTAGTAAGTCAATTGAAAGTATAATGAAAAATGTTTTAGTTCATAAGAAACAGTTTATAAAAATTTCAGAATTAAATTTGATTTTGGGGATGCCTATACGGCAACACTACAAAACGAGACTAAAAGTTATCAGGATTTTTTTTTTTTTTAAATCAAGATATTCGTCCAGCAATTTTTTATGCAGTCGCGAATATGCCTTAGAAGCATACAGGACCGATGTGCAGAATCAGCAACATCTATAATGCTACCTTTTATAAGCGAGACCTATTACTCCAATAGAAGTATCAGTTTTCAAATCGGAACTCATTGTCGCAGTCTTGATTCAGCGGTCAAACAGTGCGCACAAATTTATTAGGCACTAAACATTTGGGCATCTGCACCAGCATCGAATCCCGTTCAAGACGAGGGCCTTGGCAGGCCGTTTCTGCTGCATTCCGGCTTTGCCATCCTGGTCAGGCCAAGCGAGTCTCCCTCCCCGTCTTACACAAAATCAAGCACCAGAAAACCCATCCGGCTCCCCCGGCACAAAGACTGCCCGGCACGACTCTCCCACCCAAGCCCAGCAACGCGGGCCGCTGGCAGGGCTCCGCAAAGCCGCCTCCCTACCCGTGCCCATGCCCCTTCGCGGGTATGCTAATTTTTTTCTTTCAGGAGCATTTTCAAGGCCAAGCCTTTCTCATTCTCCACCCATCCCCACTCCGTGACCCGCCATTATGGCTTCACGCTTTCCGAGAAGGAAGGTGGGAATCGCTGGGCGCATCCAACAGCGACCGGAGAAGCCTTAGGAAGCTCCCAGAGGCCCCACCATTGGAAGATAGGGTACACTTACCGTTAGCGGTCCGATAATTCGGATTAGCGTTGGAGAAAACGAAACACTCCTCCGTCGCCCTCTCCTGCAGTTCCACAGTCCCTCTACTTCCGGCGGCGGCGGCACTTCCGCTTCCTCCAGGCCCCGCCCCTCCTCGGATAGATAATATGGGGAAGCGGAGAGACGGGGCGCTTTCAGCTGCTCTGAAGGGGCAGATGACCTCACGGAAACCATGACAACCGTCAGAAGATGACGTCAGCGGGTACTGTGACAAGGGTGGAGGAGATCGCCGCAGAGAGAAGCTTGGCAGCCGGGCGCAGCGTAGAGTGCGACTGGCGCGCGGGGCTGGCCTAGACACAGGCACACACATGCATGGGCAATCAGGTGCGAGCCAGTGTCTCCCCTGTGCTTGTAAAACAGGTCAAACCAATTAAATAAAAACAAATCTATAGATTTTCATATACCAGATAATACCATGTTGAAGGAATGCATTTTTCTTTTTACAGCTCAGTATCCTGCAATTTCTTGGCATACCACCACACCTAAACTCCAGGTTTATTAATCCACCACAGGACTTTGGGGATTGTGATACCAGCCTCAGGAAGTCTGGTATTTTGCATGGAACCAGCTCCTAGAGGCGTACTTCGTGCAGTTGTACTGCAATGCATGCTCTCCCTGTATAAATATAGGGCTGAAAGTTGACTGACTGGCTTACATCATCATTGCCGGACAGCCTGCTGTGTACCTTTCAAAACTGAAACGGCAGAAACGTGTCATACAAACCCTGGAAGTGAAGGCTTCATTGCCGGATGGTGGAACCTTGTGTTGACTAGAATATATGCCCTTCCGAGATCCTGGCATAGTTTTACACACATTCATAAGGGGTAACATCACTGAGCGGATATTACACCTTAAGATTTGAAATGAAAATATTAGAGGACTAAGCACATGGAGAAGAAATATTTAAAGAAGGCAATTTTCTAAGTCATTTACCCAGCTCCATTGGGGTGTCTGAAAATTGCCCTCTATTGGGATAAAAATGTGCATACTTTTAGCTGATTAAAAAGAGGCATTCCTGGGGTGGGGACGGAAAACAACAGCACACATGGAATTTTCAAATTTCGGTGTGCGGCTGTACCTCTCCCTCCCCCAACCAAGGGCACAAACATTGCAGATGCAAAGCATAGCAGCATGTACTTGGGTAGTTTCTTTTACATTTAGCTACAAAGTACATGCTGCTTCAAAGTACATATGTTATTTTGTTTCAGTTTTATGTCATTGCTGTTTGGGGTTTTTTTTTTTTTTTTTTTTTTTACATGTAGCTCTTTTGTTTCAGAATGTAAGAATTGCCATCGAGCCCAGCATCCTGTCTCCAACAGTGGCCAGCCCAAGTCCCAAGTACCTGGCAGATCCCATAATGTAGTTCTAATTCCTGTTGCTCACTCCCAGGGTTAGCAATAGCTTTCTTTTGTCTACCTGGCTAATAATGTGTTATGGACTTTTCCTCCAGGAACTTGTCCAAACCTCTTTTAAACCTGCTATGCTAATCACCTTTGACCACATCCTCTGGCAACAGTTCCCTCAGCTTGATCATACACTGAGTGAAAAAGTACTTTCTATGATTTGTTTTAAATCTGCTGGTTGTTAGTTTCATGGGGTTTCCCCTTGTTTTAGTATTTAATATTTGAAAGGGTAACTAAAACCATCCTTTATCTACTCATTCCATTCCACGAATGATTTTATAAAAAGTTTTCTCATGTCCCCTGTAGGATAAACATGTTCTTGTTAAACAGGTTGTGCAGCTCAGCTTTCTGGCTCCCTGTCAGGAATAAGGCGGTCTGATCAACCGCCTATATTTATTTAGGAACTTTTATATACCGGTATTAGTGGGAACATCATACCGGTTTACATTTGAACAAAAGGATTTGAAGATACATATTAACAGGGAAGATGAACATGGAGGGGGTTAACCAGGAGCAGAGTGGAAGAATAGGATAAAACTAACCAAGAACAAGGTTAAAATTAAACAAGAAAACACATAAGATATCAATATAATTAGCTCCTTAATATAAGGAATATGCGATTACTGTGAGGTGGTGCAGGGATGGTAGGGGTCAACTATTCTGGATAAGCTTGTTTAAACAAGCTTATCCATGGCCAAGGACAGGATGAGTCCGAGTGGGCAGTAGCAACTGCTGACACATAACATGGGGGGATAGTGATCAATCATTTCTCTCTCGCATGCACACTTGTTTACGGCACAGTATAAAAGAGCAGGACTTTCCAGTGACCGGCGGGAGTAGGAGATATTTATTTATTTATGTATTTATTTATTTAACATTTTTATATACCGAAATTCATGTAGACAATTACATATCACTTCGGTTTACAGTATAACATAAACTAGCATGTAAGAATGCTTTTACATATAACAGGTATAAGATAACTTGGTGCCAAGTAACAGGGTCAAAGAACAATAGAATTATAGGCTTTTAACGAGGGGCCAGCGAATTGGCTGTCTAAATATCTGAATGAGATTTGGATAAACCAAGGGTAAAAGGTAAAAATGGAGCCTAATTAGATTAGACATCTGTCAGGTTAGAGTACTAGCCTGAATTCTAGTACTCTATATTGCCTTTATAGACGTATAGAGTGCTGGACACTGAAAACCCCCTTCTCGCCTTTGCTGACCTGACGACTCCTCGATACAAGGCTGATGACACGAAGGGTGCTGGATGGCATATGCAATCATGTGGTATGTAAATAACTTTCTGTAAATAACGTATATTACCATGATGTCACATTAATAAATGATGACATAGATATTGTGTCAGAGTACCTTACTCTCATTCCCAACATCCCCTCTCAGCCATCTCTTATCCAAGCTGAAGAGCTCCATCCCCTTTATAATTTTTGTTGCTTCCTTTGCATCTTTTCTAGTTCTGCTTGCGCTACATTTTTACAGGGCATGTATGGTGTTTGGTTTTTTGTTTTTTTTTTACAATGTACATACAGTTTCTACTACACTGGTACATTTTTACAACGCTTCTATTTTTTTACTAAATTCTATGAATAGCGCATACTAAAAGGGTATAACAAACGATATCTCTTTAGTTTTTCATATCATTTTGTATAGGAAATGACACAATACAATATATTGAATATTAACAATGTTTTCCTGCCATTTTAAAGTGACAGGACAACTCTAGTTCAAAGTTGCACTGAAGCTGGAAGGAGAGAGGTTCAGAGGAAATGGGCAAAAATACCACTTTACTGAGTGCACTGATTGCCTGGAATAACTTATCAGCAGAGATGATGGTAACCAAATCAATGTCATAAATCAGAGAAAATTGCAGAACTGAAAGGACAGGTCATAGATAACAGGCCAGCCTTCTTAAAAAAAAAAAACAAAAACATGACGAGCCGCACCCACTGAATACTTCTATAAAAATAAAGAAAATAGTTACTGATCCTTTCTGTTCAAGTCTGAGGATGATTTATTCATATTTCTAATATTTTTAACCACATCCTTCTGCAAAAGCAACCAAGGTGGCTTGCAGCCATTACACAGTGTCAATAAACCAGCCCAGCTCTTCTATGCGGGATTTTGAACAGAAGGGCAGGACTGACAGGATTTCTGCTGCCCCATGAAGACCCTGGTAAGAGGCTGGGAAATGTGGGGAGGACTCCTTTTCCAAACTTGGCTAGTGGGGTGGGGGAAGGAACATAAGCCTGGACCTACATTTTTTTTTTAATTCCATTTTGGTTTTCTTCCTTTTTTTTTTTTGCATAAATGTAATTTCAATTAAAACATTTTCTGTGCCCCCCCCGGATTGGTTTCTTCTTTTTGATGATACTGCTTGTGGTTATCTTGAACCCCAGCACATTCATCCAGTATCACTTTGCTGCCTTTGTGTCATACCGTTTTTGAGGCCAGAGTGCCTTTCCTCCATGTCTCTTCTATGTATAGACAAAGGCAGACTCCTTTACACAGAGCATGAAGAAATACACTATGGGCCCAATGCAATTTCTCTTCTGGGTGTACTGAAGTGAGGCTGCTAAACGTACTGGGGTCCATTTTTCAGCCGCTGTGCGGCTCGGCTAGTTAAGCCGGATAAACATATCTGCTAACTAAGGGTATATTCAGCAACACAGTCGTGCCGCTAAATATACCCGGCTACCTGAAAATTAGCCGGTTATGTCTTACCGGCTAACTTTAGGACAGCCCTATGACCTAACCAGAGTTAGCCGCATAGGTAAAATGGCCAACTCCACATATCGGCAATGCCTCCCACCCGCCCCCAGGATGCCTCCAACTTATGCGGCTTAATTTCTAGCCATGTAGCTCATTAAGTGGCTAGAATTTAGCTGCACATGGCAATGAATATTGCTGCTTTGCCATTTAGATAAGGAAAACGTTTCGCTTATCTATCTAAATGGCTTCTGAATATCAGCCTGTACATAACCTGATCAGGAACAATAGCTACGGTAGTTCTCTTGCAGGCAGGAATCTTGCAATTCCACTGGACCATAGGACAGTCATCACTGTATCTTTGGTGATCTTATATCATAAACCTCCGTAATCAGTGTAACCCCAGCCTCAGGAAGAGGGGCCACACTTTTCTACCCTGCTGAGCACTGACCCACTCATGGCAGGTTTGGGGAGACAGGATAAACCCGTAGGATCTTGAGAGGATCACACTCCAAAATAAAAGCCGTTCACTCTCAGGCGGTGTGTTCCAAACAGAAGAATAGATTTTATTTGAAAGAGTTCAAAGGTTCAGGCAGGTACAGAATCAAAGATACGGTCCCAGAGTACAAAAAATCAAGCAGGATACATTTTTTCAAGTTACCAAAAAATTACTTCTGCTGGCCACAGTTCTTATGCTGCATAAGCATACCTGAGAACTTTTGAGTTGTGCTCACCCTGGGATCGCTCTTGATTAGTGGGGAGGGGGAAAAGCAAGAGGAGGGAATAATACATATCCTAGAAAAGTGGAGGCAGATATTCAGCGCCTCTTAGCTGGATAGCTACGTTTTTATCTGGCTAGCTGGCGGGCAGATTGAAAGCATTCTAGGAGAAGCTGAGTTATCCAGCTAACTGGTTGTACCACAGACCTGTCCTAAAATTAAGCCAGACAAACTTATCCAGTTAACTAAGATAGCTGGGTATATTCAGCGGCATACTCACACCACTAAATATAAAACCTAAGTTACAGCTCGATCCAGTATCGTCCGCTCGAGGATTGCCCGTCTGTAACGTGCTCGTAGCGCACAATTCGGGCGCGCAAGGCAGTTCGGCGATACAGTGTCCAGTTTCACGCGTCCGTATCGCTTCTGAAAACAGACGCATAACCCTTTCCGCACCCGGCATGTAAATGAACGAAAAAGCTGTATAATGAAGGAATTAGCTATTCCCCTGCGATACTGTAACGGGCGCTGATATTATCTCCTCCGTAACCCGCTGTTCTGCCGCGGCCTTAACCTGCTAGTTTACCGCCTCCCCCTAGTAGGAGTTAGTGTAGTGTAGTGTAGGGTAAAAACATTGCTTACCCGCCCTGGTCCTGCAGGGCTGCAGGAGACCGGACGGGACCAGGGCAAAAAAAAAACAAACGAAAAAGTAGCAAGGCTCGGGCCTGCTATGGTAAGTGTAAAAAGTGTAAAAAACAAAAAACCTGTGTGTTATATAAAAAAATAAAACAATTTTAAATACCTGTCGGAGGGCCGTGGGTACCTGTCATTTCAAATGTCATTTGAAATGACAGGTACCAGCGCACCCAGGTTACTGTATAGGCGCTGTTACAGCGCCTATACAGTAAAATGGGTTGCGCGGGCATAACCCTTCCCTAACGCTTCACAGCCGCGGCATGCATTTGCATGCGATTAGAGGAGAGTATCGGGGAGTTAGTGAAGAGAACTGTGCGTGCGGGGAGGAAGGGTGCGCCTGACACTACCTCACTGTTTTTACCGCGGCCTTACTGGATCGAGCCGTTAGCTGGATAAGTTTATCCTTTTAACTAGCCAAGCCACACAGCAGCTGAATATGGACTTTGTGTCAGGGCTGGGCAGGTAATCCCTGAACAGGAGTGGTTCAGATCTTGAGAATCTTCTGCCTGTCCAGCTACCTCCCACTTGGGTTGGACCCACAGGTTCTGGTGGCCAGCAGGATTTCTCTGGCAGGTACAAGGTCAACTATAGTCAAGGCAGGCAGCATTCAGGCAGAGTTACAGAACAGGAAGGGTCAGGACTGGTAGAGTACAAGCGGAGTCATTAAACAGGCAACGGTCTGTGGCAGGAAGTGAAACCAAACGTACAGGAAGAGCAAGGAATGGGATGGGCAAGGCTAGGAACACACTGGTAGGACAGTCACTGGGGGGAAGGGGGGGTGCCTTGGAAAAATGAGGAATATGGTAAGAAACAGGCAGGAACAAGGTAAAACAAGGGCAAAACTGGCACAGAGGTGCAAGGCAGGGCACACATGAACAGGGTAGGCCACCGGGAGGCCTAAACAGGACAAGGGCAAGCAATATACAAACAAGGAAGGCCATCAGGAGGCCCAGGCAGGACAAGAACAAGCACAGTATACACAGGAAAGAAAGGCCACCAGGAGACCCAAATGGAGCAAAGGTAAGATAAGGTAGCACAAGGATGGCCAAGCAAGGAGCCAGTGATTCAATTATGAGGACCAGAGCTAAGAGTGAGGGAAGGTTTTATAGGGCTAGTCTTGCTGTGTCATGTAGCCTTCAAGGCAGAGGCTAGAGCAAGATTCTGTGGCCCACTGAGAGCCCTTGCCAGTATCATTATACCTCACGATGGTCTATCTAATCTGTCTATCCACACCAACTACTCAGCTCTACAATCCCAACCACTCCCTCAGAGCCTCAGGGATCCTCTGTGCTTGTCCCTTGCTTTCTTGAACTCAGATACTGTCCTTGTCACCACCATCTTCTCTCGAGGAAATATTTCACCCTCATCCCATCAAGTTTCCCTGTTCCACCCCCTCCCTGCTAATCCACGTTATCTCTGTTAGCACCATTTTCACTTTTTCCTCCTTCAGGGATGACTCTAGCATTCTTCCCTTCCTCCTTCCTGACCCCACCACTTTCCTTGCTCCCACCCCCTTATAAGGCTCAGCTCACAAACTTCTGCACCCTTACTCTACCCTCAGCTGAGTTCCAAGCCCTGAAATCATGGCTGAAATTACTCCCCACTTGCTGCCTGCAGTATGTGCTCCAGGCTTACCCCTCCTCTGCCTGCAAGCTTATTGAAGGGGATTGACAGGAGCAGTAAAGAGAGGTCCAGAGCTGTTTAGTGTTTCCCCTGAGACCCAGCCAATTAATACAAACTTCCCAAGCTCCAGGGAAATATCCGGAGAGTTCCCAGATAAGTTTTTAAGTCTCTTTCAGTTTCACATGGGACTTCCCTGGAACTCTGGAAAAGGCCTATAGACTTTAGATCTCCCCAAAAAAAGTCCGAGAATCCTTTTCAGCTTTATACAGTTACTCACTTATGGCTGAGTTGACCAGGACAAATACCTTTCTTTCCCATGGGGTTCCTTCTCCCTGCCAAATCCCATGCCACTTGCCGGAAAAGAACACCCCTTTTCCCACAGAGCATTTGGGGGCCCTGAGACAGTGCACAGCCCCTCAGCTGACTCTCCCCAGACTTCTTCCAGGTCCTCTGTCAAAGCACTTCCTCTCTCCGCTGCTCTCCATGACTTGTGGAATCTCTCTTTATAGACCTCCCTTTGGGGGAGGGACAACCTTGTCACTCTTACCTGATACTGCTCCTTGGGAACCTCCCACTACCGGAACATTCCACATTCTGCCAGACAGGCACCACACAAGCAGTTATCATAGGGTTGCCAACTGGCTCCGGATTTTCAGGATAGGTTAATCCAGTCCTGGTTTTACCCCATTGCATGCTGGGACTTATTCTGATTTCCCTATTGCATTGTCTAAAAAAAGCAAGACTATAAGTATCTGCGTCCAGGGGTGTAAAACCAAGACTGGATGAACCTGTCCTCAAAATCTGGAGCCAGTTGGCAACCCTACAGTTATCATGATGCAGTCTTCCTGCAACACAAGGTTTGCAGAAATAAGATAGAATCTGATAAACAAATAACACAGATAGAATCTGATAAACAAATAACTGGCTAAAACTGGCCAAAACACAAACCCACCAAAGTCAAATTAAAGACAAAAAACAAGGGTAAGTGCATATAATAATTAATAACCAACACCTCAAACAAATTTTTTTTTCCAAAATAGCATAGAAAATTTCTATAATATAATCATACACGAGTATTTTATTCTGAAAGCCACATAGGCAGTTTAACATTTATAAGCTAAAGACAATAACAATGAATACAAAAAATATACACATATTCAACAAAACACACATGAGTATCCCTCCTCACGTGTCACTCTTCCCATATACCAGCTTTCCCAATCCCAATAAACATCTTTCCTGATTTTGGCAGAGAAAGAAAATGGCAGCTTTGACAACTTCCTGAAGAGCAGGCAAAATATATATTTCAACAGGTCTCCCAAAATTACCTCTACATTTTGTTTCCTTTGAAACTATTACTCACAAATACTTATCTATTGAAACGTTTGGCTCCCTTCCTTCCATCTGAGCAGAATTATTAGACATGCACAGAGAATTTCAGTATTTTCTCTGTCCTAAATTCACAAAGATATGCATTAACTAGAGGAGAGAGAGAGAGAGACTGTTAAAATGTTGTTAGAACAACAGGGCTCCCAAACCTGACCCGGAAGACCCCCCTCCCCCAGCCAGTCGGGTTTTCAGGATATCCCTTAAATCTGCATTCAGCAGAGGCAAAGCTTGGATATCTACCTCTCATGCATATTCATTGTGGAGGTCCTGAAAACCCAGCTGGTTGAAGGTCGCTCAGGCCAGGTTTGGGATCCACGGCACTAGAATAACTGGATGGGCCCCACACTGTGTCTTCAATACCTGAGCTGGTGCTTAGGACGAGTTTGTTCACGAGTGACGCTACATCTGCAGCCTCCAGAAATGGACACAATGCACATTGGATTGTTCATTTCTCCTTGTGAGGGGTACAGCACTAGATTGTTTTGTCATGAACCTCATTGGAGTACATAGGTCTAGAACTCTAGATGACTATATTTTTGACAAAGGTTTCATTATTTCTTCCCCTTTCTGTTTTGGGAGTAAGAGAGTCCCTTTTGCTGTGATATTGCTTCTAAGGCTTTGCTGTCATTGGGCAGACTGCCCCCCTTCCCCAACCCCCTGAAAAATCCAACACTTCTTCTGGCAATAAATAATCATTTTCAAACAGCCAAAACTATATCCCCAAATGATTAGGCCTTTAAGTGTTCCCATACTACAGACGTAACTTTATTTTGTCACACCTGACCCAAATAATATAAAATGAAACATTTATATAAGCTGGCAGCCAGTGATTGGCCAGTATTCTTTATTATCAAGCCTGATAAGAGGAAGGTAAAGGGGGTGTAGTTGTACTGGGGCCCCAAAATTACAAGTATGTAATTAAACAGTAGAAATGATAAACTGGCAATGCAAGAACTGCAAGCAATGACTGTGTAAGTGTAGAGAGCCCTCTGGGTCTCTGCTTGTAGGAATGCAACTCCCGGGCTAGCATCTCATCACAGGACCTCAAACAGGATTTAAGCTGATAAAGTCTTCTCCTGATGTCCAAGATTCCCTGTCGGGGTGAGGGGGAAGCTTATCTTCTAGGTCCTGAGCATTGTTCAATTAATAGTTTAGCATTTATGTGTCTTGGGTACAGCAATAATAATTACACTGAAAGCTGATATAGTTTCCAACTTAACTTTTACTGATTAAGGATGGAAATTGATGAAAATGTCCAGCTACAAGTTCTTGTTACTTACAATCAATTATTGCTTTAGATTTTTTAAATACATTTTTTATAATCTTCCAATTAATTAATTTTGAAGTTGAAGTCAATTATCTCTGTCCAGTCACTGGGGTAATTTCAGAGCTGGCGAATAGGAAGGTAATCCCAATTTAGATGTATTTGTGCAAAAGTCCCATTTTTTCATCTCTTTAATCCAGTTCAGCATGCTTCTCCTTCTGTTATCTCTAGCTGGATCGTACTTCCTTGCACCTCTGCTTATTTTCTTGGTGAGGTAGATATGGGATTCGTCTGCTGGGTGCCATCATTCTTCTCCTATACTCTGACCATATTCTCCTCTTTCTCCAGGAATGAATGATAGTTCACTCCTCCATAGGACTGTTAATGGTCCATTAGTCCTTTCGAGGGGAAAAGACATAATTTCTCAAAAGAACCATGGTCCTGGGCCCTTGGGTACTCAGTCAACTAGTACAAAGAAAAGTTGTAAAACAAAGACGAAACCAAAACCAGAGAAAGGAAGGGTAGGCAAATGTCCTTCTCCTAAACAAAAGGTTTCCAAAAGGCTTGATAAGTCAGGCAAAGGCACACTGCTTTCTTTAAGTCACCCAGGTTTTAAATTCTAGAAATCCCAAGGACCTTGTCCAAAAAAACCATACAGAAGCAGCAAAGAGACATGCCAACTCTAATTGGGATAACAACAAAAATACACACATGAAGATGTCAGCAGGGGTTTATATACTCTGGGAGCTCACCATCTCAATCTCCCACATGGGTGGGGGTGAGGATGACACCCAACAATAATGTTAAGTTTGTTTCTCCCCCCCTTACCTGACAATATAAAACAGTCCTCTTAGTAGGAACCACAGGGTTCTCTACTGGAGTATACCATCTGAGTAGATAGACTAGAAGTATCTTTAAATGGTGTATAGTTCCCCTATGAGAACTATGCTGTAATAGTAGTGTCCTTTTACTGACTTTATAAAAAACAGTGTCACCATTTTGTAATGTGGATTTTTGAGTTGACCCTTGAGGAGGAAGGATGGAGTTTTTCATACTCTCGTTTTGTTCCTTTTTTTTTTTAATACAATTTTTATTGTTTTATCAAGAAAATAATACAACACGGAAGGTGGTTGTACACTTCACCACCATCCCTGAATACTACAAACTCTTTATAACCCACAGAGAAACGTCCCAGAATACCCACCCACTACCTCCCTCCCTCCCTCCCTAGTCTCCCATGATAGGCAACTCATAAATAGGAGTCCAAGGTCTAAACCAGTCCTCAGTGTAGAGAATAAGTCCAAACAAGAATTCACTGTCAGTCCATGATGTACGCATTACATGCCCTCATTGTAGATCGAACTGCGGACACGCTGTGGTAAGGATTGCAGGTAGACATCCCAAACGTCCATGAATCTCTTCCGGTGACGTGGAGAAAGACGCATAGAGGCAGCTTCTAGAATCATCAGTCGGTGGAAGCAGTTACGCCAAGTCCAGTAAGAAGGAGGCAAGACCTCACGCCAATGCATCAAAATCACTTTTTTCCCCACTAAGCATGCCTTGTGAATAAATAAGCGGATTCCCCAACCTCGCACACGTAAAGGAGAAATGCATCCAAAGAGAAGCCACAGGGGGGATATTGGAATGGTCACACCCAACAAATTTTCCAAGTAATGGACCAAGCGGACCCACAATGAATGAACTGCGGGACACTCCCAAAAAGCATGAGACAGCGTGCCCTGCAGGTTGCCACAGCGGATACATGCAGGGGAGGCTGAAATTCTAGAATAAAATGCCCCCTGCGCTGATATATAGCTTCTCCTAAAAAATTTGTATTGCATCTCTCTATAGTATGAGTTCACTGAGAGTTGGGAAATGCGCCGGAAGCCAGCAGTAATAATACGTCTATTAATGACAAACACCCCATCGCTATTCCACCTCTGAACTAAGATAGAACAAGAGTCCACCTCTGTTAACTGCTGTAAATTTGTGTAATAGCGGGACAAAGAGGGTAGCTTTTCTCGGGTGAGAGAGAACAATGAGTCCAATGCGTGAAAGTGCGAGGGTTGCCCAACATCCGGGGGAAGCGAAGAGACATAATGCTTCAACTGTAAGTAGGGAAAAACATCAGCTTTAGGAATACCGTAGGCGTCCCCCAATTCAGTAAAATAAAGTAAGGTCCCTTCTGGGGACAAAACATGACCCAATAGGGATATCCCCTTCATACGCCAGCGTTGAAATGCCCCCGTTTGCGTACCCGGGGAGAAATCAGGGTTTCCCCGGACCGGTAAAAACCAAGCAATAATACGTGGAATGCGCAGGATGCGGGTGAGCCGAAGCCATGCAGCCTGTACTGGACTAACCAAGATATTCCTCCCGATGTGGCTAGGGATCGAGCTGGTCGGAGCCTGTAACACAAAATGAAGTGAGAAGGAGGCCACCAGCTCCGCATCTGCCGCCAGATGAATGACCTCAGAAGAGGTTCGCAACCAATCTCTAATCAGTCTCAAATTGCTGGCTAAGTTGTACAGTGCCAAATCAGGGACCCCTAACCCCCTCTTCCCCAGCGCCCCCGCATCCACCCTAGAGGGACACGAGATTTCCCTCCCCTCCAATAAAAACGCCTTTGGGCCGTGTCTAACTGCCTAAGCTCCGCGGTGCGTAACTGCAAGGGCAAATTTTGGATTAAGTAGAGCCATTTTGGCAAAATAATCATTTTGAAGAGGTGTACTCTACCGCCCAAAGAGATGGGTAAGCCCGCCCAGGCCGCCAGCTTTTCCTGTGTAAATTTGAGTAAAGGGAGAACATTTAATCGATATATATGAGAGAGGTCCCGGGGTAGAACTATACCAAGGTATTTAAACGAGGCGCCAGCCCACTGTAAAGGGAAGTCGTCCCCCCATCCAGTCTCCAGGGACTCAGGAAATGGCAAGGCCGCCGACTTAACAAGATTTAAGCGAAAGCCTGTAAAGACGCCATACGCCCAAAAAGTCCGAAGTAAGGAGGAGAGGGAGGCCCGAGATTTTATTTGGCCTGGAGTACCCTTGGGCCTTATGAAACAAGGTTGGAATCAGAAGGAAGACAGGGTCCGTTTTTCTCTCTTTTTGGAAATCTAGTTTACTTCTTTTTGACTACAATTTGGAGGAAGTTTATCTATTCTTCGTTCACCTTTTGTTGCCTTCTGAAACCTGGAGTTTTATTTTTGGTCCATAACCTAAATCCTCAAGGGCCTAAGAAATTTAGGACCCATTGTTAGAGATGGAGTCTTTTCAGGAGTCTCTCACTCAGACAGATCCAGGGGAGTAGAAGAGAAATGTGAGAAAAGGAGAACTGTGGCAGCTATTTGTTGTAAACCACTGAAATATTTTTAGGATATACTGGAGAAGGTTAGATGAGACACAGTCATCTGGATCAAGGTATGACTAATATGACTTTAATTTATGACTTCTAAATTTAGTTGACATATGCCATTCCACCAATTTTGGGAGGGAGCTCCAAAACTGCCTGTACAATTAGGAACAGATTTGGAACAGAAGGTCAAAATAAACCCTCATTACAGAGTCACAGATTTATTGGAAACTGAAAATGCAATGGATTGCATTGAATAAGGCCTTATTCTTTTTTATTCATTTCACCTTACCATCAGTTATTGGTAAAGGTATGTTGAAACGACATTCATTGTCCGGCATGATTATTACTGTAAATGTTATGGACTGAACACAGAGTTTGAGACCTTGGAGATTATTTCCCCTGTCCTCACCAAATCCAACAAGGAATCCGAAAATGAAGGGGGCTTATGAAAAGGACAGGACATGTGGACATACTAAGCCCATGAAACTGGAGGTGACCCTTGAGCTCCTCAGTGAGGAACTTAGACCAGGGGTTACATAAGCATCAGGGATGGGCATTCATTCTGAAAGGGCATGAAACATGTGACATCACTCCAAAACAATATGAAAAAGTACTGACGAAATTTGTTTTTATTTTTGTTTTGTTTTTCAGTGCTGGCTTTAGGATAGGGCAAACCGGGCAATTGCCTGGGGTATCATGCAATGAGGGGTGCTGTCAGCCAGAGGCAATCACCCCCACTGAGCCACCATAGAAGACAGGGAGCCTGTAGCCAGGTCTTCTTCCAGCTCCCCCATGGTCCACCACAGCCAATGCAGCTCCCATCCCGCAAGACAAGCACCAGAAGGCAGAACTGGATGCTGAGAGCAACAGAGCCCGAGAAGAAGTCAGTCACTCCCCTCCCCCCTGCAGAGCAGAAACCCAGGCATTGAGGGTCCTCTGGGGAAAAGACCCCTAGTCTCCACCTGGAAAGGAAATGAAGTTCCTCCCCCACACGCATGAGAAATGAAGGAGAGTAAAGAGTTGCCAACTGGCTCCAGATTTTCAGGACAGACTGATCCAGTCCTGGTTTTACCCCACTGCATGCAGGGACTTGTACTCATTTCCTTAGTGCACTCTCTAAGAAAAAGCAAGTATATAAAGTCTCTGCGTGCAGGGAAGTAAAACCAGGAATGGATTAACCTGTCCTGAAAATCTGGAGCCAATTGAGAACCCTATGGGAGTACAGGTCTGGCAGAGGTATAACCACCATGCAAGAGCCCTTAGCTGGATGGTAACAGGTGAGGAGATGCAAAGGAGGGAAGAGAGGAAGGAATGTTCCAGAAGTGCAGAGACCCTGAGCACAGCACAAGAAAGTTCACCACCCATGCTTCAAGCCAATCTGTGGGAGTGGGGTGGCAGCAGAGAAAGCCTATACATACTCTACCCCTTGCTGATCCATTCCAAGCACTAGGGGCAGATGTTTTATGGTGGGTACTAAGGAGAATATCATACAAATATATGAAAAGATGTTCCGCTGTTTAAAACAAAGAATTTTGGGGAAGAAATAGTATCAGAATTCAAATGAGCTTAGATTGTTAATCCCACCTGCAATGGGCTTCAACCTGTATCACAGTGAAAGCACTCTGGTTTACCTCATATACCTTTTCCACCTATTCTACACACAATTTCTAAAATGATAATTTGCTTTTATTTTTAATTTTTATTCCAGCCAAGAAAACTTTTCCTCACAATTTATTTTACTTAACCTTTTCATATATTTATATGGTATTTTCTAAGCTGTAGTGCTTGCTTTTTGGTTTTGGTTTTTTTTTTTGTTGGGTAGTAAGGGAAAACATCTGAGTTCAGCCCAGCCAATTATTTCAGAGATTACCTACAGCCAATGAAATATGGATTTCTTTTAACTTATAACTGTAGGCACGTGTTGATTTTATTTGGAATCTACCTCCCAAAAATCACAAATGACACATACATCAGATACAATTTTTCAAACTTATTTGTATTATCCTTACCCCAATGTGATTTTTACAAGACTTAGGGCCTCATTTTCCAAGCACTTTACCGCGTGCGATAAATTCGCAAATCACGTAGTCATTTGGTATTCAGGGGGCGGAGTATATGTAAAGCAGGAACCTGTGTATCGTGTGCGGCGAAACAGCCGCAGTGTTAGCGCGGCTAATAACTACAACTCCAACCTCGCGTTATGGACTGCGTTACGGGCCTGAAAAGGATGTGTGAGAGAGAGAGAGAGAGAGAGAGAGAGAGAGAGAGAGAGAGAGAGAGAGAGAGAGAGAGAGAGAGAGAGAGAGAGAGAGAGAGAGAGAGAGAGAGAGAGAGAGAGAGAGAGAGAGAGAGAGAGACTTACTATAGTGCCTATGCCCTACATAGGTATTTTAACCCCTATGGGAGGGCCACCTACTAACTCGGGGTGGGGATTAGGTATGAGCGTCGGGGGTTGGGGGCCATTTTCGCATTCCACATGAGACCTACGGACTGAACAGTGGTCTCTAGTGCAGATTTGCTGGCCGTCGGAGTGAGGACGCTCACTCCAAGCGGAGATTTGGCCAACATTCTCTCCACCTAGCATGTTGTTGCCCAGGTAGAGTGTCCATCAAGCTAGGTAGAGAGAACGTTGCCCAAACCACTTCTTGGAGTGAGCGTCCTCACTCCGACAGCCAGCAAATCTGCACTAGAGACCACTGTTCTGTCCGTAGGTCTCATGTGGAATGCGAAAGTGGCCCCCAACCCCCGACGCTCATACCTAATCCCCACCCCGAGTTAGTAGGTGGCCCTCCCATAGGGGTTAAAATACCTATGTAGGGCATAGGCACTATAGTAAGTCTCTCTCTCTCTCTCTCTCTCTCTCTCTCTCTCTCTCTCTCTCTCTCTCTCTCTCTCTCTCTCTCTCTCTCTCTCTCTCTCTCTCTCTCTCTCTCTCTCTCTCTCTCTCTCTCTCTCTCTCTCGTGCACCGCGATGAAAGAATCATCGTGCACTGGGAAAACATCACGTGCGGCGCTAATGTTTTCGTGAATGGCGAAAACATCGCCGCACGCGATTTTTCCCCACTGCACGAAAGAAGCCTCATTTGCATTGGTAACGCCCCCTAATGCGTTACCAATGCGATATTGGAAAATAAGGCCCTTAGTATTGTTAAGGGGTGCATTTGAACCCCAAAGAATGACAGCTTTGTAGGGATGTGAATCGTGTCCTCAATCGTCTTAACGATCGATTTCGGCTGGGAGGGGGAGGGAATCGTATTGTTGCCGTTTGGGGGGGTAAAATATCGTGAAAAATCGTTAAAAATCGTTAAAATCGAAAAATCGAAAAACCGGCACATTAAAACCCCCTAAAACCCACCCCCGACCCTTTAAATTAAATCCCCCACCCTCCCGAACCCCCCCCCAAATAACTTAAATAACCTGCGGGTCCAGCGGCGGTCCGGAACGGCAGCGGTCCGGAACGGGCTCCTGCTCTGAATCTTGTCGTCTTCAGCCGGCGCCATTTTCCAAAATGGCGCCGAAAAATGGCGGCGGCCATAGACGAAAAAGATTGGACGGCAGGAGGTCCTTCCGGACCCCCGCTGGACTTTTGGCAAGTCTCGTGGGGGTCAGGAGGCCCCCCACAAGCTGGCCAAAAGTTCCTGGAGGTCCAGCGGGGGTCAGGGAGCGATTTCCCGCCGCGAATCGTTTTCGTACGGAAAATGGCGCCGGCAGGAGATCGACTGCAGGAGGTCGTTCAGCGAGGCGCCGGAACCCTCGCTGAACGACCTCCTGCAGTCGATCTCCTGCCGGCGCCATTTTCCGTACGAAAACGATTCGCGGCGGGAAATCGCTCCCTGACCCCCGCTGGACCTCCAGGAACTTTTGGCCAGCTTGTGGGGGGCCTCCTGACCCCCACGAGACTTGCCAAAAGTCCAGCGGGGGTCCGGAAGGACCTCCTGCCGTCCAATCTTTTTCGTCTATGGCCGCCGCCATTTTTCGGCGCCATTTTGGAAAATGGCGCCGGCTGAAGACGACAAGATTCAGAGCAGGAGCCCGTTCCGGACCGCTGCCGTTCCGGACCGCCGCTGGACCCGCAGGTTATTTAAGTTATTTGGGGGGGGTTCGGGAGGGTGGGGGATTTAATTTAAAGGGTCGGGGGTGGGTTTTAGGGGGTTTTAGTGTGCCGGCTCACGATTCTAATGATTTATAACGATAAATCGTTAGAATCTGTATTGTATTGTGTTCCATAACGGTTTAAGACGATATTAAAATTATCGGACGATAATTTTAATCGTCCTAAAACGATTCACATCCCTACAGCTTTGTAATGGAATAAACAGCACTAGCAATCCAATCAGAAGTATGTATATCCAGCTATATGCTGGTAGCACATCTGCACACGCTGGAGAAAACTTTGCCTTAGTGGCAAAACCAAAAAGTAAGGGAAAAGAAATCTACAAATTCTAGAAGATGACTCCAAAGAGCAACTTATTAAATGCCTATAATAGCCACAGATGGTATCAGAACAGTGGAATCTGCTGACACTTAAGTCTGCAGTCTCCTCCCCACTATGGGCTTCAGGCAGTATCATTTATTTATTCTTTTCCCTTTACTCTTTGGTTTGGCTTGTGCTGAGGTTGTAAGGGGTTTGGCTCATTTTTGTTGGGTATTGACAGCCATTACAATCATTTTTCAAGATGTGCTGAGGAACCTTTTAGACACCCTTGACCACAGGTCTGATAAACAAACGAGGTTCTAAGAATCAAATCATGAGACCATGAAATGAGCGGGGGTGCAGATACACTCCCATACGGGCCGATACAGTACAGTGCGCTCCAGTGGAGCTCTGTGCAAACAATTACTGTGCTCCCCGCCCCCCCCCCCCCCCCCCCCGATTCATTCAGTATCTGTTCCGGGCCTATCAATAAAGCCCAGCTCCGTCCTGCAATCTATATTTTTAAATACTGACAACCCCCTCCCACTGCCCAGAACTCATGTGTATTAGGTACCCTAAGCCAACCTTACAACCTTGCACACATGCCGCCCCCCCCCCCCCACACTCCCACACCCTTTACAGACACACACAATTAAATTATGCATTTATAACAAATTTATAACAAATTTTACATGACAAAGAACATTCAAAAGACTTCTGAGGCAAAAATATCACTTACAACATGCATATTATATTTACAGGCACTCCTGTGGTGCCAACCAGAAAACTCTGCAAAAAAGACACTTGGAGCTCCTATGGTATTAGACTTTTTGTAATGCGTGCTGAGTGTGGGCTTGGCCCTCAGAAAGCCATGAATAAACAGAATTACCATTACAATATGGTAAAGATCACATGCTAAAACAACGCTAACAGTGTTATCTATGAAAAGGCAACACCGCACATATTACACCAGGCCCTAGAACACCAATAAAAACTCTTATTAGGAAACCAGGCTGCTATTAGATCCCTACACAGAAGTTACATGTCAGCAAAATACCAGGCCCTAGAACACCAATAAAAACTCTTATTAGGAAACCAGGCTGCTATTAGATCCCTACACAGAAGTTACATGTCAGCAAAATACCTCACCTCGGTCACATATTCTGAGCACAGAGAGACCCTGACCAAATACTTTCTGATCTCTTTATTCTGTATCAACAGAAATGTGCTGAGAAGAACTGAACTGCAACCCACAACAAGCCATCATCTATATGCACAGCAGCAATGGAAAAATAGAAACATTACCATTCTTCATAAAAACATTAAATAATAAAACCAAGAAATATAAAATATGAATCATAATAGTAAAGTCATATTCATAAAAAGAATATTTCAAACCAGTTGAACATTTACCAAACACCAATAAAATATTTAAAAAATCTAATGAATAGGGGAGACCAAGATGGCCGCTGAGATGTGAGGTCGTGAGGGCAGCGCTCCCGGGAGAAAGAGATTTCAAGCGAGCGATTTCTATATCAATTTTTCTTTTTTGGAAGCATAATGCCTCATTCTAAAAGGAAAGCTCGCATTCGTGAAATTACCTCAACACCCGAATATTCCTTTCAACCGAGGACAGATGAAGCCTTTACGAGGACGCCGATATCAAACCCGGAAGTGTTGGTCGCTGGGGCAGACAGAGAGCAGCTGCCGAGCCCCTTGACCTCAGAGATCTCGCTTAGCCCGGGGCTTCCAACGTTGCCGGAGCCACCAGGGAAACGTTCTGTGAGTGCTGAGGCACTTGGGCAGTTTTCGGAGATGGCGAGTGGTAACCAGAGAGGGGTGGAAGGAATCCCCTCGGAGGACCCGAATTCGACAGGTTCCAGGAACCACTTGGAGCTGGCACAACAACGCCCGGAACAGCAGAAAATTGGCGAAGGACTCCTGGAGGTAGGAAACAAGATGGACAATCTAATCCCACTAACCACCTCAGCTTTGGTCCCCTCGTTGGAGGAAATTAAAAATATTTTAATTACTATGCAGAAATCTATAATTGCCTTAACCTCAACTGTCCAAGAAGCAATGCTTAAGACACAGAAAGTAGAGGATTCGCTGGCATCAGCTGAAGAGAAAATAAATACTTTAGAAGGGAAAGTTAAGAAAATTGAAGAGGTTCAATTAAATCTTATAAAATCTGAAAAGATGGTGGAAAACAAAATAGAATTCTTTGAAAATCAAGTTAAAAGAGCGAACTTAAGGTTTCTTAACTTTCCAAAAACGAAATTACAGTCTCCGGTAGACTTATTGAAAAGTTATTTTACAAATATTCTAAAGTATCCTACAGAAAAGATCCCAGCTATAATATCTACTTATTATTTAACACAGAGAAACCCTATTGGGAACAGTATCAACTATCAAGGGAAAGGAGAAGAAGAATCGTTAGATTTGACGGATTTTCTGGAAAAATCTTTCGAAATGGAGATAAACCTGAGGGCAACGCTGTTGGTGCAGTTTGCCTCTAAAATGGACAGAGATGAAGTGTTAAAACATTACTTCAGGTTCCAAAAATTAAAATTCTTTGGACACTGTATACAGATCTTCCCAGACATTGCTAGATTGTCTCAGATGAAACGTAAAAAATTTCTGGAAATGAGGGGGGAGGTGGTGGGAAGGGGGGCACATTTTATGTTGCGGTTCCCTTGTCGTTGCTTTATATATTATGAAAATGCAAAATATATTTTCACACAGCCAATACAGTTACGTAACTATTTAGATAGACCATCATGTACCTAAGTGAATCTAGGAGTAGTTGGACAAGAGTAATTATGGGTATTGGCTAACCTCTAATCTCAGTATTCTATTTTCAAATTATTTAGATTACTTATGATCTGCTTAATATAATTTTGGTCTTCCCCTATTTCCTAAATATATTACAATGTGTACCAGACCAGGATCTAATATTTCCTTTTGTTGTTAAATGGAATATATCTATGTTTTCATTGTTTTTTCTGTTCTGGAATATGGATAACACATTGAAATATTTTCTTGTAATTGAAATTAAAAAATTAATAAAGTATAAATTAAAAAAAAAAAATCTAATGAATAAAAAATCAAATTAAAAAATGTTCTATTCCCCCCCCCCCAAAAATAATTTCAAAAGAGCAGAATCATCAAATTACACCCAATAATTAAAACTAATAAAGATTTAAAAATCTGTTCTCCATATCTGGGATATGATTTCCAGTTACCCTGAGATTGTCATGGATCAGGGGGGGGGTAGGGCCGCACAAATTTTATCTTCTCTCTCACACATATGCACAATAACATATTCATTCTCTAACACACTCCTTCTCTCTAACATACACAGGCTGCCTCTCTCTTACCCTCACAGATACATTATGTTTGTGTGTGCCGTGAGAGCCTATATGTGAAGCTCTCACACAGATACACACATAGGCTATTAGTTACACACACGCACACACACACACATGCACACACAAACAAGCTCTCAGACACACACAGGGTCTCATTCATTCACACATACATACAAGCTCACACACATGGTCTCCTGTTATCATCGGGCCATGGTGGGCCTCCTGTCCTGTTGTCTTCGGGCTGTGGCGGGATGAGTTCCACCACGGTCCCGCGAGGCTCCTGCTACTTTCGGTCCATATGCCCCACCTATCTTCCTGCTTGGGGGGGGAGGAAACGGAAGCTGTGCATGGGCGTACACGCCCGCATGCGCATACACGGAAGACAGGCCTCTCCTTCGGTTGCCAGCGCTCTTTCTTTCTTCATCCACTAGCTGGTTAGGCTCCGCCAGTGGCCTGCGGCCTTTCCTGCTACTGCTGGCCTGTCACCTCCCCGGGTGTGCTGCCCCATGCAAATGCATGGTATGCACACCCAGTCGTGCCGGGCCTGTTAGTGGTTTACAACAATGTCTGAAAAAGGCAAAAAGTTAGAACTAGGAACAAAAATGTTATTAGAACATAATACCATGCTGGTTCAGACTCAGGTCTATCAAGTCAGAATCCTGTCTCCAACAGTGGCCAGTCTGGGTCTTAAGTACCTGACAGAACTCATAAAGTAGATCTAATTCCTGTTACTCACTTCCAGAGATAGGAATAGCTTTTCTTAGTCTACCTGGCCAATAATATTATATAAACTTTTTTTCTGCAAGAGCTTGTCAAACTACTTTTAAACCTGGCTGCATTAATCACCTTGACCACATCCTCTGGCAACAGATTTTACAGCCTGATTGTGCATTGATTCAAAAAATACTATCTATGATTTTTTCCTTGTTTTATTATTATTATTATTATTATTATTATTATTATTTCTAAGGTCAGTGCTGTAGATCCTAACACAGAAACTGCACCCTAACAGAATACCTTATCTCCATCTGACACAGACAGAACACAGACAGATCCTCATCAAATACAGAATAGAGGCCATAAAATATAAATAGAACTGAAAACTGCAACAAACCAGTGCAACAATGGATAAACAGAAACATCACTGTTCCTCATAAAACATCAAACAATAAAATCAAGAAATATAAATTTTAATAGTAAAACCATACTAAAAGGAATGAAATAATAATTCATGACAGCTAATGAATAGAACATCCAATAAATAAGAAATCACTGGGAAAGTTTTAAAATATTTCCCAAACACCAATAAAATATTTCAAAACAGCAGACACATTAAAGATAAAGAGAAGGAGAAAAATAGTTGATAGATAAGGATGCACCAAGCTAGAAGTTATTAGTAACCTACAAAAGCATATTAATGTTAAAATCAAACCGCCTAATTTGTTCCTAACAATCAGGATTAACTTACACACTTAGTTTATTATTTTAAATTCTTACCGTACTATGATGGCACACGAGTAATTTGTAATCTATACCACCCATATTTCTCATTATCGTGCCCTTCTGTAAACCATTGTGATGGTTATTTAACTTAACGACAGTATAGAAAAGTTTTTAAATAAATACATAAATAACTAAGGCCTAGATTTTCTAAGACACTGCGGCGGCGTGAATCACGTGGTACAGGGGGGCGGGCCTGAGAAAGCCGGCAGCGATCGCACCTCTGTGGTGCGATCGCTGCCGGCTTTCGCACCCAATAGCGCCATCATAAAAGGTGGTGCTACTGGGCATGAAATAGGCAGTGAAAAGGGTTCTTACCTTTTTGTTGTCTGCAATGTCTTCGCGGCATCTGCCCCGGTGCCACCCCGACTCCTGTTCCGGTCTTGACGCCGCCCCTTTTTAGTGATCACACGCGAAAAGGGACTTTTCGCGTGTGACCGCTTTGAAAAATGACCCCCTAAGGCCTGGATTTTCAAAGGTCGCAGACCTTTGAAAATCCAGCGGTATCGGGGACAAAGCAGGGGGCGAGCCTGCGAAATCCGACAGCCATCGCCGTGCGCTGGCTGCCTGCTTTTGCACCGAATAATTACACCATAAAAGGTGTAGTTGTTCGGAGCGAAACTGGTGGCGATAAGGGTCCTTACCTTTCTCCGCCAGCGATGTCACTGCAGTGTCGGCCCCGGTGCGGCCCTGACTCCTCCTCTTCCGGGGCCGACTCTGCCCCCATTTAGTGATCGCATGCAAAAAGGGACTTTTGAAAATGAACCCCTCATACGGATAAAAATATCCACCACCTAGGAACTTCTGATTCTAATCACCATAAAATAGAAATAGAAATGTGCCGATAAAAACTGAACATGGAAACTGCAACAAGTTAGACACTGTACATGAAAAACAGAAACATTATCATTCTTCACAGAACATTAAATAATAAAACCAAGAAATATAAAATATATTAGTAAAACCATATTAAAAATAAACAAATATTTCAAAACAGTTGACTAATAGAATAACCTTTTTTTTTTTTTAAATTTACTGTTTTGAAATGTTTTGATGTTTGGGAGACATCAAATAATATCCAATAATTAAAAATAAGGATAAATAATTTCATGCTCTCCTGGGAATATTTGATTTCCAGTCATCCTAAAATTGTTGTGGATTAGCAGAAAAGAGGTGGATGCACAAACTTTAACATGAGAACATAAGATATTCCATACTGAGTCAGACAAGCCAACAAGCCCAGTATCCTTTTTCCAACAGTGGCCAATCCAAGTCACAAGTACCTGGTAAGTACCCAAATATTAAATAAATCTCAGGCTACTATAGCTCATTAATTAATAGCAGTTTATGGATTTTTCCTCTAGGAACTTATCCAAATCTTTTTTAAACCCAGTTACACTAACTTCCCTAATCACATCCTCTGGCAATGAATTCCAGAGCTTAATTATGTGCTGAGTGAAAAAGAAATTTTTTCAATTTGTTTTAAATGAGCTACTTGCTAACTTCATGGAGTGCTCCCAAGTCCTTCTTTTATCTGAGAGAGTAAATAATTGATTTAGATTAACCTGTTCAAATACTTTCATGATTTTGTAGACCTCTATCATATCCCCCCTCAGCCGTCTCTTCTCCAAGCTGAATAGCTCTAACCTCTTTAGCCTTTCCTCATAGGGGAGCCATTCCATGCCCCTTATCATTTTGGTAACCCTTCTCTGCACTTTGTCCAGTGCAACTATATCTTTTTTGAGATGCGGTGACCAGAATTGTACACAGTATTCAAGATGAGGTCTCACCATGGAGCAATACAGAGGCATTATGACATCCATTGTTTTATTTGCCATTCCCTTCTTAATAATTCCTAACATTCTGTTTGCTTTCTTGATCGTCACAGCACACTGACCCTATGATTTCAATGTATTATCCACTATGATGCCTAGATCTCTTTCCGGGGTAGTAATTGCTAAGATTGTGTAGCTACAGCAAGGGTTATTTTTCCCTATATGCATCACTTTGCACTTGTCCACGTTAAATTTCATCTGTCATTTGGAAGCCCAATCTTCCAGTCTCGCAAGGTCCTCCTGCAATTTATCATAATCCACTTGAGATTTAACTACTCTGCATAATTTTGTGTCATCCACAAATTTGATCACTGTTGTACCCCTTTCCAGATCATTTATAAATATATTAAAAAGCACCGATCCTAGTACAGATCCCTGAGGCACTCCACTGTTTACCTTTTTCCACTGTGAAAACTGACTATTTAATCCTACACTCTCTTTTCTTTCTTTTAACCAGCTTGCAATCCACAAAAGGACATCACCTCCTATCCCATGCCTTAGAAGCCTCTCATGCGGGACTTTTTCGAATGCCTTCTGAAAATCCAAATACACTACATCTACCGGTTCACCTTTGTCCACATGTTTGTTCATCCCTTCACAGAAATGTAGGAGGTTTGTGAGGCAAGATTTTCCTTGGGTAAATCCATGCTGGCTGTGTCCCATCAAACCAGGTCTATCTAAATGTTTTGTGATTTTATACTTTATAACAATTTCCATGATTTTTCCCGGCACTGAAGTCAGGCTCACCAGTCTATAATTTCCTGGATCACTCCTGGAGATCTTTTTAAATGTTGGGGTTACATTTCTTCTCCTTCCCTCTCTCACACACAGACAGAAGCACCTCCCTTTCTCTCACATATAAAGAAAGAAGCACTCCCTTTACCTCACATAAAGACTGTGTTATGTTCGGTGTTACTTGAACCAAATAGTGGACCCTTGGGCCGAGGCGAGTAAGACTCCACCCACAGGGAGGAGCCCTGTGAGCCCTTACCCCGACAGGCAAAGCCTTCAGCAGAGATGCCAAAGAGACATAACTTTATTGTACAGCAACAGTCTTGTAGAGCAAGCAACAAGGCTGGAATCAGCTGGTCAATCCTGTAGAACTCCGCAGCACGGAGAGTCCGGGTGAATACCTTATCTAGGCTGGCTTGTGCTGGCTGTTCCGGTAGTGGTCCGCAGCGCGGGGTAGGCCGGAAGCCGCTGGTAGAATGCACAAGACACGATGGATCCGGTAGTGTTCCGCAATCGGGGTAACCAGAGCATCCGTGCCGCAAAGGTATGGTACTCACACCGAGAAGGTCGAGGCAGAGGTAGTAAAGCCCCGAGGATGACTGGAGCAGGATCAGCAGGAGTAGATGAGAACGATGCAGGAACTCACTGAAATGAGAAAGAGAGAGAGATGGCTCTCCGAGCAGCGGATAGCCCTGAGTGTGGCAAGGCCCCCGAGGAGCGGGAACCTAGGTCACCCAGTAGTTAGTGAGGAAGTCCCAGAGTAGCGGAACCAGCAGGACGAGATTCCTTGCTAACTCGTAGCTCAGATGGTCAGCTGGGTTTAAGTATCGTGAGCGGGTGACGTCATGCGGTGGGGACGCCCCCGAGGTTCCCGCCATGACGTAGTTAAAAGGATGGCAGGCGCACGGGCGCGTGCCTAAGTAACCCCGGATGAAAGATGGCTGCCGGGAGCGCCCACGCCATCCCGGGCACGCCATGAGGGCCAGGGTGTAGAAGCGGAGGCCGCCATTCTGCCCAGACTTGGAGCTGTGTAGAGATAGGAGGTGAGCAGCATAGGTCGCAGCCGCCTGCGACCGACGGGCGTAACAGACTGAAGCACGCTCCCTCCCTCACACATACAAGCAGGCTCCCTCCCTCACACACACACAAAGACTGGAGCACGTTCCCTCTCTCTCACGCACACATAGAAGCACTTCCTTCTCTCTCTCACTAACACACACACACAGAAACACCTCCCTCTTGCAATTGTGCCTCTGCTTTTTTTTTTACACCATGTAGCCTGCCTTTCTCTCCTTTCTTCAGCCTGCTGGCTTGGGCTTCTTCAGCAGCCTGCAGCTCCTGTCCTCGGCTCTGGCAGCAGTCCACGGCTAAGCAGCTCCATTTTTTTGTTTCCGCCAGCGGTCCGTAGCCGTTTTCCTCCGCTGCTGCAAAGAAGTACTCTAGCAGCGGCCCGCTAAGCTCCTGCCTTCAGCACCGCCAGCCTCTCTGTGGCAGCCCACAGCGGAGCAACCCCTTTTTATGGCTCCATCGGCGGCCCACAGCTGTTTTCTTTAGCCCTATTAGCTTGGGCTCCGGTGGCGGCCTTCATCTGACTGGCTCCTTTTCTCAGCTCTGGTGGCGGCCTCCAGCCCTTGACAGGGGAGAGAGAGAGAGAGAGAGGACGCGAGGTGAAGCTGTCCGTGTTTCCCGCCGTCGCAGCGCTGCATACAGGAGGGGCACGTGAGGAGCATGACGAGCAGGTGTGAGGCCCATGCTACTGCCGTGTTGCTTGAAGAAAGAGGGAGAGCACATGGCCGCCACCGCGCTGAATGCTGAAAGGCAGGCTTGAGTAGAAAGAAGAGCTGCTGGGGGGCTGGTGGTGGGCACAAGCAATGGGGCAACTGCAATCAACACCAATCGCGTGGATGGCATGACCGGCTCACCTGGGGATGCCTGAAACCCCGATAAGCCAATTGTCTCCTGTTCTCCAACTGAAGAGGTGATATCGCATCCCCCAAAAGCAGGACTGACTCTGGTGGGGGGGGGGGGGGGTACAGGGCCAGGGGGAAATCATCCAGCATGCAGGGTCGGTGCTTCCATTAGCAAACTATGCAGTCACCTAGAGCGCCAAGATTTTAGGGGAGGCAAAATCCTGCCAGTGTGCAGTCTAGAGGGGTGCGGTAGCAGAGTCAATACTGTTATAGAAGGGAGCACTGGGCTTAGTCTTGGGGGAATTCTGTGCTACTGTGGAGTGCAGAAATCCCCTCCTGAACAGCTGTGTACATTCTGCACATAATTTGCCAGGCCCTGGCGTGCTGCGAGTGGAGGTCTGTCCCACTCGCAGCAAAGATAGAGCAGGTCGACTTGCAGCATGCCAGGGCCTGCTTCATCTTTGCCGTGAGCGGCATGGCCTCCACTCATGGTGAAGATGGAACAGGCCTCAACTTGCCATGAGTGAAGCCCATTTGCTTGCGGCGAAGATGGAGCAGGCCTTGGTGAGAATGAGTGTGTGTGTGTGTGTGTGTAAGACTGAGAGCCTGGGGGGTGAGAGAGAGAGAGAGAGAGAACATATGTGAGGGTGTGTTTATGTATAATAAAGAGAGCCTGTGTGAAGTGATGTGTATGTATAGAGAGAGAGAGTGCCAATGTGTAGGGGGGTGGGTGAGCAAGAGAGGGAGCTAGTGTGCAGGGGTGTGTGAGAGAGAGACATAGGTAGCTTGTGTGAGGGTGTATGTGTGTGAGAGAAAGGGAGCCTGTGTGGGTGGGTGTGACAGAGGGAGCCTATATGAGGGTGTGTGTATGTTTCTTATAAAGGGGAGCCTGTGTGTGTGTGTGTGTGTGTGTAAAAGAGAGAGAGGGACAGAGGGAGCTGGTGTGAGGTGCAGTATCAAGAGAGGGGTAAAACTCTGGGAGTGAAGATAGAGTGGAAGGGATTGAGCCTAGAGGGGGAGAGGAGAGATAGTGGCAGGTGAAGGAGTTGGGGCCTGAGAGTGCAAAGTGAAAGGAGACTGGCCAGGGGAGAGGGTGGAAGGGACACTCTTACAGTGAACTTCTAGGGAAATTCTGCTCAAAATATTTAAAACTCTGCATCTTTAAATAATAACTTTTTCTGTATTACATTTTAAATGAATTACTTAAAGACTGTCATGTAAATTGTATTATTTAGACCAATATAAAGTATGCAGAATTGTAAGTTTTTGCGGGCAGAATTTTACATTCTTTTGCGCAGAATTCCCCCAGGAGTGTGTGCTGGAGCCGCTGCTGCCAGTAATTAGGTTGGGGGAGGGGGGTGAATGACCAAATGTTCACCTAGGGCGCCCAATATGCTTGCACCGGCCCTACCAGCATGGGCCCCTTCTCCCTGATACTGAGGAGCATGGGTATTAGGTATGCTAATCTAGCCTTGTGCCCTCTTCAAAGTTTTGGTAATTAAACCCAGCAACCATGATGACTCCCACCACCGTCCCTCCCGGAACAATCCTGTAAAAACACATCATTGGGCATTATACTTTGAAATATTAAACTCTGATTTTTCTGTGGCACTGCACCCCTCTAGGATCATCCTTGTTTTTGGGAATAAGGATCCGCCGGGTATTTGAGGGGGGGGGGGGGGGTGGGGTCCCAGACGTCTCGCAGTGGGCCGGCTTATCATGGATTAATGAATGGATGCTTCACAGCTGATAACATGGCTGGGGTGTGCACCAAACAAACATTCTTCTTATGGCACTCCCCTTTGTGCACCCCTTCGTGCACCCCTTCGTGCTACCTTTTATGTTTAAATTTCATTCTTCTTCTTCTTTTAATTAACCATTCTTCAGGTCTTTAGTTTTTATTCCTTGTTAACAATTTCTCCGTTATAAATGTTCAAATGTATTAGACAAAGGAAACCTTTTTCCTGCATTTTCTGTTTTAATGTAAACCGGTATGATTTCTATCTGATACAAGAATGTCGGTATATAAAAGTTAAAAATAAATAAATAAATAAATAAACATGTCACTTTATTCATTTTGTTACAGCATATTGGGCTCTGTTTTCAAAGTGCATGTACATGTTTCTTTATTACCTTGTCACCCTGTGTCATCCTTTGATATTGCTTGGCTTAGATTTCTGCAGCGTGCAAGATCTTATCTTGCTTAGTTATGGATAGTTGCTGTTTGAACGTTTTAAAGGTCCTAATTGGACCTGTTCCTGCCTTGCCTCTCTCTTTCTCTCTGTGTTCTTTTTCCTCACTATTGGTCCCTTGACCAAAAGCAGCCTGGGACGGTTTACATCCTGGAAGGTTTTTTTTTTATACTTGAGGCAAAAAAATCTCTTCAAGCTAACAGCTCTCTTTGAATCCTGCCTCAAGCTCTGCAGAAGCATTGCTTTTTCACCATTCATACTCTACAGCTTCTACTACAGTTACAGTGGTTTTCTTCAGAATAAATACAGAATTTATCACAGCTCTAACAGTTTCTGCAATCTGTGTGATTACTCTTGTTGCCTTCTCATTCACAGTGAGTGTTGAATTGTTCAAACATTTTAATAAATGTTTTGGTAATCATCTGGTATCTGAAGCTGAGGAAAAGGTTTGACTGGCTATCTAGGTACACAAGCTAGGGATTGCAAATTGAAGACAGTATATGTTATTTTTTAAATTTTGTTTCAGAGTAAATAAATGTATATTGTTGAAAGAGGTGGAGGTTGTATAGTATTCCCAGGGCCGGTGGAAGGGTATTAGGCATCCTAGGTGACCCTTCAACCTTACTGTTATGCTTGCCATTTGCGGGCTTCACTTACCCAGGCCAGCAGGCCTTGCTGCGGTGAGACACCGCTGTGTGGTACACATGGCAGGACACCGAAGGGAGCATTGTTGTTGGGCTGTTCCTTAGGCATGCTCCCGAAGCAGAGTCCTTTAAAGGGCCCGCGGCAGGAAAAGCCATAGTGCCCTTGGATGATGTCGCAGCTGCTTGTTCCATAAAAGGCCTCTTCAGATACTTCAGCTTTGCTTCAGCAAAAGGTTGCTTTTCCTGACTTTGGCCCTGTTCTGGTCCAATTGTCATGCCTTGTCCTGCTTCAAGTCTTCAGCCATGTCTTAATCCACTCCAGTCTTCAAGTAAATGGGTTATTGACTTTGTCCCAGCGTTTAGATATGATTCAAGCCCAACATCCGGCCTCTGTCCCAATTCCAGCTCTGGCGAATCCTGCACTGGCACCTATCCAGCCCATGGAATCCATGATTCAAACTCCCACGACCTCCGAGGTACAGTGGTGATCCCAAGGGGTGCAGAGGGTTCCTCATTGTTTGTAAGACACAATTTGAGTTACAGCCGGCTCTTTTTTTTTTTCTGACCATGTCAAGATTACATATATCCTTTCCCTATTGGATGATCCTGCTCTCGCCTGGGCTTCTTCCTTATGTGTGAACATGATGACTTACTTCTCAGGAACTTTGATATCTTCATAAAACAGTTTCACCTGATCTTTGATCAGCCTGGTCACCTCTCATCTGCTGCTACAGAAATTCTTGGTATTCATCAAGACATTTGCTCAGTTGGCGAAGACATAGTAGAATTTCATACCTTAGCTTCTGAACTAGGTTGGGGCAAAAACAGTCAAATCACCAATTTTTGGCAAATTATATCTGGGAGAATAAAGGATGAACTAGCAGCTCGGGACCTTCCCCTAATCCTAGAAGCACTTATTACCCTGGCTATTCATACAGACCTGAGATTCCAGGAACAAGCTCGTGAGAGAAAGACCTCTCAGAGGTCCTCTCCTGTGGCTCCCAGACCTCCGAATCTCTTGCAGCCTATCCTTGAACCACCAAAGGCTTTTGCCTTCAAAGAACCCATGCAATTGGGTAACACCCAACTCTCGCTCGATGAAAAACAGAGGTGAAGACAGAATAAACTCTGCCTCTACTGTGCAGCACAGGGGCACTTTGTTAGTCAGTGTCCCAAAAGACTGTAGAACTCCGTAAAGACAAATCCAGTTGGGAGGGCAGTTCTTCACAATCCTGCTTCCTCTCCACAACTGATGGTTCCAGTGTCCCTCAGCTTCGGGAAATACACAGTTCAAACTACAGCTTTAAGAGATACCTGAGCCAGGGACAACTTAATTCAAGAGTCACTCTTACGCCAATGTGGTTCCCTACTACCTGCTGTTGCGTCCGTCGGTCTCAGACAGCTTCGACCTTTGTGCCTCACCTTTCTCTCTGCTCTCCCTGCTAGCCTCGGGAAGATAGCTACCACCGCATCTGCATGCCGCTCTCTCCGGCGTCCCCGGAACAGCAATGGCAAAGCCTCACGCCATGTTTCTCCTGAGGGCCTCCTGGGGTGCGCGCACGCCACCCACGTCTTTATCCACATCATGGCGGGAACCTCAGGGGCGTTCCCCTCGAGTGACATCTCGCCATCCGGGTATTTAGCCTGCCCTTCGTTTGCTAGCTAATCGAGTTAGCAAGGATCGTGAATGGATGGAAAGGCTCTGGTTCACGATCAAGTACTAACTTCAAGAAATCCCATTTATATCCACAAATCCCTGTCAAATCAGTCTCTCATAATTTCACTATTCAAACCGCTTTACCCAACTCCATTCCAGCTTTGCCGCCAATCTTTTGTAATGCTTCTATATGTTTATCAACACGAGAACGAGCAGACAAAACTTAAACCCGATGTTATCCAAATCTTCATCAAATAACTGTATACAAACAGCTTTACTTGTCGGGAGTTTCTCCAATCCGTCTCTCCTCATGGGTTGAATAAACCAGGATTGGTTGATTCAGTACTTGATCGTGAACAGGAATATCTTCCCCCGAGGAGATTGAGTGTGTTAAAGATTTCTCCTGAAGAAGCCCTGGTAGGGTGAAACAAGGCACCTTGTTGGGATGAACATCATTGGAACGCGGGGGGTGGGGGGGTGTGTGAACATCATTGGAGCGGGGTGAATGTTTAAAAAAAAAATTTTTGGGAAACAGTGCAATGGTTAATGTATTAGATGTCTAAATAGCGAGTGAGTACTGTAATACTAGTTGTATTTTATGGGGAGGTTTAGGTTTTTGTGTATGAATGAAGTGTGAATGTGGATATGGGATATTAAAGGGATAGGGTTAGGAGATGTTTGTATAGTATTATATATGAACTATGTAATTTGATCGAGACATTTCCACAAATATAAGAAGGATGAGTTTGTTCATCATGTTTGATTAATGTGCATATTATATACATATTGTGTTAATTGGATGAAGTGCAATATAAATAAATAATAAAAATTTAACAAATTGTGTTTTTTGTATGGAATTATATATATGTTGTAGTATAGAAAGAATTACAATGTTTTAGAAATTTATGATAGCAACTATCAGTGATTCCTATTGTGTGGTGACGCCATGCTTAGTTTTAGCCATTTCTAAGGCTGCTTTTCTTGCTTGATTGGGCATGTTAATAAAGTTACTGCAAATTAACATAACATAACATACTACTCTAGACTAAAGTATAAAAGAATTATAAGACTGCACATCTTTTGTTCCTCACGCGTGAGTCTTTTTTAGTTCCAGTAGTTTCCACCAGATGGCACAAATGTCTAACCTTTTCGTAATTCAATATCTCTTTTTCAGAAACAGAAGGTCATTGTCCTGTTTCTGTAGGTTATATTAATATCATATTTATGTGCACATTACTAGCACATTGTACATAGATGTAAGTGACTAGAAAAGGGAAAGTGCATTTGGGACCTTCTGAACAATTCACCCAGTCCAGTGGTTCAACATCTTATTATTTAATTAATTTTTATTTATTTGGACATTTTATATATCATCGTTCCATGAATAGATCACAACGGTTTACAAAGTGACATTCATAGTTATAACTCAACAAACAAACAATGATTGGTTACAGAGGTGGTATTCATAGACAGGCATTAATATCTATCAAGTGAAATTATCTAGTACATATTAATAATTGATCTAGTACTTAAGGCAATGAGTATGGAAAAATTAAAACTAAATGATAATTTTCACATCTTAGTTGAGTTGTTTTGAGAATCTTGCATTCTCTTGTTTGGTTCATTCTTCATGATTCAGTTATTATCTTTTGTCTGTCTTGTCTTCATTGCTCTGTATATGCTGATGTTTTTAAGTTAGTTTATTTGCATTTTTGAATAGCCATGTTTTTAATTCACATTTAAATCTTTTTCTATCTGGTAAAATGCATAGCGTTTCAGGCAGAGAATTCCAGAGCTTTGGACCCACTATGGAAAACACACAAACTCTTATTTGTGTCAGATGTGTGCTCCATATTGTGGGAATAGTTAATAGTCCTTTATTTTGAGATCTTAGTGTTTGCAGTGGGTTGTATGGTTGTAGTATCACTCCTAACAGGCCGGTGTTATTGGAATGAATGATGTTGAATATTATCGTTAATACTTTACGGTAGATTCTGACTTGTACTGGTAACCAATGCAGTGACATCAGTGAGGGTGTAATGTGCTCATATTTCCTAGATCCTAATTCTTAATTACTGAAGTACAGACCAGCATCTGACAACTCTTAAACTGAAGACTGGGTGACAAAAATATTATCACTCTCTTGAAAGCACTGCTTTTACAAATGTTTAGAAAGTGCAGAGTAGAAAAACTAATCTTTTTATTAAAAAAAAAAAATTTCCTTCAACAGTTGGATATTAGGTGATTGTAGCAGTTGTTTATTGACATTTTTAGTGTTTTTAATTAAGGTGCAGAAGAGAACCAAAATGTTAAACAAAATCTAGGCTAAAAACCCATGCATAAAGAAAAATCCCCCAAAAAAGACATATGGGGAGAATAAAAAGTACAAATAAAGATGCAGTAAGTGTTCAAACACACACAGATTTCACCTCAGGCAGTGTAGAAATGTATGTGTTTATTTAGATTTAGCTCAAGGGGAGTCACACTGAGGTATGGTTGGTATTTTCCTGTCCCCCCAGAGACAGGTTTGTACCTGAGGGTGAAGTGCCTTGCCCACAGTCACAAAGAGCACCAGTGGGAGTGGGGTTTGATCCTCGGCTTCCCCAGTTCTCAGCTTATTGCTCTAAACCACTGGAGAAGTAGTTGCAATTGGAAACAGGAAAGGGAAATGTAGGCGGGGGGGGAGTGGCTTTCTTGATATTTTCAGATGGGGAATGTCCTTGTGGTGAGCCTTCCCCTTTCCAGCTGCACTGTTGCACAGATAGATAGGGGCAGTTTTCAGTAGGGATGTGTATCTGTTGGAAACAACATTTCCTGTTTTGTTTCTTCATGCTTGTAAAGTAAAATGAAAGAAAAATGAACTAAACTGTGGTTTTTCTTGTTTCATTAAAAAGAAAAAAACCAACATCACCACCGTCAAAATTCTCTCCTCCAAACCCAGACACTTCTTACCCTGTTGTTGAAAACTCCTGCCCCCTAGCTGCTGCTGCTGCTACTGCAAACAGTGCCAGCAACATTATACAATGCAGACGGAGCTTTACCACCGCGTGATGAAAATTACCCTTCCTGTGTCTATGGAGAAAGTATTTAGTACAGAGGGCTCTTGCTAATTACCACCTCCAATTAACCCTCCACCCCTTTCCAAAGGACTGCCTTCTGTTATGCATAGGTGCTGCTGCCTTCCGAAACTGCTAATTGCAGACCCGGATGGCTCTGGCATGGCTTCCACTGCCGAGGTCCTGCGGATGAAATGAGCAGGAATGCGCGTGCTCCCAAGGGCTCCGGCGTCGTCAGGCTGGAAATTAGTAAATTGCTGCAGCGCCACTGACACAGCAGATGGAAGCTATAATACGGTGGCGGAGCTAGCTACCAGGGTTGGAAAATTAAACCTACAGATCTTGTCAAAAAATGCTGTGCTGCCACTGCTAGAGGTGAGATTAGCAGCACTGGCGTGATCCACTGAAGCAGCTGGGAGACGAGAGCCATTTACTGCAGCCCAGCAGATGGTGGCAGTCCTGCTTTTCTTCAGTTTTTGCTTCCCTCTCGGTCAGGTGCCAATAGGTTACTGGATCCCTAATGAAAAGGCTATTTTAGACAAAGGATTTTTTTTTTTTTTAACCAGCACTGGGCTGCTACTACTACGTATTTTAAAACGATCAACTGCAAACAGAAGGAGCTTTGATGCTATTTAACATCAGATCTAGTGAGCAGTAAGGGCAAATGCAGCAGATGAAGCATTTCAATGCAAAATTTACTGACCTGCATCTGTGCAAACAAGGGCCAGCAACAAGATGAATAGAGGGAAGCACTGAGTGTACGGTTTGCAATTGAAAATATTGATTTCATGTCTTCAGCAATCAGGGCAGGTATTTGAAGGTAAATTGACTGCACTTATGTGGCTATATATATTTGTTTTATTGGCTACCATTGACAAAAGTGGTTCTCATCCTTGTCTTCAGGACACACATTACCAGTCAGGTTTTCAGGATATTCACAATAAATATTCATGGAGGCAGTACATGCAAATCTGTCTCATGCATATTCATTGTGGACATCCTGAAAACCTGACGGGCGATGAGGGATGTGCATTCATGTGAAATGTCATACACAGTAACAACATTGTCTAGGTTGTGTCATTTAATGTTTTAAACTAAACAATAGGAAAACCACAACATATCATGTTTTATTTTCTATTATATTTTGTGCGCTATTTGAAGACAGTGCTCACTTTTTGCAAACAGCAAACACAAGTTCTCAACAAAACTTCCAAAAGCGGGGATCTCATCAGAACCTCGTTATCAGCCCTGCTGCCCTTGGAGGTGGCCGTTTTCCCAGAAAATGTAATATTAAAAAAAAAAAGCAAAAACAACCTCTAGTCACAGACCCCGCTCCCAACCCCCAACCTCTCCCCTTTGTTAAATCACAGTCCCTTCCAGACTCACTAATGTTGTGTCCCGCGGTCGTGGCACCCCACGACCGCGGGCTCCTGCGCCGCGGGAGCCCCAGGGGAGGGCTCCGATCCTGGCCGTTGCTCCCGCACGTCCTCCCGAGCTGCCCGCTGCAGGGGGAGCCGTCCTGCTCCCCCCTCGCGGCGTCCAGCGGCGTCTCTCCTCCGCGGAACAAAATCAAGATGGCCACCGCCATCTTTAGGCGCGAGGCCGCGCCTCTTCATTAACCTTAAAGGGACATGATCTCTTTAACCAGGCTCAGCTGTTCCCTATGAGCTGGAGCAGAGGAAGTATAAAGGGAGACTTCCTCTGCTCATTCCTCGACTTGGCAACGGTCTCCGTTGGTCAGGTCTGCTTGTTTCGGTGAGTTCCAGTGTCTTGATTTCTGGTTCCTGATTTCGGATTGGCTTACGGTGATTCTCTGGTTCCTGACTTCGGCTTGGCAAGTGGTGATTCTCTGGCGGACAACTTTGGACTGGCGAGCGACGACCCTCTGGCACCCGACCTAGGACTCCTTCTCGACCACAGTCTCCAAGGGCCCACCTAAGTCCCAGCGGCCCGGGTTCCTACGGGCTCCTCCTGGGGGAACCACAGACTTCCAGGGGTGAAGACTCAGTTCCTCTTCTCGACTCTTCATCCGCTTCCGCAGTTGCCTCAGTCTCCAGTGTCAGGGGTCAGCCGGTCTGGTCTCCTGCTCTGCCTCGCCACCCGACGAGAGAACCTTCGGACCCTCCGAAAGATATACCATCCTCCAAGGGTTCACAACCTGAGCATCCTCCAAGGGTTCACAACCATCCTCCAAGGGTTCACAACCTGAGCATCCTCCAAGGGTTCACAACCATCCTCCAAGGGTTCACAACCTGAGCATCCTCCAAGGGTTCACAACCTGAGCATAACAACTAAATCTTTCTTGGTGGTCTAGTGGGGGCCTGGGAACAATCCTTCTGCTCCCAGACCCAACCGGCACCATTTTTCAAAATGTTGCCAGCCAGCCCTTTGCTCTTTCATGTGAAGGGGCAACCAGTGATGTTAGAAAATGGTGCTGGCCGGTCTTTGCCCCTGTCATGTGACAGGGGCTACCCAATGGCACAAGTAGCCTCTGTCACATGATAGGGCAAAGGGTTGACCAATGCTATTTTGGAAAATAGTGCTGGCTGGGTCCTGGAATGGATGGGTCTCCCCCCCTCCCCCACTAGACTACCAGGGAGAATGTGGTGAGTCTGGGGGTGGGGAGGTCGGGAGGGCTGATCCTGGGTGAGGAGGGTATATGTTTTAATAAAAGGGATGGGGCTTATGACTTTTTTTTCAATAAATATATTTTCTGGTGAAACAGCTGCATCCAGCGGCAATGGGGGGGGGGGGTTGTGGATGAGTGGGAATGGAGGGGGGGGTCTCACTACAGATTTTATCTTTTTTATTTTTTTTTTTAGATATCAGGAAATAGCACACATTGGGGTAGATTTTTAAACCAGCGCGCGGGCATACATGTGCGAGAGCACTACCCCGCATGCACACATGCATGCCCGATTTTATAACTTGCGCGCGCAAGTTATAAAATCAGGGGTCGGCGCACGCAAGGGGGTGCACACTAGTGCACCTTGCACCCGCTGACGCCCACAGGCTTCCCCCGTTCCCTTCCCCCTTAACTAACCTTCCCACCCCTTCCCCTAACCTTTCCCCCCAGCCCTACTCTAACCCCCCCCCCCAATTTCTTATTTCACCTTTTGCGCCTGCCTGGAGGCAGCAAATGACCCTCTGACCCCGCCTACGTCTCGCCCCCAGACAGCCCCGGGACTTAGACGCATCCCGGGGCTTTATGCGCATCGCCGGGCCTTTTGAAAATAGGCCCGGTGCGCGTGAGCCAGTCTACGCGCACAAATCCAACGGAGTCGCGCGCGTAGAGCTTTGAAAATCCGGCCCACTATTTGCACTTTATTTTCCAAAACCAAAATTTAAAAAAAAAAAAAGGAAACAAATCTTAAAAATATGAAAACTGTTTTGAATGAAATGAAAGCAAAGCCAAAATGATCACTTTTGCTCTGCACACCCCTGCTGGCAGGATGTGTCCAGAGGACTGGGTTAGAACCCTTGGTTTAGAGAATGGGCATTGGAATAGAGAGGCCCGCCTCAGGAGAATAGAAACCCCTTAAGGAAAACGCTGCCCCCTTCCCCTGGTTAAACAAAAAGAGAACCATAAAACCCCTGGGAGCTTGAAGGAAAGGCTGGGATGGAGAAAGATATGACCACCAAAATGAGCTTATCCTAAGGTAAGGGAGGAGTGAATTTCTCTAATTGGTCAAAGGTGAATCCAGAGGATGAGAAAGGGCGCGGTTATTGTGGTCTTTGTCCAAGGCCCTCGCCCATACAAGTACGATGAGGCCCTGCCTTAGAGAGCTTACAATCAGGCCGATACAGTAAAACCCGCGGGAGAGCCGGTGCTCTGAGGCGAGCGCCCGCTCTCCTGTGCGCACAATTTAGTATGCAAATGAGGGCCCGCAGTAAATAGAGGCGCTAGGGACACTAGCGCGTCCCTAGCGCCTCTTTTTTGACAGGAGCGATGGCTGTCAGTGGGTTTGACAGCCGGCGTTGGTTCTCAAATCCGCTGACAGCCATGGGTTTGGAAACGGACGCCGGGATAATTGAGTGTCCATCTTCTGACCCGTGGGCCGCAGGCCGATTTTACATTTTTTTTAAATTTTGGGGCCTTCAACTTAATATCGCTATGATATTAAGTCGGAGGGTGTACAGAAAAGCAGTTTTTTCTGCTTTTCTGTGCACTTCCCTGGCGGTGGCAGAAATTAACGCCAGCCTTTGGGCAGGCATTAAGTTTTGAAAGAAAATGTGTGGCTTCGCTGCATATTTTGCTTTCTGGATCGCGCGGGAATAACTAACAGGGCCACCAACATGCATTTGCATGTTGCAGGCGCTATTAGTTTTGGGGGGGGGGGGGGGTTTGGCTGCGCGTTTGAGGCGCTATTACCCCTTTCTGTATAAGGGGTAATAGCTAGTGCGTTGAAAACGCGCGGCCAAACCCGGGCTAACAATGTTCCACCGGAGCGCACTGTACTGTATCGGCCTGAATGTGAGTGCTATATAAGTCAATGAGAGATAAAGGGATTTCTCCAAGGTTGTAAGCAGAATTTGAACCTAGGTCCTCTGGGTTGTTTGTAGCCCATTCTTCTAATCACCAGGCCACCCACCATACCAGTGGTGGGACAGCCAATCCACTGGGACCCACATGGTAAAGGGGCCTTTCCATGATCAGGCCTTGCCTGGGCTCTTCTGTAGTATGGGAGCTGCGCAGACTCAAATTGCACGACTCACTCTGGACTCCCTCCCCCTAGAAATCAGGGGGCCATTCCTGGATCCACACCTGAGCCCAAATGATCATTGCTCTGCCACTCACCTTACACCAAATTAAAATCAAATCAGATGGTGTCCTAAATGATTATAGCATTACTGGGTGTTTTTTTTTTTTACTTAATGAGACTACTGTAATTGCTATAGGTACAGATATAGAGATTTATTATGATCACCATCCCTGAGACATCCTCCAGCCCTCATCCCAATTTGCCATGAGTTTCCTGACCCTGATATAAATAAATCTTTCTATGCAGCCCCCTCTGTGAACCTGCAAGAACTGAGGCCTCAGCTCTTTCTCCTTTCTTTCTTTATGAGCTGCACAGGGAATGCAACATTACTGCGTTCATTTCTCATTGGGGCTTCCGTCCTAAAGTAGTGCATTAGTTTAATATCCAAACTTTCATTTCATTCTTAATTTTTCTTAGAATTTTATTAGGACCAGTATGCTAAATATTAAATATCTGAAGTGGTAAAAAAGCCAAGTGTTTGGATTGGAGCGTGTGTGTGTGTGTGTGCAAGAACATTTATTTATTTGTTTAGAAAAAATCTTACATTCCACACTTTCCAAGAGAGCTTGTTCAATGTGGATTACAGCTTAACATACATAGGTCGGTCGCAGTGTGGCACTTGGGCCACTAGACGGTATATGGATATAGGAAACTGCTTGGAGCAGGACTTCCCAAACCTGTCCTGAGGATCCCACAGGATATCCACACTGAATATGCATGAGGCAACTTTGCATACCATGGAGAATTAGCATATGCAAACGTATCTCATGCATATTCATTATGGATATCCAGGAAACCCCAACTGGCTCTGGGGTCCCCAGGACAGGTTTAGGAAGCCCTGGCTTAGAGTGAATATAGCCTATATCAGGAGCAGACCACTCCGGTCCTCAAGTGTCTGGTTTTCAGAAGATCCACAGTGAATATGCATGAGAGGTATTTCCATACAATGGAGGCAGTGCATGGAAAATTCTGTCATGCATATTCTTTCTGGATTCATTCTGGATGTCCTGGAACCCAGACCTGTGTGTGGCGCTCGAAGACCTGAGCTGCCTACCCCTGGCCTATATGTTAAAATGTGGAATTTTCCAGTGTTAGGAGTCAAGTGGCGCGCATGGAAGAGTGTGCCAGTGTCCGATATGGGAAGGTATCAGAGTGGTATAAAAGAGGTTGTTCCACGAGGATTAGTTGTTGGTCACTGAGGAAGGAGTGTCAGGGTGGGAAGCTTTGGAGAGGCTTGGGTCAAGGAGAAGGAACAGAGGCTTACACCCAGTAGTGCTAAAGGGTTCCAGAAGGAGTTAGGGAGTGAGAAGCTGAAAGGAGAATTAGGGTTTCCGCAAAGTCAGACTCACCTTACCCCATCCATGGGGTGTAGATGTCCAGTAGGACAGGAGCGATCCCTAGTCACTCCCGTGCTTCCAAATAATTCCTAACATTCTGTTTGCTTTTTTGTCTGCTGCCAGGACTTCAATGTATTGTCCACAAGGACTCCAAGATTATTTTCCTGGATGGTGACTCCTACTACAAAACCCAGCATGGTGTACCTATAGGCTATAACTGGATTATTTTTTCTTATGTGCATCACTTGGCTCTTGTCCACATTAAATTTCATCTGCCATTTAGATGCCCAGTCTTCTAGTCTGGCAAGCTCCTTCTGCGGTTCCTTGCAGTGTGCTTGTGTTTGTACACCTTTGAATATTTTTGTGCCATCTGCAGATTTGAACACTTCACTTGTTACGCCCTTTTCCAGATTGTTAATGAACATATTAAGCAACATGGGTCCCATTACAGATCCCTGGGGCACTCCACTATTTACCTTTCTCCATTGAGAAAACTCTGCATTAAATCCTGTTCTTTCTTTCCTATCTTTTAACCAGTCACCAATCCACAGTTAGATATCGCCTCCTATCCCATTACTTTTTAGTTTTCTGAGGACTTTGTCAAATGCCTTCTGAAAATCCAAAAACACTTTATTGATCGTCTCTCCTTGATCCACACGCTTTGTCGCATCTTCAAAGAACTTTAATAGGTCAGAAAGGCATGACCTTTTTCTAAATCCATGCAGGCTCTTCCCCATGAAGTTAAGTTTATCCAAGTAACCAGTCATTTTGTTCTTAATATTAAGAACATGTGTGTGTGTGTATCTTACTGCCTGTTCCCTGAAAGCTACCTCCCAATCCTGTGGCTAAGTCAAAGTATGTTTCGCAGACATTTTTTGCACATGGCAAGTTTTTCAGTTTTCCATTATTTTTTTCCCCAAGTACAGTAATTAGATGATTCATTATCCAGTGTAGTTTAAATAAATTTAATTTAATGGTTTCGGTGAAAGGCCTGCACTTCCTGCTCAGTGTTGAATGTATTAGGTGGTTGCGAGAATGCAAAGAAGATGGATGTCTTTTGTCGTTTGAGAGCTGCTGCCTTCTTCTCACTTAGTAGCAAAAATTGAAACAACTTGTGTTTTACTATAGACCCTTTTCTTAAAGACTTCAGTAAAAGTGTCCATTCCCAATGCGCCTGATTTTCAGATACATTTATATGCTTAAAATTGGGTTTTATACATGTAAATTTGCTTTACCTGAGTAAGTGGGAATTTGAAAATTGCTACAATATATGCCCTTGAATTGCCCATAAGTTTTAACTACATTGCTCAATTTTGCCGGCGTCCAGTTTCCAAGCCCGTGGCTGTCAGCGGGCTCGAGAACCGATGCCGGCAAAATTGAGCGTCGACTGTCAAACCCGCTGACAGCCGCCGCTCCGGTCCAAAAGGAGGCGCTAGGGACGCGCTAGTGTCCCTAGCATCTCCTTTTGCCTGTTTTTACTGCCGGGCCTCATTTGAATAGAGAATCGCGCGCACAGGAGAGTGGCCTGTGCGTTCGCCTGCTCTCCCGCGGACTTTACTGTATCGGCCCGTAGGTAGGCGAGCACCAGTGATGGATCCTGCTGAGAGTCAGTGAGGGCAGAAAAGCTCTCCAGATTAGGAGTTAAAGTATTTTTGGAACTAAAGAGTAGTGGGGAGGTTTTTGGATCCGCCTTCCCCACTGGGATTTCAGTGCTGTGATTAGCTTGGTCCCCGGATTTTTCCACCAGAGAAATCACCTAAAGAAACAGATAAGGAGAATGAATAACTGAATGCAAGGACGAGCAAGAGAAGGAGATCCCATCTGGATTTCCCCCAAAGGAAACAGAACAGGCTTTGGTGTTCACGGGAGAGAAGATTTCTAAAGGTAGGATTTTTGCAAAGCAAAGGGGACCCTTCCAGTAAGATTCCCACAGCACAGCCGCTGGGAGAGTTTGCGCATTTAAAACCAAGAGGTTTGTAATAAGGACACCGACCTGCACAGAAAGAAACCTGCAACTACAGTCAGACATTTTGGACAATGGACTTTATTTAACTTAAAGAACCTATAACTACAATCATCATTTTGGACAATGGACTACATTTAACTTAAAGAATCAGTAAACTATTTTAACACCCAAAACTGGTCCTGTCTGAGTTCTTATAGCCTCTCACCTCATGGGAAGCACCTAAAGTACAGCGCACACACTGGTGACCTCTTTTCATCATGGGCCATAAGCGACAGCCTTCCCCCCATAAAAAGAGCCCTCCACCTCAGGGATTAAGAGTCAGGTGGGAAGGAACAGCTAGCCGGAGCAGCCCCAGAAGATATAAATAAGATCGAGTGCCCATAGGAGTACCTCTCCTAGAAATATATAAAACAGTCCTATAAAAGAGGTCCTTGGCCAAACTGAGACCTACTGTTAAATCTTCGGTCCTCTTGCAGTGATTCTAAGCTGGTACCTGTTCTTCCATTCACTCCCGGCACATGGAGAGTGCAGAAGAGCATTAGAGCGCATTGGGATATTTGAAGATTGCAAGCTGTTTTCCAGGATTGTCCTACGTTTGTTCTTACTCGGGCACGCAATTTGAAAGACCGTTTAGTTTGGTCTACTTTTACACAGTCTCTTAAACGGATAGGAGAACCGCGACGTGGACGTTCTCCCCTGCGGGTGTTTGTCCCCGTTCGTTTAATGGCGAGACATTGCATCTGCCAAATCCGTTTAAATTGACAACCTATACTACATGTGAGTCTATAGGGGTGGTTTATTTAATCTGGTGCCCCCGCGGATTATGTTACATAGGTAAGACTACTCGAAAAATAACGGTGAGGATCCAGGAACATATGAGTTATATTAATCGATTAAAGCAGGAGGCGCTGTTAGTTACTTATTGGATTGATACCACACTATAGAAGACGTCTGTTTTGTGATTTGGAAAAACCAAAGCACCACTGCTGCGGCAGTGATTTTGGTACATTTTTGTTGCGAAAGAAACAGACCTTTATCTTTAAATAGGACACTTTAAACCAAAAGGTGGAATGGAGGGGGGCCATTTTTAGCCAATTAATAATTATGGGGTCTTGGTCGTGAGAAGCTTAAATAATGTAGCGATGCTAGACAATGTCACTTACCTTGCCATGTTATGATTAAGGGAGACGCGATTGATCCACAGCCGGTAAGTTTATTTGTTTTTCATAACAAACAGAAATGAAAAGCTAGGTTTCATGGTTTAAGTGGGATTTATTCGGATGGACGATTTTTGTTTTACAGATTCCTGATAATATTCCCCTGACGCAGGTCGAAACGCTGATTGAGTGCATATAGTGTGAATGTGATGGTGTGAGGAAATGGGTGTGGTGGTGAGATAAATGGCATGGAATTTTAAAAGAATTATTTTGTAATTTGCAAATAAAAAAGCTATTGACAATATAAATGGTAATATATGTAGGTATGAGATATACACAAGTATGACTTAATGTACTGTTCTTTGTGGTCAGCAAGATTTTAGAATTTAGAGAACAGGATGCTGGTTTTTGGGAATATTAGCAAACCTTTTTTAACTCAACTTTGTTTATTTGCCTGGTACCACGACCTCTGGCAATGAATTCTAGAGCTTAACAGCTGAATTGTAAATTGGCCACGCACGCAAATGTCGTCACTTACACGCGTGGCTGGGCCCTGCGAGCGCCACGCGCATTTTCAAAAGGGCCCGGCCACGGGCATAATTGGCAATACGCGCATAATTGCTGGGCCCTGAAAAGGGGGCGGAGCGGGGGGGGGGCATGGTCTGGATGGGGAGGGGTGGGATGGAGGCCGGCTGGGCAGCGGCCATTAGCCACTGTCCTGGGGAAACGCTCACTGGCAGTCGGCCGGCAAACGTAAACTATTTCTGCTCCGGGGGAGTAGTAAGTAGTGAAACAAAAAAAATTGTAAGTTTTTGGGACGGGTTAAGGGAGGGGGGAGGAGAGGGGAAGAGGGAGGGGGGTTTAGGTATGGGAGTAGGGAAGTTCCCTCCCAGTCCGCTCCTTAATTGGAGTGGACTGGAAGGGAACGGGGGAAGGCCCGATTTCGTCGCCACGCGTAATGTTCTAAAATCCCCCTTCCTCTGCATGCGCTGACCGGATATGAGCACGTGGTTTTTAAAATCCATCACGCATGTGGGCGTGGCCCACGGATTTTATAATATGTGTGCGCCAATTTGTTTTATTTATTTATTTATTTATTTATTTATTTAAAGGCTTTTATATACCGATGTTCATGTACTGGTACATATCACGTCGGTTTTAAAATGTAATTTTAAAATGTGCTACATAGTAATCTCATGGAATGTACGATAGTCTTTATATTTTTTGAATGAGTATACAGCTGATTCGCATTTACCTGTTCCATGCCACTCATGACTTTCTATACATCTATCATATCTTCACTCAGCTCTGTCTTCCACAAGGGTAGAGCATCCCTAAGTGACCAAAATTGCACAGCAGAGCCAGGTTTGGCTGTGCATCAGGATGAGAGCTGGTGTTGTGAGAGTGCATGCTTTATGTGCTCGGCAGGCAGATAAGTTCAGAGTCTCCCAGAGACAGGTGAGGACCCCACTTCCATTACATGTACATTTTCAACCTCCCTTCCTAGCTCTGGAAGCCTCTGTTTCTGTTGCATGGCTATCACAGATTTTTATGACTGTATTCATAGAAGGACATTACAAGTATTTCTGTTTTTCCTGCCCCAGCTCCTTGAATTTGTTTATGCTTCAGTTTGCCAAAAAGCCTGGATTCTTTGTCTAGATGCTAGGCAGGTGACTGCCTTCAGCCTTTTCCTGAAGACCTTGCTAACCAGAAACTCACAGTTTCCCTGGACTAAGTCAGTTTGATGCTGGCATTCTGTTTGATGCTGGTTGCTATTGATAGAGACTACAAATGTGTCAGTACCATTGCACGTTACCTAGAGCGGAAGAAGTGCAAAGGTGAGTAGGAGGATAAGATAAAATGCTTTACTGTGCGTTTAGATCTCTGCTCCTTTTTTACTTGAAGACTGGCACTGAGACCCAGGTAGGTATTCCTCTTTATGATGCTGACAGTTCAGCTGCAAGAGTTTGAGTAGAGGCTGCGATGCAGTGAAGTCCACTAAACACTTGGTTTCAATCAATAGCTGTTATGTAGAAATTCATCTGCTTTAGTGTGATGGTAGCCCAAGATGCCGAATAGCAATCATTTAAGTGAAGTGTGGTAAAGGACAGAATTCACAGTTCTAAGGGGATGATTTTGTTGCGCCGGGAGGTGGATCCTTGGCCTGGTGCAGGATTGGTAGGCTCCCTGGTCGGACCCAGAGAGCACCTACCACCAGGAGGCGGAGCACAGGAGGAGACAGAGGCTAGCTGGAGCTTCACCAATAGCAACTCAGGGTTCCCTCAGGTTGAGCCCTTGGTTACCCGGGCCGCCTGGTCTTAGGTGGGCCTCGCAGGATCTCCGAGAGATAAAGTTCAAGGGTGTGCCCACCACGAACAAGGGTGTGCGGTCGATGTTCAGGTCTGGGAGTCCAGGAGCCAGAGAAGGCCAGAACAGAGTCTCTGAATGAAGAGCGAGGATCGAGGCCAGAGTCAAGGATAGCGTGGTCAGCCAAAGCAGGGATCAATACCAGTGGTCAGTCCGAGGATGGTCAGTCAGGTGAAGGTCAGGTTCTAGGCGGTGGTCAGACGTGATCAGTGGACAGGCAGAGGTCAGTTCCAGGCAGCGTGCAGACGTGGACAAAGTAACAGGCAGAGGTCAGTACCGAGAAGACAGTCCGAATGGTACTACCTGAGTAGACGCTGGAACAGGACGCTGGAACAGAAGACTGGAACAAGACGCTGGAACAGGAGACTGGAACAAGATACTGGATCAGGAAGGCAAACTAGCTATCACAAGGTGATCGACACGATTGCCAAGGCAAGGAAGTAGGGTCAGACCACTTCCTTTTAAACAGCACTCAATAAGGGTGCGCCGCCGAGCTGGGTCCCACCCCTGTCCCTTTAAGAGGCCAGGTGGTTCGGGCCTAGGGGAGGGGCTGACGCCACGGAGGAAGCCGAGCTCCACCGTGAGGCCTGGTCCGGAGCAGGAGCGCAGGGGGAGTGGAGACGCTGCGAGCTGGGAGTGGCTGAGGAGGGGACGTGCCCAGAGCTGGTAGAGGACGTAGCGAAGTGAGCAGGCCCGGCCGCTGAGCGTACGCGGCCGGGAAGTGCAACAGGTTTTAGAGTTTAAAGCACCGTCCTGAGTACAAAAGTTCTTGCTATTATGAATACAACATTAAAAAAACAGGCAGGGATGGGAGGAATTCTGAAGGTGAATAGGCAGGGCCTAAGTTTAGCAGGAGCTGTCTTGGACTGAGGGCCAGTAAATATTTTCAAATCTTGACTCAACACTTTCTGGGGTGTACTGGTGTTAATAGCACCTGCTGCCTTCCCAAGGCTCTGCTTCCGGTACCAGGGGTACAATAGGGTGATAGGTGCACATTGGATGGAGCTTGGGCAGAAGGTGTCTTGGTGGATTAGCAGGATGCAGCAGGTGAAGGATGATGTCTAAGGAGGAACCTTGCATGGAGTATGCACAGTACTCTTCCAGAGCAGAGATAGTTATTTTTTTTAGGGAACAGTAAATAGGGGTTGATGGGGATGTGTATCAATAAGCTTTAATGCTGTAGGTCTCCTGGATGAGATTTGGAGGTGATGATGCGTAAAGGGCTATTAGACAGTGAGCCTGTTGGTCTTAGGGAACAATTTGACCATGATAGAGTCTAAAGACCCTGCCACACGCTAAAGAAATTATATAAATTTCTTGGAAAAATGCACATGAGAGCAGTTAATGAGAGTTGATCAGCAGAGGTTTGTGTGGCACCGTGCAGTGTTTAGATTTATTAACACAGAGATATGAGTCGTTAGCATTCTTAGGTAATGCACAGCAACCTTACATTGTAAAAGCAGTATACAGGAGTGTGAGGATGGCTGAGCAAATCTTCACTGTCTGGAGTCAGGAACCACGCTGAGTCCATCTTTTCTTCTTGCAACTTAACTTTTATTAATATTAACAGCACTTCAAAAACAACAACTGCCTACCTTTGCAGTACACTTCCAATTCCTTCACGTTAGGACAGAGATGTTTACAGGAGCTGCCTTCTCCTGGAGATGCAGAGACCTCCTGATCCCAGCTGGGCTCACAAATGTATTCCCTTCCTAGCAGGGTCCTGCCCACAGAGCTCTTTCTCCCTGTAGGATTTAAGATGCCTGGTTCTGCACAGGTAAAAAGAGTAAAAAAAAGGGTCACTTCTTCACAAGGAAAAACAGTAAGTACATTCATCTTATTACTTAACAGAGCTTTTTCTTAGTCATACTAACTTCTAAGAATAAAGAATTTTATATTCTGTGCTAATTTTAAAGTGTTATGCAGGCATCCATTTCTACACTATAGTACAGGGGTGCCAACTCTGGGCCTTGAGAGCCACAAATAGGCCAGCTGTTCAGGATATTTACAATGAATATGCATGAGATAGATTTGCATACTATGGAGGCCTGGATATCCTGGAAACCTGGCCTGTTAGTGGTTCTCGAGGACCAGAGTTGGCCACCCCTGCTATAGTATATAAAGAATGTTACTAAATTGTTTTTACAATATTATAAAAGTGTAGTCCTAATTATCATAACATTTGTCCTTAATTTTTTTCAAGATTTGTATTTTCTTGAAGCAGAAATTTGATATAACAGTGATGTAAATCAGTTAACATATGTTCACTAGTACAAATGCTGTCAGTTCTTCTAATTCTAATAAAGCAACAGAAATATTATACTGGGAGTAAATTCAATTTAAGCATTAACAGGGCCTAATGTTTTGTCAAACACTAAAATGCAAATTAGCTCATTAACATGCAACAACATGCAAATGAGCTGATTAGCAGGTCAGCACAGCTTGCATAATCCCGTTAATGCTGCCAATGAGTGAAAGTTAATTATAGCTTATGAACCAAAGTTAACTTTCTGGGGCTTAGCATTGCAGGTTAATGAATGTGCCAATGCTCAACCTGGCCATCCCAGGCCATGACTGTTAGAGAGGCAGCTAAGTTAGGAAAGCCCCTCAGTCAAAGCTACCCTCTATCAGAGGCAACCCCCTCCCCCCAATTATGATAACCCTCCTATCAAAAATATTTCTCACCACCCCCCTATCCCCCCCGGTTGGGCAAAGGATACAATGGATATATGATATGATATATTTGTATATGTTGTAGTAGTTTCATATTTTATAAGCCATTTGAGTTGGACATAACATAACAATAAAATATGCACAATAAAATATCCATGATATATATATATATATATATATCTTCTATATAAATAAAAATGTTAAATAGTTTGGACAAAATCACTAATCTCAGAAACCACTGAACTGATTGCTTTCAAATTTGGACACAACATTTCGCATACAGGAAGGTTCTTCTGTACTTACATTACAGATATGTCACACCTGTGACAGGTAAAATAGGTTTAAAGTTTTTTTCCAGAAAACAGCGACAACTGCTGGACGTAAGCGCCATCTGTTACAGCTTACACTAACACACGCTACACTAATCATTTCGCCAGTCCAGGTCCACGTTTCACTTTCATTTTAACACATTCACGCACTTTTTTCTCCGGTAGATAACTATTTCCTTTACAGATAAAATACACCCACCACCCTCCTCACACCCCCCACACACATGCCAAATTGATTTACTTCCCACAGCCTCCCAACACACACAAAACCACCCTCCTCATACCCTCCACACACATGCCAAATTTATTTACTTCCCAGGCCCTCACAACACACACAAAACCTGACAGAAGTCCGGGAGGCTCCAGCGGGGGGCCAGGACCGGTCCGGGACACATCTCCTGCACTATGGCCGTCGGCTGCCAGCAATCAACATGGCGCCGACGGCCCTTTCCCTTACTATGCCATTCGGGGACACCAATGGCGGCAGTAGCCCATGTGACATAGTAAGGGCGAGGGCCCGTCGGCGCCATTTTCAGGACTGGCAGACGGCGGACCTTTGCCCTTACTATGTCAGAGGACCTACCGCTGCCATTGCTCCACCCCACTGACATAGTAAGGGCAAAGGGCCATCGGAACCCGTTTCAGTGCTTGCAGCCGACGGACCAACGCCAGTACATGGCTCCCGGACCGCTCCTGAACGCCCACTCCACCGACTGACATTTTTATCAGGTCTCGGGGGGTCTGGAGGGTGGGGGGTGGTAATGAATTTATTGCGAACATCTTGGGGGGGCAGGTTTCATTCATTCAGCAACTCGGGGGGGGGCAGGGGGGTGGGCTACTGTTTTTCGCGGGGCTGGGGGAGGGGGGCAGGAGAGTGTGGGGTGGTTAGTTTAAGAGAACTTTTCTCATAGGGTTGTTTTTTGGGGGAAGGGGGAGGTTCACACACAAATACATACACTAAACTTGCACGATCTCGGGAATGCACCAAAATAGCCCTCCCCAGACCACAAAACAAATTTGGAAGTGCAAATTTGGTTAGGCACTCCCCTATTTGGCTACATAACGCGCACAGACGCCCAGGGACAGACCACAGGTAGCACCAACAATTTTAATTTCCCAGGTCTTGGGAGGGGGCAGGACGGTGGGGGGTTATTATTTGATTTAAAGGGTTGGGATTGGGTTTTTTTTTTGGGGTGGGGGGGGTTCCCACAGAAATAGAAAGACAAAGGTTTTCTGATTTGAAGGGTAGGCAGGGGGAGGTGACAGTGAGGGGAGGGAGAATGAGGGGGAATGTGAGTGTCAGGGGAGGGAGAATGAGGGAAGAGGTGAGTGTGGGGGGAGAGAGTTGGAGTGGGGACAGGGGAGGGAAGGGGGGAATGACCAAGGAGGAGGAGGATGAGTGACTGAGGTAAATGAGCAAGGGGAAGAGGGAGGGAGGGTAAAGAACCTGACTCTGCCACTGCAACGCATGGCCGGGTACCGCTAGTGTATATATGTGTGTGTATATATATATATATATATATATATATATGTATTACATCTCTAACCAAGGCACATTTTATTGTGAATTTCTTGAAAACCTGCCTGACTAGAGGGAACTTGAGGACCAGGTTGAAAACTCCTGTCCTAACCTGTCAAATGCGACGTGCTAGGTAAGTCCAGTCTTGTCTTCACCACCTCTTCTGGGAGGGAATTCCATGCATCCACCAGCTTTCCTATAAAGCAATAATTCCTGATGTTGCTAATGAGTCCACTCCCTTGCAGCTTCATATTATGTCCCCTTATTCTACAGCTTTCTTTCCACTGGAAAAATTCAAGTGCATCATTAATGCCCTTCAGGTATTTAAAAGTATGTATCATATTTCTTCTCCTCCAGGTTACACATATCTAGGTCTTTCAGTCTCATCTCAAACGTTTTTCAGTACAGTCCCCATACCATTTTGTCAACGTTCTCTGGACTATTTCCATCTTGTCTCTATCTTTTTTGAGATACGGTCTCCAGAACTGAACACAGTATTCCAGATTAGGCTTCACCAGGGACATGTAATAACAAGCAATTATGATATTATCCAGCACGATATGTACCAATAGTTACTTATGTTAAGAACTTCTCTCCAGTTGCTCTGTCCTTCTATACTGATTTCTGCGTGCGCTCTTCCCCTACAGTTTTTATCCCTGTTACATGTATTTCTAAGCATTTTGTTACAATGTAAACCGATGTGATGTACAGACTAACACCGGTATAAAAAAGGTTTTAAATAAATAAATAAATAAATGTACAGGGACATTATCACATCCTTTTTCCTACTGGTTATGCCTGTCTTTCAGCAGCCCAGCATCTCTCTGGTCTTAGCCACTGCCTTGTCACATTGCTTTGCTGTCTTCAGATCATCAGATACCATCACCCAAAGTCCCTTTCCCGGTCCACGCACATCAATCTTTCATCCCTTATTACATAGAGTTACTTTGGATTTCTACATCCCAAATGCTCAACTCTGCACTCCTTGGCATTGAATCCCAGCTGCCAAACCTTCGATCATTCCTCTAGCTTTTAGATCAGTTTTCATTCTCTCTCCTCCTTCAGGCATGTCCACTCTGTTTCAGATCTTAGTGCCATCCGCAAACAGACAAACTTTTCCTTATAACCCTTCCACTATGTCACTCACAAAGATATTGAACAAAACCGGCCCAATAACGTATCCTTAAGGCACTCCACTTATCATTTTTCTCTCCTCAGACTAAGTTCCATTTACCACCAGTTGGTGTCATCTGTCAGTCAATTAATTTTGTAATCCATTCCACCACCTTGGGACCCACTCTCATTTTGTTCATGAGCCTCCTATGCGAGAATGTCAAAAGCTTTGCTAAAATCCAGATAAATCATATCGAGTGCTCGTCCTTGATCTAATTCTCTAATTGCCCAATCAAAAAAGTAAATCAGATTCATTTGACACGACCTTCCTCTGGTAAAACCACGTTGCTTCAGATCCTGCAACCCACTGGACTGTAGATAGTTGATATCATTCCCTTCAACAGCATCTCCATTAATTTTCCCACCACTGAGGTGAGGCTAACCAACCTGTAGTTTCCAGCCTCTTCTCTGCTCCCACTTTTGTGAAGCAGGACCCCCCCACCCAAACACCCTTCCCCAATCTCGTGGCACCACTCCCGACTCCAAGGATCCGCTGAACAGCTCTGTCAGTGGACCTGCCAGCAGTCTCCTGGGATGTATCTCATCAGGCCCCGTGGTCCTGTCCACTTTCTGTTTTGCTAGTTCCACTCCAACACTCTCTTCTGAAAATGGGATTGTATCTACCTTCTGCCATCCACACACTTGCCAACCAGCAATGGTCCTCCTCCGGGGTCTTCTTCAGTGAAAAACAAACTGAAGTATTTGTTTAATATTTCTGTTATTTTCCACAAAATCCTTCTGCAGTTCCTTGCAATCTGCTGCTGTTTTTAACAATTTTAAATAACTTTGTGTGATCTGCAGATCTGATCACCTCACTTATCACTTCCTTTTCCAGATCATTTATGAATACGTTGAACAGCACAGGTTCCAGTACTGATCTCTGTAATACTCCACTGATGATGTTTCTCAATTTGGAAAACTGACCATTTAGTCCTACCTTCTGTTCCTGGCCTTTTAACCAGTTACCAATCTACAACAGAACACTGCATCCTATCCCATGATTTTGTAATTTCCTGTGACTTTCTCAAATGCCTTCTGAAAATCTAAATCCACTATATCAACCAGCTCACCTTTATCTACATAATTATTTACACTTTCAAAAATTTTTAAAAGATTTGTAAGACAAAACTTCCTTTTGCTAAAATCATGTTGACTCTTCCTATTAAACCATTATTATCTATATGGACAATGATTTTGTTTTTAAGAATTACTTTTATCATTTTGCCTTGCACCAATGTCAGGTTTACCAGTCACCACTGGATCACCCCTGGAGTCCTTTTTAAAAAAATCATCACCACCTTTCAACCTTTAAGAATTGTGCTTGCTTTAAATGATAGGTTACAGGTTACTAGTAAAAAATTATGTTTTAGTTCTTTAAAACTCAGGGATGGATGCCATCCGATCCCGTTGATTTGTTACTCTTTAGTTTGTGAATCTGATCTATTAAAACTACCATTATCACAGATATTTGTTTTGGACTGTGCGATTAACAAATAATTTAAAATAAAATGAAAAGTTGCTTAGAATCTCCACCATTAAAGCATATTTCAAGTATAGGCATATTCCCAAGATCAACCTCCATAAAGACAGAGGCAAAGAATTTCTTTGTCTCACTTGAGCACCCCTTTTGTCCCTCAGTCATCTAGCAGCCCAACTGATTTCCTCACAGGCTTTTTGCTTTAGATGTACTTGAAAATGTTTTATTATTAGTTTTTGCCTTACTGGAAAGCTTTTTCTCAAAGTCTCTCTTGGCCTTACTGTTTTACATCTAACTTGCCAGTGCTTATGTTCTTGCCTATTTCCATCATTTGGATCTGCTTTCCGTTTCTTGAATGATGCTCTTTTAGCTTTATCTGCCTTCTTTTTCTCTCCATTCAACCACGCTGGCTGTCATTTGGTTTTCCTTTGACCTTTTTTAATGCATTTTATCTGGGCTTCTAAAATGGCATTTTTAAACAATGTTAAACCAACACTTGTGAGGAACCCAATTTTTATCAATGTTTATCAGTAAATATAGACTTTTTTTTTTATAAATGTGGGAATTAGTATCATATAATAGTGTGCTGTTAACAAATACAGTCGTCTGGCTCTTGCCCACAAAGGGCTACAACCAGTTTCATGTATGCTGCACAGGAAATCACTTCATTTACAGTTTCCCAATGTTTTTTTAACATGAGTTATTTCAAACGTGAAAAACACTACATTTGCTTTATCCCAAATTTTTGCATCAGTCATATACTGTATTAATCACCATGCTTTAAAAACCTTTATGCAAAATGCACATCTCTCACCGACACCACAGTGTTCCAATATTTTACCCAAAAAGACAATTTTTTCTTTTCTTTTTTTTTTCAATTTTTTCTGTTCCTGCCTTCTTCAGGGGATTTAACTAATGTTCTTTGGCCGTCACCGGCTCCGTCCTGCAGCCCTCCTTGTTACCGCCTTCTACAAAGAATTCAACCTGTCAAAAATCGCACAATAAAACTTCCATTCTTAACTTATCATTTAAAATACTTTTATCAACTCAATCATTTACAATAAGTTAAGAATGGAAGTTTTATTGTGCGATTTTCGACAGGTTGAATTCCTTGTAGAAGGCGGTAACAAGGAGGGCTGCGGGACGGAGCCGGTGACGGCCAAAGAACATTAGTTGAATTCCTTGTTGAAGGCGGTCACAGACGCCGAGTGCTGTGGGTTGGAACCGGTCGTGGCCAAAGAATATTAGTTAAATCCCCTGAAGAAGGCGGGAACAGATGCCGAAACATTGTCAATGTTGGGAGTTAAGCAGTGCGTACAACGCGGAGGGCAGCATTAAAAGGCAAAGAAGATAAGTAGAAAGAAATTGAAATTAATCTTATAGTGTACGGAGAGACTATTTTTGTTTTCTATATTTTTAAACAATGTCCATGCCTCATGCAAACTTTTAACCCTTGCAACTGCTCCTTTTATTTTTTTCCAACTAATTTCCTCTTTCTATCATAGTCTCCCTTTTTAGTTATGTGATTCTATAGTAGTTTTATTTAATGTCCTCCCTTCAGTGATTATGGCAGAAATGTAGAAATCTATAACTTTGACCTTTGCTGTCTTCCACTGGGTGTATTGCCCTATGTCAGAAGTTTGTACCACAAAGATTGGTGGGAAACGTAGGTGTCAGACATGGGTCCACCTGGTGCTGGTGTCCTGAGCTCCAAGGAGGAGCTATTTGGCTTCATGGGAATTACTTTCCAGCCAGTTTACTATTGTCTGTGCCATATATTACAGTATTGGTGCTCTGTTGTGTTCTGGTTGGCCCACTTGGAACCAGTCCAGATTGGCTGTGGTATTTCTTCCCCACCTGTGGCTATGTGTTACGGTACCGGGCCGTGCCCCGGTCCTTCCACTCACCTCGGGGCCGGCCCGGCCCGCTGTTGCTCCGTCCCTGCTGACAGGCCCCGTCGGGGTCTCTCCCACGGCTCTCCTTCCTCGAGGGAGACGCCGCTGATCCGTCGCAGCTGGCCCCTAGGCGCGCTGGAGCTCCAGATTTAAAGGGGCCAGCGCGGGAACAGGCAGGACAGCCCCCAGATGACATCAGATGCTGCAGGGGTATTTAAACCCTGCAGCTAGACCTGGGCCTTTGCCTTGCTACGAGGTTCACTCTGGTAAGAGTTGCTAGTTGCTGCTTCGGATCATTCGGCTTCTGACTTCGGCTTCTGACTCCTGGCTTTTGACTCCGGCTTCCATCCACAGACTTCTGATTTAGCTTCATCCTTTGGCTTCTGACTTCGGCTTCTGACTCCTGGCTTTTGACTCCGGCTTCCATCCACAGACTTCTGATTTAGCTTCATCCTTTGGCTCCTGACTTTGGCTTCTGACTCCTGGCTTTTGACTCCGGCTTCCATCCACAGACTTCTGATACAGTTTCGTCTTTTGGCTTCCGACTTCGGCTTCGTCCAGGAGGCCTCGCCTAAGTCCAAGCAGCTGGGGGGCCTCACGAGCTCCTCTCGGGGGGGACCGCGGGCTTCCAGTGGTGAAGTTCCAGGTGGCCTCCTGGCTCCAGCTCTTTGTCTCCATTCCCTGGATCCCGCCTCGCAGGAGACCACTCGTAAGTCCAAGCGGCCCGGGTCCTCTCGGGCTCCTCCTGGGGGGACCTCGGGTCTCCAGTGGTGAAGATCTCTTGGTCTCCTGTCTGTGCCACCTCCCGGCTTTGACACCCACTGGGTATCTCCTCAGGGAGCCACCAACTGTCCTAGCCGGCCCAAGGGTCCACGAATCTTAACACTATGTTCCCTGCTGATTCATCATTGCCATTTTGTTTGCTTGATTATTTTGTTTTTGTTGTTCACCAATCGGTTCTCCTGGATCTCTGCTCTAGTTCTTGTCTGCCTTGTGTTCCTATTCTGTCTGCCCTGAGTGTTTGGACTTCCTTGGTTCCTGACCTTGGCCAGTTTTGACTTTGCTTTTGCCAAAAGACGGTTCACTTGTTGCCAAGACACAGTGTGACAATAATTGAGCCTGGAACTGATTCCCAGTTTTGTGGGTTCCTGCTTTTCCCAGCCAGGGAACCTCCTTATAAAAGAAAAGTCAAAGAGGAAACCAGTAGTGCTTTACAAGTAGAATATTTAATGCTTGTAGACTAGAAAAATGACATATGGGTGTTCTGAATCACAGTTCACTTGTAGGGGAAAGGTTCCATAACTACTTTTACTATGGTAACCAGTTCCCTTGCAATCCACACTATTACATATTCTATAGAGAACTTTATGTAGGAACAGAAACAATTCAAAGACAGTGCCATAACTTGCCATGTACAAAATCGAGACATCAGTAATTGCACAGTGTTGTAGTGTATAGCAAGTGTGCTATTTATGGCTTTAAGTGCTAAAACAAACCAATATCCAGACAGTTATATATTTCCTCAGAGAGGCCACCTGAATGAGAACAACTGGACTGTGAAATGACTGAACAAATAAAAAAAAGAGCATGTCAAAGTGCCAGAGCGATACTAATGGGAAATATAACTACACAGGCAAGGGCCGGAATACATTAACTGGGAATAAACAAGAGTGTGGAGCAATGTTTGTGGAGCTGTTACAGCATTTTCAATTTAACTAAAATTATAGGTCTCAGCCTAGCAAGCTGAAAATGCAAACATACTCTGCAGGCTCTTTGGAGGTCATCAGCTGAATGTGTCAATTTATCACCCACCAAAGCAGTCATATATATGTAGTATGTTTGGAATTTGCAGTTAACTCCCAGTTAATTAGATCAGCAGATTGGTGGACCTTCCTCTACTTCCGGATTGTATGGCAAGCGAAGATCAATGGATAGTTCCACTATGTGACAGGGTGAGTAATATGAGGATGAATAGGACCAACTTGGTGAATATAGATTAGGTTCTTCTACTAGGGGAGCTGCTCCATTAGATCAGCAGTCAGGTCACTAGTTGGTAGCTCAAAGCTTGAATGTTATGTTAACCCTCTTCTGTCCCCCCCCCCTTTGAACTCCATCTCCTTCTTCTCTGCCAGGCCCTCTTCTCTCCCCCCAATTCCCCTATTGCTATCACCCCTACTCTGCCTTTGCCCCTAATTCCCCTTCTTTCCCCACTCTTGCTCTCTTTCCCCCCTGCTCCCATCCTCTCCTCTTCCTACAACTTTCCACCTCTCCTCCTCTCCTTTGCTCCCACGTCCTTCATTTGCTCTCTCATGTCGCTGCTTCTCCCTCTCCCCATCATGCTCTCCTCCAGCCCCACCTTCCTTCTCTCTAGCTCTCCCAGGCCTCCTCATAGATAGCAGAAGTACTGCTGAGGGCAGCAGCAGCAGCAGCAGCAGTGCTGGGGCCATCCAACAGCAGCAGAGAAGGCAGGTCTTGGAGCCCGCAGCAGTGGCAGGAAAGGGAGGAAAGGTCCAGCGACTGCGGCAGGTGGGAAGGGGAGAGCAGGCAGGGCAGGTCTGGCAGCCACAGCAACACAAGCAGGTCTGTAGCAGTAGTACAAGTCCTGGCGTCAATGCAGCAGAGTGTCCATCCAAGAGGGCCACCATGAGCTCCCGATCCTCTCCTCTGTGCCGCGAGGAGGCTGCAAAGAGGGGAGGATCAGAGCACTTGTCTTCTCTCAGGTAGGAGAGGGGGGGGGGGGGTTTGTGAGCAAGGAGCTGCTGTGGGCTGCCCAACAAAGGCTTAACTTGCTGACTCCAATTTTGGGCCTATGAAATAAACATAAGCGTCGTCGGAATTCATGGCATCATCCAAGATCTACAACAGAATACAAATATGAAATGAACTAGAAAGTGCTGCAGATGTTATGCAATAAGGGCCTGAAGCTCTAAAGGTTTTCTCACATTTTGGGGGGGTGAATGCTTTGTTTCCATTCTCTGTCAATGAGAAATAAAAAGCTTACATACACCAGTTCATACAAATTTGTCGTATGCACATTCATTGAGGATATCCTGAAAACCAGGACAGGTTTTGGAAGTCCTGATCTAGTCCAGATGCCTCCTGAGTTAACAAGTGCTGGGATCATGAGTGAAAGGAAGACGGAGTGAAGAATAAGGCACAGTCATCTGGGGATCCCACACCGTGAGGGGACAAGGCTGTCTCAAAATTTACAAGAATATATTTAGAAGAATAAACGAGAGTGGCAATATAGTAGTTGCTAGGAGTGTCTGGATAAATACTACCCAGCTATCTCCATAAATTGATTTCAAAATGTAATAAATCTGAGCAATGATTATAAGTATTTTTAAGTCTAAGGTAATTATTAGCAAAGAGAACACTTTGGACGGTGACATGGAGAATTCAGTTTTGAAGATAGGAAAATATAAGAAGTAATCATAGGATGTTGCTAAAAGGTGGAATATAAAGCTGAATAAATAAAATATGATTTCCCTGAAGAATTTAATTGAAGCAGCAAAATATCATTTTACTTACCGTAGTTAAATCTGTCCCCATTTTTCAAACCTATGTCTGTTGAGAATGAAGCTCAGCTGCATTATTTGATAGGATGTGCAATTGTTTCAGACGAATGCATAAAATGTGACGAATGAGACCATTTTTGGTTCTTTCTGAATGGAATGAACCAAAAATGACCAGTCATGAAAATACTCAAAATGTTTGGGGTATTTTTGTTTTGTAGTTTTAAAAACTCCAAAATTGGCCTCCCCATGGCTCTCTAACTCCCCTCCTGCCCCATAAAATTGTGCATGGGGCTTGAGAGTTCCAGGTTTGGCTGAGCCAGGCACAGCCGTGGCCTCCCTATGCACTTCTGACCCCCACTCCTACTCCATAAAAAATGTACAGGGCTGGGAAACTCCCTGCCCCCACACCCCATCTTTGGGATTTGCAAGGTCTAAAGGGCAGGAGCAAAGCTCATTTACTTCTGCCTTCATGCTCTGCACTTTAAAAATATTGCTGATGGCCTTCAGGACAGCACCAAAGTGATGTCACTTTGTCACCCATCTCAGAGATGGCTGGTGCCTTTATGTTGTATGGTCATGTAAGCAAGTTTAGGGGTACAGGGACCTGTCTGCTACAGGACACTTCCAATTGCCCTCCTACCTTACTTCACGATCCTAAGTCAGGAAAAGACAATGTGTATTCTCCTCAGAAACAGACTTATTTATCAGATTTGGCAGGACGTAGCATTTAGAAAATAATAACATTTCCTGCCTCTAACATCCTGGCCATTAAGCAGCAGTTTTCCCTAAAGAAACTTCTGTGTCATGGGTGGTTTCAGACATGCCATAAACCTTAGCCTGCTTAATATATTAATACTCATGGCTAACTTACTTACCCCTGGTCCCAGCTTCAGGCGATACCTCTCTGTTTACCTCTGAAGCAGATGCTGGTTGGAGGTCTGGAGAACGTGGGCAGAGGGCTTGCTAATGCAGAGCGGGCAGGCAGTCCCAAAAGGAGTCTTTCTTCTGGCTCTGATACTTGCTAAGCTGTCTGGGCTTGCTCTTGCCCTTCACTGTCTCAGACTCTGTGTCACTCTCTGCACCTGAGCAGGCATCTCCTCTCTCTGGTCTCCTGGCTGCACCTAGTCTTCTCCCTTCTCAATAGCAGGGAGTGCTGGGCTGCTTCTGGCCCCCCTTTTGGTTTCAGGAATGCTCTGCTGTCAGGGTCTCACTCCTTTCTGCCAGGGTCTCAGGGTTTGCCTGTTACGGCTATGGCTGCTATGCATCCGCCTCACCACCAGGGGTCCTTCTAGAGCAGGCTCTCCTGGCTGGCCCAATCCACCTGCTCTATGTCCTGGAGGTTCCCTTATAGACCTGCCTATCCTAAACTCGAGTGCTTCGGCATCGAGCTCTCTTGGGCTTCCTGCCCTAGCCTTGCTGTGCGTGTGGCCTTCGGGCCTTCTCTCTTGCCTTGCTGTGCATGTGGCCTTCGGGCCTTCTGCCTTGCCTTGCTGTGTGTGTGGCCTTCGGGCCTTCTGCCTTGCCTTGCTGTGCGTGTGGCCTTCGGGCCTTCTGTCTTGCCTTGCCTTGCTGTGCGTGTGGCCTTCGGGCCTTCTGCCCTGCCTTGCCTTGCTGTGCGTGTGGCCTTCGGGCCTTCTGCCCTGCCTTGCCTTGCTGTGCGTGTGGCCTTCGGGCCTTCTGCCCTGCCCTGCCTTTCGGCCTTGTCTCTGCCCTGCCGTGTGTGTGTGGCCTTTGGGCCCACTGTCCTGCCGTGTGTGTGTGAGGCCTTCGAGCCTTCTGCCCTGCCGTGTGTGGCCTTCGGGCCCTCTGCCCTGCCGTGTGTGTGTGGCCTTCGGGCTCTTGGCCTTACTATAAGGTTCCTTGTCTCTGCCTTGCTACTAGGTGCCTTGACCCTGCCTGGACTCTGACTCTGCTTGCCTGCCACCTGCCCTGACCCAGCCTGGACTTTGTCGCTGTTTGCCTGTCGCCTGCCCTGACCCAGCCTGGACTCTGACTCTGCTTGCCTGCCACCTGCCCTGACCCAGCCTGGACTCTGACTCTGCTTGCCTGCCGCCTGCCCTGACCCAGCCTGGACTTTGACACTGTTTGCCTGCCACCTGCCTAGACCCAGCCTGGACTTGGACTTTGTCCCAGCTAGTACTCTGCTCCATTTACCAGCCATCACCCAGCTCCATACACTCCTGCCGCAACACTTCTCTCCCAGCCATCATCAGAGACCTTCCAGTTATCCCTGTCTCTCTCCACCTGGAGTCACTCTTGAAGGTGGTGTTCACTACACCGGATCACTGCCCAAGCGTAACAGTATGTCAAAGCCACCCTCCAGAGAGAGAGATTGAACTTGTGCCTACCGGTGAGACAATTTTTTTTACTTCCCACATCATGCCTCAGTCTCAAAGATTTGATATCTGTGCTCGTTGCCAGACCTTGAACTATCCCAGTTATCAGAACTGTCTAGCTTGTCAGCTTACAGATCAAGAACACTGGTCTTGCAGCAAATGTCATAAAAAGAATGTGTCCGTTTATCAGGAATGTTTAAATTGTCTGACTCCAAAACCAGGATGGTGGAAATGCTCCTGATTTCCTTGTCTGTTACCACCAGGCAAACCTTGCCCCTGTTGCTCAGCTCCAGAACCAGCTGTTTCATTAGAAAAGACAGTCAGCTCTACTAACCGGTATTCTGCTTCTGGCTCAACTAAGACAGACGTTTCTGTTGGCGGTTTGTGGATAGAGAATTCTAAGACATTACTTCATGAAACCTTGCAGAAAACCTTTCATAAAAGAACAAGTTTTTTCCCAGAAAATCCTAGGACTTAAGGCTTCTGTGACACCCATGCTAGAGCCTCAGGAACAGGTTTCTCTAAAACAGAGAAAGCTGATTAAGCCTAGCAGAGCTCTGCTTCCCTCAGCTGCAGCTCAGAGACAACTAACGAACTGTGTTTTAAGACATTCCAGAGCTGCCTGTTCCTTTAACAAGCTGCATGTCCACACTTCTGAACCAGAGAATCGTGAGCTAGGCTTTAAGAATCCAGCTCTGTTCACCAAGTCCTTTGCTGTCCAGCCTTTATCCTCCATTTGTTCCATCACAAGTACATCCACCACTGGTGAACAATCTGTAACATTATCCTGGTGAACAATTACCCGGTGAACAATCTGTAACATTACCCTGCAGGCTGAACCGGTCTTGCTGCCGCCCCCGGAGGGGTCCGAACCAGTCCTGCTGCTGCCCCTGGAGGGGTCCAAACTGGTCCTGCTGACAGACTTTGTTACTCAGCCGTCTGAACCTGCTGAACTGGTCCTGCTGCCGTCCCCGGAGGGGTCCGAACCGGTCCTGCTGCCGCCCCCGGAGGGGTCCGAACCAGTCCTGCTGCTGCCCCTGGAGGGGTCCAAACTGGTCCTGCTGACAGACTTTGTTACTCAGCCATCTGAACCTGCTGAACCGGTCCTGCTGCCGCCCCCGGAGGGGTCCGAACCGGTCCTGCTGACAGACTTTGTTACTCAGCCGACTGAGCCTGCTGAACCGGTCCTGCTGCCGCCCCGGGAGGGGTCCGAACCGGCCCTGCTGTCGCCCCGGGAGGGGTCCGAGCCCGCCGCCCTGCTGTCACCCCGGGAGGGGTCCGAGCCCACCGCCCTGCTGTCACCCCGGGAGGGGTCCGAGCCCGCCGCCCTGCTGTCATTCCGGGAGGGGTCCCAGCCCGCTGCCCTGCTGTCGCCCAGGAGGGGTTTGAGACTACCTGGTCACCCTGGGAGGGGTTTGAGACTACCTGATCTCCCCGGGAGGGGTTTGAGACTGCTTCGCTGCCCCAGGAAGCGGTAGAATTCATCATTTCACCCCAGGAGGGGTTTAAGACTGCTTTGCCGCCCCAGGAAGGGGTAGAGTTCATCACTTCTCCTCAGGAGGGGAATGAACCTGCCATTGTACCCCAGGAGGGGTTGGACATTTTCATGCTGTACCCCCTGCAGAGTTGGGAGCCAGGAGGAGGGGGAGGTCTTGAGGGGGGGGGGTACTGTTACGGCTATGGCTGCTATGCATCTGCCTCACCATCAGGGTCCTTCTAGAGCAGGCTCTCCTGGCTGGCTCAATCCACCTGCTCTATATCCTGGAGGTTCCCTTATAGCCCTGCCTATCCTAAACTTGAATGCTTCAGCATCGAGCTCTCTTGGGCTTCCTGCCCTAGCCTTGCTGTGCGTGTGGCCTTCGGGCCTTCTGCCTTACCTTGCCTTGCTGTGCATGTGGCCTTCGGGCCTTTTGCCTTGCCTTGCCTTGCTGTGTGTGTGGCCTTCGAGCCTTTTGCCTTGCCTTGCCTTGCTGTGTGTGTGGCCTTCGGGCCTTCTGTCTTGCCTTGCCTTGCCTTGCTGTGCGTGTGGCCTTCGGACCTTCTGCCCTGCCTTGCCTTGCTGTGCAAGTGGCCTTCGGGCCTTTCGGCCTTGTCTCTGCCTTGCCTTGAGTGTGTGGCCTTCAGGCCCTCTTCCCTGCCGTGTGTTTGTGTGTGGCCTTCGGGCCTTCTGCCCTGCCGTGTGTGTGTGTGTGGCCTTCGGGCCTTCTGCCCTGCCGTGTGTGTGTGTGGCCTTCGGGCCTTCTGCCCTGCCGTGTGTGTGTGTGTGTGTGTGGCCTTCGGGCCTTCTGCCCTGCCGTGTGTGTGTGTGGCCTTCGGGCCTTCTGCCCTGCCGTGTGTGTGTGTGTGTGTGTGTGTGTGGCCTTCGGGCCCTCTGCCTTGCCGTGTGTGTGTGTTGCCTTCGCGCTCTCTGCCTTACTATAAGGTTCCTTGTCTCTGCCTTGCCGAGTGTGTGTGGCCTTCGGGTCCTCTGCCTTGCCGTGTGTGTGTGTGTGGCCTTCGGGCCTTCTGCCCTGCCGTGTGTGTGTGTGGCCTTTGGGCCTTCTGCCCTGCCGTGTGTGTGTGTGTGGCCTTCGGGCCTTCTGCCCTGCCGTGTGTGTGTGTGTGTGGCCTTCGGGCCTTCTGCCCTGCCGTGTGTGTGTGTGTGTGTGTGTGTGTGTGTGGCCTTCGGGCCCTCTGCCTTGCCGTGTGTGTGTGGCCTTTGGGCTCTCTGCCTTGCTACTAGGTGCCTTGACCCTGCCTGGACTCTGACTCTGCTTGCCTGCCGCCTGCCCTGACCCAGCCTGGACTTTGTCGCTGTTTGCCTGCCGCCTGCCCTGACCCTGCCTGGACTCTGACTCTGCTTGCCTGCCACCTGCCCTGACCCAGCCTGGACTTTGTCACTGTTTGCCTGCCGCCTGCCCTGACCCAGCCTGGACTTTGTCGCTGTTTGCCTGCCGCCTGCCCTGACCCAGCCTGGACTTTGTCGCTGTTTGCCTGCCGCCTGCCCTGACCCAGCCTGGACTTTGTCGCTGTTTGCCTGCCGCCTGCCCTGACCCAGCCTGGACTTTGTCGCTGTTTGCCTGCCACCTGCCCTGACCCAGCCTGGACTTTGTCGCTGTTTGCCTGCCGCCTGCCCTGACCCAGCCTGGACTTTGTCGCTGTTTGCCTGCCGCCTGCCCTGACCCAACCTGGGCTTTGTCGCTGTTTGCCTGCCCTGACCCAGCCTGGACTTTATCGCTGCTTGCCTGTCACCTGCCCTGACCCAACCTGGACTTTGACACTGTTTGCCTGCCGCCAGCCCTGACCCAGCCTGGACCTTGACGCTGTTTGCCTGCCGCCAGCCCTGACCCAGCCTGGACTTTGACGCTGTTTGCCTGCCGCCTGCCCTGACCCAGCAGGACTTGGACTTTGTCCCAGCTAGTACTCTGCTCCATTTACCAGCCATCACCCAGCTCCATACACTCCTGCCGCAACACTTCTCTCCCAGCCATCATCAGAGACCTTCCAGTTATCCCTGTCTCTCTCCACCTGGAGTCACTCTTGAAGGTGGTGTTCATTACACCGGATCACTGCCCAAGCGTAACATCGCCTTTCGGGTTTACTCCCTAGTTTCGCCTTCTAGCCTCCAGGGTGTTCTTTCTTTCTTTCCAGGTTTTTCCTCCTCTCTTCTTATTTGCCCCCCTGTCTTATACTTTCCATCTGATAAATATGCATAAGCTCATGCATATTCATGTGGTGGGTGGAGGGTCTTTGCCGCATTGCAGGTCTCTTCTCCCCCTCCCCATTACTTCGGGGGGAGAACTGCCATGTCTCTATGCCAAGCTGTGTGTCAGAGTGTTTTTCTCCATCTCCGACTGCCCCCCCCCCCAAGGGTGGAGGTGTTTCTGACCTATGGACTCTGCTTTGGCTGGTCCCTGACACCTGCTTATGAGCTTAAGTCATATTGTCTCTCTGTCTGCTTTCTTATTTAGACAGACATTTGCAAACAGGCACATCTTGATAAAATATTCTTCAGTGTATCAGGGCAAAGGTTCTTTCTCTTGCTGTGACAGTGTTTGGGGCCTGTTAGTATTTGGCCTGTACATTTCTTGGCTATTATGATTCATATTTGGTGATTCAGTGGCAAACATGAGATATCTCCCTACAGCCATGTGGGAGGGGGTTGAAGGGGCCCAGAGAGGCCCAGGCTGGGCTTGGCTCAGCCCAGCTGCTTAGACCTGGACTTCAGGCTTGATTTTACAGACAAGGAGGGACTGAAGCAATATGCTTCTCACGTGATGATTATCTGGCAAAACACAACATGAATAATCTTGTTATTTTAGGAACTACAGTTCATTTTAAAGAGTCAGTATATAATTTGGGTTACGTATTTGACTCAAGGCTTTCTTTTAAGTATCTTTCACCCCACCATCCTCCTCTACCTATCATTTCACTATTGTTATTGTTTTCTTCTTTTGCAACTATGTATAATTTATCTGATTGTTGTTTTGATTCTGTAAACCGTTGTGATGGCTAAACCGAATGACGGTATATAAAAATGAATAAATAAATAAATAAAATAAATGTTTTAAAATCTGGTTATTGCAAGCTTAGGCAGTTGAGATATCCAAAATATGATTTAGATAAAAATGATTTTCTGTGCAAGTGTTTGTACTATCTGTTGTAGATTACTACAATTATTTACTTGTTGGATTGCCAGTATAGAGTGATTCAAGTTTTGCAGAATTCAGCAGCTCGCCTGATTCTTGGCAGGCAGCGGTGGGAGCATATATCTCCGCGACTGCGTGAATTACAATGGCTCCAAATAAATTATCGTATCAGTTTCAAACTTTTGCTTATTGTGTTTAAGATTCTGAAGTTAGGTGGTCCATCCTATTTATCAAATTTGTTAGAACACTATGGGGTAGATTTTAAAAGCACTACGTGCGTAAACCCATAGGATTTATGCGCTTAGGTGGTGTTACGCACACCGGGCCTATGGCAAATGGATCAGAAGCCATTTGCCACTGTGCCGGGGGATTGCATGCCGGCAGGCTGCTGGCGCATGCAACAGGTAGGACAAAGGTTCAGGGGGGTCTAGATTAGGGATAGGGGGCGGGAGGGTTAGGGGAAGGGAGGTTAGGTTAGGGGGTTGGGAATGGGGGAAGGCCAGGGGCATCGGTGCACACAAGTTGCACAATTGTGCACCCCCTTGAGCGCACCAATCCCCAATTTTATAACGTACAGGCTTTTTTTTTGGGGGGGGGGGGGGATAATTTTTTTTTTATTCAGGAAACAAACTGAACATAAAAAACATTAAATAAACCAAAATATGAACCCCTTCGAAACAAAAAAACCCTCAAACCAAAATAAAAATTTTGGACTTGCACATCCCTATTATTTGAAAGGGATAGTATTCCAAGAGCCCTTGATATCTGTTGATTGGCTCAATTGGAATGAGGTTGCATGATCCTCTTGTTTAGCTAACTTGAGGCAACACTCTTTCTTTAAATATAGTATCATAAGTTGGGTTATATTTATCATTTGCCTAAGATGTGGAACGATCAGTACAGATGCCTTAAATTTAGGTAAGACTGAAGCACTATGGATTAGTTGTTTTCCTCTCCTTGGGGCCGATGCAATATTATTCGCGGAAAGCGGGCACTGACTTTTCAGCGCCCGCTTTCTTAATGCATGTATGGCACCCGCAAGGGGGGCACCATGCAGTACGCAAATTAGGAGGTTGCACTAATAACCGGCCAACTGCAGTTATGAAAACCGACGTCGAGTTTATCGGCATAGCAGCGTCGGTCTTCAAAGCGGCCGGGAGAAGTTTTTTTTTTCCTTTTTTTTTAACTTTTAAAAAGGTACAGAAAAGCATTTTTTTCTGCTTTTCTGTACTTTTTTTCGGTGCGCTCAGCTATTAACCCCTGCTCTGGGCAGGCGTTAATAACTGAGTGATAAATGTGCGTCTGAGACGCACATTTATTTTTTTGCATTTGGAGTGAATGAGTAATAGCCTCATTCACATGCATTTGCATGTGATGAGCGTGAACTCATTCACTCCGCGTCAGATGCGCGTTAAATAGGCGCTAATCCCCCTATTGCATTAGGTGGTGGATTAGCGCCTAAACAGCGCTGTGTATTGCATCGGCCCCCTTGAATGCCCTTCCTGTTTTTCTCTGGGTGAGACTGAGGGATGCGCAAATGTACAATCTAAGCCAGAAAAGCCCATTTTCATTTGGTTCATTTTAAACAAAAGAAATCCCTAGAGCCTCTGAGCAATCCAAAGATTTTGGAGCTTTTCATTTTGGCAAATAGTGGGGCGGATTTTAAAACCCCTGCGCCAGCGCTCCTATTTTGCATAGGCCGCCGGCGCACGCAGAACCCCGGGACTCGCGTAAGTCCCGGGGATTTCGAAAAGGGGAGTGTTGGGGGCGTGTCGGGGGCGCGTCTAGAATGACACGCCGTTTCGGGGGCGTGACGCGGCATTTGGGGGGTGGGCCCAAGGGCGTGGTGCCGGTCCGGGGGCATGGTCGAGGCCTCCGGACCAGCCCCTGGGTCGGATGATGGCGCGCCAGCAGTCCGCTGGCGCGCGTTGATTTACGTCTGCTTTGGGCAGGCGTAAATCACGAAATAAAGGTGGGGGGGGGGGGGGTTTAGATAGGGCCGGGGGGGTGGGTTAGGCAGGGGAAGGGAGGGGAAGGGGAGGGCAGGCGAAAAGAAAGTTCCCTCCGAGGTCGCTCCGATTTCGGAGCGGCCTCGGAGGGAACGGAGGCAGGCTGCGCGGCTCGGCGCGCGCAGGCTGCCCAAAATCGGCAGCCTTGCACGCGCCGATCCTGGATTTTATAGGATACGCGCGGCTACACGCGTATCTTATAAAATCCAGCGTACTTTTGTTTGTGCCTGGTGCGCCAACAAAAGTATGCGATCGCGTATGTTTTAAAGATCTACCTCAGTGTGTGCAATTAGCAAATAGTGTGCACTACTTGCTGAGAAATGTAAATTTAAAAAAAAAACCCTCCTCACAGTCCCCCACAGCCTCCTGCAGCCCCCTTATATGATTCTCAGTTTCTCTGGTCCCATCCATAATGATGTAAAAATGGTGCCAGTTTCAGGGCCAACTGGTGCCACTTTGCTTTATGGCTGTAAAGCAATATGTAAATGACGAGAAGTGCAGACCAAATTTTATCGATCCAAAAGTACATGGTGGGGTACATTTCAAAACATAGCATGCGCGCGAACTTTGGTTTGCGCACCAGGCACGAACAAAAGTACGCTGGATTTTATAAGATACATGCGTAGCCGCGCGTATCTTATAAAATCTGGGGTCGTCGCGCGCAAGGGGGTGCACATTTGTGCAACTTGCGCGTGCTGAGCCCTGTGCGCGCTGCCCGTCCCCTCCGAGGCCACTCTGAAATTGGAGCGGCCTCGGAGGGAACTTTCCTTCCGCCTTCCCCTCCCTTCCCCTACCTAACCCACCCCCCCCCCCCGGCCCTATCTAAATCCCCCTACCTCTGTCGCAGAAATTACGCCTGCTCGAAGCAGGCGTAACTTTGCGCACGCCAGGCTGGCTGCCGCGCACTGTGTTCCGGTCCAGGGGCTGGTCCGGAGGCCGCGGCCATGCCCTCGGAACGCCCCCGGGCCGAAACCACGCCTGCGGCACCACCCCTGGATGATGCGCCAACCACGTCATGCCCCTCGATGACGCGCCGTCCGCGTCACGCCTCCCAACACGCCCACCCCAAGAAAGCCCCAGGACTTACGCGCGTCCCGGGGCTTTGCACGCACCGGAAGCCTATGCAATATAGGCTCGGCGCGCGCAAGGGTTTTTTAAAAGGGTTACGCATGTACCTTATGCGCATAACCCTTTTAAAATCCGGCCCTTAATGTATAATCATATGGCAACTCCATTGTTCTATTTAATGTACTATTCCAATACAGAATGGGGGTCCCCCAACACAGGACCCTGTGTTTCGCACACTGGCTGCGTTGGGAGGGACACCGTTGAATCAAGTGTTCTGCAACAAAAATATAAATAAATTCAAACTAGGATCGGTAGTAACAAAGGGTAAGGCCGACCACCAAAAACTTCTATAATAGTTTTACAGTAACCTAAAAGGGTAGGAAACCAGACAGAACATACCTTATCACTGTGTAGATACAACGTTACAGGGAGTGCATTGTGGATACATTGCAATCGGGATTTAAACGCCACAAACATTTTTGGCACGAATAGATGCGACCAATCACAGTATGAGAATAGATAGCCAATAGTGTCACCCGCGCGACCCATCAACAACAAGATCTGTGGCAACAGTGATAAATACGAGTGAAGCGGTCTTTAATCTGTCCTCTCGTCCGCTATCGATTCCTGAAGAAAAAATTCTTGTGAAAGGTCTTTCTTTTGTACCTACTATAAAATATGATGATTTTTAATGTCCAGGTTCATTTGTACCGTTTTTTCCGCACATTAAAATTAAAATTATTTTTTGCTGAGGCTTCTTGTTCACATGATGGATCATTAGTCTACATAAAATCCAGATGGACACCTCCTGCTCCTGTAGACCCGCTGTTGGTCACTTTTGAGAGACTTGTTCATTTTGATTTGAAAGACTTGAGCTCTTCTCAGGATTATATTTTTTTTCAATTTATCAAAAGACGAATGGCTAGCTATCAGATCATTAGCAGAGGATCACAGTATTGTCATAAAACCTGCTGATAAGGGTGGGGGAATAGTCATCTTGAATTGATCTGATTATGAGGCTGAAATTCTCCGCCAGTTAGGTGACACTGTTTTTTGTCATCCACTTTCAATGGACCCCACCGATACACTTAAGTCTTATATTAAAAATCTTGTACAGGAAGCTCTGGATTGTAAATTTATTACAACCCGAGAAGCTCAATTTTTAATAGCTGAGTATCCGGTTACCCCTGTCTTTTATGTACTACCAAGTGTCCATAAATCTTTAATAAATCTCCCGGGAGGACCTATTGTATCTGGAATTGGTTCTCTTTTGGAACCTTTATCTAAATTTATTGACATTTTTTAAGACCTTTTGTTCCAAAGATTAAATCATATGTCAGAGACTCCTCACACCTAATTTCTGTTTTACAGGAACTTTCAGTACCAAGCGACTGTTGTTTTCTAGTGACCTTGGATATAGTTTCACTATATTCAAATATTCCTCAAGAGGAGGCCTTAGAAGTGATTGAACACACATTAAATTTAAGACCTGGTCGTGTAAGAGCCCCAACAGATTTTTTTATTAAGTTTGGCTTGTTTAGCTTTAAAACATAATTTTTTTTGCTTTTGGTTCTCAATTTTATCAGCAGATAAAAGGCACAGCTATGGGAGCTACGATGGCTCCCAGCCTTGCCTGTCTTTATGTTGCAATGTTTGAAGAGAAGTATATCTATCCTTCAGACTGACCTCAATTCTTACCGGTATGGTTAAGATATATTGATGATATCTTTTTGATTTGGCTAGGTAGTGATATACAGTTTTTTTGTCTTCTTGGATTGGCTTAATAGTTGTGATGCTAATTTACAGTTCAATTTTGAAATTCATCCTACCTGCATTTCTTTCCTTGACATTTTGATTTCTATAGACAATAACCATTTTCACACCACTATTTTTCGTAAAAGCACTGACAGGAACACGCTTTTGAATTATGACAGCTGTCATCCCCGGTTTCTTAAGCAGAACATTCCCACAGGTCAGTTCCTCAGGCTGCGCCGTCTGTGCTCCACAAAGGATGAGTAGGTTACCCAAGCTAAGCAGATGATGGCACGGTTTGCTTTGAGAGGGTACCCCCTGAGGGTTCTAAAACGGGTGTATAAGTGGGTGCTGTTTGTAAATCAGGATCTTCTGTTTTTACCTAAAAATCCTAGTGAAGATGATTCAGTGAACGGTATTCTTCCATTTTCCATCAGAAGTAAAGATATTTCTAATATTATTCGTAAACATTGGGAGGCACTGTCTTTGAATCGGCTCTTTAACTCCTCCCTTAGGTTTACATATCGGAGGGGTAGGAATCTTAAAGATATGTTGGTTCATACGGTTCATATTTCTGCAATACCTACTGTTGGAGGTGGTCACAGACCGTGTGGCCATTGCTCAGTGTGTTCTCTAATTATGGTTATTTCTAGTTTTAATCATCCAAGTTCACAAAGAACCTTGACTTTACGTAGTTTCTCTGACTGTAATTCTGCCGGGGTGGTGTACATTATTAGTTGTCCTTGTAATAAATTTATACGTGGGGAAGACATTAAGAAAAATAAAAACACGTATAATTGAACATAGGTCCAACATTAATAATTTGAAGGAAAATGCGCCTCTGGTAGAACATTGGGTTCAATATTTCCATGCCATAAAAGACTTGAAGTTTTTTGTCATAGAAGTGGTACATCCTCTGGTGCGGGGAGGTAATTTCTCTGACATCTTGATTAAAAGGGAACAGAAATGGATCTATCTCTTGAACATGGTAGCTCCAACTGGACTTAATTGTGATCTTGAGTGGAGTTACTTCACATGAGAGTATCCTGTGCGCTGTGACTTACCTGCCCTGCTCTGATTGGCTATTTATTCTCATACTGTGATTGGTCGCGTCTATTCGCTCCAAAAATGTTTCTGGTGTTTAAATCCCGATTGCAATGTATCCACAATGCACTTCCTGTAACTCTGTATCTACACAGTGATAAGGTATGTTCTGTCTGGTTTCCTACCCTTTTGGGTTACTGTAAAACTATTATAGAAGTTTTTGGTTGTTGGCCTTACTCTTTGTTACTACCGATCCTAGTTTGAATTTATTTATATTTTTGTTGTAGAACACTTGATTCAAAGGTGTCCCTCCCGACGCAGCCAGTGTGCGAAACACGGGGTCCTGTGTTGGGGGACCCCCATTCTGTATTGGAATAGTACATTAAATAGAACAGTGGAGTTGCCACTTTTGGATCGATAAAATTTGGTCTGCACGTCTCGTCATTTACATTAACTGTTCAAAGTGCAGCATCAGCTCATTTTGTGGTTTGTAAAGCAATATGGCCATAAAACTTGTTTTTTAAAATTCAATGTTTATTTTGGCTTGGCAAATGAACTGAACCAAACCGAAATAAATAAACAAAGTGAAACCAGGGGGAAAAAAAAACCCCAAATAAAAAAAAGCAAAACAAAAACTTGTTGTGCTGGAGGTGGATCCTTGGGCTTAGGTAGGGTTGACGCTACCCGTAGGAGGGATCCTACGGGACCCCACTGTCGGCAGGCAGAGAGGGCTGATGGATGGAGGCCGGCTGGCGCTTCACCAATACCTGCCCTCGTTCCCCGCGGGTTGAGCCTTTGGGTGCCGGGGCCGGCTGGACTTAGGTGGCCTCCGTCATCAATCGTCGATGGATGGATCGAGATCAGCCCAGAGGCAGCAAATTGTGGGAAATATGCGCTTGCCAGCAAGCCATTTCATCAGGGTTAAACACTAACTTCCCTTCTCCCTGACATTTGCCTGAATAAAAGCATCACTTGTGCTTAAGCCCCTCTGCCTAGGAGAGGATACCTGACTTCATGTATTTCTCTGGCCTATAATTAATCCTGTTAGCCTGAAAGAAGGGCTGGGTGTTCCCTAGTCAGAGGCAGGACAAAGTCAGGAGGTATAGATTTCAGCAGCCAATGATATGATCCGTGCACACCCCCTGAGCCAAAGCCAATGGTGTAATGACTCTTCTGTTGCTATGGGAAAGTAGCCAATCATGTAATGACACATCATCTGCCTTTGTATGAATGTACAATAAAAGGAAGAGGCTCGGGAGGACAAACTCTCTTTGCCCTCTTTGCCTTCCCTCCTCCTGCCTGCGATGAAAGCTCTTCATTACTGCTACATCTGGTGACCCGCGACAGTGATGATAAACTCCATGCTTATTTCGGCTGGTCATAGCCTAGATACGTATCGTTCAACAGATTTGCAATCGTAAGTATATTAAAGTACTTTTTAGTATATTTAAGTATTTCTCAGCAAGTTTGTTCCCCACACTCGTAAGAATGGGTAATGATTTGACTGTACAGCAGCGGCTACATGCCAGAAAGTTGCAGCAAATCATCAATAATCATTATTTCATCACCAGAAGAAAAATAGCGCAAGTCAGCCTGGGGGACTTAGAAAAATTAATAAGTGAAATAGCTTGCCGTTGCCCTTGGTATTCTATGGAGTCTGGAACTCTAAATACCCAGAATTGGATTTCAATTGGCAATTATCTTCATACGGCTCCCAGAGCTCCCATAAAGCTAAGATTAATCTGGCAAAAATGTACAGAAGCCATCGAATGCAAAGAAAAAAAGGTTTAAAAACAGCAGTTTCAAACCATGTGCTTTTAGAAGCAGGCAGACATACCCTTCCCCCATCTTCTCAGTCTTCCTCAGAGACAGCAAATTCTTTGTATCCTCAGCTCCTCATACCTACACCCAAAGCACAAGCAATTCACACCTTCCCCATTTCTTTAGAAAACCAGTCCTTGAGAACAATAGAGCCACCACCTGGCCTGGGTGGGGCGATTAGCATTGAATTTCAGCAGAAACTGCAGAAAGAAAACCTTACAGAAACAGAATTATTAGAAGGACTTCAAGCCTTCCCCATCTCAGAAAAGAACCATGAACAAAGGGGGACAGAAAATGAAATAGAACATCTGGGGACACACACTCACATGGCTCCTGTGGCTTCCTCTGCATCCACCTCAGAGAAAATGCCCCAGGAAATAGAAAACACTGAGGTCAGAAAAACTAGCCTTCCTCCATCTTGCCTGCAAGCCCTTCCCCCACCAACCACCATGGGATTTCACCTAGAACATGGAAATCTCACAAGAGAGGAATTATTGAAAGGGATTCAAGCCCTTCCCATTACAGAAAGAAACAAAGAACTAGGTGTGGCAGCAATAGAGTTGAGTGCCATGTGCAGTGACTATGCCCCCAGGTCTTCAAAGAAATCCGCGTGTAAGACCTTGGGCCTGTGTTACAAGCAAAGAAAATATCATTATGAAAAAAAGGATTTAATTAGACTCCTGCGTTACAAGCAAAGAAAATATCACTATGAAAAAAAAAAAAAATGGTTTCTCTTTACAAACAGTACAAATTTGGAAAAAATGGTTTCTATTCCTATTTGAATTGTTACAAAAAATCTGCATACTTTGAGAATATTTTCCCCCACAAAGTGTATGCAGAGCTTATGTTACAAACTGTACTGAAATTTGAATAATATTCTGTGTAAATTACATGTGAAAGTTTCCCTTTTGCAAAGTTTATTTGGCTCACATTTAAAATGACTCCATTTCTCTGAGATTTAAGTTTATAGTTTGAATTGCTAGCGTACAGAACTTACTGTGATTCTCCCTAAAGTAAATTAAAAAAATAGTATCTGTCTGCAAAGAATCAGCAAATCCTGGGCAAGCCATTGTCTGTGGTCAATTGTTAAACAATGCTATCTTTAAGTTTCTATTGACTGAAGGATTAACTCCTTGGGTGCAGTTCTTTTCTTTTGAGAAACACTGCTCCTCCCCCCCTTTACTGTCTTCTGTAACTCTTGCTAGCCACTCATGGGGGAGGGAGGGAGAACTTTTGAAAAGAAAAAAACTGGACTTAGTCCTGCAATTTCTCTCTCTACTTTCTATATGTCTTTAATCTTTTAATACTTTCAAACTTTAGCATGCAGCAGACAGAGCTGAGCAAACAGCGTGTTTAATTTCCTATTCTAATAATTATAAGAAGAAATTCTATTCTGATACTCCACATTGAATTTAAGCTCAGAGTATTATTGATTGCAACCTGGAACAATAGTTGCAATCTATAAAGTAATGATGGGGTCTCCACTAGGAGGCGCTATGTTATTCTACAAGTTATATTATATTATTGTTTTAATAATTCTGTTGTATAATAGTTTTATTTTTCAGGCCTACAGACCTTCTGTATTAAGGACACTTCAGTTTTATTTTCTTTTTCACAAAACTTTTACAGAATTCTGAACCTTAAAATTTTTACTGACAGAGGTTGCTACATCTAAAGCAATCCCTCCCAAGCCTTTTCTTGCAAATCCAAATTGATTTTATTAAATTGAATTATAGAATTGATTTCTTCAAGGTTAAAAAAGTAAGAATTTCACTTTTATCCTTACCTTAGTAATTTTTTGCTGTATGCCAGTTTTTAATATTTTCCAGATTTACAGCCTTCCTGCCATGAAGAGATGTGAAGATGGACACTTTGCAGTTTATTTTAACATTTTTCTAACGCCTTTTGACTTTTGATTTTTGATCCTTGATCTAATTTTGTTTTTGATAACTTTTTGATAAGATTTTTAGCTCATATTATGTGTTATCTGTTGTCTGTCTTGATGCAAGAAATATTTGCAGGATGGATGAATATGTGTCAGTTTTGTGTAAATTAATATTTGCAAGATGAATGAATATATGTCAGTCTTGTGTAACATATGTTTAATGTAATGTCTAATATACTTGTCATTTGATTCTGCTTACTGCAAATGACTTTTCCTTTAAATGATTAATTTACATTTATTGCTATTTTACTGAATGAAAATTGATCACTGCATAAAAAATTCTTGATAATGGGCCTACCCTATGTTCTGAAAACTAAAAATGGCTCTGCTTACTGCAGCCATTCCTTTGCATGAATTTTGTCTATAATTGAACATTAAATACTTATTTGGCATCCCCTACAACACCACAGGGCAAGCCATTGTGGAGAGAGCAAATCATACCCTTAAGAGCACTGGACCAAACAAAAAGAAAAAAGGGGGATTGCCCCTGGATTTTCCCCTAAACAGGATTGGCTGAACAAAGTATTGTTTTAAATCACTTAAAATAAATTTAAGACCACAGCCATGAGTAATCATTATGGGACTAGGGTTAGTCACCCACAGCCATCAGTTTTGTATAGAATATTTAATGTCTGGTATGGTCCCGTTCCCTTAAAATGGGGAACGAGGATATGTTTCTCTGCTTGCTTCCACAGGTATCAAGCCGTGGAAAGATGGAAAGGTGTCCAGGTCTACAGGACCCGATCACCAACTTCTCCCTGAGCCTCCACAGCCCTCAGAAGGACAGAGACCGGACTCCTTGCAAAAAGCAGCATCACATGACCTGGGGACAGATCAAGGCCCTATCCAACCAATCTGCACAACTCTTAGAACAGCAAGGCCTTGAGAAAACTCCAGAGAACTTATTAGCCGTTTTTCTTGCCTGAATGCCAACTCATTAACAATTGTGTTCTGCATCCTCCTCCTTTGCCTTATTTCTCCAGTTATGGCGATTTCAGAACAAGGACTCTGACAGGACAACATGTACATCCTCGAATCAGAACTTTTCACACCTGTTGAATCGAACAGACTGTTGGATCTGCACACACATGCCAACCCAAGCCTGCGGAGAACTACTGATGCATGCTGTACCATTTAACCTTACAGTATGGACTAATTATCCTTTACAGAGAGGTTTTCATTAACTCTCCAGTTAATAATACCATACTACACATTGGTAGCGGTATTCAAGAGACTGCCGCTCTTTGTTGGGACTATGATACAGGGGATGGAAAGGGAATTCAGGTGGGAAATATCCATATTGTAACTGAACTTTTGTATTAATCACTGAACACTTGCATAGTTATACCACATATATGTATGCAATTGGCAGATTTCAGGATGTGCAGTGGGAGACCCAAGCAAGTACAGAAAGTATAGAGGGGATGAAGGATTTACCTTTTGTAGTTATATAGCCCAAATGATAACCAATGACATGTCCACTAATCTGTTAGGAAACATATGGATGTTATGTGGGTGTAGAGCATATATGTTCATTTCCCCAAGATGGAAAGACAGATGCACTTTAGGCTACATCCTTCCCTCATACTATGCAGTCAAAAATTTACCCAAAGCAAGGCTCCGTAACAAAAGGGAGGCGATAAATAATCCCATAGAAAAGTATACAGAAGCTCAGATAGCTAGAAGCCTGTTTCCCCCAATGGGGACAGCTATGAATTACAGAGACTTACACATCCTAGCTAACTGGACGACTGCCATATTTAATCAGACAGTCCATGCATTAAAATTACTCACAACAGAAGTCTCTCAGATTAGAGAAGTAACATTACAGAACAGCTATACCTTAGAAGCTATTTTAGCCTTAAAGGATGGTGTTTGTGCATTAATTGGATCTCATTGCTGTGTGTACATATCAGACTATAAAGCAAACCTCACACATACCACAGAGCAGATAGAAACCATGGTTGCTGATGCACCATTTTCAGACAGAATACCTACTTCTCCATGGGACTGGCTATGGTCCTGACTCCCTGATATTTCTGGTCTCAAAAGGGGTGATTTCTATTATAATTACTGTAATTATCTTAATTGTTTGCCTGTGATGCTGTATTCAGTGCATACCCAACCCTCATATCCATATTGAAACCTTGCTCTCAGCCCGGATATAAAGATGTCTTGTAAGATGCCTAATGGGGAATCATGAGCCCTGCAGAGTTGGCACACCACCTGCACCAGCTCTGGGTGATATGGAGATTCAGAAGCTCATCGACAGCTGGCACACCACGTCGAATTATAGCTTTCTTCTCTCCATAATCCCTCTTCCCCTATTTCCAGCCCATACCAAGACATAACAGATTTCAGTTAGGGTCTAAAGCTTTACTGTGCTGCCCTAAACAAAAACAAAAAGGGTGAGATGTGGGAAATATGCGCTTGCCAGCAAGCCATTTCATCAGGGTTAAACACTAACTTCCCTTCTCCCTGACATTTGCCTGAATAAAAGCATCACTTGTGCTTAAGCCCCTCTGCCTAGGAGAGGATACCTGACTTCATGTATTTCTCTGGCCTATAATTAATCCTGTTAGCCTGAAAGAAGGGCTGGGTGTTCCCTAGTCAGAGGCAGGACAAAGTCAGGAGGTATAGATTTCAGCAGCCAATGATATGATCCGTGCACACCCCCTGAGCCAAAGCCAATGGTGTAATGACTCTTCTGTTGCTATGGGAAAGTAGCCAATCATGTAATGACACATCATCTGCCTTTGTATGAATGTACAATAAAAGGAAGAGGCTCGGGAGGACAAACTCTCTTTGCCCTCTTTGCCTTCCCTCCTCCTGCCTGCGATGAAAGCTCTTCATTACTGCTACACAAATAGTATAGGTATCAGTCTGTACTGGACAAGGCGGAGTCCCGGAGACCTGGGCGCCAAATAGGAACACAGTTTGACAGAGGGCACCCGAGCAAGAGCAGGCCGAAGCCTGAATGAACCACATCCAGGACAAAAGCTGAAGAGGCGTCTTAAGCAAACTGGAATCAGGGCTGGCAGCAGTTTGGAAGCAGTGGCAAGCAAGGCTGAGGTCTAGACGAAGAGAGAGTCGAAAGGATGGTCAGACGAAGCAGAAGTCCAGGGCTGGAGAGAGGCAACGGAGTAGTCAAGCGATGCGGAGGTCAAACCAGGTTAGCAATCCGAAGGAACTGAAGAAACAATGAGTACTTGACTAGCGAGGGGACCTGTTGCAAAGGCAATTTGAGAGAGTGGAGTCCGGGCTTATATACCGGAGCTCTGCTGATGTCATCATTCGGGGCCGCGGCCAGGTTCCCGCACACCTAGGGAGGGGTGCGGCGCTGGTCGAGACTGCGTCTCTCCGCGGGCCACGCAGAGAGGCCCAACGTGGAGCATCAGAGGCTGTAGCAGAGCTGGAGGCCCCAGGGGCAGCCCGAGGATGGAGCCAGCGAGCCACAGCCTCCAGAGACGAGGGACCAGATGCTGGATCACTTTGAAAGAGGTGAGCAGCCGGCGCGTGTAACAAAACTGTTCCCCTGCACATCCCTAGGTGAACCATTGTTCCTATACAATCTGAGATCTGATGTTTAGGAGAGATGCTTGATTTCCAGCTTTTTATGAAATCTCAAGTAAAAGCAGTTGCAAATAACGCCTTTTTATCTATCTTAAAACTAGTGAAAAGTGCCTGGCATTGCTCAGATAGTCTGATCTATAGCAGCCTGTGTGTGTGGGGATGCCTTTTCCTGTCTGTGTGGGTGCCTGTGTGTGTGTGTGTGTGTGAGTGTGCACTTGTGCATGTGAGGTGTTCAGCCTGTGTGTGTGTGTGGGGGAGTGGATGGCCTGTGCCGGTGTGTATGGATGACTTTGTCTGCATGTCTGCCTGTGTGTGTGTGTTTGCGTTCGTATGCATGTGTGAGTCTTTGTGCATGCTTGTGCCAGTGTGTGCACGTGTGAGAGCCTGTGCATGCTTGCGTGAGCTTGTGTGTGCTTCTGTGAGCTTGTACATGCTTATGTGCATTTGTACAAGCTTGCATGCATGCTTGTAGGAGCTTGTGTGCATCTATGTGTGCCTATATGTCTATGCCCATGCCTGCCTGTCCCTATGTGTGGGAGAGTGAGAGACAAGGCTTCGTAAACAGTGTGACCAACTGACCGACACAAGCCTTTTATATATATCTATAATATAGATTAGTTCAACTCCTCAAGATGTTGCTGTTTCCCTTTGATTTTAAATCTGTAGTGTGGCTTTTACTCTACTGACTATGTAAGTGCCTACATAATAAGCAAATTGCAAGGGAACTGTTCATGTAATTCTGCACCTGTCAGTCTTCTTCTCCTAAAGTATCTCAGATTCACATTTTCCCTTTAGCTGGGTTCATAACAATATTTTACCATTTCACTTGAAGCAGTCTAAAAGCTGGGATGGGAAAAAAAAATGGATAAATAATTCCTTGTTTCCCTTTTGTGACAGCAATTTAAAAAGCAATTTCTTGCTGTGAACAACCGCATGTGCGCTGTAAACGCTGCAACCCCCTTTCAAGCCAGTGTCTCCGATGGCTCTGATGTGCCATGCAGGTGGCTTGTGAATGCTGGTTCAGTCTTGGCAGGTACAGCAGGGCCTCCCAAGCAGCCAGCGCTTCCATCAGCGCCAGAGGGGGGCCAGGCCCCGCCGCAGCTTTACCTGCTACTAATTCACATATCAGAAGCAATGCTGTGTCTGCCAATCTGAAAGCAGCGCAACGTGTGCCCTTACATTGCTGAAGCCCGAACGGAATATCCGCTGGGTTCTGTTGTGCTTGCACAGGGCCTTTTCTTCCCCCTGCCTTTTAGAAGCTGGCAGAATTTGCCGGTAGGAACTAATAGGCACAAATGGCCTGCAGAGTTAAAGAAAGAACAGTTCCCTAAGGAGACCCTTTGTGGATGGGAGGATGCTGACTTGTACCGTCCTAAAAATATCCGTGTCTGCGGCTTGCGCTCCGTGGTGCGCATGCAGTTAACACGGAGTGAACACTGAGTGCCTGATTGTAACAGCAATTTGCCTGACTGACAGTAGCACTGAAGTCTGAGGCGTGGGGTCTGGTAAGCAATGGATTGCAGAGTCAATGCCTTTTACTCACGCAGTAATTGCAAGAGGCTTGAAAACAACAGCCAGATAACTGCGAGCAAACGAAAAATATTTTCCACCTTTCACTATGTTGATTCAGATTTTGCCTCCTAGGTTCACCAGTGCAGAGAGCTATTTTGTTCACTAGAGATGTCATTGGTGACGTGCTGTACAGTCTGACTAATTTCTGTTAAGCCTTGCACAAAAATATGTCATTCCCCTTTTATGCCTTTATCAAGCTGTATTGTTCTATTTATACAATACTTGCAGCTGAAAGGAATCATGATCAAGTTTAAAAAGGATCCTGGTGCTTTTTCAATGGGCTTATATGCAAAGTATACATAAAGACATCAGGACAGGAGCTTGTGCATAGGAGAGCAGCCGACGGCACCAGCTCAGACACCGGTATATGGGTGGTGCCATGGACACACGGGCACTAGCAGGCCTCCCAGCTCTAGCAGCGCACGTGGAGACTGCAGGATTCTCCCACCAGGGCAGCGTTGGACTCTCCGTCACCAGCAGAGACATCGGAACCTGGAGACTGGGCAGTTCCAGGTTCTCCACCAGCATGCGGGGTGGTGCCCTGTTCTCCAGGACCTGAGCCGCTCAGAGAGCGGCACCAGCACCTGGGCAGTGACCGGCTCGCCATCACCAGCAGCACTGCAAAATGTTTTCCTGCTGTGAGGCCTTGGGGCTTAACATGTGGCACCTGTTGCCGCAGTCTGAGGTTGGACAGCAGCAGAGGCCATGGCGGGGGGGGAGGGGAGTTAAGGGAGAGAGTTCCGAGTGTCAGATTCTCATATAGGTGGAGAGGAGTTGGGGTTATTCGTAAGCTTCTGGTAATAGACACATTTCTATCATGGCCAGATTCAGAATGCACTCGTTACCTGGAGTCAAGGAAGCCAACTTTAAAAAAAAAAAAATATGCAAAGCTTTACACAAAGTACCTCCCTCCCTGGAAACAGAGAACGAGTTGTCTCAATATTGGGGGATGCTCAAGGGCCTACTGCACCCACAGAGCTGGCACCTAGGCCTGGGGTTATTCTGCCTCGGTTCATCTCTCTTCCAGAGCTTGATCTGAGCCCCTTTGATACTGTGATGAGCTTAGCAGTACAACAGTGGACATGTGTAAGGGCTGGACAGTCTTCACATCGCTCTGTTGCTACTGGAAACAGGAGTTGTTATTTCCCTTGTGATGTTTCCGATTTCTTTTTCTCAAGGCAAAGAGTAACACTTCAGGTCTTGATGCTAGGCAGGATGTTTCAGTCTTGGGTGCAATTTTTAATAAAAAAAAAAAAAAGAAGAGTGGTAGTGCTGCAAAGAAATATTTACTGTATATTCTGTTACCAGAATTTAACAAAGGTAGTTCACTAAAGATTGTCAAAGATAGGCATAAAATAAAAAAAATGAATCCTATGTAATCTCTCTTAGGAAAGTTTATAACTGCAGTATCTCCTCCTTCAATGGCCTGCCTTCTTATAGCTTAGCAAACTTACGAGTATTATTGTAATGCCGAGTGCAGGGATATCCCATGTTATCCAAAGATATCTGTAGCCCCAGTCCTCCCACTTTACCTAAATTCTAAAGTCCATGTGTAACCCTTGAAGTTCAATTTTCTTTATGACTTCTTGTGTCTGAAACCTGCACTTTGATTCCCAACCCAGTATCAGAAATGAATCCACACGCTCTTTAGTGAGTAACAGTTTTATCTTTACTGGAATGAATGACTGAAATAAATCTGTTCACTTCCTAAGCATCTGCATTTGTCATATAAACACATGTATATAGTACAAGAGAAAACTCAACTTTGTCATAAACTCATGTTAAGTATTTCAACCAGAATCAGCATGTGATATAGCACCCGACCTTAAGCAGTCTCTGAACAAGCAAAGTCCCAGATTGTATCCTACTGTGTGTCCATTTGAATTTAGAGCTGAAGAGGGCGTCAGTACTGCTGCTTCAACTGCCAAATCCACAATACAGCAGCCTCTATCCGAAAGAAGAGCTTCAAATCCTGACAGGGCACAGTTCAACTACTCCCAAGTCGTCCACAGCAGGGTTCCAGAAAAGAGAACCTTAATCAGTACAGATAATATTTATTAATTCAGAGCAGGGCAGGAACTCTGTTCAAGCTGAGCAGTGATCTGTTTGCACATGCTCAGACAATCCAATTTTTATAAATCTCTTTAGGTAAAGTAAAAACAACCTCAATACATCTCAAAACAATGTTAACTAACATAAATACATTACACATGAATACAATTATAGAGGGCTGCTCACCTTAATCAGTACAGATAATATTTATTAATTCAGAGCAGGGCAGGAACTCTGTTCAAGCTGAGCAGTGATCTGTTTGCACATGCTCAGACAATCCAATTTTGAATCTCCTTTCCCCCCCCAGCTCTTAAAGAGACAGCACTCTATTGTCAGTCTTTTCATGTCACAATGATGATTCAACATTTCTCTGCCCTAGTTCCTAGAGGTATGTTACATGGTCCCCTCCTAAAACCTGACGTCCCCGGCAGGTATTTATGTCCACAGCTTATATATTAACTCTGTTTGTTTGCTCAATATCTCTTGCATCATACTACTTAGTTGCTGCATGGATATACACGTCTCCAATGGATTCCTTGAATATGACTGTCTCAATATGTTGTGGCTGTGCAACCCCTTGGGCAATTGCACTTCAAAGTCATCGAATCTACTAGGCAGTCTCCTTGGTCTCTGCGATCTTTGAGGTAACGGTAGAAGTCCTATTTTGGTCATTGATTCATCAAGAGTTTTCCTCTTCCCCGAGGAGGATGCACTCTGTTCTTCATTGACTGAGCTGTTCAAATCGCATGAATTGTTATGATTTACTGGTATACTAACTTCCACAGGATCCTCTTCCCATGACTCTGGATGAAACTCCTCCGCATTAGGATTTAATGTTCCATTTGACTGAATTTCACCAGTAATTGGACTCTCTTCCAGTTCAGCTGGATCTGAACTTCCGCTCTCCATGATAGAGCCATCCATACTATCCTCAGCGTCCTCCTTCTGCTTTTTCATCAATTGCTTGGTACTATTGAATGGTTCACAGTGAATATCAGCCTCTTCTCTTCCAGAAATAAATCCACAGGGGCGCAGTAGATCCCTGTGTAACGTCCTTTCGGGTCCATCCCCTGTTTCTGGCTTCACCACATAGACTGGTATACCTTCAATTTGTTTTACCACAATATACACTGAAGACTCCCACCGATCAGCCAATTTGTGCTTGCCCCTCAACTTCACATTCTTGACCAATACTCTATCACCCTCTTCCACTGAGGATGGCATTACTTTCGCATCCCATCTGCGTTTGTTGGCTAGTTGATGTTTCTCAGCTTCCTGAGTAGCCAGCTCGTATGCATACTTCAACCTCTGACGTAACTCTCGTACATATTGGTGATGAGTTTTAGCGTTATGACCCACTGGACTGATGCCGAAGCATAAGTCTATTGGAAGTCGAGGTTCTCTTCCAAACATGAGAAAAAACGGAGAAATTCCAGTACTGTCATTCCGAGTACAATTATAGGCATGTACTAGTGGCCGAACATATTTTCTCCAATGTTCCTTACGCTTATCCTCTAATGTACCCAACATTTCTATTAAGGTTCTATTGAAGCGTTCTACTGGATTTCCTCGAGGGTGATATGGAGTGGTTCTGGATTTAGTGCCTGCTATTCTACATAGCTCTGAAATGAGTTCAGATTCAAAATTGGCTCCTTGGTCACTATGGATTCGTTTTGGAAATCCATAGTGGCAGATGAAATTCTCCCACAGGGTAACAGCAACAGTTCTTGCAGTCTGATCTCTAGTGGGATATGCCTGAGCATACTTAGTAAAGTGATCCGTGACTACCAAAACATTTCGTGTATCCTTGTCGTCAGGCTCTAAGGTAAGGAAGTCAATGCAAACTAGCTCCATGGGGGCGTAAGCTTTTATATTTACCAAGCTTTTTCTGCTCTAGCTTTTCTCCGCACACATCTTTCGCATGTCTTCACCCATTGCTCTACCCCATGTGCCATTCTCGGCCAATAAAAACGTGCACGTGCTAAGTCCAAGGTCCGTTCACAACCCAGATGGCCAGTTTCATCATGTACCCCCTCCAGAGCTCTATGACGATATTTTCTTGGAATCACAAGTTGTTGGTGTGGTCCTCCACTCCTCATCACTTTTCTGAAAAGTACTCCCTCTTGAAGACATAGTTTTTGCCATTCTCTGAAGAATAATCGCAATTCTGGATGCTCCCGATTCCTGTCTCGATCTTCAAATTTCTCACCTCTCTCCAGCATCATTATGACTTGGGATAAACATGGATCTTCCCTCTGGAACACTCTCCAGTCACCCAAGGTAAACCCAGGTAGGGTGGGTTGTCCAGGCCACAGGTCCGGGTCATCAAAATCATCTGGAACAGCATCTCCTCCTGCAGGTAAGATTTCCACCAAGGCACCAGGGCTGCACTCAAACTTGGAAGTAGAATGAGGTGTAATGGGAGTGTCGTAGTCTCCCGAATCTTCAGAAATATGTGTCAAAATAGAGACATCATGCTTCTGGAATGCCGCCTTACATATTACCTTAGATAGAGTGTCCATTCCTTCTTGATCTGTCTTCACACGAGATAGCATCTTGGCAACCCTCTCCTCATATTTCAAAAATTCTTCATCATCTTCTTCAGGATCATGTGGTCTCCTAGACAACCCGTCAGCATCTATATTGGCTTTACCAGATTTGTATCCGATGTCAAAGTTGTACAGGGAGAGGGATGCTAACCATCGATGACCTGTGGCATCCAGTTTAGCAGTCGTCAGGACGTACGTCAGAGGATTATTATCTGTCACTACTTTAAACTCTGCACCATATAGATAATCATGAAATTTTTCACAAACTGCCCATTTAAGGGCTAAAAATTCCAATTTGTAGATAGGGTAATTCCGTTCACTTTTAGTGAGCCCACGACTGGCATATGAAATCACTCGCAGTTTTCCTTCTTGAATTTGGTAAAGTGCAGCGCCTAGCCCTGTAGTGCTGGCATCAGTGTGTAATACATAAGGTAGCTTCCAATTTGCAAAAGCCAACACAGGGGCAACCGTGAGTTTTTCCTTTATAATTTCGAATGCTTTCTGACATTCTGAGGTCCACCGCGTACCCAATAGCTGCTGACTTTGAATCCGGGCTTCTTTCCTATCCTTTCGACTGTTTGTTAGTCCCACCAACAGATTACTGAGCGGCTTCACCAAGCGTGAGTATTGATTCACGAATCTTCGGTAATAGCCCGCAAATCCTAGAAAAGATCGCAGCTCTCTAATGTTTTTAGGTTGTGGCCACTTAGTAATGGCTGAAATTTTCTCTTCATCGGGGAGCACCCCCTTCTCTGAGATATGATGACCCAAATATTTCACTGACTTCTGAAAGAATTTACATTTAGATGGAGAGAGCTTCAATCCACATTTCAACAGTCGTTGTAACACCCTCATCAATCGGTCCTCATGCTCTTCCAGTGTGTCCGAGAATATTATAAGATCATCCAAGAAGGCCACAACTTCATGTAGATTAATATCAGTCATTACTTTCTCTATCATTCTTTGAAAACTTGCTGGAGCATTTGTCAGTCCTTGAGCCATTCTCTTAAACTGCCAGTTTCCAAAGGGCGTGGTAAATGCAGTTTTAGGCCTATCCATTTCTTCTACCTCAATCTGATAGTACCCACTCTTGAGATCTAGTACTGAGAACCACTTGCTACCTGATAGGAGAGTGAATGTCTCCTCAATTCGAGGCAACGGATAGGAGTCTTTTCTGGTTATGTTGTTCAATTTACGATAATCAACAACCATCCTCAAGGTACCATTCTTTCTAACCAATACCACAGGTGAAGCATAAGGGCTATCAGACTCCTCAATCACTCCTGTGGCTAATAGCTCCTTCAGGTGCTGCCTGAGATCCTCAAAGTCAGCTGGGGATACATGACGTGTGCGCTCTTTAAATGGAGTTGGATCCAACAGGGTGATTTTATGCATTATTCCTGGAATACATCCAATATCAAGGTCATGACAGGAAAATGCTCCTTTTGCCTCTTGATTAATTCTCTTTTCTATATGCTGTTTAAACTCTTCAGATATTGGAGAATCTCCGAAGTCTAGCGACACCTTCTCAGACTCCATGTTACCCTCTCCAATAGATTCTAGTTTAGCACCATCCTTATAGGTCGAGCCTGTAACGTTCATGGTCCTCACTATATCGACTGGCTCACCTACACCCAATGTCCTTCTAGGAGGCAAACTGATGCTACAATCCGATATATTCTTCAATAGCACCCTAGCCTTTGTGTGCGACTTACTGCCAGTTCGGATGAGTTGAGGTTGTACTAGTAAGCCTCCGGGTAGAGGATAATTTTCTGAAGCCTCAAGCAATATGGACAAACTCTGACCATGTCTGGGCATTCTCAGAATGCATTCCACTTCCTTCGCTTCATCCCTTTCGAACACTATTGGTCTGGTGCTGGTCAATCTAGCCATCATTGGCCTAGTAACTCTTTGATTGGAACTTTGATGAGAAACATAGGTCTGATATGTAGTTACCCAATTTTTGTCCATGGCTAACTCCTTAAGGTAATTTGGGCCAGCCAGTTCTTTACAGTCATGATTTAGATGTCTGAGAATATTTGTTCCCACTATTAAAGGCAGGGGTTTGTTCTTTTGATCGGGACAGACTAGAGCAAGGACAGAATATTTGTTCCCACTTCCACAGGCCTCCTTGGGAAACTGTACTTCAACTTCAATATACCCCAGATAAGGAACAGGTTGACCTCCTGCACCCGTAACACAAAGTAAGTCTTCTAGCGGGTATAGCTTCCGATGTGATAAATAGTCTTCATAGAAGGTTTGTGTTATGCACGTCACTTGAGAGCCAGTGTCCACTAAGCAAGGGCACTGCACACCATCCAAATAAGCGGTTGCAGAACAAACCTTTCCCACGAGGCGTTTCAAAACATCATCTGGTAGAGGACATGGTGGGATATGATCACTGGATATTTTTCTTTTGGGACTTATCTGAATTGCATTTGGTGCCTTTGTCTGCCCCTCGCAAAAGCACCTTTTTAGTTTAAAGGAGTATTTGAAACCTGCCTAATGCTGGGTATTTTTTTTTTTTCAAATTTTTCCCGCAATTTCTGTTGGACTAGAGCAGCATTTACAGGATTGATGCATTCTCCCATCATGTGTCCATTCTCTCCACAGTTATAGCAAAATGAAAGTATCTTGGGATGATGCCTCCCTTTTTGAGGCATCTTCTCTACCCAAGAGTTTCTTCGCATCATGCTGTTTGCAACAGGGCTATTTACTATTTCTGAATTGGCAGCTCTACAATGAGTGATCAATGGGGCGAGCAAAACATTATCTTCTCCTGAAAATGTTCCCAACTCAGATCCCACCTTAAACTCACTTGCCTCTGGTGTCATATGTTGAGCAATGCTTATGTCATTTGCTAGGTAAGTCCTGCTTACAGGTTTAATCTGGGTAACTCCCAATTGACGTATCCTCCTAGATTCTTTCATGTTTCTTTCTTCCTCAATCGTTCTGATTTTAAATAGCAGCTCCGAGTACTGTGGCAGTTTCTTCGACTGGCTCTCTAATAAGTCCCTCAATTGCAGTCGGGTAATCAGGGTCTCCTCCCAGCACCCACGTACAAACTGTTGTAGTAACTTCCTGTCTGGGGCGAGCCCAAAGAAAATTCCCCGCTCCACGACTTTCTGTAACAGGACCTGAAGCCTTCTCAAATAGTCTGAAGATTTTTCTTTGCCATTCTGGAAAGTTTCAATAAATTGAAAAAATAATTCCTCTCCATTAGTTACACTGCCATATGCCTTCTCCAGTTCCTCTAAACACTGCTCTGCTGTGGCGCTTTTATCTATGTAAGAGACAATATTTAAAGCTGGAGGAAGGAGACTTTCAATTAATTTCCTTTTTTTTGCACCTGCGGTGAGATCTGGATCCTGCAGTAATTGCTTAATTTGAATATGCCAAGTTTCATAGTCTCCTTCATTACTAGGTTTAGGGACATTTCCAGAGAAAACTTTAATTTTGTAGTACGTATGATTCAACTCTGCGCCCTTTTCCTTAGGAGTTTTGATCACATGCTCCACTATAACCTTTGAAACATCCGCAGGAATAGAAATTGGTGGAATGGAATATTGAGAAGAATTGACTGCCACAGGATGTTGGGTTAGCATAGCATCCAAGCACTTGGGGACTCTTTTTTGGCTTTTAACTGGAGTCTGCAATATACTCTGGGGTGATTGATCTATATCTCGTGTTTCTTTTTCTTGTGACCCCAAACTCTCAATCATGAGAGCAGATGTTCTTTTTCTCAGATCTTGAATATTGATTTTATGACTGTCAGCTATATATGCTAATTCTTCTTGAAGTCGATCTGTCATATCTAAAAGTATGTCACTCACTAGTGGGTCAGTGCATGCTTCAGGGGACATTGACTCAACATTCTGTTCTGATACTGTCTCATCTAAGACAGGTAAAATTATCCACTGACTGTCCAGTTCCCCTTTTAAGCTCATTCTTTCTAAAATAATTATAGAAAGCGGTTCTTCAAACTCACACAAAACTTGATCAGATGACTCAGCTCTTAAACGTTTCAATTTTGTAACTACACCTGCTGGGCTTAATGCATCTTCTACACTTGCTAAAGATATTTCAGGATTTACAGAACTCAGAATAACAGATCTATCAGGAATACAATCATAGTACTTGCAATACTCCATTTTGTATGAGAAAGAAACAAAGAGAATACTGTGCTCACTTCACTATTGATGCTGGGTCGCTCAGTAGCAGGTCAGACAGAGAGAAGAGAAAAAAAACACTGCCCCACGTTGATGCGCCAAAATTTGTTGTAACCCTTGAAGTTCAATTTTCTTTATGACTTCTTGTGTCTGAAACCTGCACTTTGATTCCCAACCCAGTATCAGAAATGAATCCACACGCTCTTTAGTGAGTAACAGTTTTATCTTTACTGGAATGAATGACTGAAATAAATCTGTTCACTTCCTAAGCATCTGCATTTGTCATATAAACACATGTATATAGTACAAGAGAAAACTCAACTTTGTCATAAACTCATGTTAAGTATTTCAACCAGAATCAGCATGTGATATAGCACCCGACCTTAAGCAGTCTCTGAACAAGCAAAGTCCCAGATTGTATCCTACTGTGTGTTCATTTGAATTTAGAGCTGAAGAGGGCGTCAGTACTGCTGCTTCAACTGCCAAATCCACAATACAGCAGCCTCTATCCGAAAGAAGAGCTTCAAATCCTGACAGGGCACAGTTCAACTACTCCCAAGTCGTCCACAGCAGGGTTCCAGAAAAGAGAACCTTAATCAGTACAGATAATATTTATTAATTCAGAGCAGGGCAGGAACTCTGTTCAAGCTGAGCAGTGATCTGTTTGCACATGCTCAGACAATCCAATTTTTATAAATCTCTTTAGGTAAAGTAAAAAACAACTTCAATACATCTCAAAACAATGTTAACTAACATAAATACATTACACATGAATACAATTATAGAGGGCTGCTCACCTTAATCAGTACAGATAATATTTATTAATTCAGAGCAGGGCAGGAACTCTGTTCAAGCTGAGCAGTGATCTGTTTGCACATGCTCAGACAATCCAATTTTGAATCTCCTTTCCCCCCCCAGCTCTTAAAGAGACAGCACTCTATTGTCAGTCTTTTCATGTCACAATGATGATTCAACATTTCTCTGCCCTAGTTCCTAGAGGTATGTTACACATGCACATCTCAGAGTTTCAGCGATGTGCATCTTAGGCTTGCTGGTGGGGAATTCACTGTAATACCCTTCTATTCGGTAATTGCGTTTTCGCACAACGCTGATTGGTGATGACTCCAAAGGACTTTTACTTCTGAAACTTCAGGCAGCAGCAGTAGCAGCAATCAATTACATCTACATTCTTCTACACATCAGTGGAGTTCAACAATCTCAATCAGTCTTCTGCTTCTCTTGTCTTGCTGCCACTGAGAGATGCGGACTGTTCCAAGTGTTACACTTTAAACAGACCCACAACTACAAACCTGCCTTTCTTCATATTCCTTCAACTAGAGGAGCCAACACTGGGGTACTCTCTAGCTTTGTTCAACAAATATTTTGTTCCCTCCTCGGTGAAAGATAAGGGATGTGCTTTCATAATAAAATGACATGAAAACATCAACAAAATTGACTGTTTCATTTTGTGTCCTTTCAAAACGAAATGAAAAAAAAAAAGAAAGGCTAACAAAATTTCGTTTTCCTTTTTAGTGTGTGCTCTTTACAAGCAGCGCGCACTAAAATCTGAAAACAAAGCCAAATAAAATTTTAAACTATATGATAAACCCCCCTCTTCCCCTCAAAAGTGAAATGAACCCCCCCATAAAGAAAGGATGCCAGTGGGATCCTCTACAGTCAGATTCTCTGGGTTGATCTGGCACTTTTCATCCCGCATGGATTCTACTTACAGTATCAGCGACGGATTGCTTCAGTGATGTGATGATCTGATCACACTCCATGGGGACTCATCAGATGTTTCTGCCGTCTTTGCATCAGTTCTTCCAGCATTCTTAACTTTTGGGATCTTCTTTCTCCCCTTCTTTTCAACAACGTCTTAACTGGATCTCCCAATAGGTTCTTTCAAAAGGGCCTTCTACATATCTACCAAAAAAAAACCTCTCGGCGTCCCACTTCTGCCTCAGCAGGAACTCTCCCAAGACTGACTCCTTTCAGTACTACCCACAGGGGCAGGGCTATGTGATTTCTTTAACCATTCCAGGGGAAGTCTGGTCTTTTCCCCTCCAAAATCCCAACGAGCCCTTCTCTTGACAGTCACACTTCTTCTCAAACCTGAGGGGTAGATTGGATTGTATCAACTTCTTACTTTAGGACCTGGAATAAATCGGGTACAGGGCTACATGTACGACTCAATGGAAAATAGGAATACCTGTTTACATATAGCATTTTTAGTACTGTAAACTGGATGGTGCGGAATGGCTAATACTGCTGCTATACTTCTCCGCCACCCCTCCTCCCGCTGCCAGTGCCACCACAGATAAAGATAACAGCCATCACTTTCTATCGCCTGTGCTTTAGCTCCCAGGCATGCTGAGAAATACAGCCAATGGGAAACCAATGGGGGCTACATAAAGAAAAGGATCAAAAGAACCACAGCAAGAGCAAAATGAGCAGCCATGAACTGTGACTCTGCTCACTGCTAGTTGCAAATGACTGTTGTGCATTTAGTGTAGAGATCCTTTGGATCTCTACTAGGGACAGGTGTAGGAAGGAAACATAATAACAATAGTGCGAGTGTATTGCTCCCCTTGTGGATGAGAGTAAATCGTGCATTCTTCTGCTATATAAGCTCTGACCACCATCTTAGGGTGTGGATTTTTCTGTTTCCTTCCCAGGGACAGCATGCTTTAGTTGTCCCCTGATTTTTCTGATGTTTAAGTTTTAATGTCTCCGTTGAGCTTATTATATTTGGAAGATAGTTTCTGTGCAACCTCCCTATCCTTTTTTTCCTGTTTTATCAATTGACTATTTTAGTTTTTAGTACTCATTAATTAGGGATCTGGTTTAGTTATTTGCTGCTCTAACATTAAAGGGAGAGGTTGCTTCTCTTAGAAGGAACCGCGGATCATCAGTATCCAGAAGAGATGACTTACAGCCATCCAACGGAGAAGGAGGAGAGAGGGGAGAAAGGAGTTGGAGTGGACCTTCCTAGGGCCCAGGATAATCTGCTAAAGATTCGGGAGAAGAGGAGTAACTGCAATATCTCTCTGATTCTTAGTCCTGGGGGAATTCTGCGCTACTGTGGAGCGCAGAATTTGCGCAGAATTCCCCCCTGCGCAGAATTGCCATTTTCTTCGCAGAATGTTGGTGTGTGTATGTGTACTAGAGAGAGGGAGGGGCAGAGGGAGCCTGTGTCAGGGGCAGTATTGAGAACGGGGTCAAATTCTGGGACTGGCGATAGAGTGGAAGGGGTTGAGCCTAGAGGTGGAGGGGATAGATATTGGCAGGTGGAGGAGTTGGGGCCAGAGAGGGCAAAGTGGCCAGGGGAGTAGGGAGAGCGAGTGGAAGGGACACTCTTACAGTGAATTTCTAGGGAAATTCTGCTCAAAATATTTTAAATTCTGCATCTCTAAGTAATAACATTTTTCTGTATTAATTTAAAATGTAATTACTTAAAGACTATTAATATATACTGGCTCAAAAAACCTCAAACTTACAACACCAAAAAATTAATTTCGTTATGACTTGAGGTAAACTGCAAAATAGCAGATGTGTTTTTCTAGTTTCCTTTAAATATAATTAAAAAGACAACCAAGAGAGAGTGGTATCAGAAAGTTGTAAGTGTTTGCAGTCTCATGAGCTCTTGCCCTTACAGGGCTACAGCCCCTCTCTTGGCTCCAACACCAATTATCACGTCATTTACCTGCTCTCTGAGGGTTTGTCAATTATTTTTTTGTTTTTAAAGTGCAAAAATGCCTCCCTGAAATCACCCGTATTTTTCATATAACATACACCATCCAATCATTAAAACATTATTTCATCGCTTCAATCGTGCTTATCTCTTGACTGTGTTTCTTCACTGCTTCACCCAGGTAAATCGCCCAAATCGCCCGACATTGGCAATGTTTCGGCGCGCTCCTCGCGCCTGCTTCAGGGGCTATGGTTCCTTCACAAATACTTCTAAGAAAAAACATAGATCCATAAATACCTATAAAACAATTTTTTGTATTCTACTCAACTAATGCATTGCGACTTACGATTCAGTATATCATGAGTTGTTCTTACGGCTTTATCATTCAAAAATGGCGCTCAAACGCCACTCTTCCGTCTCTACCGGATATCAGCTGTTTTATACTCAAATCTTGAATGTAAAACCAACCTATCAGCTACAAGTAGACCGCCCAGTCAACCTCCTTGTTAAGCCCCGCGGGGGCAATTGTATTCAATTTAAAAATCCACCTTTGTTCCCGCTGAAGTAAACAAAGATTTAAATCCCCTCCTCGCTCATCTTGCTCAATACAATCCAAAACAGTGCTATGTAAACTCTCAAAATCGTGGGATTGTTCAGCGCAGTGCTGTACTAAAGGGGCTTCCATCCTGCCCCGTTTCATTGCACTCTTGTGCTCAATTAATCGTGTTTTTAATGCTCTCGTGGTTTTACCCACGTATATGAGCCCACAAGGACACCAAATGGCGTATATTACGTTTCGTGAAACACAAGTAGTTGCTCTAATTGGTTTGAATTTTTTTAATTTTTCCAAAGGAATGTCTGTGTTAGAGTGAGCAAGTGGAACATTGCACAAGACCCACACGGGAAATGTCCCTTCACTTCCTCGGATCTGTTTACTTTAGCTTTAAAATGTGATCTAACCACCTGATCCTTAATACTCATTCCTCTTTTAAACGCTATTAGAGGCTGTGCTTCAAATACTTTATGAACCTGTAATACATTCCAATGACGCCTAATGCTCCGCACTATCCCATTCACTCCCAAAGAGTATGGTAATACACATGTCAACTTATTGCTTATTGGTTTTTGCCTCGGTTGTAATAATTGTTCTCTGTGATTCCATCTTGCTCGCTTGCAGGCTTTTCGTATTACCCCTGATGGATAACCCCTATCTATAAATCTCTGGCTCATCTCTCTCGCTTTAAGTTTATACTCTTGAGTTGTTGAACATAATTTCCTGAGCCTCAGGAATTGACCAAAGGGGATACTATTACGTAAGGTTATGGGATGACAACTAGAATATTCTAGTATTGTATTTCGATCCGTTGGCTTCTGAAAAATCGTAAAGAGAAATTTTTCACCCTCCAGAGAGATCTTTATATCCAAAAAAGGAACTGAAACTTTATCATAATTATATGTAAATTGCAAAGCCTGCTCGCAAGAATTTAACCAAACCATAAATTCTTTAAAGAGGACCTCAGTCCCGTGCCACACTATGAAAATGTCGTCAATGAAACGGCACCATACTATGATGTTATTTTTATATGGAGAATTTTTTAACCAGCGTGCCTCAAAATGCACAAGAATACAGGGCACTACAGGAAATAAAAAAAGATTCATCTTTAGTGGTCAAAAGCGCCGACAAGGGTGGAGCAGTGGTAGTAATGAATCAGGATTTTTATAGAGAGGAAGCTCTGAGGCAGCTGGCGGATCATAAGTTTTATAAAAAATTAGAAGAAGATCCCACCAAGCAGTTGAAAGAGGTAATCGATGAATTGCTGGAAGATGCTCTATTACAGGGATGGATAACAAAGAGAGAACTTCGTTTTTTAAAGGTTGAACATCCTAGGGCACCGACTTTTTATCATCTTCCAAAAATCCATAAAAATTTGGTACACCCACCAGGGCATCCGATTATTTCCTCACGAGGTTCACTTTTGGAACCGCTCTCCCAATATGTCGACACGTTTTTGAGACCGCTTGTACCGACCTTGCCATCCTATGTACGGGATTCAGGAGAATTAATTCAGTTCTTGGAGACTTTAAATGTTCCTCCAGATGGAGTTCTTCTAGCGACAATAGACATTGTGTCTTTGTACACGAACATACCGCAGGATGCGGCACTAGAGGTACTTCATGATAGTCTATCAGCGCAGACAACATTGATTCGTCCTCCCGTAGCTTTCATTATAGAATTAGCCACTTTGGCATTGAAAAAAAACTTTTTTCTATTTGAGCAGAGTTACTATCAACAGGTGGGTGGTACAGCAATGGGGGCCACAATGGCCCCCAGTGTCGCTAACCTGTATGTAGGACATTTTGAGGCACGCTGGTTAAAAAATTCTCCATATAAAAATAACATCATAGTATGGCGCCGTTTCATCGACGACATTTTCATAGTGTGGCACGGGACTGAGGTCCTCTTTAAAGAATTTATGGTTTGGTTAAATTCTTGCGAGCAGGCTTTGCAATTTACATATAATTATGATAAAGTTTCAGTCCCTTTTTTGGATATAAAGATCTCTCTGGAGGGTGAAAAATTTCTCTTTACGATTTTTCAGAAGCCAACGGATCGAAATACAATACTAGAATATTCTAGTTGTCATCCCATAACCTTACGTAATAGTATCCCCTTTGGTCAATTCCTGAGGCTCAGGAAATTATGTTCAACAACTCAAGAGTATAAACTTAAAGCGAGAGAGATGAGCCAGAGATTTATAGATAGGGGTTATCCATCAGGGGTAATACGAAAAGCCTGCAAACGAGCAAGACGGAATCACAGAGAACAATTATTACAACCGAGGCAAAAACCAATAAGCAATAAGTTGACATGTGTATTACCATACTCTTTGGGAGTGAATGGGATAGTGCGGAGCATTAGGCGTCATTGGAATGTATTACAGGTTCATAAAGTATTTGAAGCACAGCCTCTAATAGCGTTTAAAAGAGGAATGAGTATTAAGGATCAGGTGGTTAGATCACATTTTAAAGCTAAAGTAAACAGATCCGAGGAAGTGAAGGGACATTTCCCATGTGGGTCTTGTGCAATGTGTCCACTTGCTCACTCTAACACAGACATTCCTTTGGAAAAATTAAAAAAATTCAAACCAATTAGAGCAACTACTTGTGTTTCACGAAACGTAATATATGCCATTTGGTGTCCTTGTGGGCTCATATACGTGGGTAAAACCACGAGAGCATTAAAAACACGATTAATTGAGCACAAGAGTGCAATGAAACGGGGCAGGATGGAAGCCCCTTTAGTACAGCACTGCGCTGAACAATCCCACGATTTTGAGAGTTTACATAGCACTGTTTTGGACTGTATTGAGCAAGATGAGCGAGGAGGGGATTTAAATCTTTGTTTACTTCAGCGGGAACAAAGGTGGATTTTTAAATTGAATACAATTGCCCCCGCGGGGCTTAACAAGGAGGTTGACTGGGCGGTCTACTTGTAGCTGATAGGTTGGTTTTACATTCAAGATTTGAGTATAAAACCGCTGATATCCGGTAGAGACGGAAGAGTGGCGTTTGAGCGCCATTTTGAATGATAAAGCCGTAAGAACAACTCATGATATACTGAATCGTAAGTCGCAATGCATTAGTTGAGTAGAATACAAAAAATTGTTTTATAGGTATTTATGGATCTATGTTTTTTCTTAGAAGTATTTGTGAAGGAACCATAGCCCCTGAAGCAGGCGCGAGGAGCGCGCCGAAACATTGCCAATGTCGGGCGATTTGGGCGATTTACCTGGGTGAAGCAGTGAAGAAACACAGTCAAGAGATAAGCACGATTGAAGCGATGAAATAATGTTTTAATGATTGGATGGTGTATGTTATATGAAAAATACGGGTGATTTCAGGGAGGCATTTTTGCACTTTAAAAACAAAAAAATAATTGACAAACCCTCACAGAGCAGGTAAATGACGTGATAATTGGTGTTGGAGCCAAGAGAGGGGCTGTAGCCCTGTAAGGGCAAGAGCTCATGAGACTGCAAACACTTACAACTTTCTGATACCACTCTCTCTTGGTTGTCTTTTTAATTATATTTAAAGGAAACTAGAAAGACACATCTGCTATTTTGCAGTTTACCTCAAGTCATAACGAAATTAATTTTTTGGTATTACTTAAAGACTGTCATGTAAATTGTGTTATTTTGGCCAATATAAAGTTTACAGAATTTTAAGTTTTTGTGCGCAGAATTTTTAATTTTTTTGCGCAGAATTCCCCCAGGAGTAGATACTAAAAAGGAAGAAGAGGAGGAGAACTTGTGCCAATTAGGTTCTGTGAGGAGAAGACTACACGTAGGAGATAAATGACTGTGTAAAATGGATTCCACCTTTAATACATCACCATCATTGGGAGGGAAGCTCTCACTTGCCCTATGACAATGGCACGGGAGGGGGGGGGGGGACTTCAGAATAAAACTGAATCAATTGACTTTACCATCTAAATTTTAACCAAGACTGTAAGAAGTCACAGCTTTATTTAAAGCACTCATAAAATTGCTAATGAAGCAAACTGCTGTAAAGAACATTTTCATCATTTCACTTTATATTGGTAAAAGAATTGTTGGAAACCAAATTCAGCTTCCAGTGTGCTTTTTTATTGCAGAGTGATTTGAGCACTCATCCGTGCTGAACACAGGAATTGGGAATTAAGTGTTGCAATGCAAAGGGCTTTGAAAGTTATCTTCAGCCCCACTCAGGGAACTCATGAAGGTTATGACATGTTAACAATGAGGGGAGTTTTACCATCTTAAACTGTATTTGAGAGATGGGCTCTGGTACCACTACCCTGAGTACAACCAGCACAGGGGTGACATATTTAGGGCCAGGTAAAGTGTGTTCTGAGTTAGAGTTAGCAGAGTAGGAAGGTGACAGGGACCCTGCTTAGAGGGGAGGGAAGCATGTGCTGGGTGGGAAGGGGGAGCACTCTGGAGAAGAGGCTGAGCTGGCCAGTCAGTAACAGGACCAGGAGGGGCCAGTGGTATCTGCCTGCACCTTCCAGTGCCCGTGCCTGAGCACCGCTGTGAGTGGGATCAGTTCTTTGTGCAGCAACCGCTCTCAGCAGGACCAAAATAGCATCATCAGGTCCGGGGGTTAGTGCAACAGAGAGACAGCAAAGCACCCAGTGTTTTGCGGAACTGTTGAGAGCCATAACCGAGACTTTCAGGCTCCACTTGTGTTGTAACTGCCTGTGTAAACTTTGTGTGCTGAATAAAGTTTGTTGGACCCTTCCTGCCTGTATCCTGCCATTGGCCTCAGGAGCAGGATTTACAAGAAGGAGAGCATTGAACGCCCATCCCCCCAAAACATGTTACCCCTCACTTCCACCAGTTAAAGATCAGTAAGTCTTTCGAATTAAGTGTGAAATATCCCAAATTGTGTGGTAGGTCCTCTAAAAACTTATCATTGCTTGGGATAATGTATGCATAAAAGGTTACTAGGATTTTACCCCATGGCATCATGATAATGACTACAAGACCCAGTACTTAATAATGGGTGGAAATTAAACTCTCAGAGGTAGATATGCAAATGCTACTTAGTCAGATAAGTCACTTATCCAGTTAACTTAGCTGCAAAGTAGCGATATTGAGCCTTATCCGGTTAGGTTAACTGGATAAGTTAGATATGGCCCATAGCAGGTCTAAAGTTAGCAGGATAAGCTTATCCAACTAACTTTAATACTTATCTGGTTATATTCAGCGGCATTGCAGTGCTGCTGCATATCCCATGTCAGTTAGCCGGATAAATCTTATCCGGTTAACTTACAAAGCCAGATAGCTTTAAATATTGGCCTCTCAATTTCCATCCCAGCCCCTCCAAAATGGTCTTAATTATCCACAGTTTGTTCTCAGCTGTCAGGATTTCTTGACTCGGGGTACGTCACCCCAGAAGCGGTACAGGACTGCAAGGCTGGATGCTGGTCAGGACTAGGGCCATTTTTCTGCCTAGCCAGCTCCCTCCCGCACAGGTTAAGCCCTTGAGTTCTGAGGACCAGTAGGTCTTTGCTGCAGCAGTACATCATGGCTAGTCTAAGCAGGCTGGTCAGACTGGAACAATGTTGTTGCACAGGCTGGGTAGTCTTGAGAAAGGCTTGGACAGGCTGGATAATTGGGAGCAAGGCTTGGACAGGCTGGTAGTCTGGAGCAAGGCTGAGCCTTGAGTAATGAGTACTGAGACAGGACACGGAACTGGGACTGAACACAGATACAGACAAGCTGGAACTGGGCAAGGACTAGAACTAGGTACAGGCTGTGGCATGATAATGCATAGGCAAGACAGGGAAAGGATACTAAGGCTAGGACTGGGCAGGACAGGACCAGACAAGGCAGACAAGGATAGGACTGGACAAGGACTAGACAAGACAAGACAAAACAAAGAACACAAAAGCCTGAATGCAGCGATATAGAAGGCCCGTAGGCTGCTAGGCATAAGGCCCAAAGGCCAGTAAGTAAGGAAAGGCTTGGAGAGGCCACAGAGCAAGAAGCAAGGTAAGGTCAGGCCGAAGGCCACAGGGCAAGGCAAAGCCTAAAGTAGACCACATAGAAAGGTAAGAAGTGGGAGCAGGCCCAGAGGCCACAGGGCAGGGTTAAAGATAGCAGAAGGTCCAAGGACCACAAGGCAAGGAACAAGAAGGCCTGGAGGCTGCAAGGCAATGCCCAGATAGGCCACAAGGTAAGGAACAGCAGCAGGTCAAAGACCCAAGGATGACTCCAAGAAAAGGCAAGGGTGAAGTGGCAAAGCTGGGTTACCTAGGACTGGAGCTTGGGTGTGGTGCAGGCAGTGAGGCTGCAGGCCAAACTCATATCCTCTACCCATTGATTCTATTCATTCACACACCCATAACCCCACCTACAAGGCTGGAGGCCGAGTTCGCTGAGGACTCCTGGTGGAGCGGAGACTGCAAGACAGGCTGAGTGAGGAGGCCATTGAGGAGATGGTTGGAGAGATTTGAACAGAGCTCACTGGAGGCCTCTGCAGGTGGGGAGGCATCATAGTAGTCAGAATCAGGGTATGATGAGGCTGCATAGCAGACAAAATCATAACAATAGCTGACCGTCATTCTGCCAGCTCATTATTCCAGGTGTTTGCTTTAATGTTTTCATGGGAACTAAGTTTACCTAGGTTTTGGATTTGGCGAAAGGAGTTCCAAGGTTTCTACTTCTATCTTTCCATAATTTAATTTAGTATATACTGCTCATCATTATCATGATGTTTGAAATGGTGTCATTACACAACTGCTGAGTGGGACGAATCAACGAGTAATCAATAGATTCCTTTGATGTGGTGATGTCAGGTGGCCTCTCCCCTCATTCCTCCCCCTGACAGATATAGTTTTGAGGTCTGTGCATGCCAATTATTTTACACTAATCTGTGACCTGCTCAGCTGTGAGAAAAATGTTTTTGGGTTCCATGTAAGTGAAGTGATAGAACTTGCTGTTCTCTTTTCTCCCCTGAATCAGGCAATGCTAAAAAAAAACAAACCACATCGGCCCATATCAGAAGCTACTCCCCATTATTCTCCCCTGGTTGGACCTGGGGCTCTACATTTGTATACATTTGAATCCTTGGGAGTTTGAGAGGAGACTGTGAAAGAGTTTTCTACAAAATTATGGATAAAAAATTCTTGGTGTGAACTCAAGGGAAATATAAATTGTCCTTTTCTGATACTGATTTTCTTTGGGGGGTGGGGGGATAAATGATTATATGTTTCTTTGACTGTTTTTATTGTATTATATATTAGGGGTTGGAAGAAGAAACATTTTGTTTCATTTTTTGAGAAGGGGGTTTCCCCCACAAATTTCATTTCATTTCATATTTAGTAAGTTTAAAAAAAATGAAAGAAACATTAAAAAGAAAAAAAAGAAATGGGTCCTCCCAAGGCCTGCTGTTCCCACCTCCCATCCCTTCCACCCGAAAAAATGCCAGGGCTAGGAGGGTGGGAAATCTGATGCTAAGGCCTAGGCCCAGGCCGAAACCCTACCCTTGCATAGGCCTAGGCCACGATAGGTCACCGCAACCTCGGCCTAGGCTGTATGCAAGACCCAGGCTTGGAGACTGGATCTCAATGCCTGGGCCTCAGCTTAGGCCAGGGCCCGCCGATGCCATGGCCCAGTCTGGTTATTGGATCCTGATGCCTGGGCCTTGGCCTGTAACCAGGCTTGATTCCAGGGCCTGCCCAGAGGCTGGGTTCCAACACCTGTTTCTCAGCCTAGGCCAAGGTCTGATGCTGGGGCTGGTCCAGAGGCCAGATCCTGATGCCGGGGCCTTGGCCTAGTGTCAGGTCCAGGACCAGAGCCCAGGCTTCAGAGGTCTTCTTCACAGGTCATGTCTCATTTTTTTTTCTTGAAATGACGCTGTCTACTGGGGACGTGCTAGAGTAAATGAATTCCTGTGCATCCTCCCCAGAGGAGGGTGCCATTTTGATGTATGGGACCCGGCTTCTGGACTGAACTGGGAGATCAGATCAGGTAAGTGAAAACATTTATGGAGCTCAGGCCTTTGCTCGAGTCTCGTCCAAGGCCCCGGCATTGGGCTAGGGCCTAGGCTGAGACCCCAGCATCACACTCGGGCATAGGTTGCAGCCCCTTCGTCAGACCATGGCCTATGCCTAGGCAAAGCCCAGGTCTCATGCCTGTGCCTAAGCCCTAGGCCGAGGTGCCAGATGTTGTGACACTTGTTCTAGTATTGTCCATTTGAGTTGAGAAAAAATATGTTGAGCTTGAATACAATGGTTAACAATAGGAGCTTCTGTATTGGCTGTCTTGATCCGACTCCTATGCTCACGTAAACGAATTTTGATTTGGCGACTGGTTCTACCTACGTAAATCAATGAACAAGGACACTGAATTAAATATATTACTGAAATGGATTCACAATTAGCATCATTTTTCTTTTTATAAAAAATTCTTCTATTTTTTTGGACATCAGACTGTCTTTCTTTAAAACATTTTTCAGTATGGATCAATACATTCGATCCAAATTTAAAATTTACTGTACAATCCAGTTCACAAAAAATTGATATATAAAGAAGGCAATACTTTACATACAAGAATGTATCGAAAGCCCATCGCCAGAAATAATTTGCTTAAATATAATAGCTTCCATCCTAGGGCTTTTAAAAATGGCCTCCCTACCAGTCAATTTTTTCAAGCTCGCAGACTTTGCTCAATAAAGGAAGAATTTAAAATTCAAGCATTTCAATTAGCATATAGATTTTTTAAACGAGGTTATCCCTACAATGTAGTATACAAGGCATATAAAAGAGCAAATTTTTCTCCACGCACTGCCTTATTGCAATATCAAACAAGGTCTCCGCCTACAGCTGACATTTGCGTGTTGCAACACAGTGATAAATCTCATCTGATTGCGAACAGTATTCGCAATCATTGGCATGTGTTACAACTTCATTCCATTTTTTCAGATGCTCCGATATTTTCATTTCAAAGGAGCAAAAATATTCGGGACTATGTTGTTCAAGCATCATTGTCCACCCCGATTCCTCAGTCTTTTGAAGGAATTCACCGTCAATGTGGAAGATGTGACATGTGTTCCACCACTTTAGTGGCAACATCCTTTCACAAAAACAACTTATAAAAAGAAAAATGATACTAATTGTGAATCCATTTCAGTAATATATTTAATTCAGTGCCCTTGTTCATTGATTTACGTAAGTAGAACCAGTCGCCAAATCAAAATTCGTTTACGTTAGCATAGGAGTCGGATCAAGTCAGCCAATACAGAAGCTCCTATTGTTAACCATTGTATTCAAGCTCAACATACTTTTTCTCAACTCAAATGGACAATACTAGAACAAGTGTCACAACATCTCGTGGCTGTGATACACACCGTCAATTAAATTATCGGGAACAATGGTGGATTTTCACTCTTTCTGCACAAGCACCCAAAGGCTTAAACAAAAGCATTGAATGGTCAACATTGTTGTGAATTTCTATTGGAGGTACCCATTCTGCTTCCACCTCATTGGTCAGTTTTATATCTGCCAGTCAGTTTAAACTGAGTCAGAAAAATGGCGGATCTTAGCTCTGGTAAAGCCGAAGTTCAATAGCGGCTGAGAAACGAGTCCTGACACTTACAAACGTATGTAATTGAGTAACTTTAAAAAATTGTATTTTTTAATTTGAGAAATTCATGCAGCAACATGTATTTTTGTTTCGTAGAGCATAATTTAAAAGCCACCCCTGAAGAAGTGTACGAAACACGAGCCGTGTCGGGTTGGACGATTCAGAAGTGCTGCTTTCTCTTTAAGAACATAAGAAAATGCCATACTGGGTCAGACCAAGGGTCCATCAAGCCCAGCATCCTGTTTCCAACAGTGACCAGTACCTTTAAGTGCCAGTACCTTTAAGAAGTTAAAAATCTTTAAAAGTTAAAATTATTATAAGCTATTTAAAAATGCTCAAGATTATATCAACTTGGAAACCAATGATTACAATTTGACAGCCTGTTACCAACAACCAGGTCGAAACTTAACGCTTAAAAACCAAGCCAAAACACACAAAGAAAAAGAAAAAAATAAGCGTGGAAACCGCCAAAAAAAGTGGTGTTTATGGCTGGCTTGAAGTGAGTTAATGTCACCTGTTATGTGTAACGAGGGTTAAGTGGAACCTGGGTCGACCCCGCTTACCTTGAGTCTGGGAGGCACAGGAACAGAAGATCCTACAGTCCAGGTCGGAGACGGTGGCACGCAGAAGAATCCAAGGCTCAGTCCGGGTCAAGGCAGGCAGCAAACAGAATAATCCAAAGTAGCAGTCCAGGTCAAGGCAGGCAGCAAACAGAATAATCCAATGCTCAGTCCGGGTCAAGGCAGGCAGCAAACAGAATAAACCGATGAAAGAGTCCAGGTCGAGGCAGGCAGCAGACAGGAGTACCAGAGCAAACCAGATCCAGGAAACAGGGAGCAGACAGGAATCCAAAAAGGCAGACCAAGGTCAGGGCAGGCAGCAGGCAGAGGAATCCACGAAGCAGTCCGGGTCAAGAGCTGAGCGACAGGCAGGGCAGAGACAAAAAAAACTCACCAAAGCGCACTGTGGCCGAAGCGAAGGGCTCAGCAGGGAGCTCTGTTTAAATACAATCTATTCCCGCGCAAACCGCGACTGGCCGGCGTCTGACGTCAGGGGGCGTGTCCATGGCGCGTAGTAGCGCGAGATTTGCCCGCGGCATCAGCCCTGACCACGGACGTTCCCGGAACACGTCGGGCCCGTGCAGAGGGAAGACGCGCCGCCGGCGCCACGGGAACAGCGGGAACGGAGGTAGAACCCCGCCGACCCCGGAGGACAGCCCTGCCGACCCGGGAAACGGTAACAGTACCCCCCCTGCAAGGGCCCCCTCCCCGCCTCTGCGGACCGGGCTTAAGAGGGAATCGAAGGTGAAAGCGCTGAAGCAATCGGGGAGCATGCACATGGCCCGCAGGTTCCCACGTGTTTTCTTCTGGACCAAAGTGTTTCCAAGAGATCAAATATTGTAACTGCCCCTTCACTTTCCTAGAATCCAGGATGTCCTGTACCTCAAATTGATCATCACTTTGAACTATCTTGGAATTGACCGTACGCCTCCTATGTGGCCAAGTCATGACAGCAGGTTTCAGTAAGGAGATATGGAAAGCATTGTGGATACGTAAGGACGGAGGCAAACGTAGTCTGTAGGAGACAGAGTTTATCCGTTTCTCAATGGGGAAAGGTCCAATGAAGCGAGGAGCAAATTTCGCGGAGGGTAAACGTAGTCGCAGATTGCGAGTGCTCAACCAGACGGAATCTCCAACCTGAAGAGAGGGAGCCATGCACCGTCCCTTATCCGCTTGGGTTTTCATCTTGGCCGCGTTCCGGAGCAACAAGGCCCTAGTCTCCGTCCAAAGACTGGACATGGATGTAATGGCAGCGTTGACCGCAGGACAGTTGGAGGACTCTTCAATAGGCAAAGGAAGACGAGGATGCCTACCAAACACCACAAAAAAAGGGGACTTCCCAGTGGCCTGAGACGGGAGATTGTTGTGGCACATTTCGGCCCAAACCAGAAGAGATGCCCAATTATCCTGTCTTTGATTAACGTAGGCACGCAGAAAAGTCTTTAAAGATTGATTCGTCCGTTCAGTGAGACCATTGGACTGGGGATGGTAGGCAGATGAGAAGGCAAGCTTGACCTGAAGAAGTTTGCATAAATTAGTCCAAAATGAGGCAGTAAACTGTACCCCCCTGTCAGAAACAATACTGATGGGAAGACCGTGAAAGCGGAAGATGTGTTGAATAAAAAGGCGGGCTAACTGGGAGGCAGAGGGTAGTCCAGGTAGGGGAATGAAATGCGCCATCCGGGAGAAACGGTCTACTACAACCCAAATAACAGTATTACCCTCAGAGACTGGCAGATCCGTAATGAAATCCGTAGCCACATGAGTCCACGGGGAAGCAGGAATGGGTAGAGGTTGCAACAAACCGAAGGGTTTTCGTCTGGGAGTCTTCTGTGCTGCACAAACGGGACAGGAATCCACATACCGTTTGACATCCTTCTCCCAGCGAGGCCACCAATAGTGTCGGGAGAGGAGATGCTTGGTCCGGGCAATCCCGGGATGACCAGCTAAACGGGCATCGTGAGCCCAGTGAAGGACCCGGGGGCGCAGGCGTTTAGGAACCACGGTCCTCCCCAACGGGACAGTAAAGGTGGCGGCTATCTGAACGCGAGCTGGATCTATGATATAGCGAGGCGGGTCCGGAGTCTCATCCAGATCAAAACTGCGGGAGAGCGCGTCGGCCCGAACATTCTTGGAGGCCGGTCGAAAATGGAGGACAAAATCGAAACGGCTGAAGAAAAGCGCCCATCTGGCCTGTCGTGGGTTCAGGCGCTGAGCCGTAGCCAGATACGCCAGATTTTTGTGATCCGTGTAGATCGTAACTGTGTGCCGAGCGCCCTCTAGAAGATGACGCCATTCTTCCAGAGCTAGCTTAATGGCGAGAAGCTCACGATCCCCGATGGTGTAGTTCTTCTCTGCAGGGGAAAATTTCTTGGAGAAGAACGCGCAGGTCATCAAGCGGTTGTCGTCGGCTGCTTGCAGAAGAACCGCCCCGACCCCTACTGCGGAAGCATCGACCTCTAGAATAAATGGCCTGGTGGAGTCGGGGCGCCGGAGGCATAAATCCTTAGTGAATTCGTGCTTGAGTTGAAGAAAGGCCTGTACTGCTGCAGCCGGCCACGTATGTGTCGGAGCTCCCTTTTTGGTAAGCATCGTGAGGGGGGCAACCAACGAAGAAAAGTTGGGGATAAACTGTCTGTAATAATTAGAAAAGCCCAAGAACCGTTGTAAGGCTTTCAAGCCCACAGGTTGAGGCCAAGTCAGAATGGCCTTCAGTTTATCGGGGTCCATGGATAGTCCTTTATTGGAGATGATATATCCCAGAAATGATAACTCGGGTACATGAAAAACACATTTCTCTAATTTAGCGAACAATTTATTGTCACGAAGACGTTGAAGCACCTGTCGAACATGAAGTAGATGTTGTTGCGAGGTCTCCGAAAAAATGAGAATGTCATCTAAGTAAACAATGACATGTGAGTACAACATATCCCGAAAAATGTCATTGATCATATCCTGAAAAACGGCTGGAGCGTTACATAAGCCAAACGGCATAACCCTGTATTCGTAGTGGCCGTCATGGGTGTTAAACGCCGTCTTCCATTCATCCCCTTCGCGAATTCTTATCAGGTTGTAAGCCCCACGTAAGTCCAGTTTAGAAAAAATTTGGGCTCCTTTAATGCGATCGAATAATTCAGAAATAAGCGGAATTGGATACTTATTCTTCCTCGTGATACTATTGAGACCTCGATAGTCGATGCAGGGTCGTAACGACCCATCCTTCTTTTTGACAAAAAAGAACCCTGCTCCAGCAGGAGATGTAGATGGTCGAATAAACCCATTAGCTAAATTGTCCTTGATGTATTGCCGTAATGCCTCGGATTCCGGCTCTGACAGTGCATAAATCCTCCCTCTGGGTGGAATCTTGTCCGGAAGAAGATCTATGGCGCAATCATACGGTCTGTGAGGTGGCAGGGTCTCAGCTCGTTGTTTACTGAACACATCCTGGAAATCTTGATAGGGAGCAGGAATATTAGGAGAGAGTTGCGTAGTCTGGATGGAGGTTCTGTGGATAGACGTTAAACAGTTCTGAAAGCAAAAAGGACTCCAAGAGGTGAGTTGCAACGAAGCCCAGTCCACCAGGGGTTGATGAGTCCGTAACCAGGGTAGACCTAAAATGATTTGATTGACAGAAGATGGAAGTACATATAGCTGGATGCGTTCTTGATGCAAAACGCCAGTGGTAAGTAAAATGGGTTCGGTGATGTAGCAGATTCGCATACCTACAGAATGCCCGGAGACTGAAGTAACAGAGAGGGAAATGTCTAGAGGCTTGACCGGAATCTGGTAAGACTTAACCATTTGCTCCTGAATAAAATTACCTGCTGCTCCTGAATCAATGAATGCCTGGGCCGAATGTACTTGCTCATTAAATGAAATGGTAACAGGAAGGAGTAGTTGTGGAGAGGAGCCAGTGGGACCCAGGGAGGCCTCTCCAACCCGTCCTAGGTCCGAGAGTTTCCCGCCTTGTTGGGACATTTATTGACGAAATGGCCGGCGCCCGCACAATAGAGGCAGAGATTCTTGGTTCTCCTTCTGTGACGTTCCTCCGGCGTGAGGCGAACCCTATCAATCTGCATGGGTTCCTCAGTACAGCTCGAAGCCGCTGCAGCAGGTTGAACCGAAAGCGGCTGCTGAAAAGTGGGGGCTAGGCGAAAGGTCCTTCGGGAAGCAGCTCGCTCACGTGTTCTTTCCTGGAAACGCAAATCTAGTCGGATAGCCAGACGAATTAATCCCTCCAAGGTTTCAGGAGGGTCTCTGCCAGCAAGCTCATCCTTAATGTTCTCTGCTAGACCTTGTCGAAAAATTGCCAACAAACTATCCTCTCCCCAAGCGAGTTCAGAGGCTAATGTCCGGAACTGGATGGCGTATTCACCCACAGATCGAGATCCTTGCCTGATGTGAAGTAATTCATTAGCTGCTGAGTTAGAACGTCCGGGTTCGTCAAAAATAAGGCGAAATTCTTTTAAGAATCGCTCCAGGTTAGAGAGAAGGGGATCATCCCTCTCCCAAAGCGGAGAAGCCCAAGCCAGGGCGGGTCCCTCCAACAAGGAAAGAATAAAGGTAGTCCTGGTTTTGTCGTTGGGAAAGGAAGTGGGCTGTAATGAGAAGTGCATTCGACACTGATTAATGAATCCTCGACACAGTGTGGCAGTGCCATTAAAGCGAGGCGGAGGAGGAATCCGAATAGGTGTAGGACTTGCTGCAGTACTGGTTATAGGAATAGCCGGGGTATGGGCTAACGCATCCATTCGGGCCACCAGCCGATCTAAGACCCCTGTAACTTGGTCCAGTACCCCTTGCTGCTGTTGAATTCGGTTGGCCATCCCGGGAATTGCCTGGAGTGCGGCCAAGTCGACTGGTTCCATGGCTTCGGCCAACTGTAACGAGGGTTAAGTGGAACCTGGGTCGACCCCGCTTACCTTGAGTCTGGGAGGCACAGGAACAGAAGATCCTACAGTCCAGGTCGGAGACGGTGGCACGCAGAAGAATCCAAGGCTCAGTCCGGGTCAAGGCAGGCAGCAAACAGAATAATCCAAAGTAGCAGTCCAGGTCAAGGCAGGCAGCAAACAGAATAATCCAATGCTCAGTCCGGGTCAAGGCAGGCAGCAAACAGAATAAACCGATGAAAGAGTCCAGGTCGAGGCAGGCAGCAGACAGGAGTACCAGAGCAAACCAGATCCAGGAAACAGGGAGCAGACAGGAATCCAAAAAGGCAGACCAAGGTCAGGGCAGGCAGCAGGCAGAGGAATCCACGAAGCAGTCCGGGTCAAGAGCTGAGCGACAGGCAGGGCAGAGACAAAAAAAACTCACCAAAGCGCACTGTGGCCGAAGCGAAGGGCTCAGCAGGGAGCTCTGTTTAAATACAATCTATTCCCGCGCAAACCGCGACTGGCCGGCGTCTGACGTCAGGGGGCGTGTCCATGGCGCGTAGTAGCGCGAGATTTGCCCGCGGCATCAGCCCTGACCACGGACGTTCCCGGAACACGTCGGGCCCGTGCAGAGGGAAGACGCGCCGCCGGCGCCACGGGAACAGCGGGAACGGAGGTAGAACCCCGCCGACCCCGGAGGACAGCCCTGCCGACCCGGGAAACGGTAACATTATGAGGTTTTCCAAGTTTTTTCAATAAGAGCATGCATGTCTTTATCACATCAGCTTTCAAGTTATGATGTTTAAACATTGTCATATTTATTTAGACATTTTATATACCATTGTTCCATATAAAAATCTCAATGGTTTACAAAGTGACATTCATATTTATAACTCAACAAATAAAGTCATTCCTCAAAATGTTTGAGGGTCCTAACACCTGCAGTAACACCATAATGCATGTGTTATTTTTCACAGCGAAACAGAATTTGCAAGAAATATCTGGAATCCCATTTGAGAGAGAGAGAGAGAGAACTTCTAGGGTGGGACACATTTTTGTCATCTATTTATACCACTATAGGTGGCTCATCTAGTAACACAAGGTGAGGTTTTGAAGGGGGTCTAGGGTTGGGGGGGGGCAGTTTTACATGCACAGTAGACATCAGTGAAGTTTTGATGTGATTTGGAATGAGGAAAGATACTGAAAGATAAGATTTCTACTATGAACTCTCACCCTAGTTTGATGCATTCTCTACCTGGGTGCTATCAAGCTAGGGTGAGAGAACATTGTAGAAATCTCATCTTTGTGTACCTTTCCTCATTCCAAACTACATTCAATTTTCACTGATGTGTACCGTGCTGTTCGTACATTTGACTGTGCATGTAAAACTGTCCCCTAAACTCTAGACCACCACCAACAAAACCTCATCTTAGGTTACTAGATGACCCCCTTATAGTGGTATAAATAGATGACTAATATGAGATGCTTATAAAGAGTCTCTCTCTCTCTCTCTCTCTCTATGGTAACTAAAAAATTACCCTAACCATGCCCCTTCTTCATTGTGGGCAAAATGATGAATCTAGGAGAAAAATGGTTACAGGGGAGATATCCATAGGCAGGTATTAATATCTATCAAGATAAGTTTTCTAGTACATATTAAATTAAGAACATAAGAACAATCCATACTGGGTCAGGCCAAGGGTCTATCAAACCCAGCATGGATTGGCCACTGTTTCCAACAGTGGCCAATCCAGGCCATAAGAACCTGGCAAGTACCCAAAAACTAAGTCTATTCCATGTTACCGTTGCTAATGGCAGTGCCTATTCTCTAAGTGAACTTAATAGCAGGTAATGGACTTCTCCTCCAAGAACTTATCCAATCCTTTTTTAAACAAGGCTATACTAACTGCACTAACCACATCCTCTGGCAACAAATTCCAGAGTTTAATTGTGCGTTGAGTGAAAAAGAACTTTCTCCGATTAGTCTTAAATGTGCCACATGCAAACTTCATGGAATGCCCCCTAGTCCTTCTATTATCTGAAAGAGTAAATAACCAATTCACATCTACCCGTTCTAGACCTCTCATGATTTTAAACACCTCTATCATATCACCCCTCAGCCGTCTCTTCTCCAAGCTAAAAAGTCCTAACCACTTTAGTCTTTCCTCATAGGGGAGCTGTTCCATTCCCCTTATCATTTTGGTCGCCCTTCTCTGTACCTTCTCCATCGCAATTATATCTTTTTTGAGATGCGACGACCAGAATTGTACACAGTATTCAAGGTGCGGTCTCACCATGGAGCGATACAGAGGCATTATGACATATTCTGTTTTATTCACCATTCCCTTTCTAATAATTCCCAACATTCTGTTTGCTTTTTTGACTGCCGCAGCACACTGAACCGATGATTTCAATGTGTTATCCACTATGATGCCTAGATCTCTTTCTTGGGTGGTAGCACCTAATATGGAACCTAAAATTGTGTAACTATAGCATGGGTTATTTTTCCCTATATGCATCACCTTGCACTTATCCACATTAAATTTCATCTGCCATTTCGATGCCCAATTTTCCAGTCTCACAAGGTCTTCCTGCAATTTATCACAATCTGCTTGTGAGTTAACTATTCTGAACAATTTTGTATCATCTGCAAATTTGATTACCTCACTCGTCATATTTCTTTCCAGATCATTTATAAATATATTGAAAAGTAAGGGTCTCAATACAGATCCCTGAGGCACTCCACTGCCCACTCCCTTCCACTGAGAAAATTGTCCATTTAATCCTACTCTCTGTTTCCTGTCTTTTAGCCAGTTTGCAATCCACGAAAGGACATTGCCACCTATCCCATGACTTTTTACTTTTCCTAGAAGCCTCTCATGAGGAACTTTGTCAAACGCCTTCTGAAAATCCAAGTACACTACCGGTTCACCTTTATCCACATGTTTATTAACCCCTTCAAAAAAATGAAGCAGATTTGTTAGGTAAGACTTCCCTTGGGCAAATCCATGTTGACTGTGTTCCATTAAATCATGTCTTTCTGTATTGTACATATTACCTAACTTTGTACAGCGGCGCTTCTCTGCAGATATTTGGACACAAGGATATTTACAAATAATTTAGTTGAGGCAAATATAAATTTAATATTGCATATCCTTGGGAGATACAGACTGCAGACCTTCAATACAGAGAAAGCTCTACAGCCTGTGTCTCTCAGTATCTTGTAAAAAGCTATATTATATAGATTCAAACTGCTAAATGCTTGTGACGAGGATCACTTACGCAATATGACAGTGTAATAAGCTGACCTTCTCTAGCCTGAGAAATCCCCACCCACCTTAAAAGTTCCTTTGTTTTAGCTTTGCTTTTGATGTCTCTTCTTCAGAAGATTCTTTGCTCTGTCAATAGATCAATCATTTCATCTCCAAGGGCAGGGAGAAACTCTGATTTCAGTTGGAGTCTCTTAGAGCCAGATAAGCAAAAGAATGCAGTTTCAGCCATCTGCCATCGATAACCTCCTGACCTTTAATTATAGGCTTTGCAGAGCCTACAGATCTTCCAGATATCTTCCAAATTCTTGAGTCTGAGGTCAACTGAACCAGCAGGTTCAGTTAAGGCAGACAGCAAAGGACTCTGGGACAAGCTGAGTGAGCCAAAGACCTGAACCAAAATCTTATGTTACGCTGCCATATATCAGTATGCTGTACGATTTTGATCTTGAGAATAGTTTCCACTATTTTTCCCGGCACTGAAGTCAGGCTCACTGGACTATAGTTACCCGGATCACCCTTGGAGCCTTTTTTAAATATTGGGGTTACATTGGCCACCCTCCAGTCTTCAGGTACAATGGATGATTTTAATGATAGGTTACAAATTTTAACTAATAGATCAGAAATTTCACTTTTGAGTTCCTTCAGTACCCTAGGATGCATGCCATCCGTTCCAGGTGATTTGCTACTCTTTTTAGTTTGTCAATCTGGCCTACTACATCTTCCAGGTTCACAGTGATTTCGTTCAGTTTGTCTGACTCATCACCCCTGAAAACCATCTCCGGAACTGGTATCTCCCCAACATCCTCATTAGTATACAAGGAGGCAAAGAATTAATTTAGTCTTTCTGCAATGGCCTTATCTTCCCTAAGAGCCCCTTTAACCCCTCGGTCATCTAATGTTCCAACCGACTCCCTCACAGGTTTCTTGCTTTGGATATATTTTTTAAAGTTTTTATTATGAGTTTTTGCCTCTATGGCCAACTTCATTTCAAATTTTCTCTTTGCCTGTTTTACACTTAACTTGAAAATGCTTATGTTTTATCCTATTTTCTTCAGATGGATCCCTGTTCCAATTTTTGAAGGATTTGTTTTGGCTAAAATAGCCTCTTTCACCTCACCTTTTAACCATGACGGTAATCGTTTTGCCTTCCTTCCACCTTTCTTAATGCGTGGAATATATATGGACTGCGTCTCTAGGATTGTATTTTTAAACAATGTCCAAGCCTTTTGAACACTTTTAACCTTTGCAGCTGTACCTTTCAGTTTTTTTCTGACTATTTTCCTCATTTTATCAAAGTTTCCCTTTTGAAAGTTTAGCGCAAGAACCGTGGATTTGCTTACTGTCCCCCTTCCAGTCATTAATTCAAATTTGATCATATTATGATCACTATTGCCAAGTGGCCCCACCACCATTACCTCTCTTGCCAAATTCTGTGCTCCACTGAGAATTAGATCTAAAATTGCTCCCTCTCTTGTCAGTTCCTGAACCAATTGCTCCATAAAAATGTCATTTATTCTATCCAGGAACTTTATATCTCTAGCATGTACCGAAGATACATTTACCCAGTCAATATTGGGGTAATTGAAGTCTCCCATTATTACCGCACTACCAATTTGGTTTGCTTCCCTAATTTCTCTTAGCATTTCACTGTCAGTCTCACCATCTTGACCAGGTGGACGGTAGTATACTCCTATCACTATAGTCTTCCCCAACACACAAGGGCTTTCTACCCATAAAGTTTCAATTGTGCATTTATTCTCATACAGGATGTTTATCCTGTTGGACTTTATATGGCATAAAGTACCACACCGCCTCCTGGGTGCTCCTCTCTGTCATTGCGATATAATTTGTACCCTGGTATAGCACTGTCCCATTGCTTATCCTCCTTCCACCATGTCTCTGAGATGCCAATTAAGTCTATGTCATCATTCACTGCTATACATTCTAATTCTTCCATCTTACTTCTTAGACTTCTGGCATTAGCATACAAACATTTCAAAGTTTGTTTTTTGTTTGTATTTTCATTCTGCTTTTTAATTGATAGGGATAAGTTAGAATTTTTTAGCTCAGGTGAGTTTTTAGTTACAGGCACTTGGACTACTTTTCTTATTATTGATCTGGTGCATATGAGAAAGAGTACACATAATTAAAACAAAATGATAATTTTCACATCTTAGTCAGTGGATTGTTTTGAGAATCTTGCATTCTCTCGTTCGATTTATTCTTCATGATTCTATTATTATCTTTTGTCCTTCTTGTCTTTGTGGCTCTGTATATTCCGATGATTATTTAAGTTAAATTATATGCGTTTTTGAATAGCCATGCTTTTAATTCACTTTTAAATCTTTTTCTATCTGGTAAAATACATAACGTTTCAGGCATAGAATTTCAGAATTTTGGACCTGCTATGGAAAACACTCGATCTCTTATTTGTGTCAGATGTGTGTATTCTGTTGTGGGAATAGTCAACAATCCGTTATTTTGAGATCTTAATGTTCGCTGAGGCTTGTAAGGTTGAAGTGTCACACCTAACAAACAGGTGTTATTGGAATGAATGATGTTGAAAATTAACATTAATACTTTATAGTAGATTCTGGATGGTACTGGTAACCAATGTAGTGACATCAGCGAGGGTGTAATATGGTCATATTTCCTAGATCCTAGTAATAGTCTTGCTGCAGCATTTTGTAATAGTTGTGGTTTTAAGTGACATGCTGGAAGACCTAGTAGTAAAGAGTTACAGTAGTCAAGGTTTGAGATTAGTTTGCAATACAGTACGGAAGTCCATAAAGGATAATATGTGATAATATGTGATCTTCTTTTTGGGGAGAATATACGATAAAAAGCCCTATTAACAATTTTGTTTGGTTTTTTTGTTTGTTGCTTCCTTGTCTCCACCCATTTTCAGCAGTTCTGTGATTGGTCATAAAAAAGGGCTCATCATTTGATTGACACCTGACCTATCAGCCGCCTCCTTTACCCACAAAAAGCAGATCAAGCATCTAAAACTCAACAGCTATGGGAGGGTCTTGCCTTCATCAGCATAACCTCTTTCCATCCAGATGTGCCCCTCTGTGTTTGTCTTTACTGCTCATATGCCCTGCTAATGCATATCATAAGCCCATGATTATTTTAAAGGAGAATTTTAATAAAGGTATGGCTCTCGTCTCTCTGTGCTCTCTGAAACCTTTGATTGCTGGGAGACCTAAGGTATGAAAAGATTAATTTGTTCTGAAATACTCTGTAATTTTCACTTTGCAGCTTGCATTATTTACAGTATTTGGCTGCTGGGGCCAGCTGCTTGCATGCTCATAACGTAAGGCTTCTGTGATTTTCTCCATAAAAAGCGCAACTAATCAGAAACCTGAGAAGTGATTCACCATAATAAAAATCCAGTGGAGCCTGATAGTTTTGCAAGCACTTTTGTTTATTTTTCAGGCTGCCTTACCGAGCTTTGAAAGAAGCAGATTTTTGCCCAATAACACAGAGATCCATACTGAGTAAGCTGGAGAACAGAAACTGTTACGTTTGCGGCTCGTGGAGCCTACCCACGAGCCATGTGCTGAGAAGGGGGGTGTTTAGTGTGCCCTTGGGCCTCAACCCGACCCCAGACGAATCCAGGGCCGAGCCGAGGGTTGACGGCATGCTCCAGCATGGCTGAACACAGTCTTACCCTCTGCCAGGCCTGCAAGCTCCCAGAGCCAACAACATGTGATGTTGGTAGGGGAACGGTCCTCCGACTGTTCCGAGCCCTTTCGGACCTGCCGCTTGATCGGCATTGGAGCAGCAGGCCTGGCCTGAGGTTGAGGGCAGACGGAGGCCTTGACACGTAGACAGGACTATGACTGGTGCGACGGCATCTTGGACAAGACTGAGCTGATGCGACGGCATCACAAGCATGACGAGGAACTTGATCCAAACAGGACAAGACATAAGGCAGGAGGACATTGGCACTGTCTCTCAGGGCGCTCTACACAGCCCACCTTCACGGGCGGACCCAATGGGCTGGTCACGGACCACCCTGTCCCACTACCGGGAACGGGACGAGCACAGGGCAGATCCAGGCAAGGAGGAACTCCAAAGACGAAGCCGGTGTCATCCAAAGCTTCCTCCAAGGCTGGCGGGAACAGACGCTCCAGGACGCAGGGACGGGTCCCACCTGTTGGCCACTCCTAGGCCCAACAGGTCAGAAGGCCCGGAGCTCATGACAAAGTCGCAGGGAAGAACATCCTGGCAGGCAGACACAAAAGGATGAGGAAGATCATGGCGGAACATCAGGACATGGTCAGGGACCTCAGGCAAAACATCAAGACACGAAGATGTAGTATAAAAGCAGACGAGACGAGGAGCTCCACGAAGAACAGAAGACCTTATAAGGCTTTGGCAGGAAGGAGCCTCCAGAGGGAAGTCACGATGATGCAAGGCAAAGACAGACTGAAGTTGAAGTCCTTTTATAGGGCTGCAGACCGGCGACTCCCTGGGAGGAGTTTGGCAGGCCCACACCTAGCTGGCCCTATAACTACGGAGAAGTGCTGCGGGCCGGCCCCTAGGGGAAGGGCGTGGCTCACACCAGGAAGTCCATGCAAACACAAGCAGCCTCAGGCAGGCCCCAAGGACATCGAGGCCTCCCAGGCCCTGGAGCAAATCCTGGACAGTTCGCAGGCGAGACCCTGGTTTGGAGCGGCCTCCAGGAAGAGGTAAGGAGCCTCCCGTAGCACTGCTACAGGAGGGTTCATAACACCATGGAACTCACTCAACACTGCCGACCCGCCAGCTGCTCTCTCATGCAGCGGGACACCACCGGTTGCTCGCTCCACTACAGAACACTGCCAGCACTTCTCACCTCTGAGGCTCCTCTAGGCACCCGTGTGCCAGACTCTCCTTCCCTTAAAGGGCCTGCAGCGGAAAGTACCCATGGCGCCCCCTGATGACATCATCACCTCAGTCCTATAAAGGTCTTCCCAAGACATCATCTCTTCACCTTAGCAACAAGTTGCCTGCATATCCTGTGCAGTGTGAGCTGCTGCCTTGTCCTGCATTCCTGGTCCTGCATTCCTGGTCCTGTTTCTGTGTCTGCCTTGTCTCTCCAGCCCAGCCTGCCTCCTCCTTCCAGTCTCGTCTTATCCAGCCTCTGTCCTCCATCCTGCCCTGTCATGTCAGTCCTTCTTTTTGTCTCCAGCTCCTGCCTTTGGACTGACTACTGGATTTGATCTCAGTCTGGACTCTGACCATTCTTGCTTGCTGCTTGCCACTGACCCCAGCCTGGACCTTGACCCTTCTTGCCTGCTGTCTGCCTCGGATCCTAGCCTGACTCTGAACTATGGTCCTGACACTTCCTAAGAAACTCTCGCCTAACATCTGTTGGCCCCTGGAACCCAATGGCTCATCCCAAGGGGAAAGGGGTTGGTATATGTGAAGCTCCAGATCCATTTCTTCCTAGCCTAGGCCCGCCAGCTGAGGGCCCTCCCTGTACGTTGAGCCAATCCCTCCACAGCAACAAGGGTCCACGTATTGTACAGAAACGTTATCCAGGATAGCACCAACCTGATACTCAGCAGAACATACCCAAATAATGTTCTGCTGAATATATCCAGATAATGTGAATCAGTTATTTACTCTTTCGGATAATAGAAAGACTAGGGGCACTCCATGAAGTTAGCATGTGGCACATTTAAAACTAATTGGAGAAAGTTCTTTTTCACTCAACGCACAATTAAACTCTGGAATTTGTTGCCAGAGGATGTGGTTAGTGTAGTTGTGTTTAAAAAAGGATTGGATAAGTTCTTGGAGAAGTCCATTACCTGCTATTAATTAAGTTGACTTAGAAAATAACCACTGCTATTACTAGCAACAGTAGCATGGAATAGACTTAGTTTTTGGGTACTTGCCAGGTTCTTATGGCCTGGATTGGCCACTGTTGGAAACAGGATGCTGGGCTTGATAGACCCTTGGTCTGACCCAGTATGGCATGTTCTTATGTTCTTATAATGTTTATCTAGATAATTCTAGGGCAGGTATTTTTCAACTTGACTTACCAGGACAAAGTGACTCCCTACCCCCCCCCCCCCCCCCCCCCCAGAATGCCCCAACTCAGAGTTGCTCTGACAAAGTGAGGGGAAATATTCAAAGTTTGGGTTTTCTCTGAGTAACTCAAAAAGATACCTGGACAAACTCTTTGAATATTGACCTCCATGGTAGTTGATAGCAGAAACCTCCCCCCAAAACAATTAGCCCATCTATTCTGCTCAGTTATCTTAGCGTAGAAGCTTGACTGCTTGTAGGACATCATTGTCAGCTTTTGTTTGATTCCTCATAGGTTCTCCTTCACCATCCCGGATAGATGACCACACAAGATCCCATGCCTAATCTAATAGCTAGAACCCCTGCAGGGCCCACCAAGCTCCATAATGGATCCAAAGAGCTGCCAAACTAAAACAAACATCTTGCTAGGTCTGTGTGGCCTTGCTGGACAGTGCCCTGCATGGAAAATATTAAGCATTTATTTACTGGATTACCTCTGTTACCATCCGAGGTCAGCAAGGTCCCGAGTCCTCCTCAGTTTCGCCGCACGGTAGTGGCAGCCACAACAGCGTGCCTCGACGTGCTTTGGGCTCAGGCCCTGCCCCCTTTAAGCGCGTCAGTTCCCGGAAGTTCCTGCAATCACCTGGAAACTCTCTGCTATTTAAAGCCTTGAGCCCAGTACAGCATTGCCTCGGCTACAGGCTTGCTTGTGCTGGTGCTCTGTTTGGATTGAGTTGCCTCCTTGCCTGAACTGGTCTGTCCTCGGTTTTCCTGTCCTGATCTTGTTTCCATTGGATATTCTACCTTGCTGCCTGCCTATGACCCCGACCGGACTTGGACTCGCCTTTGCTCACTGCCTGACACGACTCTGGTCTGTTCACTGGACACTCTGCCTTGCTGCCTGCCTACGACCCGGACCGGACTTGGACTCGCCTTTGCTCGCTGCCTGACACGACTCTGGTCTGTTCACTGGACACTCTGCCTTGCTGCCTGCCTATGACCCGGACTGGACTTGGATTCACCTTTGCTTGCTGCCTGCCACGACTCTGGTCTGTTCTCTGGCTACTCTGCCTTGCTACCTACCTATGACCCGGACTGGACTTGGATTCACCTTTGCTTGCTGCCTGCCACGACTCTGGTCTGTTCTCTGGCTACTCTGCCTTGCTACCTGCCTATGACCCGGACTGGACTTGGATTCACCTTTGCTTGCTGCCTGCCACGACTCTGGTCTGTTCTCTGGTTACTCTGCCTTGCTACCTGCCTATGACCCGGACTGGACTTGGATTCACCTTTGCTCGCTGCCTGCCACGACTCTGGTCTGTTCTCTGGCTACTCTGCCTTGCTGCCTGCCTATGACCCGGACCGGACTTGGACCCGGCCTACGAACTGGTCTAGATTTAGATTACTCTGCCTGTACTTGATTATTTACTGGACTGTGTCTGGTTGCGTGGATACTACCTTCACCTGTTTCCTCGACTGATCCATCACGGCCTAAGGTAAGACTGTTGTCCACCAAGGATTCACAAATTCGCAACAACCTCCTGAGCAAAATGCCTGAATATGCACTCACTGTGTTTCCTGCTGGCACAATAACTGTGACACATTAGTCAATGACTCTGGTCCTGCAAAATCCCATGTAGCACCTGAGTTAGAAACTGCGCTCATGTTCACATTATGGGGCCGATGCAATAAATATGTGCAGAAAACCAGGTGCTCAGTGTTGAGCGCCTGTTTTCCTAACACGCGCCCAGCCACCTCTCCTGGGCTTGCGATCCAATAGTAAAATTGTGTGTGTGTGCGTGTGTGTGTGTGTATGTGTGTGTGTGTGTGTGGGGGGTGTCATGCTAAAAAGAAGGTGCTAGGGATAAATGTGCATCAATAGTGCTTCCTCGGAATCGGGTGCACAGGAGAGGTGGCTGTCAAGCTGGGTGGGAAAACAGACGCTCAATTTATGAGCGACCGTTTTCTCCTGCTACCGGCATATACACGCACAAGATACATGGCCTGGACTGTGTATTGGACGTCCAAAATTTTTTTTTTCAAATAATTTTTTTAAAAATAAATATTGCTTTATTTAGTTCCTCTTACATAGAATCGTTACAATACTATCAGGCGGAAATCCCAGAAATCAGGATTCTTTTTTTTCAACCTACCCTTGAGTGTGGCATACCTTTTCGCCAGCCCTGGGCTGGTGCAAAATTTGCCACATTGCAAGGGTGCATTGGCTGCCCGGAAAACGTATTGGATCGGGGGGTTAGCTAATAGCCTCATCTACATGTAGCTTCGCGAAGATTTGGATGCGCTAATCCCCTTATGGCATTGGGGATTATGGATGCGCGTCCAATCGCATGTTAGGCCGTGCACAGCAGCTAGCGCATGGAATTGAATCGGCCCCAATCCGAGCACCATCCGATTATAACATCCCTGCGCATTTATTAGCTAAGAGGTCTGCACACTAAAATCTGACTTAGATGATGAGGAAATAAAGAAGGAAATCTAAACGCCTCGTATAAAAATGAACCAATTAAAAAAGATATTTTTGCTAATGTGTGCTCATCCATCAGTTCTTCCTCCTACTGCCTTATTTCCTTAACTACAATTCCCTCACCCATGTCACCTATTTTTAATTCTGTCTTGCCATCAGCCATGTAGAACAAATTAAATCAATGCCCTAACAGCTGAAATGAGTTCAGCGGCATTTCTAATAGCTTTTTCCTATTTTTCCCCTTTGTATCACCAACTGTTAATTTAATAGATCTTGCAGGGGAATAAACATTATGCTCCAGTTGGCAGTAAATAGGCTAAGCTTTCAAAGACTCTGTTCCTTTATTGCTAAGTTAAAATATGTCAGATACTAGTTCTGGGAGAATATAAGCACACCATCATATCTGAGGAGTAAATAATTTTTTATATAAAGGGTAATATTTAAAGACACGGAAAAAAAATCACATTTTGCTTTGTCCTTGTTGCTTGGTCAGCAGAATTACATACCAAGGAAGAAGAGTTCCTTCATAGATGAGAAATGTCTGCTTGCTGCAGCTTTGAAGCTTCAGTCTCCACTCTACCACTCCTGTGACAGGATGCCCTGACAGCACAGATCTGACTCTACAGAGCAACATGGAAAGGGTATAGAGAAAGGGATACTCATCCACCATGGGGTAGTCAGATTTTGAGGTATAGGTTTGTTTGTGCACATTATTTTAATAAAGTAGCCAGATTAACATAAGAAGTTGCCATACTGAGTCAAACCAAGGGTCCATCAAGCCCAGCATTCTGTTTCCAACAGTGGCCAATCCAGGTTGCAAGTACCTGGCAAGTACCCAAACACTAAGCAGATCCCATGCTACTGATGCCAGCAATAGCAGTGGCTATTCTCTAAATCAACTTGATTAATAGCAGTTAATGGATTTCTCCTCCAAGAACTTACCCAAATCTTTTTTAAACCCAGCTACACTAATTGCTCTAACCACATCCTCTGGCAATAAATTCCAGAGCTAAATTGTGTGTTGAGTGAAAAAGAATTTTCTCTGATTAGTTTTAAATGAGCTACTTGCTAACTTCATGGAGTGCCCCCAGTCCTTCTATTATCTGAAAGAATATATAACCAATTCACATTTATCCATTCTAGACCTCTCATGATTTTACAGACCTCTATCATATCCCCCCTCAGCCGTCTCTTCTCCAAGCTGAACAACCCTAACCTCAAACTGCACATCTAAAATACATAGGGCTAGATTTTAAAAGCCCTATGTGCGTAAAAGGCCCGGCGACGCGAATAAAGCCCCGGGACACGTGTAAGTCCTGAGGCTCGCAAAAAGGGGTGTCTGGGGTGGGGGCGGGGCCAGAGGCCTCTGACACAGCAGCCATTACCACTGTGTCTGAGGATCGCGTGCTGGCAGGCTGCCCAGAGGCAGGCGCAAAAGGTAAGATATGTTACTATTTGTCTCACACAAAAGAGCCATTGTCTGCCTTTAAAGGTCCATGACCTGAATCCACAGTGGCGCAATAGGAGCATGTAACAAACTGCACATCTAAAACACATAGGGCTGGATTTTAAAAGCTCTGTGCACGTAAAAGGCCCGGCAACGCGCGTAAAGCCCCGGGATGCATGTAAGTCCCGGGGCTTGCAAAAAGGGGTAGTCCGGGGGCGGGGCCAGAGGCCTCCGACACAGCAGCCATTACTGCTGTGTCAGAGGATCGCATGCTGGCAGGCTGCCGGCGCACACAACTTGTGGAGGCAGACACAAAAGGTAAGATAAAAGTCAGGGGGGGTTAGAGTAGGGCTGGGGGGGGGGAAAGGTTAGGGGAAGGGAAGTTCTGCTCCGATTTCAGATTTGCACGCACCAACCCCCGATTTTATAACATGTACGCGCCTGCGCGCACATGTTATAAAATCACATGTCCATGTGTGCGCGCCGGGTAGCGCATGCACATGTCTTAAAATCTACCCTACAGTGCACTTACCTTTGGTTAGAACAGCAGGCTGTGAACCAGGGAAGCCAGGGTTCAAATCCCACTGCCACTCCACAAGTCACGTCATCCTTCATTGCCTCAGGTACAAACTTAGGGCCTGATTTACTAAAGCTTTTCTCCCCTTCTATGTTTATTGGCAGAGCGCTTAGTTAAATGAGGCCCCTAAATGATAAAGACATCTGGGACCAGAGAAATAACTACAGTGCCTGAATGTAATATGCTTTGAAGTGCCTGAAAAGTGCAATATAAATCAAATCAACATGAAAAAAACAGCCTCCAGCCAATTGACCATAGGTTTTTGCTTAAATGTGGTTTTTTTTTCCTGTAGCTAAATATTAAATATCTTTTTTGTGTTTTCTTCCTTTTTTTCTGCCATGTGCTTAGAAGCACTGAGATTCAGATGGAGTAGGACATGGAGTGTGAAAGTTATCCAGGTGAGTTTACCTGAACCTAAGAATTATGTAATTGCCAGACCTGGGTTGCTTCAGCAGAATATTCCCCAGGAAGGTGCTCCATGAAACAGATCTGGGTACAGCTACCCAGGTCATTTTAGGACAGTGACTTTTCTCACCAGGCTTACCCAGCTAAATTTATGTGAGTGGAGCCGAATATCAAGGCTAGCCTTGATGCCACCCAGAGCAAACCTATTGCAAGAACCCGCTGAATCCTGTAGCTGCCATCCCAAGCAAGCAGTCATTTGAGTTATCAGGATATTTATAAAGACCTTCGGTTTCAGCTTTGAGTTTTGCCAGGGATTGTTCAGTGCTTATTACAACAAAAGCAAAAATGATATTTAGCTGGAAAAAAAAAAGATTTATTTTTCTCACTGACAAATTCCTGGGAAAAGTAAACTGACAATGAACGCTCCTCGGTGTTTACAATGAACAAGCACAAGATGAATTAAGCATATACTGGCTCTGCAACACAGGAACATTTATCCCAGTGCTTATTTATCGTGCAGGACTGAGTGGGAGCTCCCCAGGACAGGTCTGGGAAACCCTGATCTAAGGAGCCACTTCCCAGGCTGCTCGTTACCCAAGCAAAGGCATTTGGTTAATGTAACCCTTCTCCTAAGACTGCCAGGAGGAGCAAACTATTGCAGTAGCTTAATCCAAAACGAAGCAACGGAGTAAAAAATCTGGGGACCGCAAAGAGGGAAAAGTGAGCCCGGGCACTGCAGTGCTGTCAACCCCCCCGAAAATGCAGGGGGCTGCGATGATTTTCTTCGGGCGCGAGCAGCTTGTTTCCACGTGCAGAAACCTCAGTGCGGCTTCCATGTGCTTTGAATGCGGATTGTTTGGATGATCTCTGCTTTTATCCTTCGGTTGCTCTCCATTTGTGGCGCCCAGCATTTGGAGTCAGCCTTAAAAAAAAAATTAAAAAAAAGAATGGCTACACATTGAAATGAAACGAGGACACACCCAGTGCTTTGGAATAAAGTCGTTATTTTTTTTTTTTAAAGGTGGCATTAATGAGCTGACTCAGTTGGAAGAGAAGATGAAAGGGAACTCTTAGCTAAGATCGGCATGAGTGGATCCAAAGAGAGAACTAGCGATCTGCAGAGGACCATCAGACGTGAGATGTCCTGCTAAAATACTTTCCAAGAGTAAAATGGATGATGGTAATTAGCCCAGGAAGTGAACATCCTCTGTTTACTGAGCAAGTCCTTGGTGTAAAACAGCAGATGGATTTTCTTTTTTTGTGGCAATAAATAAAGCCCGTGTAAAATTAGCCTGGCCAACAAAAGGCCTCTTACACCTATTATAAGTCTCTCTCTACACGTACAGGGTACACGCAGGGCAACCACAACTCTCACCGTCTGTTTGTCGGCCCAGGAGTCTTGCAGCCTGCGCGCTGGGATAATGATTTTTGGTTTTAATAAAGGAGAAATAAATTCGACTTTTGCGAGAAAACAATGGGAGTGGGAGAGAAAGCGAGGTTCCAACCTCGGAGAGATGCAAAGTGCTGGCCGAGGAGAGGAAGGTGGGGGCTCCCACGGTGGAGTCCCACCTGCTCGGGCCTTTCAGCTCCCCACAGCAGATACGGAACATTTCATTGTTTTGGGGTTTTGTTTTTTTTTGTGTGGGTCATTTCGGATGGGAAGTGACACGAAATGAAACGTTGCTATTCCCCTGTCGTTTTGAAACGAGGGCATGTCCCTAGGTCATTTCATTTCTCGGGTAGCTTTCATATAGACCACCGATTTGCCCATGACACAGACATTGTAAGGGGGGGTGACACAGTTACTATCCGTTTCAGCTAGCTGTTTACTCATACTGCTTTAGCCTAGCTTACTGCCGGTGGATAACACTTAAATATAACGCTATAACTGTGTCAAGGTGAAGTAAAAAAAAAAAAAACCACCAAAAGCCCGGTGAATATCTGTGTAGAAGAGATATTGTACTTAGAGGTATTAGCCCTAGAAATATTTCTCCTGTACCTGGGAACAGCTGATGTGCGAGAGAGAGAGAGAGATTGCAAAGTTTAAGAGCTACAAATGACATCGTAGGAGACTGGTATTAAATATTACTTTGCTGTGGTATTAAATGCTGTGGTATTAAATATTACTTTGTGGTGTTTGAAAGGGGCTGAATGTTCTTTCTGGATTGTTCTCTGAACAAAATAATCATGTTTGAATATGGGTAACATAAATCAGTTCTACACCCCAGCACAATCTTCTTCTCCCTAGAAGAATAATCTTTGCTGACAGATTAAATCGTGTCCCTGTGATCTGACTCCATCTAAAATCTTTCATTAAGGGTATGTGAATTTTATTTTTTAATTAATCATGCTCATCAGTTTTTGTGCACGCTAAGCTTAAAAGTCTTCAGAAGGCTGTTTCCAAAATTACAGCTGCCCAGGGTAAGCAATAACACAGTGCAGGTAAAGCTATAATTCTCCTGTTTCATCAAGAAACCCTGGAAGGACCATGGATGTGTTTTAAGTAAATGGTCAACTCTTTTGGCAGGCAGAAAGAGCCCCTCGCACATTATTAGATCTAGCTCATACGCACACAGGCACATTAGGGACAGATTAAAGTTTGGACAAACATATGACAAGAAAAGAAAAGTGGCAGAACCTGAACGTCAGTTTGTTTCCACAATTCTAAAGAAGCAGTCTTCTGTTTTAAAGATCTGGTTTTGCGCCTTACTGGTAAGGAAAAAAAAAAAAACCCACCCAAAAACTGCACAAGGAAACTTCTCAGGAAGAAAGCACTCAAACCTTTTCCAAACATGCAAAATTTGAGAATCAGGTAAAAGTTCTGCAGTACCGTGACAGAGTTTAAACGTGCTTGGGACAGATATGGAGGGAAGCAGGAGGAATAGGGTTCAGAGGCTGGATACAAGATAATGGTGGGGGATGGAGTGCGGAGCGGTGGCAGGGCCGGGTCTAGGCTAACTGGCGTCAGGTATGAAAATTGAAATTGGCACCGCCTAGTGAGAAATGCCAGCTACCCTCAGGCCATCGCCTGTGTTAGGGGGGGAAAAAAAAGTGCATTTTCTGTTCTGGAACTGGGGGCTGTAGATGGTGTGTTCTGCACAGAGCCATGGGACGGCTCGGAGAAAGCCAACTCCAACCTACAGATAGGCAGTAATGTGGCCCTGCCCCTGAGGATGCGGACTGGCCCTCAGGGGACTCACAAGGAGTGCTGAGACACCTCCCAGGTGAGGGACCCTGGAGCAGGCCGATGAGGCCTTGCTGCTGTTACTGTTATATGTTAATGTCTTAAGGCTGGATTTTAAAAGCGGTGCGCCTGTAAAAAGCGGGGGATATGCGAGTGGCCAGGCCTTGTTCGCGCCGCACGCATTTTAGAACGGGCCCGCCCACGCGCGTAACCCCCGATAGATGCCGAAGTGCCGGGCCCTGCAAAAGGGGTGGGCCAGCGGGCGGGGTCTGGTCGGGGCAGAGAATGGGCCAGGACAGCGCCATTAGACGATGCCCCGGGGAAGCACGCACCGGCAGCCGGATGGCCTGCAGAACGTACTTCTGCTCAGGAGGGATAGTTAGGGGTCGGGGAAAAGGGAGGAAGGATAGGGTTAGGGAAGTTCCAATTAAGCTCCAATTAAGGAGGAGACTGGGAGGGAATTGGGAAAAAGGCCGATCGCGTGGCTGCGCGTAATTGGAAAATCCTCCCCCTGCTCGTGTGAGTAGCGGGCCGCCTGCACATGCGCGGACATCGTATATTATAACACGCGCGCGCCGACTCGCATGCAGAGACCTTAGTGGTACTGCATAAACCACAGCAAGCTTTGTGTTCAGATGATCAGTGGTTATTGCCTGTACCAGGGTTGAAATCTGTTAGATGCTGATAATCAGTAGAGATGTTTTTTCTGAAGTTGCACCTACGCCTTGGAATGCCCTCCTGGTTGGTGTGCACCGGATTGCGGATTGTATTATTTTAGGAAAGCTTTAAAGACACATTTTTTTTAAATGAAGTATATGCTTGATGTACAGTATCATTGGTTAAGCTGTTTTATTGTTGTAGTTATCGATTATTTGTATTTTGATTTTGTTATCTGGCATGAACAAGATTTGGGAATATGGCGGGGCTTTAAATTATTGTAAACAAATAAATAAACAGACCTGGACTGGAAGCAAGGCTTATCCCACTTGTGATTTACCTTTATTGTGAATTCTCTCTTTAAGTTTACCTGCAATACACATAACTCAGGAACTGTTCTGTTGCTTGCCTTCCTGATAAAACCAGTATTGCTGGTGTGTGGGCTCCAGTGGTCTTCAGCCTAACAGCCTGCAGCCTCCCTCCCAAACCTTTCATCCCTGACCTCCTCTTTCCACCCTTCCCCCTCCCCCAAGCCTTCCATCCCTGCCCCCTCCCCCCTTCCACTTGTGGGGGTGAGGAAGTGTTGCTGCTGCGGGCTGCCCTTTCCTCCAGAGCTGAACTGCTGCTCCTGCCCTCTGCCTGCAGGAGAGCAGTGCTGGGGGGCCCAACACGTCTGAATGCTGCTTCCTGCTGCCCGCATCCCTCTCTCTCTCCTGCATAGCCCAGGGTACCACCGGCATAAGAGAGAGGAGCCGGTAGAAGGGAGCAGGGTTGAGAAGTCCTGGGCTCCCACCTCTGCTGCTGGGGGCGGCTCTGTTGCTGGGGGTGGAGGGGGTCAGTGGCAGCATCACTTTGGCTTCGGGGGCTGCGAGGCACTCAGCAGCCATCCTTCTTCACCCCCATGGTAGGCGGCAGCGGCAAACATTCTACAGCCCCAAGGGAAGAGGGACCGTGGCTCTTCTTTGGCCCAGCAGCTGCATCAGGAGGGGTTGCTGGTGCCCCCTAGTGCTTGGCGCCCCGTGCAGCTGCACAGGTGGCGCGCCCCGAAAGCCAGCCTTGTGCCTTGGGAGCCTGAGTTCTGGTTTAAATATGGAAACTTGTACAGTCCTTTATTCAGGAGGGTAGACAACCAACGAGATCCACTAAAAACGACTTGGATGAGTAGGACTATCATGCAGATGATCAATCTGGTGCAGGGGACAGCTGGGAGATATCCTTACCTGCAGTAATGTAGAAGGAAACAACTGGGCAGAGTGGATGGGCCAATTGGTCTGTTTCTGCCGTCATCTCCTACGTTCCTGTTTATATTCCTGCAATCAGCAGAAATGTGACCAGGCCATGGCGTGATCGGGGACTGTTCTCGTCCCGGAGGGGGATTTATGATTAATGGCAGTGCTGCAGCTTTGGTTTAGGTTAGCAATCAATGTGGCACAAAATGTACAATATGTGGTTATTTTAGGACTAGAATGAAAAATAGCTTTTCTTGAAAAGCTTAGTTCAGTTCTTGCAGCTGCATAGAACGTATAGGTCACATGAGAAAAGAAAAACCAACCCCCCTCTCGTCAAGCGGCCCTGTTATGAAACGATGGAATAACATATTGAAGACATGTTTTATCTGTAAAAGACCATGCCTGCTCTTCTGTTAGGATTTTCTTGTGACTATAATGCTTGATGCAATTATTTTGGAATGTAAGATCTCTCCTTTATTAATGAATGGCATTCTTATTTTGGCAAATAGGTAGTATTCTTCTGAACCACTGGAAAACGAGAGTGTACCGTAACCCATCAGCTTCATCATCACCAGTTATAGGCGAGGAACATTTTAATTAAATTTCCTGTTTTGTTTCAATTAATTTTTAAAACAAATTGAAAGAACAACTAAAAAAATTTTGGATTGTTTTCATTCCTCCATTTTAAATAGTAAGCCGCAAAAAAAAAAAAAAAAAAATCCACTCCCGGGCCTTCCTCTCGATTTTTCCACCCCCTCCCCCAAATCTTCTTATGTTCATGTTCTTCACAAGGCAAGAGCTATCCCAGTCACTCTTGAGCCACCAATGCTATGATTAAAAATAACGTTGGTGAACTGAGGCTGGCGCCATTTTACATTTCTTCCAATGGTGCAGCCTTGGCCCACCGGCGCCATTTTTAATTGCAGCACTGGTCTATAGAGGTCTATAGATTTTTATAAAATCTTGAGTGGATTGGAACAGGTAAACAGGGAACTGTTATATATCCTTTCCAACAGTACTGGGACTAAGAGACAATCCATGAAGATAATATGTAGCACATTTAAAACAAATCAGAGAAAGTCTATTTTCACTCGGAGCACAATTAATCTGTGCAATTTTTGCTAAAAGATATGGTGAAAGTAGTTAGAATAGCTGGGTTTAAAAGGACCCACAAAGCAAAGCTGTAGTCAGTCTAGAGTAGCCACGGATGTGAAAAAAACAAGACCAGTGCCTTGGAAAGAAGGTTTATTCAATAGAACAGAACCTGCCAAGTTTCGCCCTTATGGCTGCATCAGGGGCTCTTGAAATTGGATAATGTCTAGAGTATGTACTCGGGCACAATGTGTAATTTTTGGAAGTGTCCACTGGTTAGATTACTTATAGTGTGAATATAAGAATGACTTTAAGGTCATATCCTGGTGAGTAGCCCTCAAAGAGCCTTTCTATCTATTATTGATTGAACGATATCATAGTTATGCTCTTGAGAAACTTGAAGTTTATTACAGATTGTTTCGGTGAAATGTACCATTGTATGCAGCACACCACAGCAGCCTTAACTGTGGATAGAAAGACTCTTTGAGGACTACTCACCAGGATATGACCTTAAAGTCATTCTTATATTCACACTATAAGTAATCTAACCAGTGGACACTTCCAAAAATTACACATTGTGCCCGAGTACATACTCTAGATATTATCCAATTTCAAGAGCCCCTGATGCAGCCGTAAGGGTGAAACTCGGCCAGAGTCGGGCGGGTTCTGTTCTATTGAATAAACCTTCTTTCCAAGGCACCGGTCTTGGCTCGGTTTAAAAGGGCTTGGACAAGTTCCTGGAGGAAAAGTCATAGGAGATCTAGAAAGGATTCAGATGAAGGTGACAAAAATGATAAAGGGAATGGAACAGCTCTCCTAGCTAAGAGGCTACGCAGGTTTCGGGCTACTCAAGTGGGAAAAGAGATGGCTAGAGAGGGGCATGATAGAAGCTAATAAAATCATGAGTGAGATAAGACAGATAAAGGATGGTTATTTACCCTTTCAAATAATACTACAACAAGGGGACAGTCTATGAAATGAATCAGCAGATTCAAAACAAATCATAGAACCCACCTTTTCACTCAGTGTACAATCAAACTGAGGAATCTAATGCCAGAGGATGCAATCAAGATGACTAGCCTAGTGGGTTTGGACAAGTTCCTGGAGGAAAAGTCCATAAAATATAATTAGCTAGGCAGACTGGTGAAAGCTTTTGCTATATCTGGGAGTGAGTAACAGGAAATAGATCTACTTAATTGGATCTTCTAGGCACTTGCGTCCTAGGCTGGTCACTGTCCAACGTAGGATGCTGAGCTTGATGGACCTTGGTCTGACCCAGCTTGGCATTTCTTATATTGTTATGTTCCTATGAAAAGTCCATAAATCATTATTAGGCATTTAGGCTTGGGAAAGCTACTGCTTGTCTCTAGTTATGAGCAAGAAGGATCTTGGTGAGCGATTTTACAGAGGGGGGATTAGAAAGAAAAGTTTGTCTTTATGTGGATGACACTAAAATCTGAAACAGAGTGGGCACACCTGAAGGAGTAGAGAAAGATGAAGAAGCAATTTAAGAAAGCCCACGGAGTGCTGAAAGGTTTGGCGGCTGGGATTCAATGAGAAGACGTGCAGAGCCATACACTTGGGGTGAAATAATCCAAAAGAGCTGTACATGGCAAGGGGAGAAAGACTGATGTGTATGAATCGGGAGCGAGATCTTGGAGTGATGGTTTCTGACGATCTGATGGTAGCAAAGAACTGTGTCAAGGCAGTGACTAAGGCCAGAGGGATGCTGAGCTGCAAAGAGAGAAAGTCATAACTAGCAGGAAAAAGGAGGCGATAATGCCTTTGCAAAGGTCCTTAGTGAGGCCTCGCCTGGAGTACTGTGTTCAGCTCTGGAGACCGTTATCTCAAAAAAGATAGAGACAGGATGGAGGCGACCCAGAGAAAGGCAACCAAGATAGTGCGAGATGGCAGTAGAGGACCTAAATCTGTGTACCCTTGAGAAGAGGAGAGACCGGGGTGATAGGAAACAGCCTTTTAAATACCTGAAAGTAGTAATAATGCACAAGAACCAAACCTTTTTCATTGGATAGGATGCAGTAAAACTAGAGGTCATGATCTGAAACTCCAAGGGATTAGACTCAGGAACAAGGTCAGGAAATATTTTTTCACAGAAGGGGTAGTGGATGCATAAAATGCCCCCTCCCCCCCCAGGAAGAGGTGGTGAAGATAAGAACAGTAACAGAAATCAAAAGGGCATGAGATAAACACAGATAATCCCTAATGACTACAGGATGGAAATGAAGAAATGGGGTAACCGGCGGTAACTTCAAGTGTCTTTCCCAGTCAATCTGTAACAAAAACTATTTGTGTGAAAAAAGCTCTTTACGTATTCGTTAAAAGAAACCAAATCTAAAGACTGGAAGGTTGCCAATGTAATGCCAATTTTTAAGAAGGGATCAAGGGGTGATCCAGGAAATTGCAGACCAGTGAATCTGACATCTGTGCCATGCAAAATAGTAGAAATTATCATAAAGAACAAAATTGCTAAACATATAGGGGCGGATTTTAAAAGGGTTACGTGCGTAATATACGCTCCACCTACTTTTTTAAAAGTTTAAAAAAGTAGGTGGGGCATGCATGGTCTGGGCGGGTGAGGCATGGGTGTTCCAGGTAGTTACTGTTGCGACCGTCGCTGCTCGACGTCTCCACTCCACCCTCCTCACCTCCTTGGCGACTCCCTCTTGCTCAAGTGGAAGGTTGGCTGCCGCGGCGTCATTCTGCCGTCTTCCTCTGGCGTCTCCGGAGCGGCTCGACGCTGCAATCCGCCATGTTTCACAAGGGCTTAAGGGCACGCGGCAGCCCGGCCCCGACTGATGTACCAGCAATGGCACGAACCTCAGGGGCGCCCCCCTGAGATGATGTCAGCAGTACCGGATATATAAGGTCTTAGAAATCGCTAACTAATCAAGTTAGCAAGGATTCGTTCTAAGCTGCTCTGCCTCCTCAGACTTACCAGGGGTACCCGCTCCTCGGGGGCCTCGCTCTCTCTTTGTTTTTCAGGTCACAGTTAGGAACCGGCACTTGCTCCTCGAGGGCCCATGTTCCCGGACTGGTTGCTGAATACTTATTCTGCCTGGAAGTCATTGCTGCCTATTACACCAGTGAGTTAGTCTCTCTCTCTCAGCGCTTTCCCTGGAACCAGGAACTCGCTCCTCGAGGGCCTAATTCATTCCAGCTCCTGGACTACTTCTAGAGACTATTGTGTGAGTGTTACCATCAAGGTTCAGTTCCTGAGCTCTGCATACCCTGCCTACTCACTATATTCAGTTTCTCTACAGCTCAGTTATCCAGGATCGCTGTTCCAGTACCTGAGGGATTACAGCCCTGCCAGACACTTCCAGCTCACTACTGCCACCTCTGGTGGTTCAATATACTTTTTAATAAAAGAACTAGTGTGAGTCTGTCTCCATACTCTGAGCCTGACCTGTGGTCCCTCTCGGGATCTTCCCTCGGGGCATGGTCATCTGCCACCGACCCAAGGATCCACCCACAACTACCTCAAACACCAACAGTTACTTAGAAATGTGCGCATAAGTATTTACACGCACAAGCATGGGTTGGGGGTCTCCTACTGCGTAACTTTACTTCTGCTATGGATGGCGTGTAAGTATTAAAATTAAAAAAAAACTAGGCAAGTCAGCGGACTTTTAAGGGTCGGGGTGAAAAGGGTAAAAGGGAGGCTAAATAACAGGAGGGGTTAAGAAAACCAATCCGTTAACTGGGCAAAATGGGAATGAGGACTATTGAGTCGGCACGCATTTCTAATAAAATCCCCCCTACTTACAGTGCAGAGCCGGCATTTACGTGCTTATGCACATGTCCATATAAAATTGCATGCATATATCATATGCGCATATACATGGATATGTTATAAAATGGCCAAGTCTCTGGGCGCAAGCCGGTATACTCACGCACATGTGCACAGAATAGGTGGCTTTTGTACTGAGGGCTTGAAATGCCATAGGCCTTTCATGAAATGAGATTTCTGTGGACAAATAGAGATTGGTTTGCTATCTTTGAAAATATTGATATCTGAAATGTGTTGTTCTCTGACATGGAGCAGATAACAGACACAGCTGTGACTTTTTTATGCACTTGTTATACAGCCTAGATGCAAACGAATCCAATCTGACCTGAGTAGTGATAGGGCAATTTACAAATGAGCTCATTCTGAAATCTAACATTTCTTTAATCTTGTAGTCATCAAACACTGAAAGAAGGGGGATTCTCTTTGAAAGGACATGCTTTCGGACGCCTAAGATTGATTATGGAACAAAACGGAAGTGACTTTGCCATCACGTGGATATATAACAACTTATCTATCAGATGTAAATTGTGAAATAATCTTGTACCTGAAATCATTGTGAATAGCAGACTAAACACATTTTTAAAAATTTTGTATTTAGTGTGTGATCCCTTTTTATTAAGGTTTGGAGTTTGTATGAATTTGAGTTTCTGTTCTTCAGAGGTGTTCCTGGATATACAGGATGATCTTATTATATTTTCTGGCCTGCAGGACATCCCTGCATGCTGTCGCACTCCCCCTGATGCGGTAGACAGCTGGGCCTCCCCTCCGAGGCGGGTCCTCATCGGAGCTCACGCGTGTGGCAGGACGCTGCCGGGACCGCTGACGCTGCTGCCCCTCCATGGGCGTGTGCTCACCCAACTTGGCTCCGTTTAAATGGCCCGTGGTGGGAAAAGACCATGGCGCCCTTAGATGATGTCACCAGCTGCTGTTCTACTTAAGGGCCCCTGGGACACTACTTCCTTGCCTCAGCAACGGGTAGCCTGCATCCAGTGTACATTGTGAGTTGCTGCTTCCTGCGTTCCTGATCCTCTCCAGTCCAGCCTGCCTCGCCTTTTCAAGTCTTGCCTCCCTGCCTGCCCCTGCTGTGTCAGTCCTTCTCCTTGCCTCTAGCCTGCCCTCAGACTGACTTCTGGATCTGACCCTAGCCTGGACTTTGACCATCCTTGTTCACTGCCCGCCCTTGATCCTTGCCTGGATACTGACCACTCTTGCCTGACGCCTACCTCTGACCCTAGCCTGGCCCTGGACCTTTGTCTACGCCACTGTCATAGATGCTTTTGCCTAAGATCTGCTTTACCCCTGGAATCCAAGGGCTCAACCTAAGAGGAAAGGGGTTGGTATAGGTGAAGCTCCTGACCCATCTATTCCTTGTGTAGCTCCTCCAGCAGTCAGTGAGGGCCTGCAGGGCCTTGCCCATAGGCTGAGTCATCCTCACCATAGCAGCAAAGGTCCACGAATCTTACAGATCTGCTACACTCCCTCACTGTATCTCATCTTCTTTCCTTCATCCTTGTAGTCACACCTGCAGAAGAGGCCTGAGTGGTTTGGAAGCACACGTGCAAAATCATCGTTCGATAATTCCTATGAATAGTAAAGAATTCTGTCTTCCCCAAGAGTGATGCAGCCACCAAATCTCAGCACTGTTGCAGACATGCCCAGACTCCTGTTTAGGAGAGAACATTTCAAATTCAATCTGGCATATTTGTTTAAAGAAAAGAGACAGCAGCTTTCCGAGCAATTACTTTCGTTTCGCTGAAACTTCAGGTAGCGCACTCTGAGAAACAATTTTAAGAGATCAAATGTGGAGCACTGAAAAGCAAAGGGGTGATTTTCAAAAGGATTTACACGTGTAAAGGTGGCATGTATCGTAGCAATATTCAAAAGCCCACTTAGGTGTGTAACCCCTCGTCCATCGGGGGGTCACCTTCTCAGCTTCGGAGAGCCTGGTGTCAACTCACCCAAAGTGAGGAAATCAGTCTCAGCTGGGTCGTGGTCTGGGGGCAGGTAAACTGCAGGGCCAGACACAGCCTAGGGGCCCCTCACATGAACACCCTCCACAAATTCACGGTCCAACAGGAACTAATTTATTTAAATTACACGTTTAATTCAGTCCAGAAAAACTGTAGAAATCACACTGCCAAAAAAGAGTCCTGAATATCCCCCTCACTTCCCTTTCAAAGAGTTCAGAGCAAAGCCAGATCACAGTTCTACATCCAAGTCTCTCTTCAGCCTTGACCTAGGCCCGACTTCCTGAGCATTTCCAACAGTTTTAAATCCAATTTGTTGCTGTGGATGGAATGCAGTTCCCCAGCCCCGCTCTGAGGCTCCAATCAGGCACAGGTTCCTTTCTGGTCCTGAAGGACCTCCTTACAGTTCCCTTAATTCAGTCGGTAAATTCTCAGGTTAACTTCTTTAGATCTCTCTTCACATTTCTCAGGCTTCCTGAGACACCTGTGGGGTATCTCTGCCCAACTCCTCCTCCTTTCCCCTGTAACCCCGGGAGAGGGTCACAGCTGCCTCCTTCTGCTTCCCCTCCCATTTCCAAAGCCCGCCCCCTAGGGGCTGAACCAGTCTGTCCGTCAGAGAGTTACAGTGCACGCCCTCTGACCATTGGATGACCTTACACTTTCCGCAGCCTTTCCCCTTTCACAATCCCCTTGCCAGTTTCCCTTAGGAGGAAACAGCGATCTCTCAAACATTATGCACTCTGCACCTTCTCTGTGGCACACAGGGGCCACACGTGCATAAAACCCGGTTTTAAGCGCATAAATCCTTTGGAAGATTATCCCCTGAACCTGAATTAACCCTTTGCATTCGTGCTGTGCTTCCTGGAAAGATAGTCGCTTTAAAACAGGGATGCTGTTGTCCCGGGAAGTCAGTTTTAGAAAGGGTACCTCCCATTCTGTGCCTCTGGCAAAAAGCTTGTTTTCTACAATAAGGTCCACCGTATTCAGCTGGACCACCACCAGGTAATACCACACCCCAGGCAAGGGTTGCCATCAGTCCCCTGCCCCCCTACCTCTGTGCCACTTACCCTCCCCAGCTGACTATGTGGATCCCATGGCCTGCTCACACATTGGGACAGGGCGGGCTGCTGTTGTCCAGCTCGGGGAGAGGAGGGCACACCTGGGGGTGTGTGTGTGTGTGTGTGGGGGGGGGGTAAGATACAGAATGGGGCTAGGTGGTGTGCGGTTCTCCTCTCTTTCCTCCATCCTACGGCAAGCACTCCTCTGCCCACCCCCATGCTCTTGGCTTGGGTGCCCATCTTGCTTAGCTGTATCGATGGCCCTGATGTTCAGGTTAAGGTATCTGTGGCAGTTTAAAATTGTTCCATTTTCCCTTTGCCCTTATTCCATGGAATGATTCCCTTGTGCATCTCACACAATATTTATTAATGTATGAATTAAATAGAGTTTAGCATTGACCAAGATGCTTCATTTTATGGCAATACATTATGACATTACACAAATTTAGTAGAAACGATTTTTATTAAAAAAGAAAATTTGGAACAGTACATCAGGTATTAGAGACATCTGGTTTCATCTATATCCCCAATACCTTTAACAACTCAATGTAACAACAACAGCACAACTGAGGTACCTTCCCCCCCCCCCCCCCCTCCCCAACCCCAACTGAGTGTCTGTTCAGTTTAGTCCAGAGCTGGTAAAGTCACGAGTAGGTGCACCAGCATGGCCAAAAACATGTCAGCAATTAAGAATCAAACTTCGAGCCTGATGCGGGAGGGCTTGTACGTATCCATTCCACACCTGGAGAAATTGTCGACGTTGTTGAGGACTCGACTTAGAATCCACATTGTCCATTTGCATCATGCGGTGAAGATGGATCCACCACATCCAAAAGGAAGGACTAGTGGCCTCTCTCCAATTAAGTAAAATAACCTTTTTCCCCACTGCAAAGGCTTTCCTTAAAAACCCGCGGAATGACATTACACAAATTTAAAGGCCTGCAAAACATGTAGCACCTATAGTTATTTTTCCTCTTTTGTGTCATAGGACACCAGGACAGCCATCAAAAACTATTGTTAAACTAATAATATATTGAACAGATTTCTCTTTTCAAGTAGACTTGCATAAAGTTATTATAATACAAAGCATAGAAGAGGGTTGGCCCAGTGGCTCAGTGCAGTTCTGGAAGGTCCCTGGGTGAGGCTGGGGAGGGAGTCAGGTGGAGCCCATGACACAGGGTCCCAGTTCCTAGGTACATTGGGCCAAGGGGGAAGATCTAAAATAAGGGGGAAATCCCACTCTTGTGAACAAAGGTCGATGGCCTCAGGATCCTAACCTGGTTACACTTAAGCTGGAGGCTCATCAGAAAGAAAAGATATGTAAAATGGATTAAAAATAAGCAGGCTTTGGTTTCAGCATCAGGTTCAAGAAATTGAAAGAATGAGAACCAAACTTTCTAGGGTTTGTCTCCCGTTTGTGTGCCTTTCTTTAGCTACCTTCTCCATTACTAGAACGTCTCAGGCCTTGCTAGGCCAATCCTCAGTGGAGGGTGGGCATTGTTGTGTGTTTTTTTTGGTTTGTTTTTTTTTTTTCTCCAAGTGACACGTATGCTGCTCACACTGGTGGAATGAAATAAATGCAAGAAATGTTACTCTTGGCAGAGTGCAGCTGACCTCTTGGGGATATCTGCCCACACATGTTGATTCAGAGACTGCCACCACTGGAGGATTGTGGGTGGCCGCTCAATCTTGCGCCTACGCATTCTGCTGATTCAGAGTGCAGGAAGGAAATGAAGCTATTCTCAGAGTGCAACTGACTGCACAGAGACCTTGCTTAGTGCCGGGGACAACGACAGCTTTACTGTGCCCGTGTGCAATGACTCTGCGGTACGAGGGAATGTTCCTTTAGGAAAGGCAGCGGAGAGCTAAGCTGAACTAACCTGTGAACCTTCTCCTTGTGACAATGGCAAGACAGGAAACTTGCATTTCACATATGTGTCCCATGATGAGCGTATGCGTGTTCCTTAAGAAATGTGAATGAAAATGACAGTTGGATATATTTGTGCATTTTGTTAGATAAAAATGTTGTAATAAAGGCCCAGGAAAAGTAAGAATAGTTTTGGGGCTGAGGGATGGAATATGCGAGAGAACACATTCAACAGAAAGAATCCATGAGGCCCCGAAAACTAATTTACACTGATATCCATATAGAAAATCACACAACTGCTCCAAAATACCTTCTTTTTCCTATTGCTGTGAGAACTGAGGCAGGCTCAAGGTTTTCAATGGCCCTATAGTACTTGTATATTCAGGCATCATCATCATCTTTTGCCTTTACCTGTGCATTTTATTTTAGTCTGATAAAAGAAGTATAGCTCCTGGAACATAGTCAAGAAATGTATTAAGGTATCACTTTATATATTTCCTTGACTTTTATTTCCGTGCATTAGCCCTAAATAACCAAAATTCAAAATGTCTTTCCTTGTGGTTGAGTTGGGTTGAGCATCTTTTCTTTCAGAAGCACCCACTGTTTAGCTGTGGATTCAATGAAAATATGCGCCTACACAGGCTGCTGAATTAGACGAAAGAAAAGATGAAACAAGCACTGGCATGAAATGGATGACCACTCAAGGACATGCGCCTACACAGGCTGCTGATTCAGAGGATGGGAAAGAAACATCCATTGTGTGGCTGACTGTTCAAAGAAGTGCGCCTACACCTCTTGTCGCTCCAGAGCAAGGATAGGAAGTGGAATCACTCATTGGCCTGCGCGGTGATTCGCTTTCAGTCTTCTCCCTACACTTCATTTCTGAGAAAAGAAAAGGGAATATCACATTTTAGTAACTTGGAATCTGCACCACGTCTGAGCTAAATGCAGGATCTGCTGCCAACCACTCAAAGATCTTTTTTTTTTTTTGCAGTTATACCATAGAAATTTTAGCCTTAGAAATGTATTTTTCATAAAATATATTTGTTGATGATGGTTTAAAATGTTTCAGTTTTTTTCCCCCATGATATGTATTCCTAGTAACACAAGCACTTTTATTTTTGTGGAGAAATGAGTTTTTCTTTCCTATTATCACCAGCAAATATAAAACATTTCCCCCCAGAGTGAAAAGCCTTCCTTTATGTGTGAGCCCCTGGCTGCTCTCTGCTATATGCATCACTTGGCTGTTTTCCACCTGCTGACCCTATCAGGAAACTGTAGAGAGCACCCATAGATACCTATCATAGGTTCGATGAACTCTGGGGTGCCAGCGAGAAGGGCAGTAGAGTTCCCTAGGCCTCTAGCTACAGATGAAATGACTTTTATTAAAGATGTATTTTCTTTGTTTGCGGTGCATGATGACGTATTCTATACACCTGTGGAAAGTAAATGGACATTTAGTTGAAGTGCTTTCTTAGGTGTAAGCGAAACCATTTGCTATACAAGCACATATTCAGATATACCAATAATCATGATTCAGGCCATGGGGGCTCAGTGTAGATACTTGCAACTCTTGGCTAAGAGGACCATTGCCATTAGGATTTCAAAGGATCAGCATATGACAAGGACTGACAGCTCAAACCATAGTGGAAAATATGGACTCAGGAAAATGATAGACTACCAAAGAATGTATTTCCCAAAATGCAAGACAATATCAGATTCCTGTCCTCTGCTTCACTACCCCTAGACTCAACAGGCAACTTCCCACTTTCTAGCCTTCTCCTAGCAGCATCTCCTATCTGGCACAAGTTCCTCTTGGATATTCACAATTTCACTTCCTTCTTTTCAGAGAACATCCAAGACTCGTTTTGGCCAATCAGATTACTCAAATGCCTAATTTCTCAGTTTATTGTCTTGTTTCACACTCGGGACAATTATAGAGAGGGCAGTGGTAAGAGCAGGGTTGGAGGGGGGCAGCCTGGGTGCTGGGCATTGGTTGAAGTATGGGCATTTGTACGTTCGCCTATCCAGAATAGTAGAAGATCAATAAGCCAAGGTAATAAAAAACTGATTTGGGTAATTATCCTGCAGGCAGTCAGGCTTGCATGGCTGACAGCTGGGAGATATTCTTAGCAGTTAAAGTATAGAAGAGAATTATATACTTACAGACAGGTCATAAATAACCATTGGTCTTGTAGTCACAAATGCTGTATGTTTTTTGAAAGCTCCGGTAATGGTTCTCAGCTGTTAGCATGTGGATGTTGACTGACGTCATTGCGCACATGGTCCTCCACTTTAAAAACCATTTTGTGATGGTGAAACGTGTACATTTTCTGCTTAGACAAGCATTGAAGTTTGAGTCGCCAGTAGGAATTCTCAGCGGAATGGAGGGATGTGGGTGAGAGTGCTCACTGAAAGAGTGTGTGACTTATTTGATTATTTTTTTGTCTTGTTTTTAGCTAAAAGAGTGACATCGAGCATAAGGTTGTACCCCTGATGCAGAAACAGTTCGAAACATAACGTTATGTCAGGTTGCCGATGACAAGTTGCTTAATCATCACTCCTCCATCCTAAAGAAGAAGATGCGATTTTCGTGGAGGGAAGTGATTTTTTTTTAACTTCTTTTTTACTTCTTTTATATGCAAAGAAAAAAAGATATAAAAAAAGCATTTGTGACTATATTATTTATGACCCGTTTGTAAGGATACGATTTACTAATCACTCTTTCTGCCTGCGGGTGTTATGATGGTCTTTCAATATCCCTTTGCTGATGCCTGTGTTTATGAAGATAATTAAAATGTATTGGTAAATGCTGCTTGGTTCCTTAGACATAATTGGTGCATTTCACATTTGGACTCCCTTCATTTCGCTATTTCTAAAGTATAAAAGAGAACAACTTGGTAGACTGGATGGGCCAATTGGTCTTTATCTGTTATGATCTACTGTAATATTTTTTATGTCGCTGTGTATTGTTTTATTTTATACTTTTGTAAAGAACTCTGGATAGGTTGCTATAGGAAAACTGTAAAACAAATTATGCCTATGAAATTCCACTATTGCAAACATTTTTCTTTAAAATATAGCTATAAGAAAGAGGAAAAACAAATCTGATGCATGGACTATTGCCTTCTACATGAATTAATTTTTGTATTTAGCAGGCAATAGTGAATGTTACCTTGGGTTACATCATCTGCTCTGAAACAAAGGAAAGCATCATGAAAATCTTTATCACTCCTTTTGCTGCTAATTACCATAATGGCATGAAATTTCATAGACATGAAGGTCTGCAGGCATAAAAAAATGTGTCCCAAAAATTGGCTAATTATCAAACGACTTGCTTTTGGTCGTTGGGAGGGCAGTTTTCAAAGCCCTCTATCCCAGTAAATTTCCCTGTCTGAATACCCTTTTCACTCAATTCAGCTCAAAGCGCGCATGGCCTTTCATCGTGCGAGGACTTGTAGCCAAACTGCAAGTGGGCATGCTTAGGTCAAGGGAGGAAAATATTGCAAGCAAGCAGAAATTGGCTTGTTCACCTGCACAAGAAGGCTGGCGCTTTGTACCCAGGCACGGTTTAAAAAAAAAAAAAAAGTAGGCACCTCCTGTCCCTTTCAATATTAGATACAGAGTCTGCAGATACAAAGCCCCATGGACTTTGCACCTGGCCAGGAGGCTGACAATTGCCTTTCTTAGTAAAGAAATGCTAAATGCATTTTAGTATCGCATCGCATGGCTGTCAAAGCTGTCAACCTCTGTTAAGGAAGCACATTCCCTATTCATTGCTGTGAATGTATTTCTCAAAAGCAATGTCATTAGTATTGCCGGTCCTTTTAAGTGAAAGACTTCATTAACAATGGACTGTCATCAAAACCATGGCAGACTTCAGCAATTCAGCAAAATGTTGTAGCTGAGCTATATTTAAGCTCCACTTTGAATAGCCATGCTACAACTTACCGCGGTATCTTCTTAGATATGGCAATAATTAATAGTGCCCTTGTTGCAGAGCACAAATTTTGAACATGTGATCGCTGAGCTAGCTATAAATCATAGCAGCCTTTCCATCTGGTTCAAAGTCTATTTATACCTCAGTGGCACTAATTATCTCTGGGAGCCTGTTCTGCTAGTAAAGCTGAAAAATTGTTCTTGAAGGGTGTGATTGCAAATCTATCAATTTTTTTTTCAACAGACCAAATGTCATGTATCTTCTTTTTCTTTTTGGCCCTGGTGCCTCCTCCTTTTACCTATTTCTTCCAGCCAAATCTGAACCAGTGCTGGGGTCCTGATGCCATGAGCTGGGAAATTTTCTCCCTTTTTAAGAGATCCTCCCACTGTTTCTAGCTTAATCAAGGCCGCAACAGTCCTGAGGCCAGAAGCCATGAGCCAGAACCCTGTATCATAGAGTCACCAGGGATTGTTCTTAATGATTAGGGGGTGTGCATTTGTTTTCTAATGAAAAACTTTGATTCGTTTAGCAAGAAAACGAAAGAAAAAGAAAAACCCTGTGAAATGTGTTGGCCTCTTTTTTTTTTTTCACTTCGGAATTCCATTGCCACTGACACCACCAGTGCTACCCTCCCCACCCCCATTACCAGCAGGCAGAATTTAAAATAATACGAATTCCCCTCCCCAGCATAGCTTGTCCCATCCGTGGTGTTCCCGCAGTCCGAATGGGGCAGAAGCGATCCCCACTCACTCCAGTCCTGCCAGCCAGTCCTGAGGCTGGTGCCATGTTGTTGTATGCTGTATGGGCTGTTCAATGCACAGCCCCTAAAACCCAATGGTGCTGGGCTTACTGCTGGCCAGGACTGGGCAGGGCAGGAGCAACTGGGAGCTCAATCCTTCCCCATTTGAATTACTGGATTTCGGGGTAGGGGAGGAAATCCATTTCTTTTATTTTTCTGCGTGCTGGCGGGCTTGCCATTTTAATTTCTGTTCTGGCAGAGTTTGGGGAAGGGAGGATAGAATCTGGCCTCTTTTCCATTTTTTTTTAGATTTTTTAATGACGCAAACCAAAATAAACATCAATTGAAACAAAAACTGAATTAAAACAAAATGTTGTTTTTTTTCCCCCTGTGGGCCTTCCTACGAAGGCTGACCATGATGCCCTCCTCCTTCTCCGGTGGCTGTGAGTGCTGCCTCTGCGGCATCCCAAGCCCTGATCCGGAAATGGAACCAGAGTCCCTGATCATGGCTGTGCACGGCAGTGCCGCTGGGTGACCGGGCCAGCCCCCGTCATGAACGTGTTCATCTCCAGCCCGCCTCTAGTTAGTTTTATATAGGCTATGAATGGTCTTGCTCCAGCAAGCAAATTCCTTTGCATTTGGGCTGGGGTGAAAGGGACAAAGGCTTGGTGCTTGCAAGTGATCCAGTATCCTAAAAATTCCGGGTGCTGCCAGATTCATATCCATCCATTTTAGAGAAAGGACAGTTATCCTCCGAACTTCCCTTATTCCAATCAGGAAACTCTTGTTTATGCTGGGAGACGCTCAGAGCAAGATTTCCTAGCAAACACCCCCTCCACCGAGGGGCACCCTCTGTCTGGAGGGCAGGTTTGAGAGGAGAAAAGGCCCAACTGGAGGAAGGAGAAAAAAGATACCTATTGATCGAGATACATCTTTGAAAAGGGACCTGCTCCAGCAAATTCAGAAGATGACTCCCCCTACTCCAGCACCTAGGGATGTAGGAGAGCTTTAATAATGACTCACCTAATGCTACTGACAGACTCTCACTCCCCTAGTACAGGGTTAGGCAACTCTGCTCCTGGAAGGTCACAAGCAGGCCTGCTTTTCAGGACATCCACAGTGTTAGGCATGAGATGGATTTGCATATAATGGATGCAGTGCATGCAAATACTTCGTACATATTCACTGTGGATATCCTGAAAACCAGACCTGTTTTGTGGCACTCCAGGGCCCCGAGTTGCCTACCAATGCCCTGTGAATTCAGAGTTTTTCATGTCAGCTAAATTTTAGCAGGACCAAAAAAAAAAAAAAGTCCTCTTTTACTACATCTGCATGACAATAAAATACAGGGTTCCTATAATATGATGTAAGGCAAGTTTCAGTTTCACACCTTCAGGCTTTGCGTCCTCAGAACCAGGGAGATGACCTAAAATCTGATTACTGGAGCTGGGAAGTGCTGTTAAGAATTATTTGTTGTTTCTCTGAGACAAGCACTAACCTAACTGATCTACCAAGCTGGGATCATCAAATTAATATTTGTGCAGCCCTTCCTTCCCTGTATCTCAGGCAGGCTATGGCATGGGCTAAATCCCCGCGGAGCTCTGCTCAAGCTTAACAGGGATCAGCATGGAAGGCTTCTCAGATAGTCTAGAAATCGCATCTTTCTTGCTGCCCGGCTCCGATGGATGTTGCAGTTCTTGGCCACCCTCCACCCTGCCTGTCTCATGGGAGCTGTACATTTGCCCCAAGGGCTTCTCCATGAAAACAGGACGCTGATAGTTGCTGCTGCTGCTGCTGCTGACCTATTTTCCCAACAAAGTGACATAGATAGAGCATACGATTTTTGGGAGGTTTTTTTAAATTATTATTGAGGGATGGGAGGCTGGGGAAGGAAGAGTTTCAAATCGGGTTTTATTTTACTTTAGTATCAATGCATCTGTGAATATGTTGTTCTTCATGTCAATTCTTTCTCTGTTATTACTTTCATTTCTTTTTCTCTCTCACAATATCTTCCTTCTGTTAGGTTTCCCTCTCTCCTCTTATTGTTTCACCACAGTCTCTCTCCCCCCCCCCCCCCCTCCTTTCAGTGCCTCTTCTCTTTTCCCCTTAAGTCTGCTCCCTACTTTCTTTTGTGCTTTTTCCCTACTCTACTCTCTATCTCTCCCTCATCCCCACTCCTACATCTCCCTTCTGTCCCCTCCCCCCCCCCCCCCCCCCCGTGAATCCTCCATGCCTCCAGGTTAGCAACAGATCAATCTCCTCCACCTGCCACATGGTGGAGCATGGACCAGGGGCCTCTTCTGATGCAGGCCCAGCGCAGGTAAACGACTGCCTCTCATCGGTATCCCTGATCTGGGCCGGTGACTCCTTCCTCTGGTGCAGATCCGGCCCAGCCCAGCAGGCGGCTCCTGTTGCTTCTTTCTTCTCCCTCGGTTCTCTGCTTTGGCAGCGCGGCTCATTCCTTCAGCTGCTGGCAGGGGAGATTTACACTTTCTTTCTTTTTTAGATTAAATATTGAAAAACCCAGTTTTCCATGAAAAAAAACCCTCAATCAAGGAGTTTAATCAGAAAACTGTCTTTGCTGCTTATACCATATCAGAATACAGGAGTTAGGATTGTTTTCTCCAGTTACTAAATTTAGCATTTTCTTTTCCTAGATTTGCTGCACTAGAGATCTGTAAAAGACTTTAATTTTATTACAAAGTTTGTAAATCTGTATCATATTCCTTTTTACTGTGATAATAGATATCTGTAAATATTTCCTGGCAGACAGATGGGAACTGGATATTAGTTCCAATGCTTTTCTTATCTTATACTTGAAGATTATTATTCAAAAACTGGAACTTTGGCATCCTTATAATTCTCCAGTTTCTGTGCATTGCTGTTGTGTTTTACTATTTACTTTGAGCAAACTACTGCATTGTGGTTGCCGACTGGTCCATTCAAATATGTAGAAATAAGGGTCAACAAACAAGCTGTAGGCAGGGCTGGCACCTCCCAAGAGGCGAACTAGGCGGTCGCCTAAGGCACCAGTCCTTGGGGTCGGCAAAGAGCAGCTCCTTGAGTGGAGCCCATCCCACTCAAGGCTGAGAGTAGTAGAGTCTCGGCGGGCCACGAGCGGCGCCTCTGTGTGTGCGTGTGTGTAAGTGAGAGGGATTGTGTGTGTGTGTACGAGAGAACAATGGTGTCAGTGGGAGAGAGGGAGGGAGCCTGTGTAAGGGTGCGTGTGTGAATGAGACAAGGAACCTAAGTGTGTTTAAGAGAGGGGGCCTCTCTGAGTGAATGAGGTCGTGGCTGGAGCCACGGCCTGGACTGGGGAGGGGCGGGTGCAAGACAGTAGGTTTGCCCAGGGAGCCTAATACCCTTCCACTTGCCCTGGCTGTAGGAGAGACCTTTTAATTGGAATAACTCATTGCATTTGTGGGTCAGTTTTCAAATGTTAGCAGCATAGATGCAAATTGTGAGAGGCGCTTTTTCCTGTGGACTTAAATTGCACCCCCTTCTCACAGGGAAAATACACGTAGGCCTTCCCTTGGAAAACTGCACCGGGGAAAAGTATCTGCAGAGGTTCGCACCTGCCTTTTCTGTGGGTGTTTCTTCCCCACTCCCCACCCCCAGCCCTGTTGTTTCCCTTCACTGGCCCCACCTACTTTTTTAGCTGGGTAAAAATCCACACGCTGTTGAGCTCTGTGTGTGCTTGTACCCGGGAAAACAGTGGGGAGTTTTCAAGTGGGTCAATGGACCCCAGTAAACAGCTTCGGAAAATCGCCTTCACTATGTATTGAGTCAGTCCCATAAAAAGGTCTCACTAACAGCTCGTTTGTTCACCTTTATTTCTGGTTATTTACCCAAAAAAACCTAGCCTGCAAACAAGGCTAATACTGGGACAATTTCCAAATTTAAACAGCAGCAGCTGAAAATGCTGGTGCCACTTTCACCCTAAAGTATAATAATCTGTAGCGTGGGAACCTGAGGATGAATAAGACAGCAGAGAAGCATGGTAAGGCCCATCTGATCTGCCCAATCTCAGTCTTGCTCCAGTGCCATAGACTTAAGAACATAAGAACATAAGGACATGCCATACTGGGTCAGACCAAGGGTCCATCCAGCCCAGCATCCTGTTTCCAACAGTGGCCAATCCAGGCCATAAGAACCTGGCAAGGACCCAAAACCTAAGTCTATTCCATGTTACCATTGCGAATGGCAGTGGCTATTCTCCAAGTGAACTTAATAGCAGGCAATGGACTTCTCCTCCAAGAACTTATCCAATCCTTTTTTGAACCCAGCTACACTAACTGCACTGACCACATCCTTTGGCAACAAATTCCAGAGTTTAATTGTGCGTTGAGTGAAAAAGAACTTTCTCCGATTAGTTTTAAATGTGCCACATGCTAACTTCATGGAGTGCCCCCTAGTCTTTCTATTATCCGAAAGAGTAAATAACTGATTCACATCTACCCGTTCTAGACCTTCCGTTCATCTCCAGCTTTCCCATTCCTTTTTCCCAGCTAGAGATCATATGTGCTTATCCCAGGCTTTCTTAAGGGGATTTTGATGCAATTCTTATGATAAAGGTGGCAGATTCTTACTTTTGGTGCATCAAGTGCATTCATGGGAATTGTGTAACTCATTGTCCAATGCCATGTTCTTATATTACGATGCTGTCATAAGAAAGTGAATTGTGTAATCTGGAATTGTAGTCACTGCATTCATGTTTCCTGACTGAGGAATCATCTGTTGAAGAGGGTGCAGGTTTAAGTCAGGGGTGGAGCACCTCCGCCCCTGGAGTTCCAGAACCCGGTCAGGTTTCCATTAATGTGCCGTGAGCAATCAATGGAAAAGCATGATTTAGATGAGAGTAAAGAAATGAAAATAAAATAAAACGGATTGGCATGAGATAGAACAGCTTTCAACTGAGGCAGTGTGCACGCAGCTCAGTCTAATATGTGTTCATTTGCAATATCCTTAAAACCTGATCGGTCCCCTCTAGATAAATGGCATGGTCATTAAGCGCTCCGGACAGAGGGAAAGGGGTTTAGTTCTGGATTGGAGTGGGTATTGGGCGTTCGATTTTCTGGAACGGGCGCTCAATAGGTGGGCAAACACACACAAAGCAGGTTTATCACAGTACCTATACTTGAGGAATGAGACCACTGAGGGATCTTTGGCAAGGGGGGGAGGAGAGGGAGGGGCGCGGGAGGGGGGGGAAATGTGGAATATTGTTATCGTTCCTGCCTTTGGGTCATGCTATCTGTTTGTTCATATAAGAAGTTGTTGGAACACGGCTATTGGTATGGAGTGTATGTGCAATGTTTGTACATTGGATGTAAAAATTGTTCACAATAAAAAATGTTAATTACAAAAAAACAAAACAAAAAAAACCTGATCAGCTTGCCCTCAGGGACTGGAGTTTCCCCACCTCTTGTTTAAGGGATGTCTTATGAAACAACATCACCAATCTGGGGAACGACTGTGCTGCTGAAGCCCGCACAACCTATGAATCTGCACTTCTGTGCAGACTTTTAGAAGATGCATTTACATTTTGTTCTCAACAAAAGGGATACAAGGGCTTTATCCAGCTAAGTGGCGAGAGCTGAATATCTGGTCCCGCTGAGAAGCTGCCACTCAGCCGGATAACTATTTATTCAGCTAAATAGTTAGCTGGCTAAGTGGCAGGCGGGGCGAGGATGTTCCAGATAAGTTATTTGGCTAACTCGGATAATTTATCTGTCTGTGTCTGGTTGGGCCACAGGGCTGTCCTAAATTTAGCTGGATGAACATATCTGGGTACCCTTAGGATGGCTAGGTAAACTCGGCAGAGCAGCCTCGCCGCTGAATATACAGTCTAGGTTAGCTGGCTAACTTTATCCAGCTAACTAGCCAAGCCACACTACAGCTGAATGTTGCCCTCACCGTACTTTGGGGTTGTAATTTCAAAACCAGGACTGGCAAAGTCTCCCTCTTGGAACCGGGTGACATTGCAGCTCTGTGGACCTTGAACAGGTAAATACTGAGAAACACTGGATTGTGTGGAACAAGGCCTTAAATCTCAGAGTGTATGGAACTGCTGATAGAATTTCGATCGAGCCCTAAGCCTTTGATCTGAGTGACGCTGTCAGGTAACTCCATGAAGGCAGAAAAAGAGATGCTGCTAAGATTAGCTGAAAGCAGAACGATGGTCCATCAGCGCATCTATTTCTTTACGTTTGCTTAATCGCTGGCTGACCTCCTGCTGACCTCCGTTCACCTTGCTATTAGTAGCTGAAACATCTGTAGAAGAGATCAGGTATCACAAGTGCCCTTCTCATTTATAATCTTGCATTGTAGCTAGATTTAGGGAGCTGATGGGTAAATTTAATAAAGAATCGGTTTAAGCTTTCTGTGTAGAACAGAAAAAAGCAGAGGGGGATAAACCAAATCGACTCCAAATACCAGAGTGCGCTGGGATTTGAATGTGCGGATTGCGCCCTGCTTGTAGTGCATGTTTACAACGAATGTTCTCGGTTTGATTAATGAAGTGGGGAGGGACTGGCTGAAAGGATTAGCACTTTCAGTAACGGAACAGATTCAGCCAGTTAAGAGACAATAATGCATGCAGAATCAAAAAGAAAGTAGGCAAAGCCACCAGCAAACAAGCACAGGAGACCAAGTAATTGAGTGGCAGAGAATAGAGAAACGGGATGAACATTTCTAATCAGCTTCAAGCAATCAAAACTTAAAGCCTTTAATAGGTTTCTGCATGGGAAAAAAAAAACCATCGTTCTGTTTTTGCCACTTTGTTTTCTAATAATTTGGTTTTATTTTGTTTCATTCTGTCTTTCCATTTCATTTTGCTGTCGTAGCGCACGCTGAAAGGTTTTGTTAGGCACCGGATCATTTTAGCGTGAGCTAAAATGACAGAATGAAGTGAAACATAATTTAATTGTTTTGGATTGGAAACAACAACAAAAAAATGAATCAAATTTTGTTGTATAAAAATGACAGCACTGCACATCCCTAAACTTTTAATATCTATCTATCTATCTAAAATCTAAAATATAGGCAAACAATGTACAATGTACTAAAATGGAACCAGTTCTAAAGATTAAAATAGAAGTCCCAACATGGCGCTTTGTCAGCACAAATGCATGCTTCAGGGAAATATTTTCAGATGCTGTAATCTGGAGAGCTGACTCCTTACTGCAAGGACCATGCTGAGGGTATTGGTAAATGTTTAACTAATTCGGCCGCTGATGCTAGATCCCCTGCGGTGGCAAACTCTTTGCAAGTTAACTGGATCACTCAGGATGGAGGGATGTCACCTATCCTTGTAGTGAACTTCTTATCTAAACAAAGTATCACTTGCATACCTAGTCATCCAAGAAAGTGACCACATTTTATGTCATCCAAAGATAAGCATAAATTGATTTTAATAGTATTGAAAATTATATCAATGGAGAATTTTAATATATTCACTTTAATAAGGTTAAAATAAATTATATACTGTAATAACATAATTATATATTCAATTAAAGAAAAAAAATTGAAATAATGGATTCATAAATACAGTACTCCATTAGCAAGTAGGATGTAGACATGAAAAATCATAGAGATATCTGAATTCTATTTCTTTTTATTACCTCCTGTTACATACAGAACAATTAACCTCTATGTCTACTGGAGAGAAGTGCAAAAATATAAAATGGAAAGGTCTTAGGTCTCTATTTATGTACTTGGCTTGTTCATGGTCCTTCCTAATGAATCTATGGGGATGACCACATATTAATAACCTATCATACATATTTGCTTGTATTTCATATTCCTGATTAGTCAAGCACAGTGTCCTTAATTTCAGAATTTAGCTGGTAGGTACATTTTCTTTTAGGTGCTGGGGATGGCAGCTATCTACATAAGAACATATATAAGAACATAAGATATGCCATACTGGGTCAGACCAAGGGTCCATCAAGCCCAGCATCCTGTTTCCAACAGAGGCCAAACCAGGTCACAAGTACCTGGCAAGTACCCAAACACTAAGCAGATCCAATGCTACTTTTGCTTACTAATTAATAGTTTATGGATTTTTTCCTTTAGGAACTTATCCAAACCTTTTTTAAAGGTTTGGATACACTAACTGCTGTAACCACATCCTCTGGCAATGAATTCCAGTGCTTAACTATGCGCTGAATGAAAAAGAATTTTCTTCAATTTGTTTTAAATGAGCTACCTGCTAACTTCATGGAGTGCCCCCTGGTCCTTCTATTATCTGAGAGAGAAAATAACTGATTTACATTAACCTGTTCAAGTCCTTTCATGATTTTATAGACTTCTATCATATCCTCCCTCAGTCGTCACTACTTTAAATTGAACAGCACTAACTTCTTTAGCCTTTCCTCATAGGGCAGCCATTCCATGCCCCTTATCACTTTGGTCGCCTTTCTCTGCACTTTCTCCAGTGAAGCTATATCCTTTTTGAGATGTGGTGACCAGAATTGCACACAGTATTCAAGATGCAGTCTCACCATGGAGCGATACAGAGGCATTATGACATCCTCCGTTTTATTTTCCATTCCCTTCCTAATAATTCCTAACATTCTGTTTGCTTTTTTGATCACCACAGCACACTGGGCCGATGATTTCAATGTAGCACATTTGGATGCCCAATCTTCCAGTCTCGCAAGGTCCTCTTGCAATTCATCACAATCTGCTTGAGATTTAACTACTCTGCATAATTTTGTATCATCCACAAATTTGATCACCTCACTCATCATACCCTTTTCCAGATCATTTATATAAAAAGCACTGGTCCAAGTACACATTCCTGAGGCACTCCACTGTTTACCTTTTTCCACTGTGAAAACAGACCATTTAATCCTACTCTCTGTTTCCTGTCTTTTAACCAGCTTGCAATCCACAAAAGGACATCATCTCCCATGACTTTTTAGTTTTTTTAGAAGCCTTTCATGCGGGACTTTGTTGAATACCTTCTGAAAATCCAAATACACTAAATCTACCGGTTCACCTTTGTCCATGTTTATTCACCCCTTCAAAAAAATGTAGGAGATTTGTGAGGCAAGATTTTGCTTGGGTAATTCCATGTTGGCTGTGTCCCATCAAACCATGTCTATCTAAATGTTTTGTGATTTTATTCTTTATAACAGTTTCCATGATTTTTCACAGCACTGAAGTCAGGCTCACCAGTCTATAGTTTCCCAGATCACCCCTGGATCCCTTTTTAAATATCGGGGTTACATTGGCCACCTTCTAGTCTTCAGGTACATCGGATGATTTTAATGATAGATTACAAATTAATTGAAATAGGTCTGGAATTTCATGTTTTAGTTCTTTCAGAACCCTAAGGTGTATACCATCGGGTCCAGGTGATTTACTACTCTTCAGTTTGTCAATCAGGCCTTCCACATCTTCCAGGTTCACCATAATTTGGTTCAATTATCTGAATCATCACCCATGAAAACCTTCTCTGGAATGGGTATCTCTCCAATATCCTCTTCAGTGAACACTGAAGCAAAGAAATTGTTTAATATTTCCGCGATGACCTTATCTTCTCTAAGTACCCCTTTAACCCCTTGATTATCCAACGGTCCAACCAACTCCCTCGCAGGCTTTCTGCTTTGGACATATTTTAAAAAGATTTTATTGTGAGTTTTTGCCTCTATGGCCAACTTCTTTTCAAATTCTCTCTTAGCCTGTCTTACTGCAAGAAAGTATTTCTATCTCTGGTCTTTCGATATATCGTGGTAATGAGATGGTCTTCGTATTTTCCTAATTAAAATGTCTAAGAAGGGAATTTCCAGATTACGCCTACTCATTTGAAACTTAAAAATGGTGTCTCTGGAGTTCAGCCAGTCTCTAAACTGGCATAAACTGAGCTAAATTATCATCTGCATTTCATCTCCAGAAAAGGACCACTCTAAGATATGGTTAGTGATCTGGTAGTTTCCTCCTGCTCTTTTGTACTAAGTTCCAGCACAGTCAGAACTGGGGTTGAGATTTGGCACCATGAACCTTCATGCACAACAGCCCAGGGCCTTTCCCCCTATTTTATATCCCCTTCTAATTTATATTTAGTCCAGTTGTGACAGTGATGGTCCTGGGCAAGGACCCATGCACCAGAACTCCTTCTGGAATCCTGCAACCATGGGCCCTCAATCTGATCACTAGGTGTCACCCTTGGTCAATGACCCTTACTACGACTCCCTCCCCCCTGGAAGCTGTGACACTGCCTTTGCAGCATCTTTAGACCCAGGGAAGATCTGATCTAGGAATCATGGCCCCCTTGTTTGTCTTTGAATGATTTTGAAGAAAATCTCTTTCAAATGAGCAACATACAAATGAGCGAAATTGGATACCATGATATCTAATCTGTTTAATATTACCTGCTCCAAAAGGGAAAATCATTTTCTCTTTGTGTTATTTCTGCCAGTTTTGACAGGTAAATGAAATCTCCTTGTCTATCCTGTAACTTAAGATTGACAATATCTAGTGCCTCCTTTAGAGGAAAAAGGGGAGACTGGAGCTCATACCGTAGAGATCGCCCTTGGCAGCAAGAGATGACAGTGAAGTGTTCAACTAGGGAGGTGGTTGCTCAGCAAACCTTGAGTCAACAATGACCTTGTTTCACCTTGTGCAAATGTCAGAGCTAGAAAAAGGGTAAGGTGGTAAAGGTACAGCATTTCGTTTTCTCCAGTCCTCTTCTTAAAGCAAATTTATCCACAAAAAAAAAAAAAAGAAGAATGCTTTTAAGAGGAAAAAGTTAAAGTATTCTGCTTTTAACATAGCAGAATGCCATCAGTTTTGGAAACTGACAGGTTTGAAGGATTTAAAAAAGGAATACAAGCCTGTAATCACTCTTGTGAGTACATACATTAATTTCTTTCGATCATTGTTATCACTGTTCCATTCAGAGCAAATTTTCTTAACTAAGTGCAGGAGGTGAAGAATGAGGGATGGGCGAAGAAGCAAATTGGAAAAAGTTTAATCTGGGCTACTTGCCAGACAGCTAAATGGCTATTTTATTTTAATTGACTGCACTGCTGGAGATGCACAAAATCTTACCAGTTTGGCACTAGTTTTGATGTTTCTTTGGAAGCTCTCAGAACCTTCCTTAGCATGTTTATTAGCACTGCCAGTGAAAAAATGATCCTACTTGTTCAGAGGCGATTTTATTCCCTGCATTGTGATAAAATGTCAAAAATGATACGGGATGGCAAAATACTCAGTTGACTTTCTTATGTAAATGGTATTAAGCTTATTTGCGATTTTATGTTAAAGGCAGCCAAAATGGTTGACCTAAAGTTAGTTATGCAGTAGTGCATTTTTTTATATCTCTTGACAAAAGCGAGCGAAGAAAAAATTGGTCGAACTAAATATGGAAATAATTTCATCCTGGCTGGGGGGCCTTGGAATAGAAGACAAAAGAATAATCTAATGGGCCAATGGCCTTGTGGAAGTGCTGCAAGCTATCATATGGGAGATCTGAGTTTCATTCCTGGACCCAGCTTCTCAGTGGTGTGGCAGGGGTCTAACAAGTGGGCCGATACAGTAAAGTCTGAGGGAGAGCGCACAGGCCACTCTCTTGAGCACACGATTCAGTATTCAAATTAGGGCTGGCGGTAAAAAAGAGGTAAAAAGAGGCGCTAGGGACACTAGCGCGTCCCTAGCGCCTCTTTTTGGACAGGAGCTGCGGCTGTCAGCGGGTTTGACAGCCGATGCTCAATTTTGCCGGCGTCGGTTCTCAAACCCGCTGACAGCCATGGGTTCGGAAACCGGACGCCGGCAAAATTGAGCGTCCGGTTTTCAACCTGCGGGCCGACTTCAAATTTTTTTTTTTAACTTTTTGTAACTTTCGGGACCTCCGACTTATTGCCATGATATTAAGTCAGAGGGTGCACAGAAAAGCAGTCTTTACTGCTTTTCTGTGCACTTTTCCGGTGCCCGGAGAAATTAGCACCTACTTTTGGGTAGGCGCTAATTTCTGAAAGTAAAATGTGCGGCTTGGCTGCACATTTTCCTTTCTGAATCGTGCGGGAATACCTAATAGGGCCATCAACATGCATTTGCATGTTGCGGATGCTATTAGGTTTGGGGGGGTTGGACGTGCGTTTTTGACCCCTTTCTGAATAAGGGGTAACGCTAGCGCGTCGAAAATGCGCGTACAGTTGCGGGTTAACAGTGCGCTCCACTGTACTGTACTGTACTGTATTGGCCTGAAGGCTGGGAAAGCAGCATTCAGAGCCCTCTGAACTGGTGTTGCAGGGCTGAGACAACTGAGACCCCTGCCAATAAGATTCAGGATGCGTGCCATGCACACCGAGTTCAGAGGGAGAAACTTGGTCTCTGGCCCCTCTACTGGGGACTGTTGGTAATATGGAGAAAACCTCTCCTAGCTGTGAATGAAGGCTTGTGGTGCCATAGTCTTAACTGGAATGGGCTCGGAATGGGCTGGAAGGCATAGAGGAATAGTAGAAGCTGCTTATGATAAAAATATAGCACAAAGGATAGCTGACTACCTGGATTTGAAGGGCTCTGTGTTCTGTTGCTACAAGGCTCGCTGTGGAAATCCCTTGAGGAGTCTTAGCTGATGATTGCTCATGCATGTTCTCGCAGAGACCGATGTAGTAAGCCACTCTGAGTTAGTTTACTGTGTTTTGTTTTTTTTTAGTGGGCGTTTAACATGGGTTATTTAGCACTAAGCTAACCCAGGTATGTAATATGTATTTTAGTGCTGAAAATAATCTGCACACCTCCCAGTACACCTCCCAATAATCTGCACACCACCCAGTACACCTCCAGTATACCCCTTAAATAAGCTATATCCTAGTGAATACCGTTGCCCAGTTAATACGGCCGGTTTTTCAACACTTCCTTAGTGCTACCTAAGTTAATGGTACATGTACATATTTTCAACTGTGTAACAGTGACGACAATAGGAATCGGATGATAACAAGCCCTTTATTAAAATGCCCGACTCTGGCCGAGTTTCGCTCCCTTGCACAGAGCTGCCTCAGGGGCAATTCATTTTACCAGGACTTGATTTGATCAATGCAGAAAATATCGTATTGATTGTGCCTTCGGTGCAGATGTGTTCTCACTCAAATAGACTTTCTCTAATCAGCATAGTATTGCTACGTAATAGCTGCTTTGAAGTCAAAACGTTCTGTACATGACAACAGGTCAGTAATGTTCCTGTGACTCCAAAGGGAGTCACAGGAACATTACTGACCTGTGACTCCAAAGGGAGTCACAGGAACATTACTGACCTGTGACTCCCTAGGAAGGGAGTCACAGGAACATTACTGACCTGTTGTCATGTACAGAACGTTTTGACTTCAAAGCAGCTATTACGTAGCAATACTATGCTGATTAGAGAAAGTCTATTTGAGTGAGAACACATCTGCACCGAAGGCACAATCAATACGATATTTTCTGCATTGATCAAATCAAGTCCTGGTAAAATGAATTGCCCCTGAGGCAGCTCTGTGCAAGGGAGCGAAACTCGGCCAGAGTCGGGCATTTTAATAAAGGGCTTGTTATCATCCGATTCCTATTGTCGTCACTGTTACACAGCTCACTGGATCGGCTACCGCTTTGTTTTTTGGGTCCATATTTTCAACTGTACATAGTTCCCTCTATTTTATTTTGTTTTTACTTCATCTATCTGTCTGCCTTTTTCCCCTTCCCCTCCTCATCCCCTCCCTCCCACACCCCTCCTTACCCCCCTACCCTCCCTCCCTCCCCTTGTCCCGCCTCCCCTGCCTATCCTCCCCCACCTCTCCTTCCCCTATCCTCCCTTATTTTATTGCTCCTTTGGTTCATTGTATTATAGTTATTGCTATTAATGTTATATTGTTTTATTGTACTTCCCGCCTGAGTTCATTGTAAACCGGCATGATGTGCTTCACGAATGTCGGTAAATAAAAGTTAATAAATAAATAAATAAATAAATAAATAAATGATTAGCAGGAATGTATGCAAATCTCATGTAAATGAGGGCATTAGCTATTACAGAGCAATGCAGGGAGCCACATTAGCAGGGAGCCATCTTAGTGCCATGTTTTTAACATGGGAAATTTATCGCCTGGGTCCTGGCAGGAGTAAAAGTTAAATCACATTTCTGATGGCCATTTAAGTCTATTGTGTGCCCCTCTGGTGCTGTGTATAGGTGCTTCACTGTGGAAATATGGACTACATGCAGTTTTTTTTTTTTATGGTTTGGTGCATTTTGTGCATGAGCCAAATGATTAGAGCAGCAATTGCTGAAGGATGAAGAAAAAGAAAGAAAGAAGTTGATTTATTGCTGAAGAAGAAAGGAGGCATCAGGAGCAGGGAACTGTGTTCCTTTCTCCCAGTGTTTATCCGGCTACCTAGGCGAGCTGCATAGCATCTGAAAATGGACCCCATGACATTTTGCAGGGGAAGGAGGGGATCGGGCCACAGACCCTTTACATCTTTCTTGTAATTTAAAAAATAGCACTACTTTCCCGGATATCTTTTGAAGCTACCCGGATAAGTAGCAAGTTATCTGGTCACACATGGCCGGATAACTATAGGGCTACTCTGAAGCAGTCCTAAAGTTAGTTGGCTAACTTAGGGCCTGATGTACAGGGACGGTAACTCTTAAACAGCGGCCTGGGCATACATGTTTGGGCATATGACGGCTCACGCCAAGGGATGCAACAATTTTATAAAATACGCGGGTATATGCGCGCATATTATAAAATAGGCTGTACACACATACATGTGCACACAATTTTATGTGGACGTGCGCAGATGTGCACAAATGATGGCTCTGCCACATAAGTGGGGGGGATTTTAAAAACAAAGCGCGCTGACGTAATAGCCCTTTTTCCCAGTTCGCCCACTTAACAGATTCACTTAACCCCCTTGTTAATTATTCCCCCTTTTACCTTTTTCACCCAGACTCTTAAAAACCCGCTCATTCACCTAGTTTTTTTAAAATTTTATATTTACCGCCGTCTATAGCAGAAGTAAAGTTACATGATAGGGGACCCCAGTGCACGCTTGTGCGCATAAATACTTTCACGCACATTTCAAGTCTACTTCCTGGAATATCATGTCCCGCCCATGCTCCGCCCAGACCAAGCCCATGCCACGCCCCCTTTTTTAGCTTTTTGATTTGTGCGCATACCGGGGGATGCACATGTACTCGCGCGCTTTTTAAAATCCTCGTGGCACATGCTGGCCAAAGAGACTAACGTATTTCCTGGCTTTGGTACCGAGCTTTTAAAATTCACCTATAAGCTTTTTTTTTCCATTCACAGAGAATGGGGAAAAAGCCTTAGCAAATCAGGACCTGAGCGGGGAGGAACTGAAATTGAGCAAGGCTAGCTGGCTAACCACTTTTTTATCTGGCTAAATTATAGCTGGATAATGACTTATCCAACAATAATTTAGTTGGATAAATGGCTGAATATGGCAAAACTTGCCCTTTAAACATATAACTTGTCTGTCAAATTGGCTTTTGAATATTGACCTCATCGATTTTAAATGTGATTTTAATAAAGTGATATTTTTAATGACAGACTGGTCTCATTTTTCATTGGTTGGACTCTGTTTTAACATATGCCTGTCATTCCTTGACCAGAAGTCCCACATCGGTCTTGCAAATATCTGGCCCAAGTATGACAGTGTTATGAGCGAGCTCCTCTTGGGGGAGGAGCTAGCGCTCTGTAATGAATATGCTTCTATGGAAGGAGAAGTTAGCAATCTGTAGCAGATCTGATGTCGGATGGGCGGAGACATCAGATAGGAGTTCGCAATCTGTAAAGTGTCTGCTAGGGAGATAGCAATCTGTTATGGTTAAACTCCTATGAAGGGGAGGAGTTAGCAATCTTGATAGGAAAGCTCTGATAGAGCTAGGAGTAGCAATCTGTAGTGTACTAGCTCCAGAAGGAGGTGGGGTTTGCATGCTGGTATGAATCTGTTGCTGAAGACCCCTGGTAGGAAAGGAGTAGCCATCTGTTACCAGCAGAGTGATTGGAAAGGACACTCAGCTGTAGAGGAATGTAGATAGGTGGATCCTTGGGCCAATGGCAGATGACAGTGCCCCCAGGAGGATATCTTGAGAGGGACCACCGGCTAGGCTTGAGTATGAAGACAGACACAGAATTCTTTTATTAGACAGATAGTAGAACCACCAGAGGTGGCAGTAGAGAGCTGCTACGCCCGGCAGGGCTGAAGTCCCTCAGGTACTGGAAACACTATCCCAGGGTAGCTGAACTGTAGAGAAACTATAGATAGTGAGTAGACAGGTATACAGTGTTCATAGCCAGAACTAGATGACATATCTCACATAAGGTCCTTAGAAGGCTCAGTAGCCGGAAAGCGTTAGGCCCTTGAGGAGCGAGTACCTGGTTCCAGGGAAAGCTCTGAGAGAGCGATGGTAACTCACAATTGTCTGTAGCAGTGATAGCTTCCAGGCAGTAGAGAATCTTCAGAGTGTTCAGGAACATGGGCCCTCGAGGAGCGAGTACCGGTTCCCATTGGCAATCTGAAATAGAGAAAAGAGAGTGAGGCCCCCGAGGAGCGGGTACCCCTGGTAAGTCCGAGGAGGCAGAGTAGCTTGGACGAATCCTTTGCTAACTCAATTTGTTAGCAAATACTGCGACCTTTTATATTGGAAGCGGATGATGTCAGTACAGTGGGATGCCCCCGAGGTTCGCACCCTTGCTGGTACATACTTTGGAGCACGCACATGTGCGCGCCCTACGTCATCAAGAACATGGCGGATCCACAGCATCGTGCTGCTCCGGGGATGCCGGAGGAAGACGGCAAGAAAGCGCCAAGGCAACAAGCTGTCCATCAGGCCTGGAGGGAGTCACCACAGTGGTAAGGAGTGAGGGCGTCGAGCAGCGACAGACACAACAGACAGGCTTGTGTTTCAAGGGTGACACAGGTCCTGCATCCTCGGGCCAGAGATTTCTCCACTGGTCTTGCAGATCTCTGGCCCGAGGATGCAGGGTCTGTGACACCCTTGAAACATAGGCTTGTGTGCCAAGGATGCTGGGCCCATGACTCTGTTATCACAGACCTGCCATCTTCATGTCAGAGTTTTCCAGGCTGGCCTGTGAATCCCAGGCCAAAAGAAGAAAGGTCTGTGAGCCACTTCCAAACAGAAAAACACCCCCTAACACCAGTGTGATAGTAAAAGTGCTTACTTGACTTCAAAATAATTGCATAAAATGTATGATTGCATATGCTGTTTGCTATTAAGTCCATAGATTAAATAAATAGATCCATAAATTGGGGAAACATTTGAAGACCCACCAGACAGCCTTGCAAAGTAGATGAAGCACCAAACTGATGGAAGAGTTGTAGATAGTTCAGCATTTTAGCAAAACAGCAGCTATGAGTACCAATGATGTATCTGCCCTGTGGCATGGCCGGCGACAGCAGGAGGAGAGGAGACAAACGTAAATGGCAGGGTGGGTGATCAATGGCACAAATGAGGAAAGAAGAGCAGGAGAGAGCAGGAGCTTAATCAACATTTCTGTGAGAAACACAAATCATAAGCTTAGAGATTGACTGTCCAGCACCCACCGTGGAACCAGCAAGAGTAGAATTCAGGAATGTTGGTGCGGAAATACTCACGGGAGGAGAGGAGACTAGTGTCAGGGCATGGCAGGTGATGGCACAAACGAGGTGTCCAAGAGGGAGAAGCATCTGCGTCAGAAGGAAGAGCTGGAGCAGAAACACCATTTCCGCAAACAGCAGCAATGAGAGCCGGCGATGCACCCACCTGAAAAAAAAAAACAAAAAACAAACCAGGAAAAATAAAAGTGAGACATGCACATTTGGATATTGAGATAGAAAATCCAGTGACCAGCATGGAACAAGCAAAAATAGTGTTAAAAAATATTGGTGCGGGGAGCCCCACCGACGGAGGAGCCACGCTGAAAAGCGCCTGGGTGAGAGGGACCAACCCGCTTGAGACTTGAGCTGACTTCCACATTTGACGTCATTTTGCCCTGCCTGCTGCACATATTTAAATCGCTGTGCAGCGGCAGAGGATGGGAGCCCCACCGACGGAGGAGCCACGCTGAAAAGCACCCGGGTGAGAGGGACCAACCCACTTGAGACTTGAGCTGACTTCTGCATATTTAAATCGCTGCGCAGCGGCGCGCAGCCGCCAGCGCGCTGCCGAAGCCACGCGCCAAAGGGGCGCGCCCCTGGGGAAAATTGTCCTGCCATAAGTCGACGGAGAATTTGGCCAGCAATGGGGAAAAAGAGGAAAATAAGACCCTTGGCGTCTACCCCCGTTGGAAATGTGATCAAAGGGCCAATGGACCAACACATACTCAGGCGGGTGAGTCAGTCCTCTCGAGAGGTTATTCCTGATATCTCCTTCTCCTCCGGAGCCTCTAGTAGCCCTGCCCAAAACCAGGACCTCAATACACCCTGTGGTAAACGGGGCTAGTAATACTGCTGACCCCGAATTGATGGTTTTAACATCTCCAGTTACCAGAGGGAGTACTCCACCTAGACAGGAAGAGACTTCTCTGTCTACGGATTTAGAGACAGAGATGCCAAACCCTGATAATATAACTTTGGTGGATGTTTGGAAAGCTGTCAATAAAATGGAAAAGATGTTATCTTTGTCCATGGCACAATCCTCCAATTTTTCCAAGGAGACCAGGAATTTGCTGGAAGGCCGCAGCAAGCGTATTGTGCATTTGGAAGCAGCAAGTGAGACCACCTCTTTACAAATGGTGTCATTACAAACATCTGGGACTACTTTTATGAAGGACTTCCTAATGATTTATAAGCAATTAGAAGGGCTTGAGAATGTCATGAGAAACAAAAATTTGAGATTATTGAATTTTCCAGTCACCAGATTAATTTCAGGTCAGGAAATGTTTAAAAAATATGCAAAAGAAGTTTTGTGTATTACAAAAGATATTCTCATATCTAAATGTTATTATGTGTCTAGTATGAAAAGAGAGGAGGCCCCACGGGATGGGGAACTAGATATTATCACCACAGACAGCCCAAATTTAACAGCTTTCTTGGAGTCATCTGTGGATGATATTCCAACTAGGGCCACTTTTACAGTGGCATTTGCTCTAGAGCAAGAAAGAAATTTGGTTCTTCAAAAGTACTTCAAAAATAAAGATTTCTGCTTCTGTGGCCAAAAGGTCCAGGTATTCCCAGATGTCTCCAGAAGCACTCAGTTAAGGCGGAAGCAGTTCCTAACAATGAAACAGAGAGTATTTGGCCTTGGGACCACGTTCTTTCTTAAATTTCCGTGCAAGTGCTTGGTCACTTTTCTTAAAAATAAGTTTATTTTTATGGAACCTGCCCACCTAGAGGTATTTTTCGTAGATAAGGGAGGGTGAGTACATATTGACAGTTCCAGTTGGGGTTAGTTAACTGGTAATATTTTTTTTTCCCTCCATACACACATATGGTTGTGATCTGTTGCTATTTTTCTTCTTTTCTTGAGCTCCCCTTATAATGTGGACTTTAAAATTTGGAATTACAAGTCTAAAAATTTTCTTTTGACTTTTCTTGAAATTTTGTTTATGTAACCCATAACTTTTCTTTGTTTCTTTCATTGTAAAATGTATAAGAAATTAATAATAAACTATAAATTAAAAAAAAAAATATTGGTGCATAAATATGGGAGTGAGCAGCTGACTGAGACCTCACAAAACACTTACAGATCTTCAACCAAGATCAAAGGTTTGTTAGAGGAATTTCATCTGTATCGTAGGTTCATGATTCTTTTTTTTATAGGAGATATCAACTTTTAATTTACTTCTTGTTTTATTCCAGTTCAACCAGAGCTCCACTGTGCAGAGGACCAGAAATCTCTAACCTGCGAGAGAGTCCCACATGAGAATCCCTATTTGGGGACAACTGAAATGTTCCCTGTCTTGTATCGGGCAGTCTTGTGATTTGAGGAGAGGTCACGTTTCTACTTCCATAGTGCAGAATACCATCACCAACCTTAACAATGTCATCAACTTGAAGCACACCTGATGCAACATTGCAGTAGAAACTGAGCACCATTTTGCAATGTCCACTTGGTATATCACCTCGATGCAGTGCAGGAGGAACTGGTTGCGGCATGCGTGATCACTGTATTGCCATGTTGCAGAGACTGTCTAGGGCGAAACTGATTACCATGTTGCCATCTTGTAGTTAACTCTCCATGATAAAACTTAACAGCATGATGTCTTAATATTACAGGGTCTTGGCCATAGTTAATATGATCCCCATGGGGCAATGTTATAATGACCGGCTATGCCGGCACTAATTACTAACCTTGCACTGTTTCCTGATGACAGCACGGTAGGTATAGTGTGTAATGGTGGCTATGGGGAGTAAACATGTAACAAGATAATAATAGGTCACATGCACTAAGCATTTTCCCAAAGACATCAAAGTCCTTATTCATTACGGCTTTTCTGCATTTTGGTGTCTATAGGAACTAAAGCTTTTTAGTACATCAGGCAAAGTTTTGGGCAGCTCGTAAAAAATGGCTGAACTTGGTCTTGCTTGTTAAGATCTGTAATTTCTTTTTAATCCTGTAATTCTACGGTCTGCTGCTTTCTTCTTGTCATCTGCGGCTGTGCAGCCCTTTTTACAATTGAGAAATGACCCATCATAGGTTTGTGCTGCCCCAAAATTTTCAGTTTGTTTTCATTTTCATTTTTTTTAATCGTTTTTTTTTCCAGTTTGTTTAATGTTTCTTTTGATTCAGTTGTTTTGCCAAACTGAAAAAAAAAATTAACTAACTCTCCACCCCCCCCCCCCCAACATTGGATTTCAAAAAAAACAAACAAACCCAGCTTTCTGCAGCCCTCAGCCCACCTTCCCACCTTGCACAATTTGACCCAGGGCCTCCCTGGGTCCTTCCAACCCCCACACATTTCAAACCTGGCCTGAAGCAGGGGCCCCCCCCCCCAGGCTCCTCCCGCTCCCCTTCAAATCTGCTGGGGCCAAGGAACTCCCACCGCCTTCCCAGATCCTTGAAAAAGCCTAAGGAGCAGGCGCAAAGCCTACTCGCTCCTGCCCCGTGTCCACCTGGAGACGGCGCGTAAGTGCTTTAACTTCAGCACCTTCTTCCGCGTAAGGAAACGTCGCCAGCTGCACCGGAGAAAGGTACGGAAATAACAAAGGAGCTTTGCTCCCGTCCTTTAGTTTTTTTCAAGCACCTGGGAAGGAGGTAAGTGGGGGCTGGAGTAGGACGTCCCCAGACCTGGCAAATATGAATGGGTGACGGGAAGAGTCTGGTGGGGGAGGGGAGGGGTCAGAGGGGCCTGGGAAGACCCAGCCAGGTAGGCCCTGGCCCCAAATTAAATTGTGTAAGGCAGGAGAATGGTTGAGTGCTGCAAGAGCCCAGTTTATTTTTAAATATAATGAATATGAAAATAGCTGACAATTTTGGGGTGTTTTCAAAGGAGGCCATTTTTGGTTCATTCTATTTGAAACAAACTGAAAATGACCTCTTTCATTGTGGTTTTTTTTCGCATTTATTTAAAATAAATGCACATTCCTAATCCATTACTGTCAGTGCCATAGGGGGAGTGGAAGAATGAGAGAGAGATCCAGCTTGGTCAGCAAATCCCGTCAGTCATCTGGCCCAGCCTGCCCAGCTAGTCTAGCTGGGCAGGCTGGGCCAGTCAACCCAAATTGGCCAGTGAGCCTTCCTGCTTTCCCCAGCCAGCCTGACCTAACCAACCAAATGGTCAACACACACACACACACACACACACACACACACACACACGTAAGGGGGTTGCCCGAGCCACCACACTGCATGGAAAGAGGGATTCATTCACCACATTTGCTGAAGATAGAGAGACCCAAAGAGAAATGCCTACCTGTCCCACTCTGCCACCTAGAGGAAGAGACCCGGAAGAGAGATGACAGTGATAACTTTTCAGTTTTTTTGTGTATATTTTACATTTTTAGGGACCTTTATTTTCAGTTTTTGTTTTATTTTTCCTGGGCATTTCAATGTGATAACAAAAAAAAATAATCAGTGGAAAAACAACCTTTCCACTGATTTTTGGTCTAGAGCGTTATGACAAAGTAATTTTTTTAATCACATTGAAATTCCCAGGCAAAATAAAATAAAAATGGAAAATGAGGTTCCCTAATTATATTAAATAAAGATCAGTTTGAAATGCAACTTTTAACTTGTAGTGGGTATTTTTGTGACTTTTGTACCCTTTTACATCATGTAAATAGGGTGTCAGTATAAAGGTTGGGTGGTCAGCAAAAATCTCTCAGGTTATCAGTAATTATGTTTTGTGGGATTCGGCAACCCTGCTATGTAAAAAGGACACCCCCCCCCCCCCCACTCACACCACGATGCCAAAAGCAATTTCCCCATCCATCAGTTGCAATGTTTTACTTTCTGATTCTTACTGCCGAGAGAGCTGTTCATTACTGCAAGCAACAGGAATTCATCCAAAAGTCATCTAATAAATGTAAATCAGAATGGGATAGGTTCTTACTTAGATTGCCTTTAGATAAAGACGGTGCAGAATTAAAGGAACACGTCTATTATATGAGAAACAAATGGAGCATGCACATAAAAGATTATAATGTGGGCATGTCATATATTTTACAGATGATTTCAGAGATGAAAAATTGATTGCCTTTTATAAGTAATTTGGAAGGCTCTTGTTTCTCTCCAGTCACATCAGATTATCCTTTCAGCTCTAAGCAGCCTCTGGCTCGGTGCTACTTTGGCAGATTTTCCTGCCTGTTAAGCAAACCTGATTTGAGTACCGTTATGATGTGGCTTGGAATAATAATCATTTTGTACACTTAATAATGGCTGTGAATAGATTATTTGTGCAGCCCACTTCCAAGGCGTGGTCCTATTTGGTAAGGGTGTTTGTGCTCTGTGCATGAAGGAAAAAAATACCTTTTCTAAATGTGATTATCTTTTTTTTACTATCCCAATAAAACAGACAGGGAAAGCATGCAGAAGCATGGCATTGGGAATGCTTTCCAACACAGATTAGTAGGAGGGCAGGGTAGTGCTCAATACTGGGAAGAACTCAGCATGTACCTGCATAATCAGAAGCATCTAAAGTTAGGCTTGCATTGTATAAACTGCACGGCTGGACCCACACAGTTTATAAAACACCAGGTGTTTCTGCCCCATCCATATGCGCATGTGTCAGTACGTGCACAAGCTTGCTATGGAAAGATGCATATATATAAACGTCCATATTCAAAAGCACGTAGGTGGATAACTCAGAAGTTATCCAGCTAATGAAGTTCTGGGCATTTCTCTGGATAAATTCTAGCTGGTTAATAAGTTAGCCGGCTAGATTTTAGCTGGATAAGTTAAGGGCATTCCAGGAGCATAACTTGAAGCGGTTGAGTTAGCCAGACAAGTTATTTGGCTAATTCCAGTATTCAGATTTAGCTGAATAACTTATCTGGCTGTCTTTTTGGGTCAAACAGCTGTCCTAAAGATAGCAGGATTAACCATAGTGAGCACGCACATTTTTGGAAGGGGTGGGGATCAGGGAGGAGTTTAGGAAAATGAGGGGTGCTATCACATGGTTTTAATGCCAGAAATTACTAGCAATTCATTTTTCAAATTACATTATGTGTGAGAGAGAGAGAGAGAGGCCATCTAATAGCTCGAGGTGAGGTGTTGGTGGTGGTTTAAGGTTTAGGACCAGTTTCTCATATAGAGTGAGATGTACAAACAGCACAGTACACCTCAGTGAAGATTTAACATTTTGTGAGACTTTCCTCACTCCAAATGACATTAAATCTTCACCGAGGTGTACTGTGCTGTTCATACTTTTCACTCTACAGGAGAAACTGGCCCCTAAACCCTAAACCACCACCAACATCTCACCTCGAGCTATTATATGGCCCTTCTATAGAGATATAAATACTTCACAACTAGGCAGGCCTTGTAGATACTCTCTCTCTCTCTCTCTCTCTCTCTCTCTCTCTCTCTCTCTCTCTCTCTGCAGAGTGAGTGAATATGGGCCTCATAATTCCCATAGATATTTTATAAAAGTACACATATAATTTATGCACACAATAATGATAACCTCTTTATACACAAAGCAAGTATTTTATAAAGTTGGATGATTTATGCATGCACTTCACTTACACATGTATTTATAGTCACCAGTTTACATACATCTCCACCAGTTGACCCTGACCCTCTCTCGGTTCACTCCACCCTCCACTACTTGTCCCAGATGCCTCACATATTGGAGTACTTCGAGGTAGCAGGCTGGTGATGGCTGTGGAAGTCTCTGCAGCAAGGACGCTGGGCCTGTGACAGCCGTGAAACAGAGGCCCAGCATCTTTGCTACAGCAATGTGAGGTCTCTGTACCAAAGATGCTGAGCTTTGCCTGGGTGCTTCATGGATGTCGTCAGTCCAGAATCTCTGCAGCAAGGACACTGGGCCTATGACAACCATGAATCAGAGGCCCAACTCCTAACAACATCCAGCACATGGCACTGCATGGAGCTGCCTTTAATTCTCCTGCAAAGAGGAGCCTCACAGAAAATGTAATGGGCATCTATGCACACGATTACACCTCAGTTTGGCCCATGCAACTTTAAATAGCCAATAAAGAACTCTGCAGCATTTTTTACATTAGTGACAATTTTAGTACTTGTTTTTCCTGCGACTTTCTGCATTGGGGCTTTAGCGTGAGTTTTTGAATGTGTTTTTTACCTAGCGTGGGTTTTTTTTAGCATGAGTCTCATTTGCACACCATTATTTTATTACAGCAAGCAGGGCTGTCAGTATTTAGTGCATGTGCTATCAAAAATTGGTGCAAAAATATAGTGCCAATTTTGGTGCAGGTGTTATTACTACAAAATATAAATTTGATTTTTGGAAAAATACAGATTAGGGGGATCTTGATTGCTTCATTTTTCTTTTTTCTTTTTTAATGATGGTTGGCCCAACTGCCCAACCATCATCTCTCAGCCAGTGACAGAACCAGGACCAGGACCACTTTTACTACAGGCTAAGTGCATGTTTTTGTGAAAGTGCAAATCAGGGGCAAGAGTTTAAGGATGTAAAGTAAGACCTGTCAAGTCCATCCTGGTGACCTAACAACTGGTTGGGTTTTCAGGATGTCCATAATGAATCTGCATGTGATAAATGTTCATACAGCAGGTCTCCAAGATGTGCATATTTGTTGTGGATATTCTGAAAAGCAACTGGATATGGTGTCACCAGGTCAGGTTGGGGAAGCCCTGACATAAAATATTGTCTAGGTATATGAAGGGACAAACATGTTGGTTTTTGCTTTTTCATTTAGGGGGAGAGGGGTGTTATTCAGGGATTTAATGTTTATTTTGTTTCATTTGCTAAACAAGATAAACATTTCATTTAACCACACTAAGAAACCCCATCACAGAAACAATCCCTTTCGCCCAAGAACCACTCGTTCCTTCCACTATGTGCTCTGATGTAGAAAGAGGCAGAAACAATTCCCAGTTGTACCTCTTCCACTAGCTCTGGTTAAAAAATGGCAGGAGCTGGGCCTGTGGCTGGTGCCATTTTGTTGTATGGCCATATGTTCTGCAGCTGTACAACGAAATCGTGACAGCTTCAGGGTCAGTCGGCACCCTTTTCAAATTGGTACCGGCAGGACAAGAATGATTTGGGGTCATTCCTGCTCCTTTTTGCATCGGAGGTCCTTGCGAAAGGGGTAAGTGTGATCTGAGGGTTGAGGGTTGGAGTGAATGGGGAAATTTTGCATCTTCATTTTTTTTTTATCATTTACTTTCTTAAATGGAAGTCAATAAAAAATTGTATGTGGGGGGTGGTAGTGGTTCTTTTTGTTTAGTTTTTAAACAAAATGCAAGTGTTTCATCGTGTTTCTCATTTTGTTTAAAAATGAATGCACATCCTTAATTCTTTCAGCTGCTGAGCCAGTACCAGAAACGTGTAATGGTAATAAGTCTCATTTGTTATAGCATTTGCAGCATGCATGGTGCTGTACAAGATAATTGCCAGGATGATTAGAATGTCCTATAAAAACTGTGATAGATAATAAAGAGAAAAATGCAGAATGAGAATTCCAGCTAACTGATCTGCTCAATTATGCTTGCACTGTAATAGGGATGAGAGAACCAATTTAGCTTCACATCTAGACAAAATTATGAATGTGCAAAAAATACATACAAATAGTTTCATGAGAAATAGGATACTTAATGGTCATCCTTCTGCCGTAGGATTTTAATTCTACATCCCGTCTTCAGGAAGTGTCATAATCTGACAAAATGTTTCCTTGAGAGAGTGGTGAGTTCTTGCAGTGAGGATAGAAGAGACACAGAATTGAAGAACAGTCTTGCCAGGCTGCCTGCATTCTTGGTTCTTTTTACAGTTTTTTCTGTGCAGAAAAGGAATTATTCATCAATGTACACACATACATTGTATCTGGGTGTGTGTGTGTGGTTTGTTGTGAGTATGTGTGTCTGTGTATATATGTGTATGAGAGAGAAACACACACACACATTTTTTCACAGATTAGAATGGTATTGTGAGAGGTGGTACAATATCAATAATTTAAATTCCTTTGTGATATCAAAATTCCCAGTAGGCCCTTCAAATTCCATCATGCCACTGACAGAAAAGAGCAGAGTAGGAAATGGCAGGGGGAGAGGATTTTTTTGCAGAGTCAGCCCAGCCTAGTAGTAGTAAAGTAGCAGTAAACTGAAAAGAGACTTTTATTAGCAGGAGAATGGCAGAAATGGAAGCCACCTCAAGACAGAAGAAATTGAGATTTGGAGAGCATGTGCCACCACTACCTATTCCTCTTCCTCTTGTTTTGGAGCAGAGGGAAAAGGCTAGAGAGTCAGCCAAGGCTGACATTAGCAATGCAGGCTTGGACAGAGGCATCAGAAATGCAACAGTCAAAACCAACAGTACACTCCTCAACCTCTATGGTTACTGCTTCTGAGGCAATGGTGGCAATATTTTCAACAACTGATTCTGTGGAAGAATCTTGTCTGGGATTCCCTCAATCAGAAATTGAAAAGCTAGTAACTGAAGAAAATTTGAGAAGTTTAGTCATTAGCATCTTAGCCTCCAGTGAGGCATCTTAGCCTCCAGTGAGGCTCCAGTTGAGAACAACTCCTAGGAAGAGCAAGCAGTACAAATAGAGACCATGAGCAATGCCCCAGGCTATTTCCTCAGGGTCCACCCTCAATATCAACTTCAGTGCCAGCATCAGTCCCCAAAGATGCAAAAAAGAGTTCATGCAAAGGATCCTTGGTTTGGAGGCATTTTAAAGCGATGCAGGACCTGCATTTTGCTCAGTATATTTACTGCAGTAAGGACATCAGTCGAGGGAAAATACTGGAACATCTGACAAATGCTGGTATGCAGCATCACCAGCAGAAGCAGCACCCACTAGCATTGGTAAAAGAGGAGGTTGGCAGTACAAGCCTGGAGAGTCCTTCTGTCATTCAAAATAAAAGCCAGAGGAAAGGGTTGATCCCCAAGCTGATCCCATGGCACCTTCTAGCAGTCAGGTAGCAGGCCAGCAGCCTTCTGTCATGTGTTACATTTTCTGGCTCATGAGATGATGCCGCGAGCCAGCACACTCATCTCGAACACCTCCTGGGCCCCCTCCATGTGGCAGAATGCCACCATCACTGACCCTTTCATCTGTGGCTCAGATGCTGCCATCCTTCACCTGGTTCCACTCCCTCTAGGTGTGCACATGCCCAACATCTGCAGGTAAAGAGCCTGTGGCAGGAAACAGGCCTCAGCACCCCAGAATTATGTCATTTTCTTCAGCCTTTATAAAGGGCCTTGCAGTCTCCCAGACCTTGCCTCAGCAATGGGTCATTTGCAGCCTTGAAGAGAGAGTTGCTGCTGGTTCCACTGTTCCTATTTGGGTGTCTTGCCTTATTCCTTCCTTGTCTCTCCAGTCCAGCTTGCCTCATCTTTCCAGTCTTATCTCATCCAGTTATTCTGCTCTGCCCTGTCCTGCTGTTTCAGTCCTTCTCCATGTCTCCCATTGCTACCCTTGGACTAACTACTGGATCTGACCCATGCTGGACTTCTAACCATTCTTGCCTGTCGCCCACCTCTGATCTTAGCCTGGACATCAACTACTCTTGCCTGCTGCCTGCCTCTGACCTTAGCTTGGTTCTGGACCTGCACTCTTAGCATTACCTAAGAGAATCTCACCTAAGACTTGCCAGTCCCCTGAACCCAAGGGCTCAACCCAGTCTCATTCTAGCCCAGATCTGCCAGCTGTCGGTGATGACATGTAGGGTCTTCCCCTGCAGGTTGAGCCAACTTCATCTGTGGACCAAGGGTCCACGAATCTTACATCATGCGTCTACAGTGCCAGTTTGTCATAGAGGAAATTTGGAGGTGTTCTGTATCACTGTTCCAGGGCAAGAGACAGGCAGCATCAAAAGCAGTAACGAGGTCCATGGGGGAAAGAATTGCCCTGGATAACCAGCCCCTACGGATAGTGTAAAACATAGGCTTTAAGCATCTGCTACATGATTTAGGTCCCAATTACAAAGTGCCCTGCAGGGTACTGTACAACTAGTGCTGTAGTCACATACAGGTGCAGCTGGCTATGTCAGAAAGGATTAGCGTGCATTTCACCAGTGATATCTGGACCAATGCAAATTCTACACATGCTTACCTCTCCCTGATGGCATACTAGTGGGACCTGGCTAAGGCAGGGGCAGGCAAGAGCTCTAGTGAAGACTGAACATCAGAGTGCAGGTGGACTGTGCTGCACACCCAGGTGATGGATAGCCCTCATGCCTTGTACAATATTCTATCAGTCATAAGAAAAAGGCTGGAGGATTGGCAGCTAGACTGGAGAGGCAGGAATCTTCAGGCAGATTTCTTTGTGACAGACAATGGGGAAAAATGATAAGGGCAATAGATGATGGGGGCTTTTGGGGTATCTTTGTACACCTGCTGCACCTGGCAATGAGAGATGTCCTGGGTCTGGGGTCCAAGGACCAAGGGAATCTAGTCCTGAAGGATTCGGACCAGAAGAGAATTCCTGGGAGCCTGCTAAGAACTTCCTGGATAAAACACTTCTCCAGAACTTTCACCATGAACATCCAGATAAACCCAAGCCTTCTAGAGGGAGGCCTAAAGGAGGGGGTACTGTTATGGCCACTGGCCGCGGCAAGCCACGACCGGGGCTGACTGTCATGGCCGCCGGCCGCGGTGGTCCACGGCCGGGACCAGGTACTCACCCGCGGCGTCGGGAGGGCCCGGAGGCTCCCACAGGAGCAGGGAGCCTCCTCCAACATTCTTCCCGCGGCCTTGGCCACTGCCTAGGCCGGCCGCAGAGCCCAGCAGGGCTGAGCTGACTCCTCCCCCTTCCTGGCTGCCTTAGAGCCGCGAGCACGGCTGAAGATAAGATTTAAAGGGGCCATGACAGGAAATAGTCGTGGCTCCCTTCTCAGACTCCTCCCTCATTCTAGGTATTTAAGGCAAGGTCTGCTCCTCAGACCTTGCCTTGGTATTGTGGCTTCTGGTTCCAGATTCTGTGTTGGTGTTCCGGATCTCCGTTCCTGGTCTTCGTCCCGCTTCTGTTCTCCTTCCTTGTTGAACTGATTCTTGGCTTCCGACCCTTGGACTGGCTATCGTTCTTTGCTTGGCTGACCATGGACTGCTTCTTGACTGGACGCAGATCCTTCTCCTGGCTTGCTTCTGGACTGGCTGTGGACCCTTCTCCTGGCTTCGACCCTGGCCTTTCGACCACTCTTCGGCTTCTACTCCTGGACCGACTCGACCTGCTGGAGGTGCCAGCTGTCTGGAATCAAATGACCTGCAGGAGGTGCCTGCATCCAGACCAATCTTCAGTCTTGAGGGAGTCTCCTAAGTCCCAGCGGCCGGGTTCCTATGGGCTCCTCCTGGAGGAACCGCGAGCTTCCAGGGCGAAGTCTTTACTCGACGGGCGAACCTTCAAGCCTTGCCCTCCGACTGTAGGGACCAGAGAGGGTTGACTCCCTCTTTGGCGGCGCTAACCTTACCTCGGAACAGGGGTCCACTTCCGGATTCATAAAAGGGGATTTGGAAGGTCAAGGTTTGAGGCTCAGCACTTAGTACTTGTGTTGTATTAATTGTGGTTGCAAGAAAGCTTTGGCCATGCATATATTCCAAATTTGAAAACTTGACTCCTGTGCGATTGTGATCCGAGCATTGGACGGGGGCTCTCCCTTGCGGCTTGTATTCGGGTGGGGGTGGTTGGCGGGTCCCAGGGTATCCCTGTTGCTTGATTTTTCCACTGCCAGCCTAATTCAGAAAAATTATTTGTGTCTGGACTGCAGGTTATTAGTTGTTGTAGTGTATCAAAAGCTTCATTTGAGTCAGAATCAGATACAATATTTGATACCTGAATGTAAACCGATGTGTTATCTCAGATCGAATGTCAGTATATAAAAATAATAAATAAATAAATGTTAACTTAAATTTGGTTTGCAAAGCCTATTGTATGAGTGCAGATACTAAGCCCTCTCTTGAAAAGGTTTCTGCCTTCCTGTGCACTAGGGCAAAGCTCATTTGAGAGCAAGACTTAGTGAATTTTCAATAAAAGTGAAGATTTTTCTTTATGTTTTTTTCCTGTAATTTGAGTATATCCATCCCGAATAGGGCTGCCTCATTTGCTGGCTTGTATCAAGAAGGCCTCATGTCCACATTTTAATGGAAATTACTATTTTATATTATGTCTCGTATGGTCAGAGAAGTCAAAGGAAGAATAAAGTATTTGCAACGCATGCATGTTTGAGTGAAACACAATTTGGCCTTATAATTGTAGGACATCAATTTACTCTATGATACTGTGGGCCAGGTGTGCTAAGTATTTTTCCCTTAGGCACAAAAATGGGAAAAATCCTTTAGTGCATCAGACCTTATGACTGATTAATTGTATATTGGAGTAGGCACTCCTATTCACCTGGACAATTCATTTCAGCTAGCTTTTACAAAGGTTGTGAAAAGTGATTTAAGAGAGTAGGAGATCATTTTGATGATCCTGAATTATCCATACTGGCTTTGATAAAATTTTATATGTCAGAGATTACAGGATGTAATTTTGAGAGGGTCTGAAACCAGACAGATACATAGCACTCAAAACATGGGCACAAATCAAGTAGGAAAACTAATTTTGGCCTAAAAAATTTTTTTTGCCACCAAACAGTACTATTTAATTCATAATGCAAGAGCGCTCTAGATCTAACCATGATTGTACATTTCAACCAAGTGGGCCTGTGGTTGGCTGTCTTAAAATACAGCGCTACAGTTCATTAGGCACTTAACTGTTTTCAATATCAGTTTTTAAACTCTTTCAATTTCTGTCACTCTGCATGAAACTCAAATCTCTGGCAGTTCACGGGCCAGAGAAATTATATTAAAACATATAAATTCACAAGACAAAGCTACCGTAAATTAACCAATGAAGAAATGAACATAAATTTATAGACAGAGTGAGAAGCAGGTTCTTACTCTGAGTAATCTATAGGAGTTTTCCCCCTCTGTCCTCTTATACTGATAACTAGCTGTCACTGGTGAAACCTACTCCGACCATGCCAGGTCTCACAACAGCCTGTGCAGTCCATTCTCTTTCCATTGCATGGGGCTTCTTTGCAGCCCGTGTGCCCGTGAGACTCACAAGCATGTGCTCCTCGGCGGGGCCCACATCTGGAGACACCGCGGGCCCTGACAGACATACACGACTCTAGGTTCTTATGGCCTGGATTGGCCACTGTTGGAAACAGGATGCTGTGCTTGATGGACCCTTGGTCTGACCCAGTATGGCATGTTCTTATGTTCTTAGAGATCCAAAGCGCATTATATAGAGAGAAGATTTTATCAGCTTACAGTGTTTTTCAATTTAAAAGATTTTCTTCTTTTGTTGTTGTTTTAACAGCACTCTACCCAGAGCACCATACAAACCAGCAACAATTAAAATGGTACACAGTTAAATGAAAAGTGTGCAAGCTATGGTAAGCCAAGCAGACTATATGAGGTTTAAGGTTTGCATGGAAAGGAAAAGTGTACTTGCATCTTCAAGAGCTGATGGCAATTTTTTTCCTAGGAAGAATGTGAGTAGAGAGGAAACACAGATGTGAGAGGTTCCTTGTATGAAGCAGTGGGGGGCAGAGAAGAGTGTGAAATCACTGTGGAAGTAGTGAAGAAAAAGAACAGAATTAATGAGGGGTCAGACTACGAATACTGTTGTACATAAGAACCAGAAGTTTTAATTGTGCGCCAAATGAATTCACCAGATGCCAGGATGTAGGCAAAGCAGCGATGTGTCAGAGTAAGTTCACTTTCTGTAACTTATAGATACATCTTTCTAGGATATGGCTTATTTGCTGACCTGTACCAAGAAGCCCTCATATCAGCATCATTAATAGAAATAATTTCAGATCTCGGGACAGAATGGATAAAGATGTCAATAACAGACTTTTTCAAGGCATGTGATGAGACAGTCCTTCAGAAGATGGAGTAGCTGATTAATGCTTCTGATTCTGCCTTTTACCCATAACACCCTGCATTGGGCAGTCTGATGGCTTCCTGGCTCTGAAAACAACAAGTTATAATGCTTGCCCTCTTAGAATAAAGATGAAATTAATCTCCTTTTGTCCTTATTAAAAAAGCAATTTTTCTCATTTTGTGCCTAAGGAAAAAAAATCACCATTGATTAAGGCCCTTTGTACCTGTTTCACAGGACTAAATTTATACTCTGATCTATGAAAAAAAATGTAAAAACTTGCAAAACAACAGCCCTTCTGTCTGGGCTCTGACATGAGATGGATTAAACTGCAAGACAATTTCTTCACACCCACTCCATCCCCAGACTTTCACGATGAGAGCAGCGTGTAAAATGTGAGGCATACAGTTGGACACTTGATCAAATCACTCTTTAAAGTTTAGAAAGACTGTTATTTGGATCTGAATGCAAATTGTATCATGAATTTCAGTTGGAGATTCTCTTAAAAAATATTTAGCTTTAATAGAATCTGCCCACAAATGAAATGAAGCTGAAGTAAAAAAGATATGGAGTTGTGGACAACATTTATTTATATAATAAAATGTTCCTCAATGGGATCCCCAACAGGACAAGAAAACCAATGAATCTAATTTCTAAATCCTTTTTAGTATTATTACTCAGGATGTGCATTGTTTGAAAGAAATGTACAATCCAAACTACAATAAATCATTTTTGGTTCATTCTGAATGAAATGGACCAAATGGACAGTGCCTTCAAAATGAATGAAAATTTTCGTTTATGTTTTTGCTGATTTGTGCATACAGCTTCTGAACTGTGGAAATTTGTTGCTGAAAAAAAATAAACAAAACAAACAAACAAAAAAAACCAAACCCCAGAATGAATTGAACTGAAATGAAAATCTTCACTGAAACAAAATGAAAATGTTTGGCTATCACATTATCAGATTATATTATATTATGTTGTATTATTTGCTTATATATCTGTATCTATGTTGATTTCTGACAACAGTTATCACAGCTTAATGCAGAAAATATGGCTTTTAAATATGATAAACTTTACTATAATTCACTGCAAAATTGACTACAGCAAAATCAACATTTGTGCTCAATAACGTTTACAAATAAAAGGTATTTTTAAAGCTTACAGAAAGAGTAGCATAAAAAGGCAAGAGCCCACTCTATGGGATACTTCCTAATTAATATGTTTTCATTAACCTTGCACAAATTGAGAGATTTTCAAAATTCAGAGACATTTGTTGCATCTTTCTTGAATTCAGCTTTATCAGGGAAAATTTTCCTTCTCTGCTCTTCATAGGACAAATTCTTTGGAAGTGATTCAAACCTCTTATTAAGAAGCTGATGGACAAACCCACAGTATATTTGACAGGTTAGAGACCCACTTTTGTGAAAATATGCTGTGGATGCAGATGTGCTCTGAGATCATTTGTATATGTAGCAAACGTTTGCAAAATATTTTTCACTTGTTGCCATGACTGGGAAAGGAGGAATCTAAATCAAATAAATAGTGGTACATTCCTGGCTGTGGCAACACGCAATAGTGGCCCCTGATCTTGGGACCAGCCTGGATTAAAGGAGCTGCATGGCCTGGTGCAAGCCTTCCAAATCTCTGGTGACCCAAGGGGATGCACCAACCTGCTCCCACCCTGGCATGCCCATGCCCATAAATGTTAAGAGATGCTTTTCTTTCTCAGGAAATGATGCATGGAATTTGCCAGTAGCTTGCACTATTTTCTGAAATGATTAATGAAAACACCCTGAAATATTTGAGGTTTTCATTGGCAGTATGCACTCATTTAGGGCAATCCAAACCAAAAATGAAAATGGGCCATTTCAGTTCAGGTTACCCATTTGTTTGAAATGAATGCACATCCCTACTAGAAACCCATCCAGACCTTTCTTGAACTTTGCTGTACTGCTTGCTGTGTCTAAATCCTGTGAAAGCAGCAGATTCCACAGGTTAACTAACCATGGACTAAAAGACTATATTCTTGCATTCATCTTGAAATTGCTAACATATGGTTTCATTAGATACCCTCTGGTCCTAGTATTTTTGGACAGGGTAAACCACCGTGTGCTTTTGTTTTTTTTCTTTTCGCTCATGTTCTTGTAGATCTCCATCATGTCCCCTCTCACTCTCCTCTTTTCTGAATGAAAAAGCCTTAACTTTTTCAGCTTTCTTCAAATTAGAGATGCCCCAGTCCTTTCATCATTCTGGCTGTCCTTTGCTCCACCATATTCTTTTTGAGATGGGGCAACCAGAACTGCATGCAGTACTCTAAGTGTGGTTACACCAGAGCTCTATATAGAAATGTAATAATATCCTTGGATTTGTCATTGACAACTGTCCAAATTATCCGTAACATATAGTTGGCTTTTTTTGGTCACTGTTGCATGCTGATGCACACCAGCCATCAACCGACAATCAAGAATCGCAATGGCACAAGCCGTTCACCCGCTCCAGGAACACCAACAATCATCGATAATCAATTTATCCAGGCACACTCTTACTAAAGAAGAAGAACGGGTCCTGAATCGGGGTCTCTCTTTTGTCCCTACTAATAGATATGATCCATTTGCCTGTCGCATAGCATTGCACAGGTTTTTTAGATCATTAATGATCAGACACTTTTTTTCAAAATGTCCAGAGGCTACTTCTGATCCCTCCATTGTAAAAAAGAAATCTTGCTGGATCCCTCCAGGCGCAATTGATGAGCAGATTAAAGCATTCCAGACTTTAGTGCTACAGGACATTACCACAATAGAGACAATATTGCATCACAAGTTCTTTAACTTGTCTTCATCAGAAAATAGTGCATTAAAATCATTAGCCACCAATAAGGACATTGTCATTAAACCTGCCGATAAAGGTGGAGCGACAGTTGTTATGGACTTTAAGGATTATCGCACTGAAATGATGCTACAACTTGGCGACCAGAAATATTACCAACTATTAGATGCTGATTCCACCATGGCACTACATACCAAAATTCAAGGGTTATTACAAGAAGCACAAGTTCAGGGCTTCTTAGCCACCAAAGAATTCAATTTTTTGAACATCTCCACTCCACGCATCCCGGTAATTTATGGAGTTCCTAAAATTCACAAATCTCTACTGAGACCTCCTTGCCATCCCATAGTATCTGCCAATGGCTCCATATTAGAACCATTAGCTAAATTCGTCGACATATTTCTTCAACCCTTTGTCAAAAAAGCCACTTCATATGTTCAAGACACTTCTGACAAGCTTAACAAGCTTTCTACCTTAAAAGATATTCAGATGCATCATTTTTTGGTCAGTCTTGATATTGAAGCTTTATACACAAATGTTCCACAAATTGACGCTCTACAACTTGTCTCTATAACCATACAAAGCAGAGCAAGACCACAACGGATTCCATCGGAGTTTCTCATTAATCTTACAGAGCTCATACTTTTCCATAATGTTTTTGCTTTTGAACAAAATTTTTATCTTCAAGTTCACGGAGTAGCAATGGGATCTCCTATAGCACCAGATGTGGCCAATCTTTTCGTTTCCAAAATTGAAGATGATCATATTTATAAGTCTCCTTTTGAATGATATGGCCGCGACACGGCTGGGAACTTTGCAGTGATTCACGCTATTAGAGGACCATATAACCAAGGAGTGGGGGGGGGGGGGGGGGGGGGGGGGGGAGGGGGAGGGGGGGGGAAAAAAAAAAAAAGGGGGGGGGGGGAGGGATAAAATGAGTTGGCTGTTGGTATCTAGAGGCTTGGTGGTTCATGCTTGCACTCATGGTACTGGACCAATGATGTTTAGCTATGGTATTTGAAATTGATCATATGTATTATCGGTGTTGCCACTGTTCACTTGTTTCTGAGCTACTCAATAAAAACCATTGACCGTTATAAGTCTCCTTTTTTTCAGTTTGTAAGATCATGGTCATGCTATATAGATGATATCTTTTTCATTTGGACAAACACTGAAGACCGACTTCTGGAGTTTCATAAGTGGCTGAATCAAATTAATCCTCACCTCAAATTTAGTCTTACGTACAATCAGACACAATTGTCTTTTCTTGACATTCAAATTATAAAGAATCATGTAGGCATCAACACCACCCTTTTCAGAAAAACTATAGATAGGAACAATTTTTTACGCTTTGAAAGCCATCATCCTCGCCAGTTCAAAGAAGGATTACCAGTTGGCCAATTTTTTCAAATACGTAGGCTCTGCTCCGATTTAACAGAGTTTCACAAACAAGCAGATCAGCTATGTAATTGATTTCTTGAAAGGGAATATCCCCCACAGACCAATCAATGAGCATATAAAAGAGCCACATTTTCAGACAGAGACCAACTTCTCCAATATAGACAAAAACAAACAGTTCCTAGCCTCATCTGTGTTTTACCATACACAGAATTGACTATTCAAATCAAAGAAGCAGTTCTTAAGAATTGGCATGTGTTGAGTCCTCATACGATATTCCGAGATCCTCCTATGTTTGCCTACTCCCGTGGACAAAACATCAAACAACGGGTAGTGAGGGCAGCACCACAGTTACATCCTTTTCCCATATCAACAGGACAGATACCATGTGGCCACTGTACATTCTGCCCCACGGCACACAAAGGTACATCATGGCAAGACCTTCATTCTGGCATCCAGGTCATGATCAAACATACAGTAGATTGTAATACAGACCATGTGGTATACGCGTTACAATGTCCATGTGATAAAGTATATGTGGGACGCACCAAGCGAAAAATCCGGACCCGCCTTACGGAACATCATAGCAGGATTAACAACCGTAGCATTAAAGCTCCTACAATACAACATTGTGTCACATATACACACAACTTTGAAGACCTCAAGTGGATCATACTAGAACACATTCCTCCACATTGGAGAGGAGGAGATAGAGCTGCGTTACTTAATTACAAAGAAAATTTTTGGATTTTTCGTCTGCAATCGATGGAACCACAAGGTTTAAATGAAAAAGTCGAGTGGTTCTCCTTAGTTTGAGTGTTTTTTCCAATTTTGTCGTTGTCTATTACACACTTGTTCTTACAAAGGGTTTTTCTCAGTGAAGATTAGGGCTTTCCCTCTTAGAGCGTTTTTTTCAAAATGGCCACGATTAAAACGTCATTACCCATAAAAGGACCTCACAATATGGGGCATCCCCTTCAGACGTCGTTCTCCATATTTGGATCTCTCCATATTTGGTGTTTCAATTACACGTCACTTCCTTTTGTCAGCCCAAGCAGTCAGTGTAGTTCCCTTTAAATTCAGCGTTTCTCACCGCGGTCGAGCTGTCAGCCACGGGACGAAACGCTAGCAGACAACACTTTGTCGCACAAGTACGTTTAGCTTCCACAGTTTAACTTTCTGCTTCCAGAGATGCTGGGCGAAGTTTTAATCACTTTAAAATTTGAAATTTGTTTCCTCAGCGCTTTTTCTCGCTCCCCTCAGCCCAGAATTGACCACAACAGTGTCACATTGTAAGTCTAAGATTTCCATGTCGTAAGCCATACTGTATTAGCCGGTGTGCATTCTCTAAGGGCTCTGCTTTTTTGATTTTTCCACACAGATGCATAAATTAACCTGCGGTTCCTGAAGCTCCCTGAAGGAGTATTGCACTCCGAAACACTGCCGTGTCAGAGGATAGTCTTCAGGATTACACATGCTGACTGTGGAATTAAGTTAAGTGCATGTATTAGTAGTCATACATACAGTGCCATATCTTATGTCATAGCTCCGGATGGAGAATACTAGGACCTCTTGTGACCAATGATTAGTCAAGCCCAGAGCTATAAGGGCTGTACATATAAGCTGAAAGCTTTTAGAGGCATTTATGATGGTCGTAAGACTCCTTGATTGGAGCTCTTCTTTTATGGCTGAATTTAATATTTTGTGCTCATGGATTTAGCATGTGGTCTACAGTAACTCCAAGATCCCTCTCTTGATAGCAATTTCTCAAAGTAGATCCCAGCAGTGTGTACTGGTAGTTTTGATTTTTTTTTTCTCAATGTGCATAACTTTTGCACTTGTCCATATTAAATTCCATTTGCCACTTGGATGCTCAAGTTCTCAATATTTCTAGATCCTCCTGCAGTTTTAAGCAGTCAGTTTGTGCGTAAAACCCCCTTTCTGGTTGAATGTGAACCCACCTGCTTCGGTAGCAACTAAGTTTGGGCCTTATTTTCCAATATCGCATTGGTAACGCATTAGGGGGCGTTACCAATGCAAATGAGGCTTCTTTCGTGCAGTGGGGAAACATCGTGTGCGGCGATGTTTTCGCCATAACATTAGCGCTGCACACGATGTTTTCCCACTGCATGATGATTCTTTCAGTCTTTTATCGCGGTGCACAATAATTGCTGGTTTCTTTTATCGCGGTGCATATGAGAGAGAGAGAGAGAGAGAGAGAGAGAGAGAGAGAGAGAGAGAGAGAGAGAGAGAGAGAGAGAGAGAGAGAGAGAGAGAGAGAGAGAGAGAGAGAGAGAGAGAGAGAGAGAGAGAGAGAGACTTACTATAGTGCCTATGCCCTACATAGGTATTTTAACCCCTATGGGAGGGCCACCTACTAACTCGGGGTGGGGATTAGGTATGAGCGTCGGGGGTTGGGGGCCACTTTCGCATTCCACATGAGACCTACGGACAGAACAGTGGTCTCTAGTGCAGATTTGCTGGCTGTCGGAGTGAGGACGCTCACTCCAAGAAGTGGTTTGGGCAACGTTCTCTCTACCTAGCTTGATGGACACTCTACCTGGGCAACAACATGCTAGGTGGAGAGAATGTTGGCCAAATCTCCGCTTGGAGTGAGCGTCCTCACTCCGACGGCCAGCAAATCTGCACTAGAGACCACTGTTCAGTCCGTAGGTCTCATGTGGAATGCGAAAGTGGCCCCCAACCCCCGACGCTCATACCTAATCCCCACCCCGAGTTAGTAGGTGGCCCTCCCATAGGGGTTAAAATACCTATGTAGGGCATAGGCATTATAGTAAGTCAGTCTCTCTCTCTCTCTCTCTCTCTCTCTCTCTCTCTCTCTCTCTCTCTCTCTCTCTCTCTCTCTCTCTCTCTCTCTCTCTCTCTCTCTCACAGGCTGTCTGGGACTATGGTGGTAATCCTTTTCAGGCCCATAACGCGAGGTTGGAGTTGTAGTTATCAGCCGCGCTAACACTGCGGCTGTTTCGCCGCACACGATACACAGGTTCCCGCTTTACATATGCTTCGCCCCCTGAATACCAAATGACTAATTTGCATTCGCGTTAACAGCTGTTAACGCGATTTGCGAATTTATCACACGCGGTAAAGTGCTTGGAAAATGAGGCCCTTTGTGGTTTTTGAAAACTGTTATTAAAACTTGAGTCTTTTGGTGGTATTTAAAAAAAAAAATCTTGCCCTCTCCCTTATGAGGTTCAATGAGTAATTGGGCAATCCCACCCCATCAGTAATTCTCCCAGAGGTTGGGAGGAAAGCAGGGAGTAAAATTAAAAAAATAAATTGACATTAGCAGAACAATGGTAAATTGACAATTATAAATAGTTATTTTCTCTTTGGCTGAATTCATAATATCCAGAACTCTATAGCACATGTGCTGACTAGTGAAAAGATGTGAGACCATATTACCCCAGTTCTCGCATCCTTGCACTGGCTTCCAATTCATTGGAGAATTCAGTATAAGCGTCTGTCACTGATTCACAAGTTGCTACTGAATAAATCAATAGCCTGGTTTAATGCAATGTTGTGTATTTATAGACCTGCCCAAGCATTAAGATCTGCCAGTAAGAACCTTCTGAAAATTCCATTTAGAAAGGTAACTCATCTTGATTAATTAGAGAGGGCCCTTTCTGTAGTCGGACCCAGGCTCTGGAACTCACTTTTAGAAGGGCACTTAATACTTTTTTCTTTTTATTTCAAGTATTTGGCAAGTCAGGATCCCATTGATTTGCCCTGTCTGAGCTTTTACTGTCTCACAGTTGTTTTTTTTTTTCCCTTGGGAGTCATCATCTGCTGAGTTGCATCTGCCAGGCATGATCCTTTTAAGGTAGCTTCAGTAGGGGTTATTAATGGCTTAATGTATTTTATGAATATCAGAGCAAATGGTTTTGTTCTGTTTGTAGATTTATGAATGTGTACTTGTAATATGCCTCGAACTTTTTTCCTGGATGTGTGCAGAAAACAAATATTTTCAATAATAAAAAAGATAATGTTCCTGTAAAATGAATATTTATAGAGAATATTCAAATATCTGAACAAGAACACAATCAATAAAGGTAAGTAATCAAAATTTTATATTCTTTTCTCAATTAAACATCATCATTAATTAACTTCTCACTTTCCTGTATAAGTAATTGGAGTTTTACATAACAATAAAGGCACAAGTCAAATATGTTTGTATTTTGCCTATTAATTTAGCACCTTTTAGAAATACTGTTACCACAATATGAATTTGATACTTTGTGAAAATTTTTGTCTTTTTTTTTGCTGTTCAACACAGCTTTCTTTGACGCCTACAGTAAACAGTTTCTTCACATAGGTATATATATATATTCTTGCTTGTAGTTCTATAAAATGTGCATGTTGGACTATATCAGGGATAGGCAACTCTGGTCCTGGAGTGCCACAAGCAGGTCTGGTTTTCAGGACTTCTACAATGAATATGCATTAGATATATTTGCATACAGTTGAGACAGTGCATGCAAATATACGGGTCGATTTTAAAAAGGTGTGCGTTAAAAACGGAGGTTACGTGCATGGCCGGGCCTTGCACACGCTGCACGCATCTTCAAAGGGGCCCGGCCATGCGCGTAACCCCTGTTATGCACCGAAGTGCCGGGCCCAGTTAAAGGGGCAGTCCAACGGGAGGGGAAGGGTGGTCCAGGGAAACAGGGAGGGTGGGGCTGGAGGCGCTGATACAGCAGCCATTTACTGCTGTGCCGGGGAAGCATGCACGCTGGCAGTTAGCCAGCACGCACAAGTTGCTTCTGCTCTGGAGGAGCAGCAACTTAAGCAACAAAAAATCCCCCCCTGAAGATATGTGACATTTAGGGGGTGGGGAGGAGAGGGGAAGGGAGGTTAGGGTAGGTGGTAGGGAAGTTCCCTTCTAGTCCGCTCGTTAATTGGAGTGGACTGGGAGGGAACTGGGGAGGGCCAGGATGCGTCATCGTGCAACATTTGCGAAACTGTACCCTCCCTTGCGCGCGCCACTGATTTTATAACATGCGGGCGCCGGTGTGCACATGTTAAAAAATTGGTGTATCCATATGTGTGCACTGGGTGGTGCGCACCTATTAAAATCTACCCCATACTTTATAAATATTCATTTTGGAAATCATGAAAACCAGACCTGGACTAGAGTTGTCTACCTCTGGACTATATTATTCTGGCTAGAATATGTTTAGTACTAGTTTGGTATATTTACAACTCATGTTTCATAGCTTCTGTTTGGTGGGTGCCTACCTGATCTGCTCTCTTCTTCTTTCTTCTGTTCTTTTTTCCTATTACACTAAGGGGTAGATTTTAAAACCCCTGCGCACGGCACTCGCGAGCCGGCGCGCCTATTTTGCATAGGCCGCCAGCACACGCAAAGCCCCGGGACGCGCGTAAGTCCCGGGGCTTCGTAAAAGGGGCAGAAGGGGGCGTGTCCAGAGCAGGGGGCGGTCTGGGGCAGGTCCGGGGGCATGGCGATGGTTCAGGGGCGGGCCGGGAGGGCGGTCCCGAGTACCCCGGCACTGCGGCCTGTGCCGGGGGATGCCGGGGTGGCGTGCGCAAGTTACGCCTGTTTCAAGCAGGCGTAACTTGCCCAACAAAGGTAAGGGGGGGATTTAGGTAGGGCTGGGGGGTGGGGTAGATAGGGGAAGGGAGGGAAAGGTGGGAAAGGTGGGGGGACGTGGAAGGAAAGTTCCCTCCGAGGCTGCTCCGATTTTGGCACGAAAAGTACACACAAAAAGTACGCACGCGCGTATGTTTTTAAAATCTACCTCAGAGCTTAAAAAAAATAAATAAGAAAAACTATCTCCCTGTTTGTAACTTCTCTTCCAAATACCAGTCAGACGTCCTCATTTGCTGGAATTATATTTTTGAATTGTGTTCCAGCTAATTAAAAATAAATATAAGGAAAGTGTGTCCCTAACTAGCCCTTCTCCTTCATTCTCATATACTCTGACATGGTCTCTTGCTCTAATGAAATATGGTAAGGTAAAGGTAGTTCTTTTTTTTTTTTTTAAATTCACAAGTCACAAGCAAGGGCAACAAATTAGGCAGATGATTTTTTAAAATCTATGTAATATATCTGTTGCCATCCTAATTATAACAGCTCCTCCCTTCCTATAAAGATTCTCTGCCAAGAGTTTTTGCTGCCCAGTCAGGCACTTTTGTATAGTGGCAAGTTGCTTGTCAACATTGCATCCCTAAGTCCTGCTTTCTTCTCTGGAACTTCTTTCCAAAATTAAAGTCCCATTTTTATCCTTTTAGGGACACCAAGTCCATGAATGGTCGATCCTCCATCTGTTTATTTAATCATACAGAGCAAGAGACATTTTACAGCCAATCTCAGAATTACTACATAGGCAATGTGTTGTCATTATTCACTGCTTTCTTTCACTCAAGCAGCCATTCTTAAGGCAGAAAATTAAATTTCTTGAATTTTCCAGATTTAAAATGATTTTCAAACATCCCCTTATGTTAGGCCAGGTTAGGACTGGATTTAAGATTGTGACACTCATTGACAATGGTTTGGAGATGAGTGGTTTCAACTCCAGAAATCAGAAAACAGCAGGGTGAGTCCCAATTTTTAGGTGCCTTCAGAACTTGGTGCCCTAGGCACGTGACTATGCTGCCCCTATGCTTGAATCCATCCCTGAGTCAGGACAAGTTTTTATGTTTTGAATTCATTCATTTCCTCACTTCTAAGCAACAGCCTGATTTCCCCTCTCTCAAGTTGTTTTCAGCACCACAGACAGCTCTCTTGTCTGACCTTAGGAAAGCGAATTGGCTCTGGAAAGCTAGTCAAGAAATCTACTAAGTTAGTCCAATAAAAAGGAATTGCCTTTTGTCATTGTTTTTATTTATTATTAACCTTTATTTCGGAGCTTCTCCCATACAGAATGTTTTCTCCCCAGTCAGTTTTAACAGTTTTGAATTTGAATTTGAATTGTTACCCCAGTTATACACTTGTTATATGTAAACCGATCCGATATGGTTATTTACTATGAGGGTCGGTATAGAAAACTGTTAAATAAATAAAATAAATAAGTATTTCCCTTTTTAACTGCTACCTCTGTCCTAGCCAATACCCAATTCCAATTTGTTATAGCAAGGTCTTGGTTTTATGTACAGTGCAGTAGTTACCCTGTACTGCAGACTGCAGGCCTTAGCATCAGGAAAGAATAAACACCGACTGTTACTAAAGCAACCTCGCATGGGAGATGTCCTGCCATGTAAGCAGCTAAGGCACGATAGACATGGCTGACATCATCTCACAGTGACGTAGTAATGCTGAACTTTGCCTTACACATAGCCCATCAGCAAAATATATAAGTAAATCAAAATCAATGAAACTGAGCAGGAATATGAGTCTGCATCAAATCTTTTATGAAAAAGGCCCAGTTATGGTATGATAAATATTTGTTCCAGTCAAATCTTGCAGCAAGTGGTAGGAGGTATTGTAACAAAAAAATCTCCAATAAACAACAACAAAGAGTCTTCAGCACATTTTTAAGTTCATCTGAGGGTATGAAATCTGCTATTTATAATTTTCCCTATTACCAACCAGAAGTTTTTTCCATTGTCTTTGTTTCTGATTCAGTTTTAAAACAACATATATACTGGAAATATTCAAGACCAATTTAAGGTTTAAGCCTAAAAGGTTATAGGAAAATGTATTTCCATATTAAAATACATAGAAACATAGAAATGACGGCAGAAAAAGTCCAATTGGCCCATCCAGTCTGCCCAGCAAGCTCCCACACATATTTTCCCATACTTATCTGTTTCACCGACCACCAAGTTCAGGGATCTTGTTGGTAACTGTTTGATTCAAATTTCCTGCCACCCCCTGCATAAATGGCAGGAGATGGCAGGAAATTTGAATTATTCTGACATTTTCCTAATCTACTTTAGTTTGTTTGGTTTTTCTGTGAAATCAGGTTTCTGGTTTTTGTTCTCTCTTTTCCCCTTCTATTTCTCTTCTCAGCAGCTCTTAATCACCCAGGTTATTGTGGAAATATCCTTATCTTACCCCAGACACAGCATAGAACTGTTATAATTAGTGAGGTTTGGGTGGACCCTTGGACACTGTGGCAGCTGACCATGCCCACGGGGGAAGTCCCGTGAGGGCCACAGGTCAGGCTCAGCTTAGGACACACAATCACAGAGACTGATCTTTTATTAAACAATGTGATAAAGCCACCAGAGGTGGCAGTAGTAAGCAGTTGAAGTAGCCCGGCTGGGCTAGTATCCCTCAGGTGCTGGAACAGACACTCCTCCGGTAGCAGTGCTGTAGTGGAAAGAACTGAGAATAATGAGTACAGTGGAATATGCACAAAGCCCCAGTATGGAGAACCCCAGGATAGGGAGAGCAGGCCCTCGAAGAGCGAGTACCTGATCCCTGAGTGCTGAGAGGCTTGAAGGTAATGTACTCACACAGCAGTTCCACGTATGAGATGACACTAGGGCTGGAACGGAGGCAGGCCCTCGAGGAGCGAGTACTTGATCCCTGAGAGCTGAGAGGCTTGAAGGTAATGTACTCACACAGAGGTTCCACGTAGAGATGGCACTAGGGCTGGAACGGAGGCAGGCCCTCGAGGAGCGAGTACCTGGTTCCAGGGAACAGCTCTGAGGTGAAGATGGTAGTACTCACTGGTGTTGAAGATAGCGAATCCTTCCAGGCAGAAGAGAAGGTAGGAGCAGGCAGCGAGTCAGGGAACATGGGCCCTCGAGGAGCGAGTACCGGTTTCCTGATAGCGACCTGAAAAGCAAGTGAGACCCCCAAGGAGCAGGTACCCCGTTAGTGTTAAGAGTCCAATGGGTGATTGGAGAGGCAGAGTAGCTGGGTACGGAGAGCGAATCCCATCCGTAAGATTCCCCCTTGCTAACTCAAAGGCTAGCAAACATTGTAGGCTTTAAATATCCGGGCAGCGTGATGTCATCACAGGGGGACACCCCTGAGGTTCGCACCAAGTAGAAAATAAGAGTGAGGGCCACGTGGCACGCGCGCCCTAATGTACCAGTGGAGCATGGCGGGAGGTAGCGCCCAAGCCGATCCGGGGACGCCGGAGTGGACGGCAGGCAGACACCGCGGCAGCCAGGCATCCATCCATAGCGAGAGGAGGTGCAAAGAAAGAAAGGTAGGTGGAGTGAAGCCATCGGGAAGGGACGGTTGCAACAAGAACAAGTCAAAGAAGAGCCATTCTGCTCCCTAATCTAAACCTGCCCCTTCTATTGTTTCTCTCTTCTCTTCCTATTATACAAAGAACAGAATGGAAAGATGTGAGTCTAGAGTGGACAGAGCAAAGGAAATAAGAGCCACTCTGCTTTCTAATCCAATCCCTTTCCTCCTGCTGTTTTTCTTTTCCCTCTTGTCCTTCAGGACATATGACTGAGGTGAGTGGGGGAAGTAGTCGGGGCAGCCTTTAATTTGGAGAAACTAATACATCCTGTGGATTATGACCACGTTGGAAAGCAAATCAGAAGTGATTTTGAAAAATATGATGAGTTGCTAAACTCGACCAGTGACATCTTATAACGGAGCAAATATGTTAACTGGCTGGGTAATATGGTAAAATACAGGTGATCATATCAACACTGTCACATGGTGGTTAGCTGTGCACTGTACATCAACAGTGATTTATTATTCACCAAATCACCACGTGTTTGACTGGTCTGCTTTTTTCTAATTTTGCCTGTTTTCCCTTCAATTTCATATTGCTATTTGTTTTTTTGCAATATAATCAAAACAATATCTATGGTGGGGGCCCATCTAAAAGGATTATATAATGCTGTCTTTGTGACACGTCTCCCAGTTTCATTAAAGATATATGTCTAAAGGAGTACCAACACCACAAAAGAATGTTTCTACAAATGACAAATCCTAAAAAAACTGAGACCCCTCCTCCACCTACAGGACTTCCGCACGGTGCTTCAATCCATCATCTTCTCAAAAATCGACTATTGCAACTCTCTCCTTCTCGGCCTCCCAGCAAACACAACCAGACCTCTACGATGATACAGAACTCCGCCGCAAGGATCCTGACCAACACCAGCTTTGGAATTTACATTGGCTCCCCATCAAATTCAGAATCCTCCATAAAGTCCTCACTATGATACACAAATCTATGCACAATCAAACCCCACTGGAGCTAAATATCCTTCTTTGATTCCACACGTCTTCCAGACCAATAAGAACAGCATACAAAGGAACTCTGTATGCTCCTCCAGCCAAGACCTCACTAAGGAAACGCGCCCTATCGACAGCAGGGTCCCCCCCAATGGAATGCTCTCCCCCAGATCTCCGCCAGGAACTCTGCCCGTTGACTTTCAAGAAAAAGCTTAAGACGTGGCTTTTCAGGCAAGCATTTCCATAAAGATCGGATGCTCTCATATTAACCCCTAATGGGACCTGACGCCTCTTATTGACCCTTGACGGGGCCTGTCTTCTGCTGGCAGGCTTCATCACTTGATAGCTCACAGACATCAGACATCTCACAGACTTTAGACACCTTATTACTGATCTGTTTAAACTTTTACTTAAACTTTAATTTTACATTCCCTCTTCTCGTGTCCCTGCCTTTCTATCTCTAGCGATAGCCTACCAATTTATTAGAGAGTAAGCCGACTCTTAGGCACTTTTTTAACCTTGTTAAATGCCCATATGTATGTCGTACTTCTCAGATACTAGATCGCTTTCCTCCTACTGTTATATAAGTAAATCAGAGAAGGTGGTGGTTCTTTCTTTTCCATTCACCTTTTTTTACTATATTATTTAAATAGTATTTTTGCAGTTTTATTTATTTAAGTATCCCTGGTCCCAGTTCGATGTAACCCCTGTTCGATGTAATGTTTTTCCAAATTTGGTTCGATGTAAACCGATGCGATATGTATGTTTCATGAACATCGGTATAGAAAAAATTTCAAATAAATAAATAGGTATAAAATTGTACAAATAAGTTTGGTAATGTACATGCATATATCTTTTACAAAATAGCAACTACTGTGCGTACTTCTGAACCTTGCCCCCTGGCCTGCCTCTTTTTCCTCAGTAAAATGTATGCACGAAATGAAAAGTAAAAGATGACTTTGAAAAGAGATATTGGCACGTATGTATGTGGCCCATGCGTGAATACCATGTATTTTATAAAGGGTCCATATGTGCATGTGCATCCATATGTTTATGTGCAAGCAGAATAGCGCGTGTAGAAAAGGGGAGACACAGGGGCATTCCAGGGAGGGGCCAACATGTAAGCATATAAGTTGCTATTTTAGAGCCTACGAAAGTGACACACAGAAGTCTTTATTGCCAAATATTGACCATGTGAGGGGTCTGGGTAAACTGGGGGAATTCAGGCTGAAGAACCTAAATGACCTAGGGATGGATTGGGCAAACTGGTGGCCGAATTGGTAAAACTGGTAATTTCCTTCATGCACGCATGTTTTGAAATGTGAGGACCTGCGCACGTAAAAACTGACAAGCACTAAGAAAAATATGCATGTGAAATGCATAAATGTTTAAAATTAGGAGCACACATACACATGCTCCACTTAAAAGCCTTAAAAAGCACTACTTATGCTGCTAAGGGGGTCATTTACTAAGCATTTTTTCCATTAGACACAAAATGGGAGAAAACCTTTAGTAAATAACCCCCTAAGTAAGATAGTCACATAAGTCTTCAAACGCTACTTATCCAGCTAGCTACTTATCCAGTACCATTTTTCTTTTACTTATCTGGCAATCTTAGACCTAGATTCATCATTTTGGATAAATATAGCAAAAATAGCACCCGCATTAAAAAAGGGGCATGTTTAGGGTAATGTGCAGTCAGAGGCAGCGCATTGCTGAATATTGCACGAGGCGTTGTTTAACCGCATGTGGTGCATCATCGCGTCATGTTTTGCATCATCACGCGGCACATTATTTTTTCAGGTTATATATACAACTTTCCTGCAACTGCCTCTTTGAGGGTGTGTCAAGGTTTGGTTTAGAGGAGAGGAGGTTATTTGTGGTGGTAGTATTAGGAGAGAGTTGATATAGTGAGTTCTGAGTGTGTTGTCTTGTTCTTTACTGTGTTTCCTTTGGTTTACCTTAACCTTTGGCTTTTGTCCATCTGTGCGTGTGAAAGTTTGTGTTGGTTTGTAAAGTTTGCCCATTTATCATTTTCTGTGGAGGAGTGAGTAGGTGTGTGGAGGAGTGGAGGAGGTGGTGTGTGGAGGAGGTGGTGTGTGAAGGAGGTATGTGTGGAGTAGGTGTTGTGTGGAGGAGGTGTGTGTGAGGAGATGGTGTGTGGAGGTTGTGGAGAGGATGGAGCATGAGAGGCGAGGGGGAGGAGGGATGAGAGGATGGACAGGGCAAGGGTAGGAGTGCTAGGGGAAGGAGGAGTAGGAGTAGGGACAGAATTAGAGAGAGACAAGATGGAAGGGATAGGAGGAGACGGTTGGGGGAAGGGGGATAGGCAGTTGACCATGGAGGGAGGGGTACACCAGGCTAGGGATAGAGAGAAAGGGCAGAGAGGAAGGGAGTTGGCAGGCCAGGTGCAGGGGGAGGGAGGAAGGGAGGGGAGAGGGGAGCGGGATGAAGAGTGAGGAAAGAGAGGACACCTCTCTGGAAGAGGAAGTGGCACCCCCTTCTGGCAGCCAGGCAGCAGAGCACCATCGCTTCAGGGCTATAAAGTTCAGCATCATGGAGAATGAAATGGTGATTGGAGGGGTCCTGCAAAATTATGCTGTGCTGTTTGGCAACCAGGTGGCCAAGACATCCAATGCAGCCAAGGGCCAGATCTGATGAAACCTAGCCCAGGCCATCACCAAGCACAGCAGAGTGCCAAGAAGCAGGGAGCAGGTTGCCCACTGGTACAGGGATATCAAGGCCCAACTGAATGCCAAGGTGGCGGCTCAAAACAAGTACCAATGGCGGACCGGAGGAGGAGCCCCTTGTTCCATCGTCCTCACCCACATGGAGAACCAACTCATCCAAAGGCTGGGACTGGACATATTCAAGGGCATGGATGAGCGGCTGGATACCACACGAGCTGCAGCCAGTAAGTTCACCTCACCTCTAAATGAGCAGGCAGCAATGGGTGTACACATCATTTGGCCTAAGATGGTCACAATACAAAGAAACAAAGTGCATCTCTGGTGCCAAAAGAAAAAAGGATACTTGCTGCCATTGGTACTTATGTCTTATGTTTTGTTTCCACAGCTCTCACCCACGAAGCTGTTGGTCGGAGCTCCGGGAACCAACCATGATGCCCTAGGGACCAGCCAGCAAGGCCCATGGACCAGCCAGCCATCATCAACTTTCGACCTGCCTTTCCTCATGGATGCCCAGACACAGGTCAGCGAGGAGAAGGAGGATCAGCAGCAGCCACATGCTCCAGACCCATCTGCGATGCTGCATCCCCTGGGTTCACCAAGCCAAATAAATGTCTCCCTCAACCTGTCAGTGTTCATGGAGGAGCAGAGCCTGGAGTGGGAGCCTCCAGGATCTGCAGAAGATTGTGCCAGCGTACCACAGCACCAGCTGGAACCACCACAACCTCGGCAGGAGGAGGCCACAAGCCAGCTCATGCCTATTTTGCAGCCACAAATCCCAGTACCACCACCGGCACCAGCACCATCCCTGCCACCAGAAGAGTCCATGCATGAGCAGCTGCACCAGCTGCAAAGGAGCCATGGGGAACAACAGAGATACATATGGGCGGATCATTGAGAGTGTAGGAGCACACCTGCCCTGCTCACCACTAAATGTAAAAATTATTTAAATCACACAAGGCCGGTGCTAGGTTTTTTGATGCCCTGTGTGAACAATTACTGTGCTTCCCCCCCCCATTCATTCTCTGTCCCAGGCCCACAAAAAAACCCAACCCATCTCCCTTCAGTGATACAAACTTTCAAAACTGACACTAACCCCCCGCCCCATGACTGGTGCAAGAGCAAACCTTATAGCCTTGTACAATGCGCCCCCCCCCCACTCCGCCCCTTTCCACATACACACAGTTAAGAGTTATGTGTTTATATTTTACACAAAAAATATCAAAGTACAGTATTCTGAGGTCAAAATATCACTTATTTATTTTATTTATTTTTATTTATTTTAGATTTTTATATGCCACTTTTTGCACTTTTTTCAGCACTTGAAAGCGGATTACATTCAGGTACTGGTGGTTGGCACTGGTGTGATGCCAATCAGAAATCCCTGCAAAAAAGACACTTGGAACCCGTATGGTATTAGGCCTATTGTGATGTGTAAAATGTGCAGACAAAAGCAGAACTGCAGACCGCAAGAAGCCACACAGTCTATGCAGTGCAACAAGAAAAAAACAGAACCATCACTATTCCTCAAACATCAAACAATAAAATCAAGAACTAAAATAAATGCATAATCATAATACTAAAAACATACTAACAATATTATTTAAAACAAATCAGATGAATAAAAGATCAAATAATAAAAAATGCATACACAAGTTTTTTTAAAAACACAAAAAAATTCTTTCCAAACAGCTGACACAGCAAATAACACCTGAAAAATACAACAAAAAAATATTTTAAAAAATCACAATCTCCATACCTAGGAACGTTTGATTTCCACTTACCCTGGGATTGTTATGGAGTACTGGGAGTGGGATGGACGGTGCTGGCTCTGAGATAATTCAACACTCGCAGTGCTAGCACATCCGGTATTCTCATCTTGCAAGAATATAGTAAGTTGTAGCATCACGAGTATTGAATACTGCAGGGCCTGCACCTGCCAAATGGGCTTCCACTGCTGTGGCCTCCAGCTTCTGCTGCCGGTGGAATTGGGGCCACTGGCGGCAGCACACCCTTCTCCCTGCTCCAAACACCGCCCCACGGGGGTGTGCCGCCATGTGTGATTGCATGGTTTGCACACCTGGTGGCGCCTGTCCTGACACCACATGAGGCACAGTGTAGAGGACAGCAGCTCTTCCTGATTCCCCACAAGTCGTGACATGTGTGTGGATCAGCCGTGGCCTGCGACCATTAAACCAAGGAAACATGTGGAGTGATGTTGCCAATGGAACTATCTGCAAGCTGTTTGGCACTGGAATACTCAGCCTATGTGCTTTAAGGGTGGTCACAGATCGCACCAGGACTGTAAGAGATACTGGCTATTGTTCAAAGCAAAATACTCTGCATATTTTCTGGGTACATACAGCTGCACCACATGACTATCAGTGAGCTACAATGACCAAGGTCCTTGCAGCACCCTGACATCTCATTATCTCGTAAGGCTAGCTGTGATGGCTGAGTTGAAGGCAGGAGGTTCGAACACACCTAACCGTTGGCTTCTGTGACATCAGTCTTTGCTCAGGAGAGATGTGGATGCTCTTAGAGTCATTAGAAAGTATATGGTGATGGTGACATCTCAGGGGTCATTGGAAAATACAAATGAAGGAAGGATGCCATCTGATTCCCAATCCTGCCTTCACAGAGCCGGACGTGCATCCTAGAATAGGCTTGCCAAGAAGCTAACCAAACCTATATGACATCACAATGGCCAAGACCCTCACCTTCTGCACATTATCATTTACAAATTGCATAGATAGGGATAGTATGGTGCATGTGTGTCGGGGTGCACGCAAACACCAGAAGATATGCTACCTTGAAAGGACGTGTGCGCATTGTGGGAATGGCACCAGGTAGCACAGGTGCTGTACCCAAGGCTGTAAGAGAAGGTATGCTACTAGAGCACTCTATGTCGGCAATAGGGTTGCCAACTGCCTCCAATTTTTAGGTCAGGTAAATTGAGCATCCATTTTCCTAACCTGACCACCATCAAAATATATATTTTTTTCATGTTGTTGCTTTCTGTGGTTCCTCTGACTTAATATTGCCAAGATATTAAATCAGAGGAACCACAGAAAAGCAGTATTTTCTGCTTTGAGGTTCAACTTTTGGGGCTCCTCAAAACTTAACACTAGCTCTGGGGCTGGCATTAATTTTTGAGGGTTAAAATGTGCATGTCAAGTGCATGGTTATTTTTTTACATCGAAGAATAATAGTTAATAGCCTCATCAACATGGCATTTATATGTGATGAGTGCTATTAGCTATGCCCTGGTTTGTACACGTGTTTTGGACGTGCTGATCTCCTTATTGCATCAAGGGTTATGGATGTGTGTCCAAAATGTATGTCCAACCATGGGTTAACTTGTGCGCTAGCCTGAGCACATGGTATTGCATTGGCCTATATAAATGATAATGCACTGCAAACCAAGCTGACATAGTACTGTTTCCAGACTGTAACTTATCTCTGCTTCAGGAGCTTGCAGCATAAAACTTCTTCACTGGGTTGCATCAAGTGAAACATATGCTCATAACTTAATGGAGACTGCCATCTTACACACAACTGTTGAGTTCACTGCTGAATTGAAAACTCCTTTAATAGAATAGGAAATGATGTCAGATCTAATCAACTCAAGTAACTCAATTATTGATCTTTGACAATTCAAATTGTATACACTGCCACTCTTGTGAATACACCAGAGGAAGATCATGCCAGACAAATCTGATTGACTTTTTTGACGAGGTGACTAGGAAGAGCACTTGATACGATATATCTGGATTTCAGCAAATCTTTTGATACAGTCCCACATAGGAGGCTTGTGAACAAATTGAAAAGGTCTGGGGTCCCAAGGTGGTGGAATAGATCAGAAATTGGTTGACTGACAGATGACGGTAAGTAGTTGTAAATAGAACCTAGACTGAGGAGGTGTCATGGGCTTGGACAAGTGGATCCTGGGGCAGCTGGCTGGCAGGGCTATGGCATGGTACAAATCATGAGGCAGAGACGTGGTCAGGTATACAAGGTGAGACATGTAGAGTCCTTTCAGAAGCAGAAGACAAACAGGGATCAGTGCAGGCAGCAGACAGAACTAAGGTTAGGAATCGGGCCAGGTCTCAAATGGTAGGAACAGCCAGAAGTAGAGGAATGAAGAATCAGAACTTGTTGCTCAGGCACCTGCCCAGAGAAGTGAATTTCCTTTTCTGTTAGAGCAGTGCTGATGTCATCAGTGCTTGCCCCAGGAAATCCTGGACACTGACCTATAAAGCTGATGGGTTGCTATGGATTCCTAGTCAGAGCAGAAGGATGCAACAGGAGAGTAGGACACTGGGAGGCCCCAGCAGGTCAAAAGAGGTAGTGCTGTTCCCAGGACCTGACCACAGTACAGCATGTTACAGTATCCCCCCTAAGCACCCCCAGATCCCCCTCTAAGACCCCTTTTCTTAGGCTTATGGGAAAGAAAGTGATGAAATCTCTTGATCAGCAACAAGGCATTGAGATTTTCCACTGGTTATTTATTTATTTATTTATTTATTTATTTAGGGTTTTTATATACCGCCTTTCTTGATATATATATATCAAATCAAGTCGGTAAGAACCATCTGTCAGGTGTGCAATGTAACGCCGGGGCGTTACATTGAACAATAAACATAGTATTGAACTGACGCCGGTGGCGTTACATTGAACAATAAACATAGTATTGAACAGGGAACGTGAACAGGGATCATGGTTCCCATGATCTTTCCTCTGGATCATAACCCTTCCAATTGACCGAGAAATAAAGTTTGTTTCTCATCACCTTGAGTCAATGATTTCATTGATTTCAAACTCTGCATTAGGGGCAAATGAGACAGAAGTGGGAGAAGGGTTTTCTTGGAGTGTTGCGATCCCCCCTGTTGCTGCGCTACAGGAGGTCTCTTACCTTCCTCCGGAGGCCGCTCTGAAGCCTGGGCCTCGCCTGTGTTCCATCCGGGACTTGCTCCAGGGCCTGAGAGGCCTAGCTGTGCCTGTGGCTTGCTTGCCATCTATTGGACTTCCTGTTTGGCGACGCCCTTTCCTAGGGGCTGGCCCGCAGCTCTCCACCTGACTTATAGGACCAGCGGTGGGCGGTCCTGGCAAGCTCCTCCCAGGGAGTTGCCTTCTACCTCCAGTACTTAAGGACTTTCTGTTCACTTGCAAAGGGCCTTCGGATCGGGCTCTACAGTCGTCTGTAACTTTGCCGATCCAGGTCCCCCGGTTTCGCCTATGCCTTGATGGGTTACACAGTTGTCTGTGGCCTCTCCTGATCCAGGTCCTCCGTGGTCTGCTGTGTCTAGATGGTACCTTGTCTGTTTCTGACCGTGCCTAGATGTTTGTTCCTGTTCCTGCCAGCCGTAAGGGCTTCGGATGTCAGTATCCCAGCATCGGAGTTCCTGTTCGCCTGGAGTTTCCCTGCACCCTCCTTTCCTCAGCGTGGTCCGCGACCAGCCTTCCTGGGCTGTGTAGGGCGCGTCTGGGACGGGGTGGTCCGTGACCAGTCTAGCTGTGCTGGCTGAGTAGGGCGCCCTGTTGGGACAGTGCCATGTTTCCGTCCTGCCTTGTCTACAATGTCTTGCTTCAGCCCTTGCCCTGATGTCTTCGTGTCTCTGCCTTGACCTACGTCCTCGTCTGGTTCCTGAGCCTTCTGTCCTGTTGGGCCCTGGAGTGGCCAACAGGAGGGATTCGTCCCACGGGCTCTTGAGCTTCTGTTCCTGCCAGCCGAGGGGCTTCGGATGTCAGTATCCCAGCATCGGAGTTCCTGCTCGCCTGGATCTTTCCTATGTCTCTCTTCAGCCCTTGCCCTGATGTCTCCAACATCTTGCTTCAGCCTCTCTTGGATGTCTGCTTCAGCCCTCGTCTCACCTCCTCAGTGTAAGGACTCTGTCTGCCCTCGCCTCTGTCCGGCCTGCTGCCCATTGCCGTTCCCTGCGGCAGGTCCGAAAGGGCCAGGAACAGTCGGAGGACCGTTCATTAGTCAACTTCCCCGTGTTGGCTACCATGGGCATGCAGGTCCGGCTGAGGGTCGGACTCCCTGCTTCTGTTCCTGCCTGCCTGGCTCACCATGCCTGCTCAGCTCACCTCTCACGGTGTGGCTTGGGGCTCCTCCTTGAGTCCTGCCGTGGCCCAAGGGCTCACCACCCGCTTACGACGACCGCGCCCGCGCGCGCTCGTAACATGGAGTATCTGTTGAAAACCAGTGGTTTAAGTAGAGAGATGTGGAAGAAGTTAGGAATACAAAGTGAAGGGGGAATTTTGACTTTGTAGGCCACCAGGTTAAGTTGTATTACAATCAGATAAGGTTTGATAAATCTAGGAACACATTTGAAGGAGGGTACCTTGAGTTGGATGTTTCTAATGCTGAGCTAAAACTTATCTCCAGGAGCCAACTAAAATACCGATCTATGCTTCCTGTCAGCATATCTTTTGTAATGATCAGCTACTCTTATGAGGGGAGTCTGAGTATTCTCTCAAATCTCTTGCAAATTGGAAGAGAGGAGTTCTGCCACTGGAGTCAATGTGGACAACTGGAGAGGTATAGGCATTTTAGGATGTCTGACATACATGATGTAAAATGGAGAGGACCCAGAGGATTCAGTCCCTTGATTACTGCAACAAAACTCAGCCCATGGGAACAGTTTCATCCAGTCATCCTGCCTTGCTGACAGGTAGGCTCTAAGGAAGTTTTTGAGAATCTCTGTTTGGCCTTTAGATTGAGGATGAAAGGCCAATAAGAAGTCTAATGCCATGTTCAACATTTTACAGCAGGCACACCAAAAACTTTGATGTGAATTGTACTCCTTGACCCCAGAATATATTTTATAAGAAATAGTTGAAGAGGCTTAGGGCTGTGGGTAGAATTGCAAGAGGAACCGAATGGGCCATCTTGGAGAATTGATCAATGATTATCCAGATAAAAGTGTGACCAGAGGAGTGGAGTAAATAAGTAATGAAATCCATAGACAGCCGAGTCCAAGGTTTCTGGGTACCGGTAAAGGATGGAGTAGACCCAGAGGTTATTGATAAGAAGTCTTATTTTGTGCACAGTTAGTGCAAGATGATATATAATCATGTATATCCTTGGTTAAACTGGGAGATGAGATCTAAGGTTTTGCTGATGCCCTGGTATCCATTCAGTTTAGAATTATTGGCTCATTTCAAGACTTTCTGTTGATGAGGTTTGGGTAGAATGCCTTTCCTGGCAGGGTTCTAGCTGGTACCACAGTAGTGAATGCAATAGTATTGGTTGGGTTGAGGAGATACTGAGGATCATTGGTGATATCAGCAGGGTCAAAAGATCAAGAAAGGATATCAGCTTTAAGATATTTTCCAGCTGGCTGATAGGTTAGGCAGAAGTTAAACCTGGCAAAGAACAAGGACCATAAGACTTGTCCTAGGTTAAGTCTTTTGGCAGTTTGGAGTATACCAGATTGTTATGGTCAGTGAAGATGGTGAAGGGATGCAAGGCATCCTCCAGTACTGTGGTTCTCAACCTTTTTTCTGTCGGGACACACCTGACAGATGGTTCTTACATGCATGACACACTGAACACATGATTGTCATGGGGCTAAATGTAAACATATACTCTGTATCTACAGGATCCACCCTGACCCCCCAACAATGGCTACAGAACAGAACTAGAACATTCCCCATTCAATTTACCATACAAAAAAGATATTTCTGGTGTCATTTCAGTAACAGCAACATAAACACTCTCTCCTACCAGGTGCAATATCCCTCCTTATGAAAAAACAGTAATTTACCACCAATGCATGTTCTATTGAGAAAACACAACAAATAATATTGGTACAAATGCCTACATGCTAATAAAATACTTCACCTCGGTCACACACATAGAATTGAGCTTCACCAAGTACAGAAAGACCACAAATTACAAATATGGAAACAGAAACTAGAATGGAAACCCAAAAAAGCCACTCTGCATTCTATGCAAAACAGAAATATAGCACCTAACAGACTTCCAGGATCTGCAATAATGTACACAAACTAATGTGCACAAAGTTACACCTGCATTATGGAACTCAAACAGTAATAACCCTACCTATGAAAAGGAAGCACTGTAAAAATTACACCAGGCCCATAACACCCAATATAATTCCTATTAGGAAAACAGAACAAGCCAAGCTGCTATAGATCCCTATCAAGAAACTACAAGCTTGCAGAACACCCTTAGCTGGGTCACACATGCAGTACACAGACAGATCCTCACCAAATACAGAATAAAGTGACCATAAAGCTAATGTTTTTGTTTTTGCGTTGTTGCACTGCATACAGAGTTTGGCTTCTTGCTGTTTCCAGTTCAGTTTTTGTCTCCATATTTCTATTTATACATTCCTCGATAAATATAAAATAATTCTAAAACTAGAATATAATAAATGTTTCAGAACAACTGATAAATGGAATAACATCCAATCATTAAAAATTTTCAAAATAATTAAAAATTCTCCAAACACCAATAAAATATTTCTAACAGCAGACGCATCACATAATATGCAATAATTAAAATGGCAGTCAATCAAGAAAGATACACTTAAAAAGCCACCTTTACTTACCCTCTCCAGTAGCTCTCCTACTCCTTTCCCTTGTAGGCCAATAGCATATACCAGAAACAGCAAGGGCTGCTGAAGCTCTGACCTCACGCTCTTCTTCCTTAGGGCCCATGACTAGTCTATTTCACACACCCACACACACTTTCTCTCTCTCACACACCAGTCATCTCCCTGACCAATCTCTCTTTCTCTCTCCCACACACCAGTCACTTCCCTGACCAATCTCTCTTTCTCTCACACACATGTCACCTCTTTGACTAATCTTTTTGTCTCACACACAAATGTCACCTCCCTGACCAATCTATTTCTCTCAGACACACACGTCACCTCCCTGACCAATGTCTCTTTCTCTCACACACATACCAGTCATCTTCCTGACCAATATCTTTCTCTTCCTCAAACACACACGTAACCTCCCTGACCAATGTCTTTCTCTCACACACACACCAGTGATTTTCCTGAACAGTATCTTGCTCTCATATGTTTTCTCTCTTACTTATACACACACACATTCTCTCATTCACTTACACACACATGCTGGCTCACTCTGTCTCACTCACTCACCCCCATCCCCACCCACAGCACACCTGGCAGCTATAGCACAAGGTAGCCGGTATGATGCTATTAAAAGCAGAGTGCTGAGAGGCTAGAAACTGCAGCAGGAATGACCTCCCCACCCCGCAGTGGTAAGAAGGCAGCACTCAGCTGAATGCTTGTGCTGCTATCATGGCACAGAGCAGTCAGCCTAAAATGTAATTCCCCCCACCCCAGCCTTTTATTTATTTTGCAGGTTGATTATTATTATTTTTATGTTTTCTTGCTGGTGTTGCACTGGCGATAGAAGGGGAGATTGGAGCCAGCCAAAGGGGGGGGGGGGGGAGCAGCGGCACCGTACTCCTACTGCCCCTGGCAAAGTGACCAGCCAGCATCTATCTTCAGCTCCGTGTCCGGGCAGCTGATGTACAGCTTTCCCCAACAACCGCGCGGCAGGAAATCCCGGCAGCCACATTCTCAGCTGACTGCTCTGTGCCGTGACGATGACAGCACAGGCAAACTGCTGAGTGTGGCGGGGTTCGGGAGAGCTTTGGGATGCAATTTCTGCAGCAGCAGCATGCATGGCCTTTTCTTCTTCCCGTGAGCCCGGTAAACATCACTTCTGCTTCCAGGCCACAGGGGCGGGCAGAAGAAAAATTCATGTTCCTGTTGCCGGCTTCCACAAACACTGCTGCCATTCCCCTTGGGGCATGAATGTGCTGATAGCCCGAGTGGGAATGGCAGCAGTATTTGTCTTGCTGAGTGAAAGGGGGGAAGAGCAGCAGGTGGGCGACACACCTGCCGGTGCTTCATGACACACTCAAAATCAAAAAGGGTGGCCACCAAGAAAACCACCTTCAGAGTCAGATCTGAAGTTGGTGCTGTGACACACCGGTTGAGAACCGCTGCTACAGTAGGTGATGCCTCTCTTCCAATTCTAGTTTAATAGCAAGCAACTCATGATCACCAATGCTGAATTTCTTTCTGCTGAGAACGTTTTAGAATAGAAGGCACAAAGTGGCCCGTCCTTGGTATTAGCCCCTGTTTTGGTAAGGGCAGTGATAGGAGCAATAAGAGTAGAGTAGTGGTGAATGAATTGACAGTAATAATTAGTGAACCCTAGAAAGTGCTGGATTGCCTTGAGACCCCTTGGCTGGGGCCAATCTATAATTGTCTGTAGCTTGGAGGGGTCCATTTGAAAGCCTTGCACAGAGATAACATATCCCAGGAATTGAAGCTCCAACTTGGTGTATAGGGAATGACTTCTTAGCCACTGGATCATGGCCTTAATATGAGAATGGTGTGACTGAAGATCAGACAAGAAGATCAGAATGTCATCTAGATATACTATGACACAGGTATACAAATCTCTGAATATGTCAATGACAAAATTCGTGAAGACCACTGAGACATCGAACAGGTTGAAAGGCATCACCAAATAATTGTAGTGGCCATCTCAAGTATTAAAGATAGTTTCCCATATATCACCTTCTTGTACTATATGCATATGAGCTTGTATGCCTCCCCCCCCCCCCAGACTCAACTTGGTGATGACTGAAGCTCATTAGAGCCAGTCAAACAATTCAGATATCAACAGCAAGAGGTATTTGTGTTTTTATGGTGATAGCATTCAAATCCTTTTAATTGATATATGGGTGCAAAGAACCATCTTTTTTGCCAACAAGGAAGAATTCTGCTCCAGCAGAAGAAGTGGATGGCCCGATGAAACCTCCCTTGAGATTCTCTTTGTTACAACCCTCGGTCGCAGACGGCTATGACCGCTATTACTCACTGCGTGTTCTGCTTCTCTCTCTTCCTTGGGGAAGCTCGCGGCTGTGGCCAACCGCTTCCATCGCTCATTGCTCCAGTCCTGGACTCCCCAGAGTGGTGAGGATGCAGCTGACTGCCATGTCTCCTCCTGGCCTCCCTAGGTGTGCGCGCGTGCTACATGGTCCCTGTTATGGACATCAGGGCGGGAACCTCAAGGGTGTCTCCCCTTGATGACATCACTAACCCTGGACTCTTAAGCTCCATCAGGGCCTGGCCCTAATCAACTTGGTAATGAGTTCATTCCTTGCTGATTCCTACAGATGTCTCTCCAGACATCAGTTCCTGGTTCCGGTTCTTCCTGGTGTGAGACACTTTCGGGTACCTGCTTCTCGGGGGCCCTGTTCCTATCTCCGGCTATCCGATCCTCGGAGGGCCCTGCACCTAGGACTCTGCCTTGTGCTTCCCCGCTCCTCGGGACAGCCCTGGAACCACTCCGCCTTGTGAAGTCACTACGTGAGTGTACCTTGCCCTATGGGCCTCTGCCTTCCTTCTCTGCTTTGTGGGATCTATGGAGATGTACCCCGCTCCGCGGGCCATTGCCTTTCTACCCTGCTCGTGGAGATCACTGGAGGTGTACCCCGTACTACGGGCCATTGCTGCACTACTCTGCTCATGGAGATCACCGAAGGCATACTCCGTCCTTCAGGCTATAGCCTCACTACTCTACTTGCGAAGACCACTGGATGTGTACTCTGTCCTGCGGGCCATTGCCTCACTGCTTGTTTCGTGGAGATCTACAGATGTGTACCCCACTCCGTGAGCCATTGCCTTCCATTTGTGACTGTGCTGCACTTCCCCGCTCCTTGGCGCAATGCACTCTTCCTCTATCACTACCAGAGACTCCTGGGCTTCCCCGCTCCTCGGATAAGCCTATGCCATACCCTCTGTGCTGATGCACTCCTTGACTTTGTCCCTGGGGATGCTCTCTCTCTGCATTCCTTCATACTCAGCTTGCATCCCGAGTTTCGGGGCCTGTACGGCACCTCACCACTAGGGGGACCTACTTTGGCCATTATACCTACATCCCTCTCTCTGCACTCTCGGCTGTGTCACCAGTTGTTGCTGGCCTCGCCTCCTGACAGAGAGACCCCGTGGGGCTCCTCCCCATGGGCGGTACCATCTCTCACTGCGGGCCAAGGGTCCACTAACCCACAGATCCTAACACTCTTGGATGTACTCAGACATTGATTCAGTTTTGGGGATGGATAGTGGGTACACTCTTCCTTGAGGCAGCATTTTGCCAAGGATAGGGATGGTAACTTTCAAAGGGAAGCGTGGGCATATAGTGATGCATGTACATTGGTGCATGCCCAGAGATGTGGAAATTTTATAACACTGGAATGCCAACGCCACACCCACACAATGCTCACACCTCATCCCTTTTTGATTTTGAGTGAAGTGACCACTTAGCAGGAGATACACACACATGTAGGAGGCTTTTAAAATTCAGCTGGTGCATGTAAACCCTACATGTGCATGCATCACCCAATTTTGATATGTGCTGGCTTTTAAAATTCACCTTTAAGTCTATGACACAATTGCATGGGTGATAGGGTGGAAGAGTCTCATCCTGTTTTTGCTAAAGATATCTGCAAATGATATATAAAGCATAGGCAAATCTAGAAGAACTGGGAGATCTGATGAGCTGCATAGGAGGATATACAGGAAACAGACAATTCGAAAACAATGGATACTCCATGAAGGATATCTCCATTTTCTCAGTTCACAACTGGACAGTGTGTTACGACTGTCGCTGCCCGATGTCTCCACTCTACCCACCTTACCTTTTTTGCGACTTCTCCAGTGGTTGATGGACGTTTGGCTGCTGCGGCGTCTGCCTGCCATCCTCTCCGGCATCCCCAGTCCGGCTTGGGCGCTGCATCCCGCCATGTTGTCCAGGTACCATAGGGTGTGCACGCCGCGCGGCCCTGCTTCTTATTCTCTCTTTGGCGCGAACCTCAGGGGCGTCCCCCTGTGATGACGTCACACATCCCGGATACAAAAGCCTACACTTTTTGCTAGCTAATCGAGTTAGCAAGGGATCTCCTTACAGATGGGATTCGTTCTCCGTACCTAGCTACTCTGCCTCTCCAACTTTTGGACTTTATCCTAACGGGGTACCCGCTCCTTGGGGGCCTCTCTCATTTCTTTCAGGTCACTATCAGGAACCGGTACTCGCTCCTCGAGGGCCCACGTTCCCTGATTCGCTGCCTGAACTTATCGCTTCTGCTTGGAAGAAACCACTGCCTACTAGAGATGTGCAATCGTTTATCACGAATTAGGCAATTGCAACGAAATTGCCTAATTCGTCGTGGTTCGGGGGCCCCGAAACCCGAAAAGGATTTTCACCGAACTTCGGGGAAAATTCGTTTTTCGGGTTTGTGTGGGGAGAGGGGCACATTTTTTTTATTTAATTAAAAACCACCCCAAACATTAAGATTAAGTATAATACAACCACCCTCCCCCCATCCCGATCCCTCCCCAAGACTTACTAACATCCCTGAGGGTCCAGCGGGGTCCCGGTTTCCATTTGTCCCTCCGTGCCCGGTGTGCTACTGCAAGCCGTGCTCAAAATGGTGCCGAATAGCCTCTGAACTACTATGTCACAGGGGCTACCGGCGCCATTGGTCAGCCCCTGTCACATGGCCATCGGCGCCATCTTGTGCTCATACCATGTGACAGGGGCTGACCAATGGCACCGGTAGCCCCTGTGACATAGTATGGGCAAAGGCTATCGGCGTCATTTTGATTCCTGGCATCCAACGGCACGAGTGCAGATCACTCCCGGACCCCCGCTGGACCCCCAGGGACTTTTGGCCAGCTTGGGGGGGCCTCCTGACCCCCCCCCCCAAGGCTTGCCAATAATCCCTGGGGGTCCAGCGTGGGTCCGGGAGCGATTTCGTTGTCAGCTGCCAGGAATCAAAATGGCGCCGATAGCCTTTGCCCATACTATGTCACAGGGGCTACCGGCGCCATTGGTCAGCCCCTGTCACATGGTATGAGCACAAGATGGCGCCGATGGCCATGTGACAGGGGCTGACCAATGGCGCCGGTAGCCCCTGTGACACAGTAGTTCAGAGGCTATTCGGCACCATTTTGAGCACGGCTTGCAGTAGCACACCGGGCACGGAGGGACAAATGGAACCCGGGACCCCGCTGGACCCCCAGGGATGTTAGTAAGTCTTGGGGAGGGATCGGGATGGTGGTGGTGGTGGTGGGGGGGGGGGGGGGTTGTATGTAATGTATTAAAATGAATTTAAATGCTTGGGGTGGGTTTTTTTTTAGCTTCGTTTTCCCGCTTCATTTTTTGGGCCAGTTTCGGGTTTCCTCGTTTCGTTTTTCAAAAAAACGAAACGAGAAAACCCGAATTTTACCACGAAGTATCCGAGTCAAAAAACGACCCGGTAGAAAAAAACGAAGCACATCTCTACTGCCTACATCATCAGTGAGTTACCAACTTTATTTCCCCAGAGCTGTTCCCTGGAACCAGGTACTCGCTCCTCGAGGGCCTGCCTCTATTCCAGCTTCTGTGTCACCTTCCGGGAGAAACCGCTGTGTGAGTAACTTTACCAATGAGGCTCTATACCAGAACTCTGTGTATGCTCCACTGTACTCACTATCTCAGTGTTCTCCACTACAGCACAGCCATAGAGGGAATCGCTGTTCCAGTATACTGAGGAACCCTAACCCAGCCGGGCTTCATCTCTACTCATTACTGCCACCTCTGGTGGCTTCTCAACTCTGTCTAATAAAAGATATAACTCTGTGTTGTATGTCCCAAAGTTGAGCCTGACCTGTGGCCCCTCACGGGACTTCCCCCCGTGGGCGTGGTCAGCTGCCACAGTGTCCAAGGGTCCACCCAAAACCTTACAAACAATAACACAGTGTCACTGTAACCAGGGTAGACCAAACAGAACAGGGATAACCACAAAAAAGCACAAAAAAAAAATAAATGAGTGCAGCATCTTGTGGTTGGTGGCATGTTACAGGAGGGAACAATGGTAAGTGGAGTGCCTTAGGGATTAGTTCTGGGACTGGATCTGTTCAATATCTGTGGGAGTGATATTGCAGAAAGGTTAGGAGTAAAAGTTTGTCTTTTTTGTAGATGACACTAAGATCTATAACAGAGTAGACACATCTGGAGAAGTAGAGAAAATGAAAAGTGATCTAAGAAAACTTGCAGAGTGGTCAAAGGTTGGCAGTTGGGATTCAATGCCAAGAAATGCATAGTCATGCATTTGGGGTGCAGAAATGTGAAGGAGCTGTACTGATGGGGGATGAATTTCTGGGAAAGAGATCTCAGGGTGATAGTGTCTGACAATCTGAAAGTGGCAAAGCAGTGTGACAAGGCAAAGCCAGAGGGATGCCAGGCTGCATAGAGAGAGGTAGAACCAGCAGGAAAAAGGATGTGATAATGTCCCTGCCCAGGCTGTTGGTGAGGCTTCATCTGAAGAATAAATTTCACGAGAGAATGTAAGAATCAATACAACGTTCTGACTAAAATATGAAATTTGTTATTTTAATTTATGTACTTCTCGAACTTTTTAGATCTTTAGTTAGTTCATTTGATAGATGTTAATGCTTGTTTACCTTATTTGTTAAATTATAGCTATGAATGTTACATATATAAACCATTGTGATCTGTACATGGAACGACGGTATATAACATGTCTAAATAAATAAAGTACTGTGTTCAGTTCTGGAGATTGCAAAAAGGATAAAGACAGGCTAGAAGCACTCCAGAGAAAAGTGACCAAAATTGTGTGGGGACTGCACCAAAAGAGTTATGAAATGAGATTGAAGGACCTAAATACATTATGTATATATGCTGGAGAAGAGGAGAGACAGGGTGATATGATACAGACTTTTAATTACCTGAAAAACATTAATAATGCACAGGAATCAAACCTTTTTGGGTGGAAAGAAAACCATAGAACAAGGGGTCATAATATGAAGCTTTAAGGGGATCAAGTCAGGACCAACATCAGGAAATATTTCTTCACGGTAAGGGTGGTGGGTGCATGGAATTCCCTGCCAGAGGAGGTAGTAAGAAAAAAGACGGTAATGGAATTTAACAGTGTTTGAGATAAACATAGAGGTTTCCTAGTGGTTAAATGATGGAGATGAAGAAAAGGAAAACTCATGTTGACTGTTGCGGTCCTGGCCGCGAGCACCGCGACCAGGCCCTTACCTCCTTGTTCCCGGACCTGCTCTCGCCTCCGGAGCCTTGGCTTGCGGCCTGTTTGGCGGTGCAGCCCTGCTGGGGCTGCGCTGCCGCGAAGGTGCCTGAGGACGCCCTGCTCCTAGGCGCATGCGCGGGCCACTTGGGCACCTTTCTAGCCCGTTTCCCGCCAGTGGTGACTCCGCCCAGCTCCTGAAATCAGACGCCGCGGCCTTGATAAGCCGACCGCAGCCATCCAGTCCTCACCTTGCAACGGGTTAGCTTCCCGGTTTCCTGTTGCGCTGTGCCCCAGAGTGACTCGCTTGGCGTCGTCACTCCGTTCCTGCTACAGTACCTGCTTGGTTCCTGCCTGCCTGCTACAGTACCTGCTTGGTCCCTGCTTGCTTGCTACAGTACCTGCTGGGTTCCTGTGTACCTGCTTCAGTTCCTGCCTGGTTCCAGAACCCGAGCCCAGTTACAGTATTGCTGCTGTCCTACTCTGGTTCCAGTTACCTGTCCTGATCCACGACCCGCCTAAGTCCCAGCGGCCGGGCCCCTACGGGCTCCTCCCGGGGGGGGGGGGCTTCGGCTTCCAAGGGTGAAGCCACCTAAGTCCCAGTGGTTGGGCTCCTACGGGCTCCTCCCGGGGGAGCACCAGCTTCCAGGGTGAAGAGCATCTTCGTCCCGCCTGTACATCTGCCTCCCGGCCTGCTATTCATTAGAGACATTGACCATCTATTTCCAGTCTCCTGCAGGTCGGCCCAAGGGTCCACTAAACTGAGACTCCCACAACATTGACTGGGGTAACCACACAAAGCAACAGTTACCCAAGGAATAAAATAAAATAAAAAAATGAATAATAATATAGAGAGAATGATGGAATGAGCACTGGTGCATGTATCCCAGCCCTGGACTATCACTGCAAATGATTAGACTAGTTACTTTGGGGCTGCAAGGGGACATGCAGAGGAGAAGGATATAAAATAGATTGAAAATCCCTGGATCGTTAAGAATGTCAGGATCCCAGCCCTTGTTCCAACTGAGCTAGAGGCTCAATGAAGCAGGAGCAAACTGCCAGGTAAAAAAAAAAAAGAAAAAGAAAAACGTATGTAGCAAACTTTCTCGCAAAGATGGCTTTGCTGTCACTAAAAAAATAAAAAATAAAAAATTCTGAAACTAACTGGTTTGAAAAGAAAAGGTGAAAAATATGGCTGCTAGGTGATATAAACCTTGAGCTAGAATTAAAGTACTCTTCTGAAAATGTATTATCCACCTACACACTTGCAGACTTTGAATCACCGTATCCCTCTTCATTAACGTTTCTTGAAAGGATGTCTGATAAAAAGGTCATCCAGATAACGGAAAAACTGAGAAGCCTTTAGATGGTTTGTCCCTGGTATGAGAACTTTGTGACAACTCTTCATGCCAAAAGGGTTTGCACTGAGAATGCTTGTCTGAAATTACAAAACTCAGATCTGACAGCCAGGAGCAATAGAAATGTGTCAGCATGCTCTCTTGAAGATTTAAATGAGCACGTGAAATCTCTTGCTCTGATGGCTTGAATTATGGCGAGCAGATATTCCACTTTGAAGTGTGTTGTTGAAACATATAGACTAAATACTTAAATCCAGGATAGGATGATACCCTACATTTCTTTTTGTTACTCTCACATGGTTGGAATACATTTCTTGAGCTCTTTCTTTTTCTGGTACCCTGTATTTGATCTAGTTTTTATAAAGTTTTGTACTGTCTCCACCCGGTGCATCTTTTCGAGGGAATTAGAATTCTTGAAGATATTTTAGGTGATGTGAAGAAATTTCCTGATTGAATCACATCGGGAACCGAGGCTGTTATGTTTTGCTTCCAGACTTGGACAACATTTTGAAGTATTCTCCCTAATTGCTGTTGATGTTATTTTATTGAGTCACTGGTTTTGCTTTTTATTGCTTTTGTTGTGAGAAAACCAGCTAGATCTGCAATTACTTATTGGGCATGGTCTTCTGGAAGTATTTTATAGTTCCCCAGAGAGATGAAAGGAAGACTTGTTTGAATATTCTGGAAAGGATGTATGTTAGGATTATTCTCTTTCTTGAGGAAGTAAAATATTTTTGCTTTCATCTAAATTTTCAGCATGTTGTCTAAATGAGGTTAACCTTAAAAGGAATTTCCAGTGGTGTGCCTTGAAGAAGACCGTGTCATAAACAATGAATCTTTCTCTTTAAAACAGGCTATTCTCTTTCTAAATAATAGTCATTTTACCATTGCTTAGGAAATGTATCCAGGGTTGCGAAACTGCCTTAGACTAGAGACTGTAGACTGAAGAATAGTATCATTAAATTAATGAACACCTCTCAATAAAGTATCCATCTTTAAAAGTTATCTTTTAAATGAGTTCATTTAACAGGAATAGAGGTCTTTTATCCGATTTAAAAAATCTGAAAAGCACGATTAATTTGGATGTGGCTATCACTGTCTGTGAAAGGAGCTGTCCACACCATGGTGCTGAACAGCAGTATCGGGTTTATTGGTCAGTCTTGTTTAAAAAGTCAGCGGCTTAGCCCACTTTTCCATTATTTTCTTAAGGAATGTTGTTTATTTGCCATTGATTTTGAAAGAAAGCACTTTCTATTAGGAATAAGTCGATACTTAAAAAAAACCCCATTCCTCGAATCGCAGGATGAATAGCAAACATACTTATCACGCCTTCGCCTCTTTGCTTAAAGTAGGATCGAGGTAGTATATTTTACGTCCAGAGAAAAATAAGAATTCTCTAATCCGAACACATTCAACGCTTGTTTAGTGAGAACAGAAATGTGGATTTTATCAAATAATCTGTTATTTTGACTCTGAACAATCACAGGAACTAAAGAAGAAGCGGAAGAAATGTTCATATGCTGAAGAAGATGAGTTTTTGAATCATTAGAAAACTCACTGTTGTATGTAGGTATTCGTCGGTCTTGCCCTACCAGCGCAGTCTCTCGAGACAAGGAAGGCTTAAAGTCACCGCTGTCCCTTTAACTCTTTGCCAGGGGTGATTTTACCGCTACCGGCAGGTGCCCGCCCTCTCAGCAATCCGATTGGAGCAGCCAGCTCGGAAATCATGACGTCATGGCCAGCTCCACCCCCCCCTTCCCGCGGGCTGGCGTCACACACTGCTCGGCTGTGAATGAAGGCGCCGGGCAGGAGCGGCGCGCGCGCGTGCGGAGGCAGCCGGGGAGAGCGAGCGAACGAGTGCGATAGAGCGGAGGGAGCCGCGGCGTGCTGGATCCGGCGCGAGGAACCTGCCGACTCTTCGCGGTCCAATCGGCCTTTCGTTCATCGTCGCTGCCCCGAGCAAGCCGGACATCGATCTATCCCAGTCCCCTCCCGAGCTGGGTCGGGGAGGTAGAGCTGTCGTTACCGAGAACTGGAAAGTGAGGAGGTTCAGGTGAAAGGAGAAAGGAAAAAAAAAAAACCCCTTCCCAACAAACGGGACAATAAATGCAGCGACGCAGCTGACTTTGGTTCCTAGCCGAAGACGGTGGCTAGAAGAAGAAAGAAAAAAAAAAAAAAAGCAAGGGTGAGGGAGGGGAGAGGAGACTTTTTTTTTTCTTCCCTTCCTTCTTCTTGAGGGGGCCCCCGAAATTCCGCCAAGACGCCGCGTGCCGTGCTTCGAGTGAAAAATGGGGCGGCAAAACTGGCCAAGCCGTCGGCGGAGCCCGGGAGCGCCCCCGGCGGCCTGTACATGGAGCGCTCCCAGAGCCGCATCAGCCTCTCGGCGTCCTTCGAGGCTCTGGCCATCTACTTCCCCTGCATGAACTCTTTCGACGAGGACGACGGCGGTAAGGAGAAATGCAACCAGGCGCCGCGGGTGGTCCCGCCAGGGGGGGAGGGAGAGTGGCCGCAGATGCCCGGCTCTGAAAGGGGCTCGTGCCTTGAGCCCTTCGTTTCTTTGCGCTTCTGACTATCTGGGGCTGGGGAGAGGGTAGACAGAGAAGCGAATCTTGTGCTTTATGTCCTCCTGGAGCCACTGAATTCCGCCACTAAAGGTCCGTTTACACCTGGAGAGGAAAAAAAAATCGCTATTGTTGGGGTTCAGATCAGATTTAGGCCTGCAGCTCTTTGGGGGAGGGACACAGACAATGAGCAGAAATGTGTGGAAGCAGCTGAGCCCTTGACTAGCCTTCTTTGATGTCTCATTTATAGACTGTTGGTTACTGTGTAGCGTAGTCTCATTTACTCGGCTGAGATCCTCTGAGCCACCTAGTCTCCAAAGAAAAATACAGCCTTCAGCACTTTAGACGATTAGGATGGCATGTAAGGTTCTGGCTCAAAAGAAAGGGATTAAGGTTTGAAAAGGAGCCTGAACTGTACCCGTTTCGTAGAGGACCGAGTTGACATAGCAAGCCGTCTATTTTTATCCTTCTATAATGCCATGTTTTGATGACAGTGTTAAAAAAAAAAAAAAAAAAAAAAAAGGTACCCCCTTCTGCACATTCTAGTAACAATGCAGACATTTAAATCTTTTAACTCTGTTCTTGCATCCTCTAAAAATGACAGGTGTGTTAGTAGTGAAAACAAATACCAATCTGATTTCTTTGATTCCATTAGCAAGAGCTAATTACATTAATATGATACATTCTTTTAGTAAATATCATTCTTCAGGTATGCAACCCAGTGCTGTTGCATAATGTTTTTTTTTTGTTTTTGGTTTTTTTTTAGCTTTCTTAACATATTTTTTTGAGTTTTGAGAAATACTTTGGAGATAAATTGTAATGGGTAGATACCAATATATTTTAATTTGTTACCCTTGGCTCTTTTGTTTATATACTTCTGAACAACTAACTGACCCTTGATTCTATAATGTCGATTCTAAGATTAGCATTTTTTCAAATGAAGTATAAGAAAACATGTAGGTTTAATACATATATTATAAGCTGGACAAAAACATTTTCCATAACTTTGAAGCCAAAACAATTATGGTTTTAAAATGTAACCATTTGGATTATTCATAATATATATATTAGCCTTGCTTTAAATAGCAGGAATAGGTGTGTGCATAAATATTGTTTTTCTTTAGTTTCATTTTTTAAATTTGTTTCTTTTCATTTTTTTGCACTTTAAATAAAAAATTAAAAAATGAAGGAAAAAACAAAAAAAAGTCATGTCCCATTAGAGAATGGGGAAAATTCTCTTGGGCCTGCCATCCTATCTCCCCTCCCCCCCACCTCATAGACCCTATTCATATATTTTATTCTTTCCCTGCGGCAGGAGCAACTCTGCCAGTGATATGATTACGAATGGCACCAAAAGACCAAGGCCAGGTGTCATGGTTAATTTCTTCTGTGCAAAATGGTGAATGCCTGGGCCTGACTGGCACCAATTTTGTACAGAAAAAATTAACGATGCCAGCTTCCGTCTTCCAGCTCCATTTGCAAAGCATACCACCAGCAAGTTGGAGTGACTGCGGGATTGTTTCTGCCCAGTGAAAAAACTAAAATATGGTGAAAGGGTTCATGTCTTAAAAATGATTTGAAATAAAAGAAACAGGATTTTTTTTTTAAATTTCCCATTTCGTTTCAGATGAATACATTTTTTTAATTGAATTAACTTAAAGCCTTTCTTGAACAGCTGTTGGGAGTACTCTCTTCCTCAGGTCCAGACAGAACAAGCAGGTTGGAGCAAGAGATGGCATTTGCCAGAAAAGGATGACGGATTACAGAGAGGGAAAGTTTGTATTAAAGTGTTAAAAAGGTGACAGAGGCAGTTATTATTTCTTGTAGTTTGTTGACCTGAGAAATGAAAGCTAGTCAAGAAATATAGTAAGTTAGTCCAATAAAAAGGTATCGCCTTATACTTTTTGTTGGATCCTTATTTCTAGTCTATTGGACTAACATGGCTACCACACTTCAAGAAAACAAATGGATTGTTTCAGCATTATAGCAACCCACGAGGTTAATTTCCATTGTCTGATGCTGTTTGCATGTAGAAAGAGTTCCAAGATCCCAAAATTTTGATTCAAATGCAAGCTAATTTTGTATTGCAATTATAAAGTGTTCCATTTGTCTGGCAATAGAAGTTTAAATAATGGTAACTGACTTTTTTTTATATTTTTGAAAAAAAACAAAACACTTTTAGGTAGATTTTAAAAGCCCGGCATGCGCATCAATTGGGGGTTGCACGCATAAGTCGGGCTTACGTGTGCCAACCGAATTTTTAAAGCTGCCAAGATGTGCGTTTATCTCCTGCTGCGCGCGTCCCTCAGTTTCGAAAAGAGGTGTGGGTACGGGCATAATTTTGATGAGGCATGTGCCTGTGAGCTGGTTTGAAAGTAACTGTCCCTGTATTTCTGGCTGACTACAGCAAGAAAATTGAGCAAAGCAGCTTCACTCAACTTGGCAGCCTAAGTTGGAGACGGCCACAGTGGGGGAAAAAATATCCCAAGATACAAAAAAATCCTGAAGGGGTGGGGGGGGGGGGGTGGCTGGAGGCGAGTATAAAACTGGAATATCTCCCTAAAATTCTATTTATATTGGTGTAATATTCAGACTCCATGACGCAATTGCAATATCGCTTGCAGCTTTGACTGGGGGGGAGGGGAATTTGATTCAGACAACAGACTTGAGCTCCAACTTTTACGGAATAGGGGTACCGATACGCAGACATAAGGGAAAAAGCACAGGACTGCTTCTATGGCCAAGTCCAAAAGCAAGTCAAGCAGCATTGTCTGAATTTTCAGGAAGGTTCCTCACCCAGTAAAAATGTTATGTTAGTATATAAGGCTGGTGGGAACCTGCGCGGAGCGGCAGTTACTATCATAAGGAACTTACTGGATGGACCTTTTTGTTTGGGGTTTTTTTTCTGTTGTAAGTACCGTGTTACTATGTATATGATTTGCCCTTCCTTAGAAGCTGAGGATCTCGGGGATAGTAGGGGGGGACACGTTAATTCTAAACATTGATTATGATGTCGGAAGGTGGAATTCAAAAGGTGCAGGAGGAAAGGTCTAGGCCTTTCTTCTCCATGCACTACAGTAATTAATCATGGTCAATTAGTTGGATCCATCAAATGCAACCGGAATGGGCAGAAATGTGATAAGGGGAGCTTAGAACATAGCCAACGCACAACTTTGTTTTGTTTGTGCATTTCTCATTATAATGATTTTCGTAGAATTCCTACCAGTCTCTTGTTTTGAAGAATTTCCATAATGCAGGAAAAGAGCACAAAAAATTTAGGTATATTCAAGAGTTCATGATTTACTTTGCTGGCTTTTGACACCTTGTTATTTATTCCACATATTTAAAAGAAATAAGGACACTAATTCAACACACAACACACAGAAAAATATAATACCACATTATCTTATGGTAACATTCCCACATTTGCTCTTTCTCTATATTTTTGGTACTGTATTTATGCAACATTGCTATACCAAATAGCTTAATACATTGAAATTGTAATATTCTTAATCAAATCAGGCTACATGTTTAGATGCATGAAGTTGGAGAATTAAGGATCATTATATAGTAAGAATATTTTATATAGCACCATCAGTGGACACAACACTGTGCAAGATAATTGCTCTGGTAGGGATCTCTGAATCTGGGAAACTACATTCTAACAGTGAGCACAGGAAGATTAGGTAACTTGCAGAAAGTCAGATGAGGAGAGGATGTGGGAGAATCAAACTGACGTCTGGATTCACAGATCTGGGCTCTTAACTGCTCTGCTACACTATTAAACTACGGTGGCTTCTAGTCCTAAGTTTGCCACAGGCTTTTTGTGACTTTTATTAAATTAATTTATTTTCTGTGTACTTCGTGGTTTATGCAATGGTTTTTGCATAGTAAAGTAACATTTGATATTTCTCAATACTTTTTATTTGAGCTTTTCGGTTATTGTTTTTATGAGGTGTTTACCTTGAGTCCTTGGAGTGGGGTAGATTCTAAATGCAATAAAGAAATATTGTATTTGAATTGTCATTTTGAATATTGCCTGGTTTTTTTTTAGCTGTATATTTAATGCTTTGATCTTTTAGTTTATCTTTTTACATTGTGTATTTTTTGTCATTTAGAAAAGTGAAATATAAATAAGATTTGATTTAAATGCCATTCTATGGTCTCTGAGCTGATGCATACAATCTTTTACCCCACTCCCCCACCCCCGAGCTAGCTGTACATCTGTTTCTGAGTCTGAGTAAGCTCATGCCTGATTAGTTTGGATAGTACAGAACGACAGATAAGAACCCAGTTGGCATATCCAGTCTGCCCTCAGATGAAAAAAATATGGAAGACAAAGGATGATTTTAGTTCAAGCTAAGTGCATGTAGGATGCTAGGAAACTACTAGCACAGGGCTGTTTGGAGTTTTGAAAAGTGAATTTGGATTTACAGAAATATTTTGGATTATAAAAATTCTGTAAAAGGTGTTGTGGAGTTTTGAAATTGCAATAAATTGTTGCCAACTTTCTAGCATTTAAGGTTACTTTTTAATAATAGGAAAATAATCTTTTTAAGTATTTGTAATATGGGGAACCCAAGATGGCCGCTCCCATAACATTTTTTTCCTTTTTTCTTTATTTCAAATTGTCTGAAACTTTTCTAATGGGGGGAAAAGGAAGGGAGCCGTAAAGAAGGGAGCCGTAAAGAAGGGAAGGGCCACCTGACATATCTGCTTCCCTCTGTCAGTCTACAATGCTGGAACGTGCACTTACCTGCGCGACGCTAGAGGATTTCGGCTTGACTAGAACAGGGGGTGCTAGTCTTGTCGCGAGCCCCAATGGCCGTTCTACTCCACAGCCTCCCCGCACTGCTGCCTCTTTTGCGGATGACTTCTCAGAGCGTGTCGGAATCTCTGAGGCTCCTGCCTCGCCATCAGGCTGCATTTTCCCTGCCTCACCGTCACTAATCTCGGGCTTGGTGGGAGAATTACAAGAACGCCGGGGGGAAACGCTTGGAGATACAGAGGGAAATGCCTGCTCAGTTAGCCATGTCGACTGGGCCACCCGATGTAAGTTCCTCAGGCTTGATGCCTCAGTCTTTGACTTCTTTGGGTCGTGGATTGGAAACCTCTTTTGGAAAAACCTGCTGTGATTGCATTGGGAAGACTATGGACAGTAATGATGGCTATTAATAAGTCCGTTTCATCTCACGACTAGCGTGGAAAAGAAGGTATTTGAGGTAGTCTTCCTTAGTGAAAGCTTGAGAAATACAGACTAATGTGGATAAAGATTTATCTTAATCTTCATGAAGAATTGAAAATATTGAGAATTCTCTCAGGTCATTGAATTTGAGAATATTGAATTTTCCCCCCAGTTCCTCTGATTTCTCCAGCTGAGCTATTTCTTACTACTTGAAGGAAGTTTTGTTAATTCCAGAGACTGTATTACCTCCCAAAGAGAAGATTTTCGGTTTACCTGGTTCGAAGAGGGTTCCTGCTAACCTTTCATATTTTCTGGAGAACTATGGAGAAGACAAGATAGTGGGTTGTGCCACTTTTACTGATGATGTTTGTCTTTACGCAGGATTGTAATAATATTTTCAGATTGTATTTTCGCCATAAAGATGTGGTGGTCAAGGGGCAGAAAATTTGTGTGTTTCCAGATTTGGCCTGGGTCACATGGGAGCATAGAAGAACATTTTTTGGCTATGTAGTCTGAAGTACTTGCATTAGGGGGGGCTACTTGTGGTGGTCGTCATCCCTGTAAATGTGAGATAACCTTGGATGCCTTTCGGTTTCTTTTTTTTTTGATCCAGCACAATTGAGAGAGTTTATAGATGCTAAGCGTGGTACTTTTTCTCAGCCTTCCTCTGTTGTTATGGATTATCGGTGATTATGGGTGATGTTCTGCTCTGAAGTATTCATCCTTTTTTTCTGCAATTTTCTTATTTCTAAATTAGCCTTTCCCCACAACTATTTGCTGTCTCTCTTCCCCCCCCCCCCCTGAAAAAGTATTGGGGGTCTAATGTGGGCTTATATAATGGATAATTTTTATTTTCATTTGCTTATTGTTATATCTTGCTTACTATGTATAATGCCTCTTTTTTTTTTTTTCCTGTCAAATATTTTATATTTGATGTTTGATTCAAATGCATAAATAGTTTTAAAAACTATTTGTAATATGACTTTTTTTTTTGGTACAGCACCATTATTTCTAAAGGTCTAGTAACTGTAAACTCTCATTATTCAGAAAATCAGGCTCTAATATCTATCCACAAAAATTTATTTTAAATTTTTATTTATTTAAATATAACAAGCAAGCAGGTCTTGCCAGGAAAGGTGTACATGTTATAAACATCACAAAATCAGAAAAAAGAACAAATGAAAAAAAAATATATGTACTATATCCTCACAGACCAATTAAATCTGGGAAGCAGTGAAAAGCTGGAAGAAATAGGAAAAAAGCTATTCCAAAACATACACCTTTTATATTCATGAGTTGCGAACCCACGTTCTTCACATAACAACAGTGGGGGACCCAGGCTTACTGGATTTCCTAGAATCAATAAAGAATCTCAATTAACAGGGCTCAAAGAAAACACATTTGCAGGGAAAACATAAAACAAAAGATGCCCCCCAAATCTAATACTTGGCCCATTGTCAGAAACGTTTTCTTTCAGGCCTTTCATAGTTCTGGAAAAATCCATATCTTGTAATCCATAAACAAAGCATGTGAGTTATTAAAATAAAAACAAACAGAATCCCAGTCTTGAGAAAATAAAAATAAAACCAATAGGGTAGATCTGAGATTCATCCACCATAGACCTCTTGAGCACCTCAGAAAGGTTCAAAGTAGATGTTATCTGATTGATATTTAGTGCACCATCTCCCCCTTTGCCTGAACCCCTATTTATTGGAAGGAAAAAAAACATCTTTGCTAATAGGGGGATTGCTTCTTGTGTGATCTTCAGAATGTCCCACATAAGACTTAAACAGTTCTATATGTGGGAACAAGGACAGTTTTTAGAGAAATGTAACATTCTCTTAAGTTCAAAATTCTTGCAGTATTCTCCAAGTTGTCAACCTACAATGAGTAACTGTTCTCTCAAGTTATGAGGGTTGGTTGCAGAGCTGACAGTTGGTAGTACAATGTTCCAAGTCACCAATCCTCTCTCTCTCTCAAAGACACAAGAGTGGATTCCAGAGAAGAATTCCTAGTATATATCAGTAGTAATCACAACCAAGGAGGAAAATTATTTTTCTAGTGATACCAGGACATACCATATTTCTTCTAACGTTAACTGAAGAGGGTCTGTCTATAGATGACCAGCTGTTCAGAACCGCCAATGCAGCTATCTCTTCAGGAGAAAAGCCATCTCTACTCAAAGGATATGGTTAATGCAGTTAGTATAGCTGGGTTTAAAAAAGGATTGGATAAGTTCTTGCAGGAGAAGTCCATTACCTGCTATTAATTAAGTTGACTTAGAAAATAGCCACTGCTATTACTAGCAACAGTAACATGGAATAGACTTAGGGGTAGATTTTAAAAGGCTTTGTCTCTTCCGGGCATGTTGTTTGAGTTGACAAAACAATAAAAACCGTTTACACAAAAAAAAAAAAGGCTTACGCGCATAAATTATGCACGTAACCCTTTTAAAACCCCCCCTGCGCGCGCCGGTTGCATCAGTTAACATCTACTTTGAATCTTTCTGAGGTGTTCAAGAGGTCTATGGTGGATGAATCTCAGATCTACCCTGTTGGTTTTATTTTTATTTTCTCAAGACTGGGATTCTGTTTGTTTTTATTTTAAGAACTCACAGGCTTTGTTTATGGATTACAAGATATGGATTTTTCCAGAACTATGAAAGGTCTGAAAGAAAAATTTTCTGGCAATGGGCCAAGTATTAGATTTGGGGGCATCTTTTGTATTATGTTTCCCTGCAAATGTGTTTTTCTTTGAGCCCTGTTAATTGGGATTCTTTATTGATTCTAAGAAATCCAGTAAGCCTGGGTCCCCCACTGTTGATATGTGAAGAATGTGGATTCGCAACTCATGAATATAAAAGGTATATGTTTTGGAAGAATGTTTTGACATAGTTACTTCTCAACTTTGGTGAATAAAACTGGTCACATTCTATATTTAATAAAAAAAAAAAAAAAAAAAGGCATTGTGCATCTCAGGAGAATCAAACCAATCCCTTTGTCCAGTTCTTCAATTTATCCCTTAAGAGCAAAAGTCCTACAGTGCTTTTTCACAAGATAGTTTGTGGATTTTTTTTTTTTTTACATTAAGGGGTAGACTTAAAAAAAAAATAAAAAAAATACACGCGCGTATTCATGTGTGCACAATTTTATAACATGCGTGCGCCAGTGCGTGCATGTTATAAAATCGGGGGCGGCGTGTGCAAAGGGGGGCACGGTTAAGCAAAAATCGTGACACGCATCGTCAACCTTCCCCAGTTCCCTCCCAGTCCGCTTCAGTTAAGGAGCGGACTGGGAGGGAACTTCCCTACCCTAACCTCCCTTCCCCTCTCCTACTCTCCTCCTATCCCTATCCTAGCTACCCCTATTTTTTTTAAATTTACCTTTTGCTCCTCCAAAGTTGCGTGCACCAGCACCCTGCTGGGGCATGGCCGCTGTACCAGCCGCCTCCAACCCCGCCCCCAGGATCGCCCCTTTGCCGAGGCTTGGCTCTTGTGCGCATAACGGGTTATGCGCGCGGCTGGGCCCCTTTTAAAATGGGCTCGGTGCGCGCAAGGCCCAGCCACACACTTACATCCTGTGTTTTACACGTGAGGGTCACTTAAAATTGGGCCGTAAATTTTTTCCTACAAAGTATATCAGAAAACTAAGCTAAAAATACAGTACCTACATATCAATTATGCAAAGAACAAATAGTGGTGTACAAATAAAGTTTTAAGTAATCCAACCAGAGAAGGAATTTATTTACCTCATTACCAAACCCATTCAGCTCCAAAACTATATGCAATCAATTCTAATTTTTTATTTTTTTTAATTCTTATTTTAAAATTTATTACACAACACTTTTTTAGCAGAATTATGTACAAAGAACACACAAATATATTTTAAAATTCCATTAAACTCCTTGTACTGACATTGTGCATCCCTGAAAAGCGGTCAATTACAGGTAGGACAAATCAAAAGTAATAAAGGCAAAGTTTTTTTCTACTACCGTATCCATAAACTTTCTCTTATCCTGTTATAACAAGATAATAGAGTAAGCAGCATGAGATGTGAAAAGAGAGGTTTTAAATTGGCTGTTCAAGATTGAATTTTGTTGTTGCATTGGGAGTGGGAAACAATGTGAAAATCCATGGATATCGGAGCAGTGCCTGCAAGGTTGTGTACATAGGAGTGGAGAAACTTATACCTTGACTGTTTTGAATTAGTCCTGGTTGGTCTGACAGAAGAATTTGCCTGAAATTGACTACTTTGCAGGGATGTACTACACCAACTATATAAGGGGTTGTTCAATGGGAACTTTTAAATGTTTTTTTTTTCTGTATGTAATTCTGTTAAATTTATGTATTTGTGTAATTTAACATTTTATAATAAATAAAATTAATACTTGATTGTATGTGGGTTTTGTGTTGAATGTGTTTGGTAATGAGGCTACGTGAAAGATTTTTTTCTCTTTCAATAGATTCCAAGAAATTTCATCCTTGGACAAATGATTCAATATTTCAGATTTATGCAAGAAACCTGATCTGTGGGGTTTGGTAAACTTTTTGCTGTAGTGTTGTCCAGTCTTCTAATCTGGTCCTGAGAAGGGCTTACTTATGCAGTCTTACACAGCCTGTAGAGTGGAGTGGGGATTGGCATGGTGGAATGGCTTAGTGATTACAGCACTCAAATAACCGGAGTGGAGTAGTGGTCTAATGGTTACATCATTGGGTAGGAAGCCAGGGTTCAAAAAAAAATTTTTTTTTTCTCCCACTGATGCTCCTTGTGACTTGGAGCAAGCCATTTTAATCCTCCATTGCCTCAGATAGAAACTTAAAGGCGAATTTTAAAAGCCTGGCATGTGCCAAAACCCGGGAGATACGCGCACAAGTTGGGCTGGCATCTGCTGAGCGAATTTTAAAAGCTGCCTGGATATACGCTGTGTGTACAAATGGAAAAATTAAAAAAAAGGGGCAGTGCGTGGTCGGGGCATGGGCATTCCTGGATTTTAACATGAAATTAGCGCGTAAATATTTCCACACACAGGCGCATGCCGAGGTCCCCTACCGTGTAACTTTTTACTTCTGCTTTGGATGACGTTTTTTAAGTTGCAAATCAAAAAATTCTAGGCACGTCGGCAGGGTTTTAATGGTTGGGTCTTAACGGGAGAAGGAAGGCTATTAAACTAGTGAGGTTTGGAAGTCCTTAGCCCTTACCTGGGTGAACTGGGAACGATGGGGAAAACTGGTAATGGTGTTAGCACGCATGGCTTTTAAAATCCCCCCACTTATACGGTAGAAGTGGCATTTGTGCGCATAGACGCACACTTAAAATTGTGTGCATATGTATGCGCGATCAAGCTATTTTATAACGTGTGCAAATACACGTGTATGTTATAAAATGGCCACGTGGTCCCAGGGTGCGGGCTGACGAATGTGCGTATGTGTACCTGCGTGCCAGTTTAAAATTTATCATCTAAGGAGGCAATTTTCAAAAGGATTTATACCCTTAAAAGTTTGTTTTACGCTCTTGAATGAGCTTTTGAAAACTGCTGTATTTATACTCATAACACCTTTGAAAATTCACTTCATAGGGATGAATTGTCAAAAGATTTTATGTGGGTAAATGGACTTTTGAAAATTGCTACAGTGTGTGCTACTTTTACACATAGAGGAAGGCGGTCAAGAAAAGCCGTGAGGAACAAAAGAAGAAGGAGACCGGAGGTCCTTCAAAGGTGCTTTATTAGTTGCCCGACTCTAGGCCTGAGTTTCGCCTGTGAAGGCTACTTCAGGGGCTACAGTAATAAATAACAATAAATATTATTTGAACAATCCAATAAAATACATAAATATTCAATTAGAATTATTAAAATAATTAAATTAATTAAAACCATGGAAAGAACAGACACATAAAACATGGTTAATCTATCTAAAAATAATCTATCTGAAAGTAAAGGGAAACAGAGGAGGGACCTAGGGCAAGAGGAACAAACTCGATTAATCATATAACAGATGTTATAGTTACTGACATTAATTTATCAATCATAACTGAACAGATCTGAGATAAATGTATCAATCATACCTAAACTTACTTAAAATATATTAATAGGCATAATCAATTGGGTAATAGCACAGGCAATAAATGTAAACTAAATATAATTAATTACCTTTTGTAGATGTCTCTAACGAATTTTAGAGATATATTGTCCAATAAAAACAGATGTATAGTCATCCATTAATCAGGAATTCCTCAATTGTGATCAAAAGCAGTTTAAATTCAACTAGAAAAGGTTTGTGAAAAATAAGCCTCTTTAATACAGAAATCCTTTCATTTAAAAACTTAAATTATAATGTGTATTTTAGATCATAGAATTATGTGAAATATAAGACTATATATAAAGTGATAAAAGTGCTACTAAAGTGTGTAAATAAATCAAGTGAACCATAAATTAGTTATATAAGTGTAATTGATAATTAATTGAAATTACTGAACATGTCAGTTATGTGCATAAAAGTTCAATGTCGCAATTATATGACGAAACACAAGAAAGGATATTGCAAAAATCGATCCGATTTGGTAAATAATAATCAATTGTAACAATGAACGGAGAAAAAATCAATTGATACTCATAATACTGTATGGCCGCTATGAATAATAGTAATCAAATGAAGTGCTATCTTTTTTTTAAAAAAATAATAATCTTTTAAAAAAATAATAATAATGAATCCATTTCTGAGCCACTATGGTTGTAAATATAGACACACAATGGTTAATATATCAAAAAGTATTTTAAAATCTAATAGTTGTACCGTATTAAATGTACCAAAAAACGGGGACAATTATAGAAACATAGAAACATAGAAATGACGGCAGAAGAAGACCAACCGGTCCATCCAGTCTGCCCAGCAAGCTTCACACATTTGTTCTCATACTTAACTGTTTCTCTTGGCTCTTAGTAACCTTATGTTCTAATTCCCTTTTCACCCCCACCATTAATGTAGAGAGCAGTGCTGGAGCTGCTTCCAAGTGAAATATTAAGTTTGATTAGTTGGGTAAGCGGCAGCATAGCTCTCTGCCATGAAGCAGAGGGCAATGCTGGAAATGTGTGAAGTATCAGTTTTTCTTTTCCCCTGTCATTGAAGCAAGGAGTCATGCCGGACATGCACCGAAAGTGAAGAATGCCTTGAAAGTCACATTAACTATCAAATATTGAAAAGCCTAATAATTGGTAATACCTATAAGCCCATGAACCCATCCCTGTTTTTTTTCTTTTTTTCTTTTCTTTTTTTAATTGGGAGATGGATGCCCTTCATCCTTCTACTCTGTGAAGGTGGACACCTACCACCGGCCACTGGCATCCCGCTCCGTTAATGCCTCTGTGGCTACTGCCGCTCCATGCAGTGTTTTACTACCTGCTCTTTATATGCGTCCTCTAGAACTGATGGATCCCATCCCTGGGTTTTTTTATTATTTATTTAATTGGGAGATGACAGCCCTCCATCCTTCCGCTCCGTGAAGGTGGACACCTACCACTGGCCACTGGCATCCCGCTCCGTGAATGCCTCTGTGGCTACTGCCGCTCTGTGCAGTATTTTACTACCTGCTCTTTATATGGACACCTACCACTGGCCACTGGCATCCCGCTCCGTGAATGCCTCTGTGGCTACTGCCGCTCCGTGCAGTATTTTACTACCTGCTCTTTATATGTGTCCTCTAGACCTGATGGATCCCATCCCTGTTTTGTTTTTTGTTTTTGTTTTTTATTTAATTGGGAGATGACAGCCCTACATCCTTCCGCTCCATGAAGGTGGACATTAAAATCAAAATGTTAATAAAAGTAGTAATGAGGATTGAAAAAATGAATGAATGCAACGCAGTGCACAAAATAAATGCCAAAGCATTTTTGATTCATATCGGCATATTTAAATTAAAACGAAGTAAGTTAAAATTAACTAGTTTAGCCGAAATTTAAAAGTGCTTGCATGTTCTAATTTATAGAATATCTAATAAGTATACATTGCTTGAGTTTGTATACTCACTCCTTATTACTATGCGGTCGCAGGGACTCGTGGAAATGCAAGTCATGCAATGCTTAAGTTAATCTATCGAGACTACTGCGGCAACATACACAAAAGAGTCATAAAGAAAAATGAATGATTGCATACTTAAATGTTTTATAAACATCACTCCTTTAAAAAAACACAAGAACTTACGTAGCGTTTACTGCGCGTCTAGAATCGAATTGAATTGAAACAAACGTCGGAGGAACTCACACCGGAAGTTTATATGTTCGTATTTGGCGCCAAAACTGCTGTCAATCAATTGGAAGGGGAGTGGACAGAAACGTCCAAACAATATAATGCAATTAAAAATAAACTAAGTGAAAATATCAAGTGTGTGTCAAAAAAATATATAAAATTAATGAATAAATAAATGGAACATTAATAATAAAATTAAATAAAACATCAGTGATATTGTGTGAATGTGGTTGTCTGCAACTGTCAATCACAACTATGGGCGTGATTCACAATCTACGTCATGCTCATAATCAACTAACTACCTTGTCGTCTTAATGCCTCAAAACACATAGTGTCTAACTGAGCACTGTGTGTGTGAACGATTAGGTGTAATTGTAGATGGTGAACTACAAAAATTTTTTGACTGCTATACATTGTAAATCACACAGATAAACCCATGATAAAAAGCATATAAATTGGTGTGAAAAATAAGGTGAAAAGAATAACATAAATATAAAATGCATAAAAACAATAGAAGCACTATTGTAAGGAATCATGTCCTAAAAAATATTATAATTTAAAAACAAACCTTTAAAATAGTAGAAAATAGTAACTACTTACTTAAAAGTTAGGAAATAAATTGTAGCCTGTGATATACACCCAAAGATACGCAAAAGAAGAATTAATATAAAAATATAATAATTAAACACACTGTTTCAGTAAAATGTATGAAAAATTGTCATCCCCTTAAGACCATACATAATTATAGAAAAACAGAATAATCAATGTCTAAGTTTAGACCATGTGGGGACATTGTATTAAAATCATAAATCAATTTTTGTTCTTGCTGCAAAAGTGTTTTATCTAGGTCTCCTCCTCTCCAATGTATTAGGGGTTGCAACAGGACACAAAATTTGTAATCATTAAAAGTATGTTGTGCTTCTAAAGAGTGGTCAACTAATGGTTTGGATGCAATTTTTCTATTGATGTTACTTTTATGCTCTATAATTCTTTTCCTAAATTCTCGCACTGTTTTCCCAATATACATTTTGTTGCATGGGCAAGTGGCTGCATAAATAACACCTTTGCTCCTACAGTTGGTAAAACGTTTCAATAAAAATTTTTTACCAGTACCAGGGATGATGACATGGTTAGTCTTGATGTTAACATTACATACAGAACATGCGTTACATGGTCTGTGTCCGGCTGGTCTGATGTCTATAGACTGTTTTTGTGGAAGAGCTGACGGAGAGACGTAGTCTTTAATATTTTTGGATCTTTTATTAGATATTAGTATCTCTTTGTTCTCAAAACCCTCTATCAATTGAATCATAGGCCAATGTCGTTGCAAAATTTTGATAATATTATGTGACAAATGGGTATATGTCAGCGGACAAGTGATCTTATTATTTTGACTCTTGATTTTTGGCTGAAAAAGATCAGACCTTTTTTGTTTAAAAGCTCTATTGAGACCACTTACTATATACTTCTCAGGATATTCTCTATCAAGGAATCTTTGCTTCATTTCGCCAGCTCTAAGCTTAAATGTTACGTCGTCATCACAAAGTCTTCTAAGTCTTAGAAACTGAGAGTACGGTAAATTGTTCATTAGAGATCTGTTATGGCAACTGTGAAAATGTAAAAGTTTATTAGAATCTGTAGGTTTCCTGTAAATATCAGTATGGAATTTACATTCTTTTATAGTTATTTGAATATCTAGAAAAGAAATCGATTTTATATCAAATTGCATTGTAAACTTTAAATTAAGATCTAATGTATTGAGCCATTCGTGAAACTCTTTCAACTCTGCCTGATTCCCATTCCATAGCAAAAATATATCGTCTATATATCTTTTCCATGTCAAGATATTGGTAGACCATCTGTGTTCTTTAAGAAATCTTTCTTCAAATTTAGCTACGTATAAGTTTGCTATGGAAGGGGCCATGGCAGACCCCATAGCAACTCCCTTAACTTGAAGAAAAAATTCTTTGTCGAATTTAAAGTAATTTTTGGTCAGTGCAATTTCCGCTAATTCTATAACAAATTGATTAGGTATGCGTCTGTGCGCATTATGTTCTAAAAGTTGTTCGGTAACAATCTCTATTGCTGACAACTGCGGAATGTTTGTGTAAAGGGATTCGATATCCATGGTAGCCATTAGAGTATTTTCTTTAACTTGTGGAAACTTATCTAACATTGTAATAAAATCAGACGAATCTTTAATATACGACGAGATGGAAGGAACTTGTTTTTTCAGAAATGTATCTATAAAGGTGGACAAAGGTTCGAGTAAAGAGCCTATTGCTGAGATAATGGGTCTTCCTGGTGGTTCACTGAGTGACTTATGAATTTTAGGTAAGACATATATGTAACTCCTTTGAAAATTCAGTCCTCAGAGTCTAATTTTCAAACTGATTTGCACATGGAAGTGAACAGGGGGAGATTAATGCAGCATCTTATAAACTACGGCAGGAGCTGCATAGTTTATAAAATACCACATAGTTCTGTTCTGAAAGTATGCACCTTCTTCAGCATGTGTGAATATTTCCAGTCCAAGAAAGCACTTACTTTCTCTACCTATTTTATAAACATACGTGTGTATAATTTAGGTGTGAGAAAAATAACTGGCCAGATTTTAAATCACCTACGCGCACCGGGCCAGTTTTCAAAGGCCTGGCCAAACGTGTAAATCCCCGGGACGCATATAAGTCCTGGGGTTTGTGAAAGGGGTGGGGCTAGAGGTGCCTGGCACAGCAGCCATTTGCTGCTGTGCTGGAGGATCGCGTGCCGGCAGGGTGCTGATGCGCGCAACCTGCTCCTGCTGAGGCAGGCGCAAAAAGAAAGGTAACTATTTTGGGGGGGGGGGGTTTGGATAGGGGAGGTCAGGCTAGGGGGTTGGGAAGTTCCCTCCCAGTCTGCTCCTTAATTGGAGCGGACTGGGAACTGGGGAAGGCCCTGATGAGTCACTATGTATAAATGCAAAAATCCTCTCCCCCTTGCACGTGCTGATCTGGCATTTTATAACGTGTGCGCCGGCGTGTACATGTTATAAAATCCGGGGGCTGCACGCACAAGGGGGCGGGGGAAAGACTTAGGCAATTCCCACGCAGTGACGCTTACCGGCCTTCCCCAGTTTCCTCCCCTCACACCTCATCTTTCCTTCCCTTCTCCTCCTACCCCTTAAATTCACTTTTTTTTTTTTTTTTTTTACCTTTGTTCAGTAACTTACTTCAGCTCCCGAGTTGAAGTAAGTTGCTTGCGCTGGCAGCTGGCCAGAGCGCGTGAGGTTCCGGGACAGTGAACAATGGCACTGTCCTGGCCCGCCCCCCTCCTCAAGAGGCCCGGTACTTGAGCACGTACCAGCCTTTATACGTGTGGCTGGGCCTCTTGGAAAATTTGTCTGGCACGCGTAAGGCTCGGCCACGCGCGTAAAGGCCAGAATTTACGCGTGCTGGGCATTTAAAATCTGCCCGTTAGTGAATGCGTTTGATAACTTATATGCATATATCTCTTATAAAAGAGCCGCTATCGTGCATGCTTCTTGACCCCCATAAGAACATAAGATTGCCATTTGGGTCAGACCAAAGGTCCATCAAGCCCAGTATCCTGTTTCCAGCAGTGGCTAATCCAGGTGACAAGTTTCTGGCAGGACCCCAAAGGGTAGATAGATTCCAAGCTGCTTATTCTAGGAATGCTCCTAGACCATCCATGTTTTTGTGCCAGTGAAAATGTGTGCTTGAAACCAAAATTACACACAGATTTTTGATGTGTATAAAATAGCATATATGCGAATACATATTTTTCCCCATAGAACACCTTGGAAAATTTACTCATTAGATTGCAAGCCTATTGATGCAGGGAACTACCTATTATTGTACCTGATTGTAAATTGAGTAATTAAATCAAAACTAAAGGACATCTCAGGATTCAGGAAGATTTATACTCCTAGAGAGTATTGGCAATGTTTGATTGCCAGAGCATACGCTTTATGACTTATTGTTTTGTGGAGGAGAGAGGCTAAACTATCCTAGTTAAGCACCCTGATGAAGAGTCCATTTTCCTTCAACAAAGAGGGACTCTTTGTTGAAGGAAGGAAACATTCAGCTCAAAGGGACTTTGAGCTGAATGTTTTCTGATCATCATAATACACCTTAAGAATCATTTGTCTGGAACATATAGAGCTAAATACTGTAGAATTAAGAGTACTTTTATTGCATTATGCCAATGGTGAATATAGAACCTTTACACGTTAACACAAAATCACAACATTTCCAAAGGAACTGGATAAACGACAAGTTATATTCAAGCCAACAGGGAAATCGATAATCTGTTATGTAAAAAGAGGTAACTACACAATGATGGATAATGAGAACTGGCCAGAAAATCACAATATCGCTAACACAGCAAAAAGTCTGGTAACTAAAGTGGTGCTATTCAGATACTAAAATTAAGGAAAATGCCAAAATGAACATTTCTAACTCGCTAGTTCTAAAAGTACTTGTTCCTAGCACTAACTAAAACAAATATACAAGATTACACATAGAGACGTCAAATGTAGAATCAAAATACAGCACACTATACAGCAATGTAACACAAAAACATAGGTCAAAGTGTACATCAGCTAGGTCAAATATAAAACTAAGTAGGCCAATAAATATATATTAACATGAACATACAGGAATCTTACAAAAACTAAACCTGAGCCTAACCAAATGTCTGCTGAAAGAAAGTAACTTTTACTGTGTTCCTAAAAGACACATAATCCAGATCATATCGGAGATCAGAAGCTAAAGCCCTACAGTACTGGGTGCTGTACCAAAAATCTTGGGCATGAATTTCCACTGAGTGAGCTGGACTCGGAGAAGGAGTACCTTGAACATTTTTCCCTAATGAATGTAAGGTTCAGGATGGGGCATAATCCAGAATCCGGCCTCTCCAACATTTATTGAAAATGCACAAAAAATAATCTTGTGCCCGAGCATTTATCAAATAGCAGGAGACCATTATCCCATGGCACTGTTCTTTGCCAGTCATTTTAACACTAGTATGATTTATACTATAAATGATTATTTATGAATTAGGTTTGTTTTTATTGTCAAAAAAACAATATTTTTCAGTGTTTAGTTATTTCCTCATCAATGATCTGTTATCACTCAAATCCTCAGTTGTATTAATAAAAAGATCAAACTGAGACAGCCAGGTGGCTCAGACAGGATTGTGTGCTGCTATGCAAGAGGGTCTCTGGTTTGATTCCTGGGTCAAATCTTTTGCATCCCTAGTTAGCTGGGGTGGAGATGCTGCAAATCTAGCCTGCAAATAGCCCCTGGGAGTGAAGGTAAGGTGAAGAGTCATGGTCACTTGGTGGCTGGATTTAGAGGTCATGATCCAGGGATCTGGAAGGAGCCCTGCTCCATGATTCTCAGCCTCTGGACCTTTGCTGCAGTGACCAGACTAGGAACAGTATGTAGTTTGTGAAAGAAGGTTCCTGGCTTCGGGATTCCAGCACTGTTTTCAGCTGAGGTGGAAGGAGGAACTTCCAGAACAAAAAGCAGACTACTGAGGATTTTATGACTATTCAACACACAATACTTGGTTTATTTTTACCAGTACAGTGCATTTGAATAATCCAGTAGTTTAAATGGCCTTATTTTGTCCATTAGTAAGATATTCATTACTGTTTATCATGACATGACTTACATAAGTGAATAAACTCCTTGAGCAGACCACTAACAGGTAGTGTGAAACCACAGAACTCTCTTGTGAATCACTGGGCTGGCAAGTTGAGCTTCCCATTTCTCAAGTGCTTTCTGCAAAGTAGCTTCCTTCTACAATATGGCACTTAATAAACTCTGCTTATGCAAGGTGCCTCAGACACAAACATAAGCACTCTATAAAATTTGTTGGAATGCATTTCAGCTGCTCTCACCCTCATTGCTTTAAAATTGCAAATGTAAATGGTTGAAAATAAAGGTTGGGCAGTGAATGATGTGAGATCTTTTTTTACAGGAGTGCATTTTTTTTTTTATAGGTTCATGTCTCATGCAGTTTTGACTAGATAAATGTACAAATTTGTGGGACGATATAGAAAGCAATGTAAGCCCTGGACATATGCACCTAAGTTCTTGGCTATGGGCCGAGTGTTTCTTCAGTGCCAGTGACAGTAACTTTCAAATGGGCGCGCGGCCAGATACGCGGCAATTGTATATCCTGAACACATATATGCGCTCATGTTATAAAATAGCGCTGGCATATGTATGTGTGCTCCTAATTTTAAGCTTGTGTGCACACAACTGTGTGTAAGTCTACTTTGGGCCGTGCAAGTGAGGGAATTTTATAACAGTTGCGCGTCCAGGCCATGACCAGTTTCAGCAGTGCACCCACCGGTTTTCCCAGTCTAGAGCTAGATCCTCCAAACCCCCCTGGTTCTTTAGCCAGTTAACCTAGGCATTTCAAAGATGCCTGGAAATAGATTTTATAAAGAATTACACCTCTTCCATAGCAGAAGTAAATTTGCACTCAAATGTACCTGGAGATATGTGCGTGTGTATCTCTTGGCACTGCCCTAGATCGCCCATGCCCCGCCCATATTCTCCCCTTTTTTTTTTTTTCCAGTACGGGATAGTCACACATTAGTACTTGTGCATGCATGTGGGCAATTTATAAAATCAGGTGGACATGCACATGTGCTAGATGCATGCACATCTGATTTTTGTCATGTGCCTGGCTTTTAAAATTCACCTTTTATTTATAACTTTTTTTATACCGAATTTCAAGTAACAGGGTTACTTATCATTCCGGTTTACCTTACAACGAGTAGCAAATAATGACAAATATGTCTTACAATGAACAAGGATGTGAATAACTTGGAGAACATAACTAGGATAAAAGAACCATGTGTGCATTTACAACGAATTGGATTAAAGGGATTTTAAACTAAATAGGAGGGAAATTAACTAATGGAGGGGGGAGGGAGTTACTGTGGCTGAGTAACGTAGACTTAGGTCATGGGTAGCGAAAGTCTGTGACAGTCTGTGGGAGTTATGGATGACTCATGAAATTATTTAAAGATAGGGTTAGCATGGAACTAGTAAACCTGAAAGTAGACAAGACAATGATGCAAGATGAAAAGTTCTGGCAGCTTCACTGAGAGATTTCGTAAACCATTCCGTTTAGACAGTCCTGGAGCCAGTTCTGTTCAATCATTTCTTTAGTGATAGTACAGAGTAGGGATGTGTATTCATTTAATTTTGTTTTCAACATTTTGTTGGTTTTCCTTGTGTTCAATTTTGAAAACAAAATTTTGTTGGTTTTCTTTTAATTTCATTTTGAATGCTCATTGCAAAGAAATACAACCCTCTTTCTCTAGGCTGGGCCTCCTGAGGGCTAACTGAGGTCTCCCTGAGTTTTCTCTATAGCTCCCTAGGGCCTCCCTGGGGCCTTTGCCAATAACCCAGGGTTCTGGCATAGTCTGGCTGTGCTGAGCTGAGGCCAGATGGGGCCTCCTGAAAAAGCTGACCTCCCTGAAAAAGCTGCAGGGTCCAGGGGCCTGGCCCCACTTACCTTTTTACTTTTAGTGCAGTTCTAGTAGATTCATTGGGCTTGGAGAAAACTAGAGTCATGATGAGTTGTGGTACGTTTTGAAAGGACTGAAAAAAAAAAAAAAGTAGTACATGTGCTGTTGAAATCTTGCAGGTCCCTTTTTTTTTTTAGGGTGCAAAAGAAAGCTTTTATATTCAAAGAATGCTGTGGGATTAGAATTTCCACAGTAGAGGTCAAGGAATAGATAGCGCTTTATCAACCTCCTATTATGGGGAATTGCCTACCCACCAAAATTCATCCTTTAAATCGAGGGTGTCCAACTCCAGAGCTGGAGGGGCGCATGGCAGTCTGGTTTTCAGGGTAACCCTAATGAAAGATTTGCATGTACATTGCCTCAGTTGTAATACAGTTCTACCTCATTCACATTTAATTAGGGATATCCTGAAAACCAGATTGGTTGCAGCCCTCTTAGTAATGACGGCAGAAAAAGACCAAATGTTCATCCAGTCTATCAAGTTTCTTATAGTACTAACTGCTGCTCTACGCAGTTTACCCCCCCCCCCCCCCCCCGCGTTTCTGTTAAGGGTAGTAACTGCTGCTCCTTGCAGGTTACCTCCAAGCCTTATGTTAAGGGTAACAATATTTAAAATCAAAATCAAGCAACTGTCAAACCCATAACAAAATTACTGCTAGCAACATTTTTATGGAGGTGAGCAGCCTTCTTCATGCTTTGCTTTTGGTCTTAGCTGTAGAAGCAGTCCCGTGCTTTATTCCTAATGTCTGCATATCAGTACCCCGGACCATAAAAGGCAGGGCCCAGTGTTGGCTGTCTTTTGAATCCAATTCCCCTTTTCTCCCCAGGGTCAAAACAGAGAGCAGTGTTGCTCTTGTCACAAGCATTAAAGCTAATTGGTTAAGGATGGTAATCCTTGTACCTTCTGTTATTTCATGTCCTTATGAATTTGATTAGGGGTGTGGTTAGTGCAGTTGCTATAGCTGGGTTTAAAAAGGTCTGGATAAATTCTTGGAGGAGAAGTCCATTAATGGCTATTAATCAAGTTTACTTAGGGAATAGCCTCTGCTGTTAATGGCATCAGTAGCATGGGATGATCTTGGTGTTTGGGTCCTTGCCAGGTTCGGCCTCTGTTGGAAACAGGATGCTGGGCTTGATGGACCCTTGGTTTGACCCAGCATGGCAATTTCTTATGTTCTTATGATTTTCGAAAATGCGCACATGGACATGCTGATTTTATAATGTGTGCGTTGCCGCGCGCATGTTATAAAATACGATACCCGCGCGCACATGCGCTGCTGATTTTAATAGATTCCAGGCATCTGTCACCCTCTCAATGAAGAAATATTTCCTGATTGGTTCTGAGTCATCCCACCTAGAGTTCTGTATCATGGCCCCTACTTCTGCAGTTTCCTTTCCATCAGGAAAGGTTCAAAGTTCATGCATCATTAACATTTTTCAGGTATTTGAAGATCTGTATCATATCTCCCCTATACTTTCTGTCTTCCAGGGTATACATATTTAGATCCTTCAGCATTTCCTCATAAGTCTTGCGTTACAGACACCACATCTTGATCATCCTTCTCTGACTAGGCTCCGCCCTGTCTTTATCCTGTTTGAGATATGGGCTCCAGAACTGATCATATTTCCAGGTGAAGCCTCACCAAGAACCTATACAAGGGCATTATAAACTCCTTTTTCCTGCTGGTTATTCCTCTGTGCAATCCAGCATTCTTCTGGCTTTAGCTGTCACCTTGTTGCACTGCTTTGCTGCCTTCAAATCGCGAGAAACTATTACCCCAAGTTCCCTCTCCCAGTCTGTGCACATTAGTCTTTAACCCCCCATCACGTAATCCAAAAGAGCTGTACTACACCCCAGATGCATAACTCTTGGCATTGAATCCCAGCTGCCAAATTTTCGACCACTTGTCAAGCTTTCTTAAATCACTTTTAATTCTCTACTCCTTCGTGTGCCCACTCTGTTTCATATCTTAGTATCATCTGTAAATAGACGTTACCTTCTATTCCTTCCACAATGTCACTCGGAAAGATATTGAACAGAACCGGTCCCAAAACAGATCCCTGTGGCACCCCACTTTAACACTGTTTCTCTTCAGAGTAGGCTCCATTTACCATTATACACTGTCGGTCAACTAGTTTGTAATCCACTCTACCACTTGGCGCCCACTCCCAAGCTTCCTCAAGGACCGGAGTTAGACCCCTGTGCGCCCTGAGTGGGCTGGGAGATCAGCGTCAGTGGGAGGGAACAGGCAGTGATGGTGAAATCAGCAGAGGGCTGCAGAGGCTGGAAGCAGGGGCAGTGGTAGGGGTAGGATCATCAGGGGCCAGAAGCAGGCACGGTGGTGGTGGCAGTGGAATCCACAGCACAGCAGTGTGGTGAAGGGAGAGATGTGTAATCTAGTGACTTAATAAATTGTTCTTTTCTTTACCTAGCTAGGCTAAATTAAATTACAAAGGAGCTAGCCTCTGGCCACTTTCTTTTGAACTCAGGAAATGTCCAATGTTGGGTCAGTAAATGTTCCTTTTCAAAGCCAACGGCAGGGCTATTAACTCATCCTTGTGATTGCCTAAACCTCTTCTGTGTCACAATGGGGGGGGGGGGGGGTGTGCTTTTTTGGCTGGAGGCCAGTGCTGTAGTATTTGCTAGACTTCACTGACATTAAATAGAGATTACTGAAAAGGGAGATACTAGAATGTATTATAATTAATTTCTTTCATGGACTATCTATAAAACACTAATATATTTGAACTGATGAATGGGTATATCTTTGCATCAGAACTTGGGTGCGCAACACCTGCCTGTGGCCAGAATGATTAGATTTTGTGGACCAGTGGGTCCACAATCACAAATCTCCCAAGAATCAGCAACTGTTTCAGCAACTATCTGGACTGCAAAAGAGTTCGTGTAAAGTATTCAATGATCACATAAGATTAAAATGATAAATTATGCTAGTATCTTGCCAGAATTTAGGTGGGAATTTTGAAAACGTTTTTTTTTTTTTTTTTTTGCTTGAAGCGGACCAAACTGACGGCCCGATACAGTAAAGTGCGCTTTTTAGTGCATGTTGATGGCCGTATTAGTTATTCCCGCGCGATCCAAAAAGCAAAATGTGCAGCGAAGCCACACATTTTACTTTCAAAAATTTAACTTCTGCCGGCACACGGAAAGTGTACAGAAAAGCAGAAAAAACTGCTTTTCTGTACACCCTCAGACTTAATATCATAGCGATATTAAGTCGGAGGCCCCAAAATTAAAAAAAAAAAATTTTTAAATCGGCCCATGGGTTGGAAGACGAATGCTTAATTATGCCGGCATCCGTTTTCCAAACCCATGGCTGTCAGCGGGTTTGAGAACCGCCGGCAAAATTGAGCGTCAGCTCTCAAACCCGCTGACAGCCGCCGCTCCTGTCCAAAAAGAGGCGTTAGGAACGTGCTAGTGTCCCTAGCGCCTCTTTTTACCGCGGGCCCTCATTTACATACTAAATCGCGCACACAGGAGAGTGGCCTTTCACCTCGGAGCGCCGGCTCTCCCACGGGTTTTACTGTATCGGCCTGAGAGAGGAGATGGGATTAGTGGTTTTCTGTTATAACATAAAAAGCTAATTTTCTTAATTTTCTAATGCTAATAAATTCTTTTACTATAATTCCATGTGGTTTTGTTTCCTATAATCTGGGGATAACTTTCAAAACTGCTCGCGTGTGCCATATATGGGTATATCGAGGCTCAAGGTAATTTACTGTTGTATTTTGATATGAACAGATTATAAAATCAAGTACATACGCGAGCCTGTATGCACGCATATGTAAAAATCCATGAGCGATACAAGTTCGGACTTATCTAGAAAAGCAGTGGCACTTATCTGGATATGTTCCAATTTATGCGGCTAAGTAGCAGCAATTAGCTGGAGACATCTGCATTAGTACTTTTCAGAATTATCTGGGTATATAAAATAGAAAAGTGGAAAAAAACCAAAACACACTATCTGGCTAAGTTCTAATTTGTCCATCCAAGTAGCAGCAAAATGTGCTACTTACCCGGATAAGTTGTAATTTAGCTGGATAAGTGTGAGCAATTTGTACTTCGAATTTTAAAGGGATACCTGAATAGATTTTACTTGCGTTATTTAGACACTTTTTTACCCCTATAAGTCGGCTATTACATGCGTTAAGTCAGGGTATTTTATAACATGCGTAGCAATGAAATAACCAGTTTTACCAATTAGTATACCAGTTCACCCAGTCCATCTACAGTTCGTGAAGACGCTCCTGGCTCTTCAGCCAGAAGTCCCTCCACCCAGTAATTTTTTTCACTATATTGTATTTGTTTAGTTTTGGCTTTCTGAGGGCCAAGCCCGAATCCTCCAATAGGCATTACAATAGGGCTAATTCCACATGGGTTCCAAGTGTGTGTGTTTACTTTTTTGCAGGATTTTTCTGGTTAGCACCACAGCGGTGCAAGTAAATATAAATGTTGTAAATGATATTTTTACTTCAGACTGTACTTTCTTTTTTCATAACTGTTGTTATAAATGCATACATTTTAACTGTGTTTGGGGGGGGGGGGGGAGGGAATAGGAGTGGCGCAAGGCTTAAAAGGTTCACATAGGGTGCATAAGAACCTTGCACCAGCCATGGGGCCAGGTTTTATAACATGCGCGCGCAGGGGGGTGCACAATTGTGCAACCTGCGCGCGCCAAGCAGCCTGCCTTCGCCCCCCAGCCCCAACTAAACACCCCCGACCTTTATTAAAGAAGTTATGCCTGCCCAACTTCTATGCATAACTATGCAAGATGGGCTCGGCGCGCGCAGGGGGAGGCAGGGGTAGGTTTTCGGGGGTTGCGCGCATATCCCTCACCATATATTCACCATATATTCTTGTGCATAGTTATTTATGTTTTACAAATGCCTCCGAGCTAGTAATGCTCTAATGTTTTATGACCTGACCTTGTTCATTCGTTTAATTCCAGTTATATGTTTTTTTTACCCGATCAGTTTGATGTATATTATACCGTTATATGTAACAATTTGTTCGATTGTAAACCGGGGTGAAGGCTAACTGCTAAACCTCGGTATAGAAAAGCCTTGAAATAAATAAATAAATATCTTAAGCACGCAACCCTTTGAAAATCTACCCCATGGTGTAGAATATGCTGGGACCCAGTTCAAAGTCTCTCTGAGCAGGACATGTCTCCCACATTGAATTTATATTGTTTGGGGGGTTTTTATCACACATTGAATTTTTTAAAACATTTACATATTGATGACAGCTGTTTTATTTTATTTTTTGACTAATTTGAGTTTTTCTGGTGCATAATTAATTCCCTTGAATGAAAAGCATATCTCCCAGCTCTGAGGCTTTGTATATGCTACCAATATCTTTGTTAGGTCTATAAGAAGAACTTTCTTTGCCAATTATTTCCCAAGCACCAGATTTTATTACAGTTGTGAGTTAAGCTTTTTTTTTTTTTTTCCTACTTGTTCTCCAGAGGCCAATATGATTTTCAGTGAATCCAAGCCCCAGGTGATTTTACAGCGAAGACAAGTTGAAAACTGAGGGTAACTTTAAAACGAACATGCGCATGCCCATGTATAGTGCATATTAGCGCACATCAACAAATGCAGAAATTGTATATCCTGTTTGCAAGTGTGCACACGTTGTAAAATAGGTCTGGTGTGTGTATGTGCGTTCCTGATTTTAAGCATGGATGCACACAGCTGGGCTTTGTCGAAATATACACACAGAAGTGAGGATATTTTTTCCATCGATAAGCCAGCAAATGAGCCCTGCTGATTGCGGTGTGACATCCCCCGGCGGCGCGGATCATAATCTTCTCCAATAGTAGAGCTTTTTGTTCTGCTTATGCGCAGGAGCTCCTGCGCAAGTCCCTCAGTTGTCCTCAATGGTTGAGTCAGTTGCGTTTTTTTCTGCATTGCATGAGGACGCGAACTTCTCCTCCTCAGTCACTCTTTCATTGCTATGTTGATAACGAAGAAGGCCCCAGGCTTCAAATATTGTTCCTGTGGGCACATCATGTCCACCATGGATGGACAGAATTACTGTTACCTCTGCCTCAGTCCGGAGCACGACTGGGCTTCCTGTAGGGACTGCGGCCACATGTCCTCTCAGGCCCGGAGGCAAAGGGCTGAAAAGAATGCAAGGCTTCGGGGAGAAGCGAACTCTTCCCACTCCGGTAGCTATGCACCTTCCCCTCACCACTCGATTCAGTTTTTAATGGGCCCGAAGCTTCAAACTCCCTCAGAGACCCAAAAAAGGACTTTTTCGGAGTACCCGGAGACTCTGCAAAAGAAGCACTACAAATCACCTGAAACCAGGCCCAAATTTAGGAAGGCCAGTGTTTCAGAGCCTATTTCAGTAGCAGAAAAGCAGTCCACTTATGGAGCATGCCAAAGTGAGACAGTCAACACATGCCACTGACTTATCAATGCACAACGCACCCTGGTGAGAAACATCTGCGTCAACCCATGCTTTGGGTGCGTCGCTGTACGACGCACCCCGGCACAAGCATCTGCGTCTCAAGACAAACCAGTGTCTGGAACTAGGACTGTACCATCTCATACTTCACCTGCATCGTCCCGTGAGACATTGGTGCCGTCCAAGGAGAAACCCGTGTCGGACATCCACATGTCTGCGTTGATTCGTGGCACGAAGCATTGGACGAAACAAAGATGATGCAAATCAGCCAGTGGCGCCATGCAAACTCATTCCACACAACACAAAATTGCTTCCAACGACACAGTCAAGATTCTTAAAACCTCAGCGGGAAGATCTTGACCATCATAGAAACATATAGAAACATAGAATTGACAGCAGAAGAAGACCAAATGGTCCATCCAGTCTGTCCAGCAAGCTTTCACACTTATTTTTTTTTTTTCATACTTTTCTGTTACTCTTGTCCCTTCCACCCCCGCCATCGTAGATAGCAGTGCTGGAGCTGCATCTAAGTGAAGTAACTGCCGTAATAAGTAAGCTACTCCCGCGCTTGTTTACCCAGCCTGTGCAACTCAGTCCTTGTTGGTTGTTTGAATGCAAATCCTCTTTTCTTCATACCCCCTGCTGTTGAAGCAGTGAGCTGCACTGGATATGTAGTCTAAGTGAAGTATCAGGCTTGATTCGGGGTAGTAACCGCCGTAACAAGCAAGCTACACCCATGCTTATTTGTTTTACCCAGACTATGTAATTCAGACCTTGTGGGTAGTTGTCTGAATATAAATCTTTTTATGACCTATCATTGGATCTAGCCCTGAGATTTCAATACCAACAGAGACTAGGAGCTAGCGATCTGCATAGCGCCTCTAGAGATCAGAAGGCGCAGGACCTGGAGATGGTAGTGGATGTGAAACTCATTCTCCAGACCTTTCAATCCAGATCTTTTCCCCCATGAACCAGATCCCTCTCCATTATCTCCTCGGGATCTTCAAACCACAGTCAGCAAATATATTCAGGTCTATCCAGAAGAAGAAAGGAAGTTTCTCATCTTCAGGAACCACTATATCCCAAACCTAAGAAGATTGTGAAGGAGCCACTATTTTTCAGACCCCTTCACTCTCCAATCTCAGATATTTACAAAGCAGCTGTGCAGCCACATATGAGCCACCGTTCGATATCCCCATCTACCATAGTACAGCGTCCGCTCCCAAGGTCTCCAAGATGTAGCTCCACAGAGGTTATGCACCAAATATCAGCCATATTGTCTGGGTTTTTAGCCTCCCTCCATCCAGAGGTCAGTCCTCCAAGGCTTCGCAATCTCAAGCTCAAAACGTCGCAAGACCCACCATGAGTCGGGCTCCCAAATAATCAGTCAACACTTTCCAAGACAAAAATGCAAGAACTCTCTGGAGTCGTGCAACGCATCCCCTGATCAAGAGGGAGAGATGGGGAGAGCCCAGGGTCCCTTCCTCCAGTCATTCTCCTTTGTTTCCCATTTCTTCTACTGGCCTCCCTTCGGATGAACTAGGGGACTCTCCAGAGCATACCTCCTCATATCCCTGGAAAGATGTTTTTGGGCTCTTAAAGATACTAGATGTCCCTTCAGAGCCAATGGCTCTACCTCCCTCATTCAGTGCTCAAATCAATTCTCCTTAAATCCTGGGAATCTCTCGCTCTCTTACCAGTAGCTAGGAAGCTGGACCAGTTTACCTCCCACATACGTCAGTAGTGGTTGAGTCAGCTATGAGGAAAGCAAGAAAGTCTAAACTACATGCCATCACCATTCCCCCCCCCCCCCCCCCGGGAAGGATAACAAAATACTGGATGACTGCGAAAAAGGTCTTTCAAAACTCAATGCTTGTCTCTCACATCCAGCAACACCAATTCTGTATGGTCTAATACATATACGAATGCTCATAGCATCTGAAACCTTTCATGTGCTCTGACATGGTGGAGCAGATTAGGGATGTGAATCGTTTTTTGACTATTTAAAAAAATCGTCCGATATTTTTTAAATCGTCAAAAATTGGTACAGTGCGCGATACAATAGAAATTTTCACGATTTATCGTGAAAAATCGTTACTCCCGTTAGTGTCCACTACCGGAGTTATTTGGGGGGGAGGGCGGGAAAACCGGCACACCAAAACAACCCCTAAACCCACCCTGACCCTATAAAACTAATCCCTTACCTTCCCCCACCCCCCCAAAACTTTTTACGAGGACCTGGTGGTCCAGTGGGGGCGCGGGGACCGATCTCCCGCTCTTGGGCCATTTTGGCTGCCACTCAAAAATGGCGCCAATGGCCCGATTAAAAAAAACAACAAAAAACCCACCCGACCCTTTAAAGATGACCCCTTAGCTTCTCCCACCCTCCCGATCCCCCCCCAAAACATTTTTAAATTACCTGGTGCTCTAGTGGTGGTCCCGGGAGCGATCTCCCATTCTCGGGCCGTCGGCTGCCACTCATAAAGATGGCGCCGATGGCCCTTTGCCCCTTACCTTGTGACAGGGTATCCGTGCCATTGGCCGGCCCCTGTCACATGGTAGGAACACTGGCTGGCCGGCGCCATCTTTAAAGATGGCCGCTGGCCAATCTGGGAGTGGCTGTTTCTAAGAGAACCTTAGCCAACTGGTTGACAAGTTGCATCCACTACTGCCACGCCAGATCTGCTCTACTACTGGAGAAGATTACGATCCATGCCGCTAGGGGATGTCGCACTCCAATCGGCATCGCTTATTCAATCTGCTATGTATGGAAAACACCATTTACGGTAAGCAAACTTGCTTTAATAATGTGTGCATGTGCCAGAAATGAGCAGTTTAACCAGTTCGTCTACCAGTTTACCCAGTTTATATCTAGATATTGAAGACTTCCCCCCCCCCCCCCTTTCCTGGTTCTTTAGCCTGCACTCCCCCAGTTTACCCAGACTCCAAGTACTTCATATGTAGCTATAAATAGTTTTATTAGGACTTACACCACATCTATAGCAAAAGAAAATTTGCACAAAAAATGCACCGGACGAATGCCGCATTGGCACGCGTCTCTTGATCTCACCCTGGAATGCCCATGACCCACCACCATGCCACCTGTTTATTACTGCATGCAAGATATTTACACTTGTGCACGTATGTGTCAGGCTTATAAAATTGATCGGATACGCACATGTGCTAGATGTGCATGCATCTGCACTTCTTGGCACACGCGTTTCTTTCACAATTCACTTTTGTGTCTCTGCTTCGCAACTCTCTCACGAGGACAGCACACCGATGAATGTCTTTGCCACTTGATTCCTAAAAATATAAGCTTGTGGCCAGCTCTGTGTCTCGGGATGTAGCTCTTTGTGCTGTGGTACAGGATCTCTGGGTTTGAATCCCTTGTGGGATGGGATCTATCAGGCTTGGGGCATGCCAAAGCCCAGTGAGGGGGAGAAGGCATTACATGGGCATCTCCTACTGACCGACCAGTGGCATTTCGGAGAAGGCACCCCTCTAGCTCTGGGGCTAGCAAGGGTCACCAGCATCACTCAAGCAGAAACTGCTGAGTGATTAAAAGGGAAAAATATATATCTAAACTTTTAATTTACCTCATCCTCTATTCTGTTTGCTCTGTGCCCATAACCTACATGCATTTACTTCATACTGGCGTTGTATGAGTTATAAACATGCATTTTATTCACTGAAATGAGGACCTCCCTTTCCTGCTTATCTTGCACATGGTTTCTCATCCCTGAGAGCATGTAAAATCCATACTGTCGTGCTAAAATTTACTGTAGTGTTTCATTCAATTCAGATGTCAGTATCTGTTTTTGCTGTGCCGTAGTCATCCTGGCTGAGCATCTCTACTAATCTGCGGTATTAGAAATCTTTTCCCACAGGTATGAAATTCTGATTTGTAATAAGTACACTGTATTGAATCAGTAATGGAATGATTGTTTCTTAGTGGTGCTATGGTATGCTAAGAAAATCTTAGTCCTTCAGAATATTAAATGCAGATGAATTCTGTTAAATATAGTTATGGTTGAGACAGAAGCAGGCCTAATTTAAAGCTGAACATCTGCCTTGGGCACTAGCGTCCATTCAATTCTCAGTTAGAGCTAAACTACATGGACAGTGAAAGTACAGTGTGCTCTTTTTGGTTCTTTTGTTTCAAGATGATTACTTAAGTACAGATGACTATTATAAGAATAGTTTGCTTGGTGTTTCTAGGAGCAAGGCTCCCCTCCCCTGTTAGACCTATCAACACAGCCACTTACCTGCTCAGTTTTGGTCAAATTTTCTTAAGTACAGTGATCTCCTACATCACCTGTTTAAGTAATTTAGTCAATCAACTCCCATGTTCAGAATTAGTAGAAAAATACTTAACCTTTTTTTTAAGAAACCATATTGAATAGAACAAGCAATGCACTTTTCAGATTTATCTAATTTGCTATCATGTTTGTTTGGAAATGCAAGCTCCTGTTATTAATCTTTCATTTGTGTAATGGTTTTTTTTTTTTTGTTTGTTTTACATTTTTAATTATCCAAATGAATTTGGTGGCTTGTGGAATGTACCAGATAGCATTGGTAACTAGAAAGTCATGTTATCCACAGACTAAGTATAGCATAAGTATTGGCAGTGGTACCAGTTTTCCCATACTGTCCTCCAATGTGCCTTACTTTGCTTTGGAATGACCAGCTCTGTAAATGAGGGTGATTCAATATTGTATGCCTGTGTAAGCTGGCCTTTCTGCGGAGAGTGCCAACTCTGGTCCCAAATAATGATGGTTTTTGGAGTTGTGGACACCTATCCCCTGGGAATCAGACTGAGATAGTCAACACATTTTACATAGACCCCTAAATGACTTTTGGATGATAATGAGTATTACTGGCCAGATTTGAACCTGAAAGGCTCTGTAATTCTGTGCTCAACTACTTAGCCATCCAAGTCCCCCTGTTTGGATAATGTTAATTAAGGAATGCATTTGATTGGGACAGCTTATTTTTTTTTCTTATTTCTTTGAGAGAGTATTGGCAGGGTCGGTTGTAGAATTTGGAGTTTAGCCAGAATACTATAGAATTAACATTCTTATTCCTGGGATATTCAGTGATCACATAAGAGACAAGACCTTGGTTCAATGTTTCATCCAAAAGACACTAACTTCTTAAAACTGGGTTTTATATTCATATAAATGCACTTTACCCATATAAATGGACTTTTGAAAATTGCGACAGTATATGCCATCGAATTGTCAAAAGGTTTTACCTGCGTCAAGTGCCCTTTTGAAAATAGCTATGATAGCATGTTATGTTTACATGCGTAACTCCGATGAAAATTACCTCCTTAAGATTTCACTGATCCTTGATCCAGGTGCTGGACTGTAAAAGGGAGAAAATGATTTGGTTCTGTATGTTCAAGAAGCAAACATTTTATCAGATACCAAGGAGAGGCAGAAAGGTGTTTTTATACCTAAGGGTAGAATTGTTAGATGAAGAGAGTCAGCATTGCTTAGTATTGAGCTCATAATTATGGTATTACTTTGTTCGTTTGCTGCTGTTGTAATTGTGTCTTAGCATTGAACGGACTGAAAATGAAATGAGTAGCAGATCAATCCAATCTTAATTATTAGAAGGCAATAAATTCCATATAAGTACATCTGTATCTCTTATCAAGTATTCTCATGGTTTTGAAACAGAAATAATAAAACAACCCCCATTTTGATCAGAACAGTTTTTAAAGCCAACTACTTCTTGTGTTTTTTATAGCTTCAAGAAGTAAGAAAAAAAAATGTTTAATCATGCCAGATAACATGCTATTGCAACAGAGAAAAATTCTGTTGGGGGAATTAATTTTGATTGTTATGAATTCAGTTTTTAGAGAGACCAATCCAACTTGGGTCTAGGGCCAGTTCTAGGCTAACTAGCGCCCTGTGTGAAAACTGAAATTGGTGCCTCTCCCGCCTGTGAAAAATACCGTTTTCACTCCTGCCACTGACCGCAACTTCTTCAGGGATCTGTCTTCCATTTTACTCCTCCCTCATAAAGTGCAGTCCTTACCCAGTCCACCCCTAAAGGGGACAAGTTTAAGTTTTTACCACCTTTAGGCATTTTGTTTCATCAACCTTCAGCACCCTCCCCTCTCAGAAGGTCAGACATCACTGAAGTCTGGGTGTACATAGGATGGGACAGAAACCCAATGTAAACCCTACACCTTGGGTTATTTAACTATGCTTATATTCCGAAATTCATCTTAAATCATTGCAGATTACAATTAACATACACAGTAAAACAAATCCAGACAGCAAAAACATTTTAGAATATAACACAACTATTAAAAGCTATCGTTCTAAATTTCAAATAGCTTATTCGTTATGTATCTCCCAGGGCATAGAATTCCAAAGTTCAGGGCCTCATTGAGTTTAACACAAAATTTAAATTGAAAAAGAAAAAAAGAAAAAGCTTTGGTTCTTGTAACATTCAGTTTAGCTGCTGACAGCAGTGGAACCAGAAGTGTACATTGTGACATAGAGTACAATGTACCCTGTTTCCCTGAAAATAAGACAGTGTCTTATATTAATTTTTGCTACCAAAGATGCACTAGGCCTTATTTTCAGGGGATGTCTTATTTTTCCATGAAGAAGAATTCACATATATTGTTGAACAAAAAAATGAACATTTATTACATTCTGAATAGTTGTCTGGTTATGCTGGTTTGTGATGACAACTAACTGTGAATCCTGCAGGGTAAAAATATCACAGCTGCATGTTCTTGTGTTCTGTGCGACGGGCATGCTCCCAAATAAAAACTTTGCTAGGTCTTACTTTCAGGGGAGGTCTTATATTTAGCAATTCAGCAAAACCTCTACTAGGTCTTATTTTCGGGGGATGTCTTATTTTCGGGGAAACAGGGTACGATATGGCATGTAACATTTCACCTTGTTCTTCAGACAGTCTAAATATTTGGATTTATGACTTAATATGAGCAGTTTAAATTTAATCCTTTGGGCAACCAGCAACCAATGTAAGCCTTGTAAATGAGAAGAAACACTGTCTTTAATTAGTAAGCCAAATATAGTCTTAACTGTGGCATTTTGGATTAATTGGAGAATATGCAGTAAATATTTATGGACACTCCCATATAATGAATTACGGTAATCTAAATGTGATAATACAATGGGAAGAGCTCAGTTACCCACAAGCCAGTGGAAGCACTGAGAGGAGAAGCTGAAGAAAATTGGTAAGTACTGCTTGGGGAAACTTTAGAGCTTAAATGTTTTTGGGAGAAGTATACCCCAATAGTTTATTCTTTAGTGTGCTTGTATTAAATAGCTAGTCGGAGGATAGGCAAAAACCAGAAGTTTGCGTGTTTCTTTCCCTCCCTCCCACCCATCCACCTCAGCTCCTCCTTTGACGTATAGGCAGGTGACACTTTAACACTTAAAAAGAAAAAATCAGCCTTTAAATTATATTCAGAAATTCCCCATACATTATAAAGAGTTTTAATCATCCCCTTGTAGGTCACTACCAGATAAATAGTGAATACACTAATACATTTAAAGGACCCTAATTGTACACATCCCTACTCCCATAGCAACCTAAACTTAACTAGGATCTGAATTAAAATTAAGATAAAGCCAGCAGTCCAGCAGCAAGAAGGTGGGGTGGGGGCTTCCAGTCTTTTGCATCAAGTGTCACATGTGTGATTTTTTTTTCTCAAAGGACAAGCAAGATGGTAGTCCTCACACATGGGTGACATCATCAGATAGAGTCCGGCACGGAAAACAGACTGGCATACTGAGCATGACCAACATGCCACTAACCATGTGTCCACATGGGGTCCCTCTTCAGTCTCTCTTTTTCCGTGAAGCTTTCACCTCGTGATTGTGGAGCTCGCGCTTGTTTCTTTCTTTTTCTGCAGTTTTGGTATCACCTGCATAGGGTCGCTCAGGTTTCTCCCTCTGCGATCTGGTAAGTCCTTCAGGTTTTTTCGATCGATAGACTGTATCACACCCCCCCCCCCCCCCCCCCACTCCGGTAGCTGCTGACCATCGACTGCATGCCTTGTTCTTTTCGTGATGGCATCATCCAGCTTTCGCCGGTGCCCTCGGACTATGTCCATCACACACCCCCACAAGGTCTGTATCCTCTGCCTGAGGGCATCCCATGATGTCCGTGGTTGTGATCTCAGTGCCCAGATGACCCCCAGGGGCGGCCTGGCATGCTTGCCTAAGATGGAGAAGTTGTTCCGCCCTAAGCGTTCAGATCAGTTATTGTCCTCTGGGACCTCTACCCTGCTCGGGAAGGAAGTCCCAGCCTCGACCCCCTTTGAGGTTGACCCTGCTGCCACTTTTCAACCTCGAGGTAGGAGCAGGGGACCGAGCGCGTTCCTTGTCATCCCGATCAGGTTCTTCTTTGTCACTAGCTGTTCTGGGCCAGGACTGAGGCGAACATCGAGAAAAGTTGAGGAAACATAGCCTTCGGACATCTCCTCCAATCCGGACCGTGGACAGGCATCAACCATGTCGGTGCCTCCCCCAAAGCAGTCTCGGGCGGAAGAAGTGATTCCAACTGATCCTTCCAAGGCCTCTCGGCGGCCTCCACTGACACCGGTGGAGGGCTCTATGTCCCCCAGTGGTCCAGGGGACATTCCGATTCCACTGCCGCCGCCTCAAGCAGTTTTGTTATCTGCTGCTTTTGAGGAGGAGTTGGAGAGGTGTGTGCAGCTGGCGGCTGGCTGAGCCCTGCAGGGCATTGAGCCTCCAGTTCCATTGGTATCACCACCACTGCAGGAGCTGACTCTGCTGGTACTTGCACCTTTATTGGAGCGGCTGGATATGCTGCTCGGTGCCGATGCCCCAAGCCCATTCGTGGCTGAAGGGAGTATCGCTTGTTGCCGCCATCGGTTCCCATTCTGGTGAGTGATTCCTCGGATGAGGAAGGCCCGTCTGGTTCAGTGGCGCCTCGCTTGCACATGGCGCCTTGCCACCTTCCAGCCCTCCCAGGGCCATCTGGATTGGAGCCCTCTGTGCCATCGATGCCTCCGAAGCTGCTAGATCCATTGGTGGTTTTGCAGCCTCAAGCCCCTCCGGAGCCCTCTGTTCCTTCTTTGGTTTCAACTAGGCCTGCGCTCCGGGTGCAGTTGAGTGCTCGGCCTCCCGTGTCTCCAGACTGACACAGTGAGGGGGAGGCCCCTTCTGATCCCTGGGAAGGGGAGGCATCCATGTCCTCCACAGAAGAATCAGAGTATTTGCCCTCTGAGCCCTTTCCACTGGAGGAGTGGCAGAAATCCCCCCCTCAGAGGATCTTTCCTTCGCTGGATTCGTTAAGGCTATGGTGGAGTCGGTGCCTTTTCAGCTTTCAATAGAACAAGATTCTAGGCATGAGATGCTAGAGATCTTGCACTTCCTGAATACCCTAAAGGAGGTGGTGGCTGTTCCAGTCCATGACATCTTCAAGGACCTGGTAGCCTGCCTCTGGGAGCACCCCATCTTGGTGCCTCTGAACTGCAAGACGGACGCAGTTTAGCTGGTTCAGCCTACCACTGGTTTCGAGCGCCAACAGCTCCCTCACCAGTTGATGGCAGAGTCAGCCTTGAAGGCAAAGAGGCTTTGTACTCATGCCTCTGCCCCTGCCCCCCCCCGGGGAGGGAGCACAGAGCTCTGGATGCTCTCGGGTGCCGGTTGTTCCAAGGCGCAATGTTAACAGCCAGGCTTGCTTGTTACCAAGTGTATATGGGTCAGTACTCCAGGAATCTATAGAAGCTGGCCCAGGAGTTTGGAGAACATTTCCCACAGCAATTTCAGGAGAAATTCCATAGGGTAGTGCAGCAGGGCTTGGAGTGTGATAAACACAAGGTCCGCTCTGCATATGACATCTTTGAGATGGCCATGAGAACCGCCGTATGGCTTAGCTGCACACCTTTGATCAGTGCCCTGAGGTTCAGGACTGCCTGGCGGATTTGCCTTGTTCAGGTGAAAATCTGTTTGGAGACAGGATTAAAGAGGCAGTAGAACAAATGAAGGACTTTCATGAGACCCCTCAGCAATTGTCAGCCAGCACTTCTGACACCCAGCCTCCCAAAAAGCCCCCTTGGCAGTATCAGAGGTGGTCTTTTTACCGAGCGAGGCTGAGGTCACAACAGCCTCGTACGCCCCGTCTGACCCCCAGCCCTTCTGCAGAACTCCGCCAGAGTTTTTATTGGCAGCCAAGGAGCATGAGCTAGCCTCCTCTGCGAGGGGTCGACTCCCTGTGAGGAGTTATTTGCAGACCAATTGACTTCAATTACATTGGACCACTAGGTCCTGTTCATCGCGTGCAAAGGATATAAGTTGAATTTCAGACTAGTTCCACCCCACTCTCCTCCGTGTCCTCGGTAGAAAGCAGTAAGGAACTTGCAGATACTTCAGGTAGAGCTCTCAGCCCTCGTAATGCTCGTGCCGGTTCTGCCAAGCCTGCAGGGTGAAGGGTTCTACTCCAGGTATTTCCTGATTCCCAAGAATCCCATTCTGGACCTGCAGGCTTTGAACAGATTTCTGGTAGGAGAAAAGTTCAAAATGGTCTCGTTGGGCACCTTGGTTCCCCTCCTCAAGGCGGAAGACTGGCTTTGCTCCCTCAATCTCAGGTGGATCACCGGTACCTGCGTTTCCTGGTAGATGGGAAGCACTATCAATACTGGGTGCTGCCCTTCGGCCTTGCGTCCCTCCCATTCCGGTCATCTCAAAAACGCTCCAACTCGACAGGGGTACCATGATCCTGATCACCCCCTTTTGGCCTCGCCAGGTCTGGTTCCCGCTTTTACAGGAACTGGCCTTGCGCCCCCTGATTCGGTTGGGGACTGCTCCGGACCTAATCTCTCAAAACCTGGGCAGGCTTCGCCACCCTAACCTCCGAGCCCTGTCTCTCATGGCTTGGATGTTGACCGGGTGACTGTTCAGGCTCTGGGCCTTTCGGAGGGAGTATCGTATGACCTGCTGGAGTCCAGAAAACCCTCCACAAGGAAATCTTAGTCTCATGTGGAAGCCGTTTTTGGCTTGGTGTGTGGGGCACGGTCTGGATCCCTTCTCTTGTTCCCCAATGAAGCTTTTGGACTACCTACTGTACCTCTCCGAGTCTGGCCTGCAGACCAAATCAATGAGGGTTCACCTTAGTGCCGACGGGGCATATCATCAGAGTGAGGATGGTGCCTCCATTTCCACCCATCCACTTGAGGGGCAGTTCATGAAGGGCTTGTTACAACTTAAGCCCTCCACTCAGATGCCTCCAGTCTCCTGGGACCTCAACATTATCCTGTCTCAGCTTATGATGGCTCCATTTGAGCCATTGAGGTCCTGCAACCTGAAGTGCCTATCCTGGAATGTCATCTACTTGGTTGCGGTTACTTCAGAGGGCAGGGTGAGTGAGCTGCAAGCTCTGGTGTCCTACATAATCTTTCAGCCATGAAACCCAACTCTCCCTCCATGGGTCCTTCTTTAGGTGCAGGCCTGCTCCTCTAGTTACTGTAGCTTTTTAGTTGTGCACATTGGCACCTGTTCTATGTTACACATGTTGGGAGCAGTCTGGAGCTACTTAATCACCCATGTGAGGACTACCTTCCTGCTTGTCCTTGGAGAAAGAGTTGCTTACCTGTAACAGGTGTTCTCCAAGGACAGCAGGATGTTAATCCTCATGAAACCTTGCCAGGCTCCATCTGATGTCACCCATGTGAGGACTAACATCCTGCTGTCCTTGGAGAACACTTGCTACAGGTAAGCAACTCTGCTTTACCCACCAATGAGAGATTGTACATGTGCACCCAGTGCAGAGTTCCTGTCTTCAGAGAATGAGTCTGATCTCTGGAGGCTAGTGGCAGACCTGGAGAAGCTGAGACAAAAGTGTATAGATGAAACCTTCAGGGGCATAGTAGCCAAGTCTCAACTCCAGTCTGGCAGCCCTGGAGCTGCCTTGAAGGAGAAAGGTCTTCTGGTCTGAGAGCATCAACCTGGTGCAGCAGGAAATGATCCTGTAGCAAGCACCTGCTCTCCAGGTGATGCATTGTCCCCTTGCACCGAGGTTATTTCTCCCAGGACTACTGCCCAGGAGGGAATGGTTAGGTCAGCCATCATAGTTGGTGATTCGATTATTAGGAATGTAGGTGACTGGTGTGCGTGAGGATTGACTGGTAAGATGCCTAACTAGTGCGAAGGTGGCGAATCTCATGCATCACCTGGATAGGTTTTTAGACAGTACTGGGGAGGAGCAGGCTGTTGTGGTACAAAATGGGCACCAACGACATAGGAAAATGTGGGAGGGAGGTTCTGGAAGCCAAATTTAGGCTCTTAGGTAGAAAGCTGAAATCCAGAGTCCAGGGTAGCATTCTCTGAAATGCTCCTTGTTCCATGCGCAGGTCCCCAGAGGCAGGCAGAGCTCCGGAGTCTCAATGCATGGATGAGTTGATGATGCAAGGAAAAAGGTATTCAGATTTGTAAGGATCTGGGGAACCTTTTAGGGAAGAGGGAGTCTTCCGAAGAGATGAGCTCCACCTTAACCAGGCTGCTGGCGCTAATCTTTAAAAAGGAGATAGAGCAGCTTTTAAACTAAATCAAAGGGGAACGCCAACAATCAGTGGCAGCGCATGGTTCTGAGGGAAGTATCTTTGAAGGTTACTAATGAAACATTACAGTTAGGGCATTCCAACAGAGAGGTTCCAATAATAAAAAAAAATAAAATAAAACAAAAAGTAGTCTGTGCCTATAATTAAAGACTCAGAATTTATCCCTGTTAACTGAAAGGCAGAATGTTAATACAAACAAAAAACACACTTTGAAATGTTTTTATGCTAATGCTAGAAGTCTAAGAAGTAAGATTGGAAAGTTAGTGTATATCATTGAATGAGGACATAGACTAAATTGGCATCTTAGAGACCTGATGGAAAGAGGGTAACCAATTGGATAATGGTATACCAGGGTACAGTGATAGAGAGGAGCAGCTTGGTGGTGGGGTGGCGCTTTATGTCCGGAATGGCATAGAGTCTAACAGGATAAAGATCGTGCAAGAGAGTAAACACGATAGATTCTTTATGGGTAGAAATCCCTTGTGTGTTGGGGAAGAGTATAGTAATAGGAGTATACTACTGTCCACCTGATCAAAATGATGTGACAGACTGTGAAATGCTAAGAGAAATTAGGAAAGCTAACCAAATTGGAGGTGCGTAATAATGGGAGATTTCATGTGCTCCAATATTGATTGGGTAAGTGAAATATATTAGGACATGCTAGAGAGAGAATTCCTGGATGGAGTAAATGACAGTTTTATGGAGCAATTGGTTCCGGAACAGACAAAGGGAACAATTTTAGATCTAATTCTCAGTGGAGCACAGGATTTGGTGAGAGGTAACAATGATGTGGCTGCTTGGCAATAGGGATCATATGATGAAATTTGAATTTTTGACTGCAAGGGGGACAGTAAGTAAACCCACGGCTCTAGCATTAAACTTTCAAAAGGGAAACTGATAATGAGAAAAATTGTTTAAAAAAAACCAAAAAATAAAAACCTGAAAGGTACAGCTAGAAAGGCTACTACTGTGCAATAGGCCTGGACATTGTTAAAAAAAACAAACAAAAAAAACCATCTTAGAAGTGCAGTCCAGACGTATTCTACACATTAAGAAAGATGGAAGGAAGGTCAAACATTTGCCGGCATGGCTAAAAAGTAAGGTCAAAGAGGCTATTTTAGCCAAAAGATCTTCATTCAAAAATTGGAAGATGGATCCATCAGAAGAAAATAAGGTAAAGCATAAACATTGATAAGTTAAATGTGAGACATTGATAAGACAGGCTAAGAGAGAATTTGAAAAGTCGGCCATAGAGGCAAAAACTCATAATAAAAACTTTTTTATATATAACTGAAGCAGAAAGCCAGTGAGGGAGTTGTTGGGACTGTTAGATGATCTACGTGTTAAAGGGGCACTTAGGGAAGATAAGGCCATCGTGGAAAGACTAAACAAATTCTTTGCGTCAGTGTTTACTGAAGAGGATGTTGGGGAGATACCCGTTCCAGGGATAGTTTTCAAGGGTGATTCAAATGAACTGAACCAAATCATGATGAACCCGGAAGATGTGGTAGGCCAGATTACTACTCTTCAGTTTGTCAAATCACCTGGTCCAGATGGTATACACCCCAGGGTTCTGAAAGAACTCAAAAATGAAATTTCAAATCTCTTACAATTAATTTGTAACCTATCATTAAAATCATCTGTTGTACTTGAAGACTGGAAGGTGTCCAGTGTAACCCCGATATTTAAAAAGGGCTCCAGGGGTGATCCGGGAAGCTATAGACTGCTGTGCCTGACTTCAGTGCCGGGAAAAATCATGGAAACTGTTAAAGAATAAAATTAAAAAACATGTAGATAGACATGTTTTAATGGGACACAGCCAGCATGGGTTTACAAGGGAAGTCTTGCTTCACAAATCTTAGATTTTTTGACGGGATGTATAAACGTAGACAAAGGTAAACCAGTAGATGCGGTGTATTTGGATATTCAGAAGGCATTCGACAAAAGTCCCTCATGAGAGGCTTCTAAGAAAACTAGAGTCATGGTATAGGAGACTATGTCCTTTTGTGGAATGAAAATTGGTTAAAAGACAGGAAACAGAGTAGGATTAAATAGTCAGTTTTCACAGTGGAAAAAGGTAAACAGAAGTGTGCCTCAGGGACTTGTAATTGGACCAGTACTTTTTAATTTATTTATAAATGATCTGGAAAGGAGTACAACAAGCAAGGGTGACACAAGCGGATTGTGATAAATTGCAGGAGGACCTTGTGTTGACTGGAAGATTGGGCTTCCAAATGGCAGATGAAATTTAATGTGGACAAGTGCAAGGTGATGCATTTAGGGAAAAACAACCCTTGCTGTAGTTATACGTCAGGGTCTTTCTCACAGGACAAGCAGGATGGTAGTCCTCACATATGGGTGATGTCAGTGGACGGAGCCCTGTTACGGAAAACTTTTCTGTCAAAGTTTCTATAAAGCTTTGACTGACACTGGCACACTGAGTGAACTGAGCATGCTCAGCCTGCAATTATCCCTGTGACCACAGGTGTCTCCTCTCAGTCTTCTTTTTTCCGCTCTGCAGTAAGCATAGCGGTTAGGAGCTCTGTGAGAAATTCTCACAATTTTTCCTCATGGAAACATTTAAATGTTTACTTCACAAACGCTTTTTCCCTGCATAGTTCTCCCTTCGCGTACATTTAATCGACGCTCGGTGAGTACTATGCCCTGTTTTTCGGTCGGTTCCTGTCACCTCACTACGGTTTCCCTGGCCTACCAACCGAATTGCGGCCTTCCCTCTCCCTATGTTTTCACAGTTAGCCCCACATAGCCTGTGAGTGTCCTCCTGTGACCCTCTGCCTGGTTATTAGCGCTAGTGAGATAGGGCCTTCTGCAGTTACCGTTGCCGCCAAGGCCTCTGTCGAATTCATGCCTCCATTGATTACGTTGGTACCTTCGTGCAGTCGATGCCCCATTGCTACCGTCTGTACCCCATCCAGGCCGTCCTGCCTTCTTCAATGCCATCAACACCCCTTCCCCCGCGGTCCATCGATGCCATCGATCCCCGCATCGATTCTTTCAGTGCTATCCATGTTTTCATCCATGGTGCTGATTTTTCCATCGATGCACACCTTGGTGTCGTCAGTGCCATCGGTGCCATAGTCTATTCCATCGATGCCCATGTCGACGCCAGTCTCCATCCATCGATGCCATTGGCACCCATGTCGTTTCCATCGGTGTCCTTGTCAATCCTATCGATGCGGCCGTCGATGCCGGTATCAATTTCCCGATGCCATCTATGTCTATTCGATTCTTCAACGCCACATAGTTTCCATCGATACCCACGCCAATGCCGTCGGTGCCTCCGTCACTGTTATCGTTGCTCTGCCCGGGCCATCAAAGCTTTCTCATCTATATTTTTGACGATACCCTCGAGGCCGCTTCTATGCTGCCATTGATACAGTCAATACTGACATAGCACTTACACGCAATGCCCTCGCCTAAACACATGCTCCATGCTTTGGGTTCTTAACTAAAGCCCTGTATCAGCCTACGACACTACATAGTGCCAGGAGCAGTGCAGGCATGCTGACAGTCAGTCATCATTCACCATCCAAGACAGTGAGGGCATCTACCTCGGCGCTGGGGAAAGACCGGGCTGAGCACCGTGGCACTCATTGTCACTGGCACGGTGACCGTCCGCCACAGACGCCATCCAAGACATCAGTGCTATCCTACTCGATGCTGGAGAATACCCGGGCCAAGCAACTTCGCTCCTGCCACCGCCACTGTTCCACACAGTGCTGGCAGGCCTTGGTGCTGCAGAATGACTGGACTGAGTTCCGAGGAATTCTGCACTGGCGTCACGATACATCGAGCCACTGCAAAGAGGGCCAGGGTCATGAGTCATAATGGCTCCCCTGTACCCGAGGCATTCCCCACTGACACCGATGTGGGGTTCTGACCCTCCACAAATTACTGTGGTAGCTCCAGACACGCTCAGCCTGTCTCCTCTGTACCTGCACTACCATACCAGGTTACAGAGTTGTCCTTTAGGCTGTCCCTCGATGCCTCCTGAAATCCATGGAGCCATCGATCTTCACCGGCTTGTCCTTCTGCGATCCACAACGGATGGTAAGGACTCTAATCCCGCTTCAGTGACAATCCCATTGAGACCTGTTCTCTAAATCGGGTCACATGGTTCGAAAGGTTCTAGGTCATCTTGTCTTCCAAGAACCATATTGGTGTCACATATCGCTATTGCCAGCTATGTCTGACACAGTACCAAGAGAACCTCTCTACCAATCATTTGAGATTGCATCAGGACATCCTCCCGCTGTCAGCAACGGGACTCTGTACTGATTAATACTCTGGCTTCTGGTTCCTAATTAAGGACTGAAATCCCAGATGCATTCGCTGATCTGCTAGACACAAGATCCAGCAAACACTGCCTCAATTGCAAATCCACCTCGAGGTCTGGCGACAGGTCTCGATGTTTTCTTGTACAGCACACAGAAATGCGGGTAAGACTTTTACCGCTCACGCTCCCATGGGAGATTACATGATATCCAGATTATATCAGCCCCACCAGTTGGACACCTCCTGGTCTCTCAACTTGCTGGATACCAGAGCGGCCACCCCACTTGGTACCAAAGTTCAGGGTACAGTCCCCCGGACGCTACAAAGTGCAGGGGGGGGGGTGTTAATCTCACTATTCTTTCTTTCAACAGAAAGTAGTTGCTCTCCGCCCATCCTGGACCTCAGAAATATCAACTTTCTTCAGAAGGGACGGGTAAAATGTTGTCTCTCGTCACCATACTTCCATACCACAGTAAGTAGGTTGCCTCTCTCCTCTAATCTTTCTATGTGCTTCATGGTGAGTCGTCAATATTACATTCCCAAGCTCTGCTTCATATTTCATTAAATCACTAGCAGTGACTGCTGTTTCTCTACGGAGTAAAACATCATTCACGCTTTTCCTTGCATGGACAGCTGCATAACAGTCAATCCAAGCAAGGAGCTCTATCTTCTTCACAATTCACTATAAATCTACTACCTGGGATTGCTGTTAACTACCATAAATCCCATATAGAACACTTCTAGACACCACAGTCACAACGATCTTCCTGTCCAACAACTGCGCAGACATTCTGACAAATTCCTATATATCTCTGCACGCAACAACATAACCTCAGCCCCTCAATTCTTTCATTGCTGGGCCACGGGATTTTTTTCACCATGCACTTTACTCATAGGTCCAGATTTGCTATGAGTAAGATTCAGTGAAATTTCAATTATCAGTGGATCTAAGCGGTTCAACCGCTTTCATCCCTGATCCATATTGCAGCTCTAGAACCAAATCCTCGGCTGGTCCTGCTCATGCTCGCATTTACTCAGGGTTGCAGAGTTTGAACTATCATCTTCTCAACCCAATATGCATCTATTCTGCTCCATGCAGAGTTTCACATCAATATCCTGGAGCTTCGAGCCATGAGTTATGCCTTTATGCTTTACAATACTGCCTCTGCAACAAACCTTTGTGCATATAGACAGCATAGTGACATTGTGGTATTTCCAACACACAAGCACGCACAACCTCTTAGCTGCTCTGCTAGGAAGCTGCGCAGCTCTACCCTTGGTCCTTGCTCACTCCATGCATCCCCGGGCCCCTTACCTAACAGACTTACTGAACGCACTAGCAGACCTTCTCCATATAGGTTTCCATCCTCTCGGATGGTCTCTGACTACATGTGTAGCGAGAAAAATCTTCTAGCGTTGAGGTCAACCGACCTTGCCCTCTGCGTCTGAATCGAACCATATGGTGGACAGATTCTGCTCCCTACACATGTCTCGAATGCGTTCCCATGGACGCCTTTGCTGCAACAAAGGCCTCTTATATGTGTCTCTTTCGATGCCTCTCACAGCCAGCACTCTTATTATGCTGCACCGGGACGGGGTTCACTGTTTCTCAGACCCACGTCCTGGCCGAGAACAGTATGCTTTCCCATACTTCTCAATCTATCACACCAGTAACCAATCTGCCTTCTCACAGGTCAGTCTCATATCATGGACTCACTGATGTTCTCAGGTACTGGTAGCGTCACAAAAACCTTCCACACACAAATCTTACCATTCAAAATGGCATGATTTACCACATGGCGCATACAAACGGTATTACCCTCTTTTTTTCTACACCACTCTTTTCTCTTACTCCCTCGGATTCTGCTCCCCAGACATCCTCCACATGGGTATACCTCTGTTCCAATTGGCGTACCACTTGGGAGTGGGGATTCCCGATTAACGGTTCAACCCCTTCTGAGTCAGCTTACCATGGATTATCCACTGATTAAGCCGCCTCTATTTTTACTGGTTACGGAATGGGGTCTATATTTAGTGCTTACAAGACTCATACGTTCCCCGTTCGAGCCTTTCCATTCCTCTCACTTAAGTCTGGCATGGGAAATTCTTTCCCTCATAGTCATCACCTCTGCCAACAGGGTCAGTGAGTTCCACACCTTGTTACATACTCACCCGACCCTGCATTCCTCCGTGACGGCGTGGTCTTATGTATTCAACTTCATATCCTTCTTAAGGTAGACGTAGCATCTCACCTTACTCAGAATATACTCTGCCCACTTTTTCCCAACACCTCTCTCACCAGGGTGAGAGGGTTTTCCACTCCTTGGACTGTAAAAGTGCACTTGCATTCTATCTAGACCGCACTTCCCTTCATAGGAATTACACCTAACTCTTTCCTTCTGTGGCAAAAGCCAAGCTGTGAGTTCCAGTGGGCAAACAGACCTTTTCCTCCTAATTGACAGTCTGTATCTCTTTCCTACCAACGAGCAGGCATTTCACTACAACACCGTGTGTAACCACACTCTGTTAGGGCCTTACCAGCCTCAATAGCTCACCTTCGGCAGTTGCTGCTTGCACATATTTGTAAGGTTGTGACCTGGAGCTCTCTCCATACCTTCGCAGCCCATTATTGTTTAGGTAAGACTGGCCGGCATGCTTCCATGCTTGGCTAGTCCGTCTACTCATCTTCTTTTCGGTTTAACTACCCAACATCCTTCCACCAACCCATTGAGGGTTTCAGGATGCCCTCTGTATCAAATTCCACCCCCGTCGTTGTGCCTTTTGCACGTCTTTCGGTGCATTTGGTGCACTCTCGGGCTTCCTCAGCTCGGTACTCACCCATATGTGTGGACTACCATCCTTGTCCTGTGAGAAAGCAAATGTTGCTTAGCTGTAACAGGTGTTCTCACAGGACAGCAGGATGTTAGTCCTCACGAAACCAGCCCGCCACCCCGCGGAGATGGGTCTACATACGTTTTATTATTTTTGTTTCGCTTGTGCTTTTTGCTATAAGACAAGACTGAGGGGGAGACACCTGTGGTCACAGGGATAATTGCAGGCTGAGCATGCTCAGTGCACTCAGTGTGCCAGTGTCAGTCAAAGTTTTTTTTATAGAAACTTTGACAGAAAAGTTTTCCGTAACAGGGCTCCATCCACTGATGTCACCCATATGTGAGGACTAACATTCTGCTGTCCTGTGAACACCTGTTACAGGTAAGCAGCATTTGCTATCTTAGGAGTTACAACCCTGGAAAGAGATCTAGGTGTCATAGTGAATAATTCATTGAAATCTGTTCAGTGTGCTGTAGCATTCAAAAAAGCAAACAATGTTAGGAATTATTAGGAAGGGAATGGCAAATAAAACAATGGATGTCATAATGTCTCTGTATCGCATCCTGAATACTGTGTGCAGTTCTGGTTGCGACATCTCAAAAAAGATAACGTGACCAAAGGATGACATGAAGGGTGACCAAAAGGGGCATCGAATGGCTCCCATTTGAAGAAAAGCTAAAGAGATTAGGGCTGTTCAGTTTGGAGAAGAGACTGAGGGGAGGGGGGGATATGATAGGTCTACAGAATCATGAAAGGACTTGAATAGGTTAATATATATCTGTTATTTATTTGATGAGTTTTATATACCGTTATTCGGTAGAGCCATCATAACGGTTTACAAAGTGAATATTATTTTCTTAACAGTATTGAAACATTATAACAGAATGAGCATATATAGAAATAAGCAAGTCAGGTCAAATAACTATTCTTGGGTTGGAAGTGGAGGGAAGCGAGTTTGGTTGGAGATTAGAGTTGAGAGTTCATTTGATGGTTGGTATGGTCAGTTGATAGTGGGTCAGTGAAGAATTTGCGGAAGAAAAAAGTTTAGGTCTTTTTTTGAACGTTTTTATGTTGTGCTGAGTTCTCACGTCTTCAGGTAGTGTGTTCCAGAGTTTGGGGGATGCGATGGAGAAGGCTCTTTCTCTTGTCAGATGTGCATTTTTTATGGTAGGGATGTTTAAGTAACTTGAGTTATTGAAGCCTAGGTTTCTATAGGGTTTTTGATGAGTTATGTTAAGCGTGTTTAGGCCTTGGTCATCTTTGTTTAAAATTTTGTGAATGATGGTCATTGCTTTGTAGGGAATACGTGCAGTAATAGGAAGCCAGTGAAGCGATGTTAATATGGGCATTATGTGGTCCTTTCTCTCTCAGATAATAGGACTAGGGGAGCACTTTATGAAGTTAGCAAGCAGCTCATTTTAAACCTTTTTTTTTCACTGAGCGTATAGTTAAGTTCTGAAATTCCTTGCCAGAGGATATGGTTACAGCATTTAGTGTAACTAGGTTAAAGATTTGGATAAGTTCCTAGAGGAAAAATCCATAAACTGCTATTAATCAGTAAGGAATAGTAGCTTGATATAATGCTTGGGTACATGGATTGACCAGTGTTGGAAACAGGATGCTACTCTTGATGGACCCTTGGTCTGCCCCAGTATGGCATATCTTATGTGTGTTCTTATGGCTTGTGTTACTACATGAAAATCATGAGGAGGCATGTAGCACAGTTTGTTCAATAATCATAACTTAAAAAAGGCTGTTATGATTACTTTCTGAACCAATTTAGAATCCAGGATGAAACCCAAGTTTTGTGCTTCGGTTACTAACTATAATGCGTCCCCTCTCAAGATAGGTAACTGAGGTACAACAGATGAGGAAAAAGATCCTTACCATAAAAATGTTTCAGCACAATTAAGAAGTAAATCATTCTGTTCAAACCAATTTTTTACGATCTTAAAATGCTGATTAAAAGAATCAACAGGAATTCCCTGGGCGTAATATTTGGAAGGTAAAACTGCACATCATCATTGTAAATCTGATAAATTATCTGCAGCAAGGATAACAATGCCCTTAAAGGTTGTAAAAAAAAAAAAAAATAATAATTTAAAAAGACAGGGACTCCTCACTTATTAAAATACCTATCTGATTGTTTGCCTTTCACCTGAAGCTGAGTTGTATAAACAGAGAGGATAAGTCTCAAGGCAACTGTTTACGGCTCCATATATGTGCATGTACGGCTGCATGAAGATTTGACATTATGCATATCAGGTATGCATAGATTATAAAATTTGTGTGTATCTATCCCAAACATACTTGTAATGTATTGAAAGTGCATACTTTTCCTACATATTTTTAAAATTATACACGCTTATATTTTCATTGCATAAAAATTGCAACTTCTCATGTAAAACCCTGTTTATGTGCAGAAGCTGGCATATTTTAAAACATGCATGCATAATAGTAATCACCAGTTTGCTGAAAATGCTACTGTTTCACTCAGTCCTTCTCCAGGTCATCAAGACCCTCCTAGTGCTTCACGCTGAGCTACCCCTAGCTCACCCAGACATTCCATCCCAACCAGTAGTAGAGAAGAGATGAGTGATATCAATTACGCAAGATAATTAGGAGGTGTAAAATTAAGTGAATAAGCTGACAAATGTATGCACATAAGTTTGGGGGTTTTTTTTTTTAATGAAGTTGCTCTTAGCCTTGCCCCCAAACACCCCTAGACTGCCTTTTTTTTTTTTTTTTTTTAATACAAGCTACTTACACACACACATGCTAATTTTATGCACATAAATGTTTTTCAAATTCACTCCATACTATACCCATAGTATGTCCCTCCAGCAATGGGTGCAGAGCAGAACTAGGAGGTTTTGCCTTCAACTCACCATACTAAAAAGGTACCTGCTTGTGTCGTTTGGGAAAAGCAAAACAAACTCCCTCTACTACCAGGCACTTTGTAAAGTAAAACAAAACTTTAAAAAAAAATAGTTACTCAGAATCCAGATAGCAGGTCTGCCATGCCATAGTATCACTAAATTCCCAGGACTCAAATAGCAATAACTTTGCTTATTAAAAAGCAGCACTGCAAATATTACACCAGGCCCCAGAACACTATTACACCTTCTACTATGAAAACAGAACAAGCTGGACTGCTACAGATTCCTGTGCAGAAGATATAAGCTAGCATAATTCTTCATCTCAGTCACACAGGCCAAAGACAGAACATCAACAAATGAAGACTAAGGCATCACAAAATAGAAATCTACACAAACTGACATGCAGACCCCAGGAAACCAGACTCTGAGCAGTGCAACAATGGAGAAATAACAGAAATACATTTCCTTCTGTACTGTGCAAAATGCAAAAATATCAGACACATTCCCAAACCTGTCCTATTCCACTACTAAATTGAAAATAAAATACTTTTCTACCTTTGTCTGGACATTTTATTTTTCAATTATGTTGGGCCTAATCTCTCTTCTACTTTCTTTTATAGGTCTTATTCTAACGTCTTTTCCAGGATTGTCTTCTCATTCTCCATTTCTTCTTCCTGTCACCTTAACTTCTTCCTCTATATATATCTTTCTCTTTGATAGTGAACCTTCCCTTTCACCTACTTTTTCTCCATTTCTTTCTCTCTGCCTCTCCACTTATAGCTAGATTTCATCCCTCTTTCTAACCCCCCCAAATCTCCCTTTCCCAATTCTACACCTCACCAAACCCATTCCTCCATTGCCCCATCTTGGCCCTTTATTTCCAACTGTCTTGTTCCCTTGTCCTCCTCCATCCCCTCCACTGTTCCCCAAATAGTCACCTCATTTCAAGCTGCCCCAAATTCTCCTTCCCCTGCCACCCATCTCCATGTTGACTCTTTTTCTCTCTATAGCCATCCCTTCTCTCATTTCCCAACCATTCTTTCTCACCTCTTTTCAGGCTTTTCCATCCCCCATCTCTTTACTTCTCCCTACTTTCTATCTTCCATGCTTTTTATTGTCTTCAGCCTTTCCTCAGCACTTGCCAACTTCATTCTTTTTCCTCCATCTCTCCCATCCTATCACTCTTCTCTGCCCATTACCCTTCCCAGTTCTCAATCTCTCTTCCCCTCTTGCCTGCCTACCTTTCAGCTTTCTGTCTTCTATTCCTCCATCTTATAATACTGCTTCCCTGGTCCTCCCCTTTCGCTGGTTCCTCAATCTAGTTGCCTCTCTTGTCTTTCATCCGTTGCTTAGATCCCTTTCCCTGCCTCCATTTCCCCTTTCTTTCACACCTTTCTTGTCTCTCTTCTCATTACCATCCTCTCTTGCATTCTCTCCATCCCTCCAGATTCTTCAGATATCTTTCCCTCCCCACTCTTCAGTATCCCTCTGAGTAGGGACGTGCAAAAAAAAAGATGCAGAATTTTAAATATTTTGAGCAGAATTTCCCTAGAAATTCACTGTAAGTGTCCCTTCCACTCGCTCTCCCTACTCCCCTGGTCACTTTGCCCTCTCAGGCCCTAACTCCTCCACCTGCCTGTATCTCTCCCCTTCCACTCTATTGCTAGTCCCAGAGTTTGACCCCTTTCTCAGTACTGCCCCTCCCTCTCTCACACACATGCTCCCTCTAATACACATACACACACCCTCAAACAGGGCCCTCTCTCTTTCACACACATGTCCTCAAACAGGCTTCCTATGTCTCACGCACCCCTTCACACAGGCTCTGTCTCACACATACACAATCCCTTCACACAGGCTAGCACCCTCACATACACAGGATCCCTTTTTCATACACACGAGCTCCCAATCTCTCACCCACATACACACTCCTTCACAATCTCCTCATATAGGCTCCCTCTCTCTGAAACCCACACTCAAGCATCCCCCCACCCCCTTCTCTCTCACCGGCATGCCACGAACGGAGTGCCGTTCGCAGCGAAAAGGGAAGGCCAGCTGCAAACGGCGTGCCCAGGCCTTCATCTTCGCCACGAATGGAGTGAATCCTGCGGCACAAGCGGGTCACGCTCTGTTTGCGACATGCCAGGATCTCCTCTGCTATTTTCTGTGCAGGGGGAAATTCTGCGCTCTGCAGTAGCGCAGAATTCCCCCAGAACTAGCCGAACCCCCAACTGAAATGTGTTCATTTGGTTAGGACAAGACAGCAGTTTTTTATATGCTTAGCCCCACATCCCTGAAATGTCTGCAGATTTGAATGTCCTCAAGCATACAATGGTTACACCACAATAAATTGTCACTCAATATGTTGAAAACTGAATTTGTGTTAATTGAGACCGCATTCCAGATTTCATTGACTCTATTTTCTTTGAAAACTTGACTTTTTCAATCAATCCGATTGACTCTCATCTCTCTTTCAGTACTTGAATCAAGGCTACTAATAAATCAGCTATGCGTTGTCTCAGGGTTAAGACATTTATTTCACAAATGTGATTTTCAAACAGTTGTTCAAGCTTCCATCTTCCCTTTGATTATTGCAACAGTTTTTGCCTGGGTCTCCCTTTGATTTCATTACATCCCTTACAACATCTGTTAAATTCCACTGCCTGTCTTCTTTCTGGCACTAAACATCATGGACACATTACTCCCACACTTTGATATTCACTGGCTTCCAGTACAACAGAGAATTGCTTACAAACTAGAAATGACCTTATTCAAATTAATCAGTTCAAGTTTGTGCCCTTTTAAAACTATATGAACCTTCTAGTCAGTTGAGATCCTCACAACAAGGGTTACTTGATGTACCTTCTGTCAGAGCCACCCACCTCACAGCCACAAGGGAATCTCTTTTCTGTTGCAGCACTCTCCCTCTGGAAGTCTTTGCCTATCGAGCTAAGAATTTGTGATTTGTATCAAGAAGTTTAGATTTTTTTTTTTTGAGAAATTTCCTGCACTGATAGTGTAGCCTCTGTGTAAATAAGTGATATTGAGCTTCCTTCTGCAGCTTAAGTGAGTCATGACCCCAGATTTTATTGTTTCAGAGTATTTGTTAAAAATAATTGATGATTTTGTTTTGTTCCATTGTTTGCTTTATTTGTTTTTTGATGAATGTTTTATTTTGTACATCGCTTAGGCTGTAACTGTTAAGCAATAAATACATTTTAATAAATAAAGTGAAACTCTGGAATAAGTTACCATTAAAGGCCTGAGTTACATGTGATTACCAGGCTTTTTAAAAAGCTGGCAAAATGTTTAAGGAAGCTTTTAATTGGGTTTCTAGTTCCAGTTTTCAAACCTCTTAGATTTATGTTTAAGCTGTTTCTGATCTTCAGTCATATAATTTTTTGGTTTTTAATTTTGCAAGGGGCTTGATGGCTGCATTTTAATCTTATCTTATTTGTACTATATTTGTGTAATTTTGTATTATATTTTTAATAGTTTTGATTCTGTGTATTTTTGTTAGATTTTTTTATTATTTGATTATATTTTATGATGTACCTCGCCTGAAGCACTTCGGTGGATTGATTAGAAATATATCTAATAAAATAATAATGAAAGAGAGAGACTGACTTAAAACTGCCCTGAGTATTTTGATCTGCATTACATGCCTGTCAGATTGAGCCATTCTTTTAACTTTATTTATTTATTTAGAGTTTTTTTTCTATACCGGCATTCTGATGAATGCCTTAAGCAATAAGGATCATGGCAAAATTAAAATTGTCCCACTCTAATGCTTTATAGTTTTTATGATTTTATTTTTTTTAAAAAAAAATATAACCTGCACAAAATCTAATGCTTAAAGTGGCATACAATAAAAATATAAACAAGCATCATTGCCAAACAGTAAAAAATACTTATTAATTCATTGCTAAAGTCTATAGTTGAGATTAAGATTATCTATCCAATTCCAAAAGTGTTGTTACTAGCAACCTCAGTGGTCCAATAGGGACTGCACATTGGCAACAAGGGATGTGTGCTTGTTTTTAATGAATGCAATAGATGAAACGAATAAGGTCATTTTCAGTTTGTTCCAAATAGAAAGAACCAAAAATAGCCTCTGACGAAAATATCCCAGAATTATCAAGTATCTCCATATTTGTTGCATTAAAAAAAAAAACCCAAAAAGTAGCTTCAGTGGGCCAGTGCCGTGGCCTGGGCCCTGGGCCTTACCCCGAGCAGGCAAGGCTAGATCTTTCAGAAGTGCCAGGGCTGGGGGGGCTCTCAGCCTAGCTCTCCCTTACCTCCCCCCCCCCCCCTTCCTAGATCCAGCAATGAAAAGGGCAGGAGCGATGCCCAGTCACTTCTGCCCAAGTCCTGGCACTTTAAAAATGGTGCAGTCCATGTGGAGATGGGATTGAAGTGATATCACTTCGGTGCCTGAATTTTAAAAAGGTTTGGATAAGTTATTGGAGGAGAAGTCCATAAACTGTTATTAATCAAGTAGTCTTGGGGAAATAAGCAGCATGGAATGTACTATATGGGCTCCTGCCAGGTATCTGTGACCTAGATTGGACTTTGTTAGAAAAAGGATACTAGGCTTCATGGACCCTTGGGCTGGCCTAGGATGGTGGTTATTTTTGAACTCAAATTTTACATGCATCTCTACTAAAGCTAGCTGATTGGCATACGTAGCTTTAAGTGTTGAACAGGTACAGCCTGCCACATGTTACCTTGTGCACTGTGGAATGCAGAACTGTTTTGGCTACGTTGGTTTACTTATGAACAGATTCCAAGGTGTTGATTGATCTGAGAATGTCAGGAGGTGCTTAATTTGGTTATTAATACAGGTTGGTCCTTGACAGCAGGCATTTTCCAAGGCATGTATAATGAATGACTATATCAAGTTAATAGAGATTTCACATCTAAAACAAATGGCAGTGACATTTCTGAGGTAATTTAGATCTGTGAAATTAGCTAGTTTTGATGAGTGCACAATCTCCCTCATAATGCCATTTTAACACAGAAAAAAAACAATATTTATTGCATCCAATTGTTGAATAGAAGTCTGAAGCATTGACACACATTAGAGTGAGAAAGAGGGAACGTTTCCAAGATGGTCTCTGTGGGAACAGTCAACAAGCATCATCATGTGTAGAAGAAGCCAAGAGACATACGCATTCCCAGATTCCTCTGTACGTTCTGTTTCTAGAACAGATCTGAGAGAGAGCCAAAAATATGCTTGTACTTGAGATGAGATTTTAATTATGGGAATAAATGAGTTCAGGGCTTGGAAACCTGATTTGCTATTAAAAACATGATTTAATTCTATTGAAAATAGCTTCAATGAGAACATGTTTACAAAAGTATTATTTTGGCCAATTGGACCTTTTCTGGCACAAGAAGCCCTCCACTGGTGGCCACTGTATGCATGAATAATGAGCTCCAATTTGAGTCGCAGGAATTTAGATCTGAGTTTACCTTGTATGTACCTATTCCAAATAGAGCACAAACATTTTCATGTAAGGAGTGAAAAATGTTCAGCAGGTTCTTTTTTTTTTTTTTTTTTTTTCTATAATCATATTTAACTTAAGGTCATGTCTTCTAAAGAATTTTCTCACATTTTCTGACTAGTTTTCAAACTAATCATATTGGGACAAAGTCTGCAAGCATATTTTAACTTTATAATATTTTTGAAACTAAAAAAATAATTAATAACTTGCAACAGAAAATAGAACAGCACATAAGTAAAAATTAAAAAAAAAAATCATGTATAGTACTTTTATATAGTATATAAACACCAAAATTCTAGATCACTGCATTACCCTCTATTAAGCCTCCCAATAGGAGAAAAGGATTCCACCAGAACTAAGGGGAAAGATGAAATAAATCATGTAAGAAAGTAAAAGAAGCATTGACGCTGGAGTAAAACACACAAGCCAATAAACACGATCTATAACCATCATAAGAATCTAAGACGTGCTATGCTGGGTCAGATCAAGGTCCATTGAGCCCAGCATTCCTTTCTTTGACAGTGGCCAGTCCAGGTCACAAGTACTCGGTAGATTCCCAATAATTGATTTATTTCTTGAATCTTACACTCAGGGATAAGCCTTGGCTTCCCCAAGTCTATCTGGCTAATAAAGACTTTTCCTTAAAGAACTTGTCCAATCCATTTTTGAACCCCACTGTTAGTCGCCTTGATCATGTCCTCCAACAACAGATTTCATGGCTTGATTGTTCACAGAGTGAAAAAAAATACATCCTATGATTTGTTTTATGTCTGCCAGTTAATAGTTTCATGAAGTATCCTGTAATCTTTTTGCTATATAAGAGAGAATTTCTCCCCTTATAATTGCTTTGGTTGTATACCAAAACAGTAAGGGGTCATCTTTATGGACATCATTGTGACGTTCACAATCCAGTCATTTAAACTTAATATATTCTTTAAATTGTGGTTCTACTGCAAGAAAATATGGAAATTTCCATGAGCAATTTGTATGCTCTTGACCCCCTCTAATTATATGAATCCAAATTGGAGCATGATCCAACAACATGTCTTATACCTGCATCTGTGATTTGAGAAAATATGCTCTTGGAGACCAAAATTTAATCAATCCTAGAGTGAGTAGAGTATGCTCTAGACAAGTGAGTAAAGTCTTTCTCTAGGGGATACAGGACCAGGGGCAAACTGTAAGAAAATATCAGTCCGGGGGATTTTTTTCAAAATAGGCCCAAGGGTTATATGCCCAGCACCCTTGTGCGCTGTGTGTGCAGCACATGTTTCAACAGCTCTCAAAAGCGTAGGAAGCCGACCCTTGAGAGTACCATGTGACCTGCAGCCAAAATATCAAAAAACCCAAATTCCACTTTTTTCCTAAGTAACTAAGAAGATCCCTAGACCATGAATGTTCAAACTGAACTGCAGTCCCCCTTCCAGTCAACTGGCTGGCCCTGTGCCCACCACAAGTCTGATTAACACATTAAGTGACAGCAGAAAAAGACCCATGTAGAACATCCAGTCTGCCCAGCAAGTTTATTTCGTTTAGGGTAACAACTGCTTCTCTGCTTTTCTTCATTTCCATCCTTTAGCTGCTATGGATCCTCTGTGTTTATCCTGCACCCTTTTGAACTTCATCACCTCTTCCAGAAAGGCAGTCCATGCATCCACCCCCCTTGGAGAAATATTTCCTAGCTGTTCTATCCCCTCAAAGTTTCATATTGTGACCCTAGTTCTACAGAGTTCTTTCCATTGGAAAAGGTTTTATTCTTGTGCATCATTAATGCCTTTCAGGAATTTAAAAGTCTGCATCATATCTCCCCTATCTTACCAGTCCTCCAGGGAATACATATCCAGGTCCTTCAGTCTCACTTCATATGACTTGATGCAGAACCGTCACTATTTTGTATGCCTTTCTCTGGGCTGCTTCCATCCTGTCTCTGTCTCTTTTTGAGATACGGTCTCTCTTATGTGTATATATAGATCCTGGATTCCTGACCTGTTAGTCTCTTGCCAACCAATCAGCTCTTGAAAAGTTGCCAAGTGATGAGGCAATCACACTGTCAACCAGTGGCTCAGACACATTCTGCTGCTGTGCTGCTGCTCATGTGCTCATTCAGAAGGTAATTTTCAATGGAGTTAACATGTAAACATAACATACTATCATCAATTGGATTGGTTGAACACCTGTAATCCAGCGCTACAATTTACCTACACTTTCTGGCATTCATCTGTCTCATTTCTGGACATACAAATTTCCATAGTAGCAAAAAAATCTTTTCACTATTTACCAAAAACCAACTGATTGAAATACTATATTAGAATATACAAGTTGTCATCCATTGAACTTAAGGAACAGTATCCCTTTTGGTCAATTTCTAAGGTTGAGAAAGTTGTGTTCAACGGTAATGGAATATAAAGTGAAAGCTAGAGAAATGAGTCAGAAGTTTGTTGATTAGAGGTTATCTGGAAAGTGTTGTAAGAAAGCAAGTAAGCGGGCGAGATGGAATCACAGGGAACATTTGTTAATACCAAAGCAGAAAGAGTCTGCCAAGAGGTTAACATGTGTATTGCCTTTTTCGATGGGAGTGAATGAAGTGGTTCACAGCATCAGGCGACATTGGAACATTTTACAGGTTCATGCAGTGTTTGAAGAGCCACCTTTGATAGCCTTTAAAAGAGGGACCAACATTAAGGATCAAGTTGTACAGTCTTATTTCAGGGAAAGAACTAGGAAGGATGAAGAAGCAGGGCATTTTCCATATGAGTCCTGTGTGATGTGCCCGTTAGCTTGTTCGAATATTAATTTACCTTTAAGTAAATTGAAAAAGTATAAACAGATTATGAAAACATCTTGTACGTCAAAAAATGTAGTTTATGTAATATGGTGCCCTTGTGGGTTGCTATATGTAGGGAAGATGACGAGGTTACTGAAAACGCACCTAATCGAACATAAAAGTGCACTGAAACGTAACAAGTTGGAGGCACCATTAGTGCAACACTGTGTTGATCAAGCTCATCCCTTTGAGAGTTTGTGCTATACTGTTCTGGAAAGTGTGGAGCAGGATGAACGAGGAGGGGATTTAAATTTAAGATTGTTACAACACGAGCAAAGATGGATCTTCAAATTGGATACGGTTACCCCAGCGGGGTTGAACAAGGAAGTGGACTGGTCTGTGTATATGTAGGTGTAAGCTGATTGTCAGGGATGTTAGGTTATTCAAACATATATTAAACTTCCGGTTAAGGTGAAGGTAAGCGTCTGAGTACCATCTTTTCACCTGTGGGAGATGCTGAAAGAAGCTGGGTTCAGCTAGAATGTAAGTCCCGTAAAAGTGGCTTATTCAGTAGCTTTTCTAATATTAAAAAACAGGCATTTAAAGTGTTTTTTTCCTTGTAGGAATATCGCAAAGTGCCCCTGAAGCAGGTGTGAGTTTGGCAATGTTTTGGCGTGAATGTTGGGCGGGCAATAAATAACAGCAAAGAAGGTGGTGACAGCAGAAAAGATAAAGTTATAAAATCATTTGAGGAAGAGTCATAAAGTGTCAATAGTGGTAACATGATGAATAGAGGCACAGATATAAAGTTGTTTGCGATAAATAAGAGAATTACTGTAGAGTATTTTAAAAGGGTGTTTGAAAAGGGTAATAAATTAAGTGGTTCTCACACAAAAAAAGAAAAATAGTGAACGGGAAGAGGTAGATGACGTAATAAAAAGTGCCAACAGAGGAGAGGGGTTGCAGTCCTATGCAGGCAAGAGCCCATGAGACTGCAGCACTGAGCATTCTGATACCGATTCCCGGGATTTTTAAGGGTATATGGATATAGGTATTTCTGTATTGTGCAGTTTTCCCTCAAATAATCTTTTGGTTTTGATATGTTAAATTGAGGGGTGTAGCTATTGTTTTTTTTATAAATTTGGTATATATTCTTGAAGAATAATATTTATAATTGAATGTATATGAAAAAGGACATTCAAAGTACAGTCTTCTAAACTAAAACATTATTTACATGCACTGCTGGGGTGCCAACCACAAAACCCTGCAAAAGACATTTGGCACCCATATGGTGTTAGGCCTATTGTTAGGCTTAGACTTGGCCCTTGGAAAGTTTTGCATAAACTGAATTACATTATAGTAAACCTCCCATACCAAAATAGAACTACCAGCCAGCACTCAGTAACAATCCCACCTATGAAAAGGTAACATTATGAATATTACACCAGGCCCTAAAACACTGATATACCTCCTATTAGGAAAACAAAGGAATTTAGGATGCTACTGATCCCCCACACCAGCAGAATCCCTCACCTCAGTTATACATGCAGAACATAGAAAGACCCTCACTAAATATACAATAAAGAAACCATAAAGTATAAATCGAAATATGCAGATAAAAAGAACTGGAAACCGCAACAAGCCAGTGTCTATATGCAGTACAACAATGGAAAAACAGAAACATCATCATGTTTCATAAAATAAAATCATAAAGCATCAATCATAATAGAAGAAAACATGCTAATAAAAATACATATTTCAAGAGTTAATGAATAAAATATCAAATTACAATTGTATATAAAATGTTTAAAAAATTTCCCAAACATCAATAAAATATTTCAAAACAATTAAAACCAATAAAGATAAAAGGTCCCATACTCTTACATCAAAATAAATACAATATGTCAGAAGTTTTGATTCCAAAATCCCTGAGATGGTTGGACTTGAGGGATGTGCACAGACTTTCTCCTCTTGCTCTCATGCTCACACAACACATACACTCTCACATACTCACTGATACACACTTCCATGTTCATTCACACAGAACACTCTCTCTCACGGTCGCAGGCAATCACGGACACACACACACACAGTTACACACACATGCTCACTGACACAAAAACAGTCATACATGCTCACTGATTGACACTCTCAAGCTCACTGACACACACAAACGTTGTCTCACTTTCTCAGATGCTCACTGACACAAATACTCAGTCTCACACATATTTTGTCACACGCAGAGACAGACATGAGTACTCACATATAGTTGCACAAACTCTGACCGGATCACTCACACACACACACACACACACACACACACACACACACTGTACCTAAAAAAATGCAGGAGCAGCAGCCAATTATTTTTTTTAAATATTTTTTACTCCTATTGGTGGTTAGGGGGATGCAGGCAAAGCCCTGTGTTTACAGGGTCCCGGTGAACTGGCTGCCTGTTGCTGCGGAAGGAGACATCCTTTGCCTTAGGAAGGGGAAGGCTGTAAGCCTCGATACCATTTTTGGTTTTTTGTCGCAGCTCAAGGACTAAGGGACCTGCAGCAGAGGAGCCCAAGGCATGCGACATGGACCCGGGGGTGAGACAGCAGTGGGAGGCCAGTACCCACCTCCTGAAGGGGGAGAGAACATGAGCCCGTAAGAGGCGGCGGCTTCACTGGGGGGGGGGGGGGGGGGAGGGGCGGGTGGCTCCGAGAAAGCAAGAAAAAGAGCGTGAAGGCGCCACCACCACACCTCAATGATGGAAAGCCTCAGAAGGGGCTTCCAGCACGAGAGATTTGCGGCAGAGGCCCGGGGTTGGTCACAGTGACCCCCGCAGGCATGGGGCCGCCGCGATCATCACTAACCACGTGATTTGCTGGACCGGCCCACCGGAGCATGCCCGAAGCCCCGATAGACCAATCCGCCCCTGTAAAGGACCCTCCAGTTTCTCTTCCAAAAAAAGGAATCCCCCTATTGGATTGAACCTTTTCCCCATGTGTGGTGAGATCTGTCTAAAGCAGGGTTGTGTACTAAATCAAAATCTCCTTTACCACCAAGCCTTCCTCTGAATGGGGAAGAAGTTTTGTTTATTCCCCAAAAACAAATGGTCATAGTTGTTAGGTGCATAAATGTTACACAGTACCAGTGGTTTACAATAAAATTCAGCGAGCAAGATCGGATAGTGTCCTTTGGGATCCACGTTTTCCTGCTTGACTACTAAAGGAAGATTCTCATCAGAATGGCTTCTCCTGCAGATCTGGTAGTAGCCGAAGCATATTTAATATCCCTAACCCACTATCTCTTCAACCTTTGGTATTCTTTATCACTCAGGTGGGTCTCCTGCAAAAAACAAACAAAAAAACCCAAACCAGATCTGTTTTCTTTTTCAAAGCTGTGAGTATCTTTGTTCTCTTGATTGCTGAATTGATACCACACACATTCCAGGACATTATCTGTACATCATCCTGAATCATTTGTCATTCATTAATCAGTAGCAAAAGATTTAAAAAAATAAAGCACCATTCGACTCTTCTTTAAGTGTGAGCCCTCCAGCCTGGGCTCACACCTGGAAGCCATCCAGAAGATCACCACTATTCCATATCGTGGGAATGTGTAAATGAGCTTGTCTTCAGTATTATCTGCATTTACCAAAAATCCCCATTAAGGGGTATGCGAATGGTAGACCATGAAGGGGGTTCATGGTCTACCATTCGCATACCCCTTAATGGAGATCATGTTCTGTGTTTAGGACTCTTCTCCCCCCCCCCCCCTCCCTCACCCCCACCCTTCTTTAAGAAACCTATGTTAATGTAATATGTTAGAAATTTCTCCCTAACCTAATTTAAACAACTTAAGGCTTTATAGATTAACATGATAGTAATAGTGAAACTCTAATTTACTATGTTAGAAAACTCAACATTTCAACTGTATGAACTAGTAATTCCCAATTATATCATTCAGGTGTAGGTGTAGTCACTGAATGTAATAATGGACCACAGCTTGTATCTGCAATCACAGGGAAAGTAAGAAGAAAAATTTGTCCCGTTCATCTGCAGGCTACTCTTTCAAACTGGCCACAAACAAAAAAAAAAAAAAAAAGCCTCAGCCTGTTGACTTTTGTGAATCACTGCGTGCCTTGGTTTTTATCTGCTCTATGAATTTTTTTTCCCCCTATTAACAAGAGGAACCATTTGACTCAGTCAGCATGTGCCACTCATAATTTAGCTGGATATAACAATGCTGAGCAAATGCCCAACATGGCCAGCTTAGAGCATATGGGTAGAAAATCCTGGTGATCAGCTGTTTTCCAGCTCTGATTGCAATATTGTCATTTTATTTTATTCCTCATTTCTTATGCCGCACATCAGATGCCAGAGCATTTTACAATTAAAACGCAATAAAATACAATCAATATAATCATATAGTTATAATTATTTATTTATTTAGTTTTAATTTTTTTTTATATACCGGTGATCCTGTATACAATACATATCGCACCGGTTTACATGGAACTAAATCACCTCAGGGGTAAAATACATTAAAACAGGTTAACAATAAAACTTTTTGGGAGACGTTCATAAACAGGCTAAACTGTAACAGGGAACAAACTAAGGAACATATGTACAGTGGTAAAGATATCGTTTATCGCTTCATCAGGTTTTAGCTCTCAGGGAAAGCTTGGGTGAATAGCCAAGTCTTTAGCTTCTTTTTAAATGTCAAAAGGCAGGGTTCTTGGCGGAGGTTCGGTGGGAGCTGGTTCCAGAGCGGGGGACCTGCGGTGGACAGAGCTCGTTTCCTCAGAAATGTTTTAGCCGGCTGTGTGTGAAGCATGTTCTGGTAAGCACTTCTGATCGGTCTCTTGGAAGTGTGCTGCTGCAGCTGAAAAGATAAGTTGAGGGGGGAAATGTTGTGAATAGCCTTGTGAATCATCATGAGGGATTTAAATTGTATCCTGAATTTTATAGGCAGCCAGTGCAGGTTCTGGAAGATAAGGGGTAATGTGTTCCCTTTTTTTGGTGTTGGTGAGGATTCTGGCCATCGCATTCAGGACCATCTGAAGTGGTTTGATGGTGTTGGCGTGCAGGCCCAGGAGGAGAGAGTTGCAATAATCCAGTTTAGGGAGAATGATAGATTGAAGTACCAGGCGGAAGTCTCGGAAGTGCAGAAGTGGTTTTAGTTTTTTTAAGACTTGCAATTTGAAGAAGCAATCTCTGGTTGTATTGTTTACGAACTTGCTAAAGTTGAGTTGGTTATCTAGAAGCACACCAAGGTCTCTTACTTGTGGAGAGTGGTCGATCGAAGTGGAGGAGAGTTGGGAGGAACTTGGCGGGTTGAGCAGGGTGCAATTATCTGGAGCAATTAAGAGGATTTCAGTTTTGCTAGTGTTTAACACGAGGTTGAGGCTGGTGAGCAGGTTGTTGATTGCTGAGAGGCAGCTGTTCCAGTAGGACCATGTTTTGTGAAGGGATTCTGCTATCGGGATGAGGATCTGAATGTCATCCGCGTATAGGAAGTGAGTTAGCTTGAAGTTGGATAGTAGATGGCAGAGTGGGAGTAGATAAATATTGAATAGTGTAGGTGAAAGGGATGATCCTTGGGGAACCCCCAGCTTTGATCTGATAGGGAGAGACTCTTTGTTAATCCTGACCTTGTAGTGCCTGTTTTCAAGGAAGGATTTGAACCAGTTGAGCGCCGAACCTGTTATGCTGTTGTCTGCTAGATGCTAGAGAAGGCATGAGTGGTTCACGGTGTCGAACGCAGAGGAGAGGTGCAGTAGAATGAGAAGGAAAGGTTGGCCTTTTTCCAGATTGATGAGGATTGTATCAGAAAGTGTGCCTGAGTTCTTTGTAAACCGGCATGATGTGCTTCACGAATGTCGGTAAATAAAAGTTAGTAAATAAATAAATAAATAGTAGTGATTCAGTGTTCAATGACTTTCAGAATCCGAATTGGTTCGAGGTGAGGATGTCATTTTCTTCTAAGAAGTCAGATAGTTGTCTGTTTACAACCTTCTCCATGATTTTAGCGATCATTGGGAGGTTAGCAATGGGTCTGAAGTTAGCTGGGTCAGTGGGTGGTAGGTTAGGTTTTTTGAGGAGAGGCTTGAGTATAGCAAGCTTGAATTGGTCAGGGACTTGGCCTTGAGACAGCGAGCAATTTATGATGTCTGCTATTGGTTTGGCGATGATGTTGGGAAGGGAGAGCAGCAAATTGGATGGGATGTGGTCTAGTGGGTGGGACGATGGCTTCATCTTCTTGAGGATGTTTTCTATTTCTAGAGCGGACGTCAGCTCGAAGGTGGCAAGTGAAACTGGGGTTGATTTATGTTGCTGTGGGGTTGGGTGTGAGCATAGTGGGCTGGTGGTATATGAGTGGATTGGTTGAGGAGAGGGCCCCTTGATCGGTGCGAGGAGGGTGTCGATTTTTTTCTCAAAATAGATCGCCAGTTCGTTGGCTTTGTTGGACACTTGTGCGTCTGGTATGAGAGGGGTAGTTGGTTTTGTGAGGGCTGATACATAGGAAAATAGAGCTCTAGAATCGAAGATAAAGTGGTGGATCTTTTTAGAGAAGAATTCTTTCTTGGTTCTGTTGATGACATTTCTATATGAATTTAGGCAAGATTTATAAACCAAGAGGGATGTTGTGGACGGGTTTTTACGCCACCTGTGTTCCTTGCATCTGAGCTCTTGTTTGAGCGACTTCAGTTCGGGTGTAAACCAGGGTTTCCTATTGTCCTTGTCCGGATGGAGAATTTTCGTGGTCATGGGGCATACTTTTTCAGCCACCCTGTTGGTGATGTTGGTCCATGAGGTAGTGGCCGTGTTGACGTCAGATAGGTTTAGATGAACTAGTTCTTTGGATAGATGAGAACTGAGGAGTTCTCCGGAGCAAGGTTTCCTGATAGAGACTGAGGTTACATGAGATGCTTGAGGAGGGTGCTCCATGATCTCTAGCGCCATGGAGATGATTCGGTGGTCGGTCCGAATATATAGTGTTATAGTTATATATCATAGTTATATATCATATAGTTGTTATGATATGTTATATATCATATAGTTGTTATAGTTACCTTTCTACTTCTGGCTTCTTCTTCTTCCAAGTTCCATTACCCTTGTTTTATTGTAACTTTTGCCTCCTCTTCTGTGTTAAGGTTAATGTTATAACCCCCTGTTCATTGTAAACCGATATGATATGATCTGTATCATGAATGTCAGTATAAAAAAGTACTAAAAAAAAAATAAATTTTATATATATATAAAAACATGGTAAAAATACACAATGCCTTAAATCTTAAAATAAGTACTGGCATTACAATTTATGTAGTCAAGCCACAATGAAAAAAGCCAAGCCTTTACCTTTTTCCTGAAATTCAAATTAAATCTGTTCCATCCTCACCTCCAAAGGAGCCAAGTTTGATAATTCTGGGCTGCTGAGAACATCCTTTTCCTATGCACTGACTTACAAAAATGTTGTCTAGATGGAACCAACACCAAGGCAACTGACTTTGAGTGAAGATCAAGAGTTATGTTCCCACTCGTAATGTTTGTTTGTAAATACTCCTGCCCCCCTCCATTTATTTTTGTTTTTATGTACCGACATTCGAAACAAGTATCACATTGGTTTACATGGTAACTTGAGGGATAGATTGACAACAGGTCATCTTATCCTTTTACATTGAAACATTATAGAACGACTTAAATTAACAGTATAACATGATTTTAGCTAGTAGTCTTAACAGTATAACATAATTATAAATAGTTGTCTGAAATAGTATAACACGAATTTTAACAATCTCTTAGCAGTATGGCATGACATTTAGTGAATTGTTTTGATATGATAGTGTGATTTTAAAGTATTATGTTAACGGTACATCATTGCATTTAACGCCTTAAACATCAGGGTCATTAATTTAAAATTAGCTTGTTCTTCAATAGGTAACCAGAAAAGGCATCTTAATAAAGGTGTCACTCTCATCCTGCATGGGAGACCAAAAATCAAACTTGCTGCCATATTTTGTACTGCTTGTAAACGTTGTAAACCTTTTTTTTAGAGAGACCCACTAGAACTACATTACTATAATCTAGTATTGGACAAACTAAAGCCTGTACCACCAGTCTGAAGACCGGTGTCTCAAAAAAAAAAAAAAATCTCGTACTCTCCTCGGTTGCCTAAATCAAAACCATACTCTGAACTATGGAAGATATGTGAAAATCCATGATCATATCCTCATCTATTACCCCCAAATTCCTAACTTTCTGGCTTCTCGCAATAATTGCATCTCCTACCTCAAACTGGTTAATTCCTTAGGGAGTCCCTCTTTCCCTATACACATCCATTCTGTTTTGTCGATGTTCACTAAATGGTTTTTTGGAATCAAACCACTCCAAAATCCTTTTTAACCCCCTATCAATTCTATTCACCTTACGTGAAAAATCAAGCAGTCAGGCTGTAACTGCCCATGGCCTGTCCACGTTCTCTCTGTGGGGGCCTAGCTGATGAGCCTGTTCAACACTCAATTTCCCATGAGTGTCTGAGAGGCCTAGCTCCTGGGCAACCATGTTTTCAAAAAACCCACCAACTCCTGCTTTCCGACAACTCCAGCAAGTCTATAAAACGCAAGTTATTGTGGCAATATATGTTCTCTGGATCTTCCAGGCACTCTTCTTGTTTATTTAAGGCTGCTTTGAGTGCAGTTATCTCTGTCTGCGTTTCCTGTAGGCTGTCTTGTGCATTGACACTTTCTGCTCAATCTCTACAAAGTGGCGCTCGTTATGGTTGCTGACACTTCTTACAGCTTATCAAAGTTTTTTTTTGTTTTTTTTAGCTCAGAGCTGGAGTCCATGACACTTTAGCAGCTGTAGCTCCAGTTTTTGATCAACCCCTCCAACTGGTGATGAGGACCTGGCCCAGTCTGATTCAACCTTGCAGCACTTCCTGGAATGAGCACAGCTGCTGCTGTGCCTGTAACTCCCATTGACCCACCAATTCCATTGCAAAACTTCAGGATGAAGAACTACAGCTCCCAACTCTTCTCTCAGCCAGTACACTGGCCATGGAACACAAAGCTGGTGGAGGGACATGGCTTTCAAGGCTGAAGGAAACCTCTGTCTCGAGCCCAGGAGAGGTCCCTGGACACCCGAGTCCTTGATCTGCCAAATGAGCCCCATAAAATGCAGTACGGAGTTCTGAGAGAAAGATACTGATTCAGGGAGAACACCCTGAGCCTTCCCTTTCCTTTTCATGCCCCCCTCATAGCAGAAAAGAATTAAAAAAAAAAAAATTCAAATATGGAGTAGAAAGTAGATATTTTCCTACTCTAGTACCATCTTGGATTTCCCCTTCAGGTAATTTTTACAGTGTACCTACAAATATTTTCAGTTCATTTTTATGCAGGTAGAATAATACACATAGTTGAAAATCCAATCTATGCACATTATGTTCCTTCCATGAACTAAACAATAACCTCCACCCCCAACCTGGGAATGTCTCCTCTAAATATGGCTAAAAGTATACACATTGTGGAACAATGTATTCTTGTAGCTGCATTGAGGAGGGCAATTTTCAGGAAGCAGTTTACCTTAATTTTTCCCCCATGGGGAGGACAATTTTAGCATATATATTTACATGTGCTAAAATTGTCCTCCCCATGGGGGAAAAATACTTAAGACATAAGGTCCATTGTATTTTACACTGAATAAAACTTGCATCCATTGGTGTTCTTTGGGTTGTCTATGCAATCAGTCCTACTCAGTGATTCATTACACCAACTACGGAGTCCCACGAGGATCTTCCCTTTCACCGACCCTCTTCAACATTTACCTCCTACCTCTCTGCCACCTCCTCTCTAAGCTAAAGCTTACACATTATCTCTATGCGGACGATATACAAATTCTCATACCGATTACTGAATCTCTACATAAAACCCTAAGCTTCTGGAATAGCTGCTCCAATCAATTAACATGCTCCTCTCCAGTCTCAATCTTGTCCTCAACACCAATAAAACGGAAATCCTCATAATCTCCCAAGATGACAACAACCCTCTTCTCAATGCTCCATTATTGTCGCCTCCTTCTAACCTTAACCACTCGCCCCACGTAAGAGATCTAGGCATTCTCTTGGATAACCAACTTAACCTCAAAAAAATGTTAACACCACCACCAAGGAATGCTTTTTCAAACTGCAAGTACTAAAAAAAAACCTGAAACCCCTCCTACATTTTCACGATTTCCGTCTGGTACTTCAGTCTATACTCTTCTCAAAAATCGATTACTGCAACTCTCTGCTCCTCGGCCTTCCAGCAAATACCATCAAACCTCTGCAGATATTACAGAATTCAGCTGCCAGGATTTTGACAAACACAAAAAAAAGAGATCACATCTCCCCTATCCTTTACAACCTCCACTGGCTTCCTATCAAATACAGAATTCTCTATAAAGTCCTTACTATAATCCACAAAGCCTTACACAACTTCTCTCCCATTGAGCTTACCATCCAACTACGTCCTCACAACACCATCAGACCAATTAGAGGAGCTTATCAAGGCAAGCTATACGTTCCTCCAGCAAAAACATCCTTTAGAAAATTAGCCCTTTCCATAGCAGGCCCCTCACAATGGAATGCTCTTCCTCCAGACCTCCGACAAGATCCATGTCCTCTGTCTTTCAAGAAAAAACTCAAAACATGGCTCTTCAAACTAGCATTCCCAGAATGACTTCTGCATACCATCCAGCCATATCTTAGACCAGCCTGACCTTTCGTTTTGCACCATGTCTCTATCACTATTCCTCACTTTCAGGGACCCTTTGAACCAATCTATGCTCTAATGTTTAACCTAGCCTCACTTTGAAAGTTAGCTCCCATAGATCATGACGTTCCCTTATAGCTAGACTCCTTATCCTGACCTAAGTCTGCCATAAGACTCATACCTTGTTAATTAAAAACTTGTAAGTACATTTATTAATTATTTATCTTAATTAGAATCTTGTTAATTTTTAGACTTAATTATTTATCAATTTCTGTCTGGATGTATCTATTTTACTTATTTATGTTTTAACTATGTAGAGTATTGTTCCTGTTGCAATGGGCAAGTTCTTAGCCCAGGTTTCCTACGCAGTTACTTGTCGTTCACACTGTTCCATGTAACTCTCCTATGCGAAGTTTTTTTTGTTCATTGTAAAACGGTATGATTTGTAATTTTTTACAGGAATGTCTGTATAAAAAAAGCCTAAATAAATTATATTAGTTAATTTCAGGCCATGTGATTTTCCCCAAATATGTTTGGTCATTGCAGAAAAACTAAATATTTGAAATTTTTTTTTGTTTTATTGGCAAAGAAATAAATGCTGCTGTAAGGTAATTATTAATGCAGCCCCTGGGCTGAAATCCCTCTTTGGGAGTCAAAGGGCCCACCATTCAATACAGAAGTGTAAAATGTCCTCAGTCTCTTATCTTCTACAAATGCATTCTGTTCCAGGATTCCATGTAAGTTACAATTACTCTTCAAGGCCCTAGGTTCTGCGTCAGTCGCTTACCAGATTAGCAAAAATCACACTGGAGACAAGGTTATGGCTACAACATAACTTTACTTTATGTTTGAATTTATCTCGATAAACATCATTGACATGTCCAGTTGATGAGCAGTTCTTTATATCAAATAAAGATTTTCTGTATAAATCTGTGACTCTGTGATAATTTTCAAGTAGTTTCCCATCCAGATCCTTTCCCAATCACCAATGGGTAGTTTGTAAGCTTCCCTCTAGCCTTAGGGTGGTCTGTTTGCGTTCAGTAGTTATACCAATTCAGTTCTTAAGTTTCTCATACCTTACTTTAGATGCCTTAGAGTCTGCAACTTCTACAAACCTTTCCAGCACTTGGTATCTGGATGGCACCTTGCAACTCCTCTTCCAAAATACTAAGGATGATATATAAAGTGGATTAACACCATATGAGTACCACTTTTCTCCTTTATGTCTCCCTCTTTCTACAGAAACATTGATGGAATGTTCTAGGCTCCTCTACAGTTCTATGGTTGTGGTTGTGAATTCCCCAGCTGAAGGAGTTCAGAGGGACAAAAAAACAACCAAAAATAGGATCAGTACTGGAAACCCATTAAATAGGGGAAGGATAAAAATATTTCTCAAAAGAAATAAGGAAAAGAAGCGAAATAAAGCACAATGCTCCTGCCTTCTCCAAAATGAAACTAAAAATCCACATTGACCACAGCAAGCTCTGCTATTTATAGAGAGAACCATTACCATGGCATCAGTTTACAAGGGGGAGTTGAAAACCAGGCTGCTGTTCTTAACACTACCACTGGGCCTAAATGAATTTTAGAAAACCAAAAAGATTTAGTAGGGTCTTTTGCGAGGCCCTACATGAATTACTTGTCAACTTTGTTTTGCTGAACAAAAAGCATAGGGAAACACGAAGAGGGCATATTAAGGAATGGGGTCTATAAGTTATGATTTGAAGTTCCAATAGTCAAGTGATAGAAGGGCATCTCTGTTGCTGACTTTGTTACAGCTATTACCGTTGAGTCAGATTTTGAAGTGAGTTTAGGGAAAGATCTGGCTGAACGGCCAAGTCTTAATTTTTTTTCCTGAAGATAAGGTAGGATTTCTCAGGATGTAGAGATAGTAGTATCTTCCATAGTTTAGGGGCAAAACAGTTGAATGTGTGTAGTGGGAGTGTAGGAGAGCAGAAGCTTGGAGAGATACGCAGAGGTCATGTTTACATTCCTGAAAAGAAAGCAAGAGATTTCAATTTATTCTATATTTGACTAGGAGCCGGTGAAGTTGATATAAGATTGGTGTTATGTGGTTGGTTTCTTTAGCCCTTACCAGAATCTAGCAGCTGTGTTTTGGAGTCATTGGAAGCATTTGAGATTATATTGAGATGCCCTGGAACAGAGAATTGCAGTTGCCTATGCTGCTGATTATTAATACGTGTATCACAATGACAAGACTGTATTTATCGAAATAGTTGTGAAAGCGAATCTGGTGCAGATGCATAAAGGAGGGTTCTTGTCACCTTTGATTTGAGCATTTCCAATGAAAGGTTGTGGTCAAGGTGAACTCCCAAACTTCACACTGAATCCTTTGGTTGATGGGGAGTTTCTGATAGGTAGGTCATAGATAGTAAGGGGTGCCTTTGGTGGCTTAGCCAGTGACACCACAAACATTTTTGCTGAGGGAGTCCAGGGACCTAAAACGGTACCACCAGGAACAAAGAATAGAAAATTACATCGTGCATCTTGCTGAGCTGTTGAGTTTTATGCTTGCAGTCCCATGGAGGGAGGTTTTGACAGGTTGGTTTTTTTTTTCATATTCCAAAAAATATTTTTTGCAACAGAAAATGAAATGAACAAGCTTGTAATGAGCTAGTTGCTTAGAGATTGACTTACCTGTGTTAGTGCTGAACAAGATAGATGTAAATTAAAATGCTAATGATAATCATTGTACAGCATGGGAACTGTTTTCAAATGATGCTCAAGATACAGAATAGGAAAGGGGTGTTAAACTCTAGTCCTCATGAGTGACAGAGGCCTGGATTTCAGAATATCCACAAATATGCATGGGATAGGTTTGTATGCACTGCCTTCACTGGATGCAAATCTATCTCATGCATATTCATTGTGGATATCCTGAAAGCCAGGCTTGTTTGTGGCTCTGAGGACTGGAGTTGACCATATCTGGAATACCATTTTGTTCAAAACTGGGGCCCAGGCTATTCTAAATATTTTATAGTGTGGGTAATAAGCCACTTTGATTATTCTGTAGCTACATATAAAAATCTCAGTAAATAAGATATAATTTGTGTAGTGTCCTCCCCAACATGGCTGCATTAATTCATCATTGCATCATGTTACGGCACTCTGCTACAGAGCACTTGACTTAAGAATCAGTCGAGAGAGAGGAGGGGAGTTTTTTGGGGTTTTTTTTTAAGCAGTTGGGGTCTGCTGGCAAAAGTCAGTTGGAAAGACTCTGTGAGGAAGAGAGAAAACAGGCTGCTCTGACTAGGAAAAGGTTTTCTAATCTATGCAGGGATCTGGACAGTGAACAGACAGACAACATATTAGTCTCCAGTGTCCTGTTGGAAGTTGCTTTAGCTGCCTCTTCAGCAGAAGAGTGGAATCAAGACTCAAAATAAACAAGCAAGCAATGTGAGGCAGCTGCAGAGGAGTTACTGGATCCCTGAAAGCGGTTTCTGCTGCCCCTCCAGTTGTGGATTTAAAAAAAAAAAAAAAAATTCCAGATTCGCTGGTGTGATGTGCAAGTACTTCTATGACCCAGGAATAAGGAGTAGACTTTGAGCAAAGGGCTCTGAGTTAATCTTTATTTTTGAGCTTCTGTTACTCTATTATGACTTTACTTACGGTATATCAAAGAAAGTTATCTACAGCATCTATAAACCGTAGGATTACAAGCCAGCCCCCAAGTCTGATTTGTTTTACCATTCAATCCTTCATTCCTTAGCTCCATCACCGTACCCCAGGAGTGTAGGGATTACTCCTTTTGCTCATCCTGTTTGCAACAGCATCGTACTACAATATGATTTGCCACTCCCAGAAGGTTAAGGGCCCTGTGGCTGCTAATTCCTGATGTCAAAGAACTTTTCACGCGGAGTGCACTGCCACGGAAAGGGTGAGGAGAATAATACTGGGTCTAGCAGTTAGTGGCATGGGTATATCTACCCCGGGGGAAATATAGTGAGCTCACTGGTAATTCAAAGGTGTACCAAGCCTGGGTACCAGCAAATACAAACTTTTACTATGTCAATGACCTTTTTTTTTTTTTTTTTGGTTCAGAATGTTACATAAAACTGTTCAGACTCCATTATGGAAGTATATATTGGCATGTGTCATAGATTATTTTGAAGCTGCATGCACTATTTATAGATTTTAGCACTGTTCTATGTATTTATGCGCAGCATTGTTCAGTTTCACTATGTTTACCTGATTCACAGGGACAGTGCCCCTCCAAAATCTGTTCAAGGGGGGGGGGGTGGGGGATCAGTTACCACATAGGCCTCACCCTTGGATGGGGCAGCATTTATATGCATGTTTGTAGGTCATTTTAAGCAGTGCTATTTTTTTTTTTTTAATAAAAATGTCAATAGAAACTTTAAAAAAAAAATCTTTAAAATGTGATTTTTCATAACTTGGGAGAGCTATTGCCATAGGCATGACTGCATAATTTGCATTTTTATCATTTCTCTGAATAGCCACAAAAAGCTGAGTTGCCTGGGCCCTTTCTCTTTATTTCAAGCTATGTCATGGCAGTCCTGCAGGCCGTGGCAAGCAATCTAGGGCAGATCTGGATTATATTTAAGGCTGTGCTATTTCAATATGACAGCTAGTTATTGAACACCTACACCTTTTGTTGTGAGTGTGATTCATTCCCCAAACTGATGTCATAGCGTATTATTAGCTGTATAATAATTGCAACCACATTTAAAAGCAAACTTTATTAACAATATCCAAAAACTCCAAAATTTAATAACATGGATGTGCTAGTTGTATCTCATCACAATTCTGTATGAGGAAATAAGAAAACTACTAATGGGAGCTTAAAAATTTGTATCCTGCCACACATTTATTAAATTTCTTTTAATAAAATAAATCCTATTAAAATTCTCTGCCTATGGTTGTTATTATTTTTGCTTGCCTCAGGCTTTTTCTCTGCCACTCTGCATATTAGTGCTCCTTTGCATTGACATAATATTATTAATTTCCCTAATGTCTGCAGCATATTAACTTTATTTTTATTGTAACGGAAAATGAAGGCTATAGAAGGTGCTATATTCATTTCCCCCAGAGAACTATGAAAAATAAACCATACATCTTGTGTTCAGTGATGTACGTTGCAACTACTGGCAGAAGATTTGCACTGAAAATGAAAAATGCAAAACTGTGCAGCGCTGAGGACATGAATAAGGTTCTGAGAAAACTGCACATGAATAGAGCATGACCATTTAGCTCTATTCAGAAGAGACAGGCTGAGTAGTTGTGTCTTAATTTGTTTTGTCTGTCGCTTGATCTGTCCCCAGTGACATAAGTCCTACAGTCTACATGAAAGACTGGTGGGGAGAAGAAAGGGGAAGGATTCTTCACCGTTCCTGCCACCCTTTCATCTCTTTGGGCTTTTCCTTTTCTTATGCACTTCTGCTTCTCCCTCTTCTTTTTGTACGTGTGCATTTCACGATCACTTCATACTACCACTACTACTTCCACTACTTTCCAATAGTCCACAAGTCACCAAATGTGCATATTAGTAGGCTGCAGAGATTTATTGTTTGTATCATATAAATTCTGTGGCAGGAGACATGCAGTTCATAAAATACTGCATATCTCTACCCAAAAAGAATTCACGAATATTGCAGTATGCACTTTTATTTGTAGTGTAGGAAAACACATACTAGAAGATTTTAAGAGCTGCGCGTGACACGGCCCGGCGCATGCTGCACTGATTCTGAAAACCGTGCGAGCACGTGCGAATCTCCTGGTACAAGGACAAAATAAAATGCGCAAAAAGGGGCAGGATGTGGGCAGGGTCTGGGCAGGGCATGGGAGGGCCGACTCGGTACCATGAAGTCTGCATGTAAGTATTTGTGTGCTGGGGTCTCTTACCGCGTAACTTTACTTCTGCTATGGATGGCGTGTAAGTAATAAAATAAAACTAGGCCAGTCAGCAAGTTCTAAGGACCGGGTTGAATAGCTTAAAAGGGAGGCAAGTTAGCTAGAGGGTTTAGGAAGTCCTCTCCTTTACTGGGAACGAGATGGGAGAAACAGGTAAATGAGTTGGCATGCATATCTATCTATGTATTTATTTAGGTTTTTATATTCTGCTTTTTGCACTCTTTTCGGCACTTCAAAGCGGATTACATTTAGGTACTGAATGTAATCATTAGGTCTTCCAGGTACTACTACCTGTCTGCTACAACTACTGCAGAATGCTGCTGCGTGACTTTTAACAAACACGAGGAAATATGAATGCATAACCCCAATTTTAAAGGAAGTACACTGGTTGCCAATCACTTTTAGAATTAAATTCAAGATTTTAGTTTTAATTCATAAAACAATTTTTAATGAAAAAATTGAATGGTTTAATGCTGCCTTACATCTTCACACCCCTCAGTGGAATCTGTGCTCTGCAGGCAAGGGGCTTTTAACCATCCCATCCCCTAAGTCGGCACACATAAACGCAGTAAGGGACAGAGCATTATCTCTGGCAGGACCAGGGCTATGGAACTCTTTACCTTTAGAATTAAGGCTGGAAGTGAATCTACAGGCCTTCAAAAAAAAAATAAATCTGAAAACATGGCTGTTCCTGCAAGCATATACATGAAGAGATTAGCATGGATGAGTGTTCTTAGGCGAGTTTATTCTGTTTTTATAATATTTTATGTTTTAGGATGTTTTAGTTTATGATATTTTACATTGATTTTGTCTTTATTCTGTAATGCACGTCTTAATTTTTTTAATGTATATTTTATCTGTTGGTTGTGAACTGGTATGATGCTACCACGAATGTCTGTATATAAAAATAAATAAATAGGTACTGTAGGTATTTCCTTATCCCCAGAGGGTTTACAATCTAAGGCCTGGATTCAGCATTCTGCTTTATTTATAGTAGCATGATGAGCGGCATAAAAAAAAAGGGGTGGCCAGCTGCATCGCAGCGGTACGTTTTCAGCCGCCGCAGTTGGGGCCGGGCTGCACAGTTTCGCACCCATGGTGCCACGGCAAAAGGTGTAGTTATTTCCCGCGGTGCTGCCGGCGATAATGTAGAAAACATTGTCTCCCGCAGCTTCCAGGACATAACTCCGCCCAAACCCCACCCACACTCCTCCTCTTCCCCTCATTTGCATAGTACCGCCACGATGTGGCTGACGATAAGACCCTAATGCACAGTATAAAATTGTGTGCACATGTTCACACACAGAGCGGATTTTATAATGTACACATATACATGCATATCAAGCATGTATGTTACAATATTGTCACATCCATATATGCGCACCATCAAATGCACTGTGGAAAGATAATTTTAGACAGCTAGATCTCCGGAAGTCTTTGTACTGCGACTAGACAGCTATGAATTAGAACAGACTCCAATGACTAAGTATAAATTAATATATTGCATGTGATTTGAGTGCAGGGATTATATAAAGGCATCACACTATAAGAACATAAGAAATTGCCATACTGAGTCAGACCAAGGGTCCATCAAGCCCAGCATCTTGCTTCCAACAGAGGCCAAACCAGGCCATAAGAACCTGGCAAGTACCCAAAAACTAAGAAGATCCCATGCAACTGATGCCAGTAAGTCAACTTGGTTAATAGCAGTTAATGGACTTCTCCAAGAACTTATCCAAAACTTTTTTAAACCAAACTACACTAACTGCACTAACCACATCCTCTGGCAACAAATTCCAGAGCTTAATTGCGCATTGAGTGAAAAAGAATTTTCAGTTTTAAATGTGCTACTTACAAACCATTTGTGCCCTGCATTCCTGAGACATTCTGGCAACAATGAGCTGATAAAGAGCTGGAGTAGCCCCAAGGAACATTTGGTGTCCCTGGGAACATCAAAGGCCATGAGATTTGGTGGAGTTTTTTTTGTTTTTATTTTTTGTCATCTGGGAAAATCAAATGCTAAAGACTAGTACCCATACCAGTGAGCTGATAATAAGTTAAACAGTTGGTATCTTTTACCAAATGGGAGATCAAAGGACTGGTACTGAAATGTCTTTGAAATACCTAACTTGCAGAGAGAGATATAAAGCATAGCATTTGCTTATTCTAATTAGATGAGCTGAGAAGAACAGAGGGGGCAAATAGTGGTTCTTTTTCAGAATCACTGGGCCTGTAAAAGTTTCTGGATTTCCTAAGATGCTGGCTTATATGAGGAGGGCATATAAGGGAGGTGTTTGTTCTTTATTATTCTTTGATTAATGTTCTGACTTTATTTCTGTCTGTCTCCTATTTACCTGTATTGATTTTTGTACAGCTTACTGCGATACTATATTTATATGGATAATAAATCGGCAAAGTAATATCAACATTAGTCACATTTTAGTAAACTAAGTTTTGTTTTGCAATATTTATTTCTGCGTGTTCTGACATAATATAAAATATACCTCCACACAGCTACCATGCACACATACGCACCTGCACGCATGTCTTACAATTTACCTCATACTTTCTAAATCTTTTTAATAAAATTACGTGCATGCATTTTATTTGCATAATAATTGACGTGTGGGTACTAACTTAGAATTATATGTGGAGTTATGTATTATATACAGAATGTGCTTACTCTGCTTCTGAAAGTACTTGTGCATGTAATTGTAATCACCAGTTGCTGATACCTCCACCAGTTCACCCAGACTATCCAGCACTTCATTCTGACCCCCCACTAGTTATCCCAGATCTCCTACTTCAAAACTGCAGACAAAAGTCAAGTGCAATTTCACTTCCATGACTTAATAGTAGGAACAAGTTTGATAATGTATGCTTACAACATAATCACAAACAAAGGAGAGAGGAGAATCAACTCACTCAACAAATCTAGCAAATCAAATATCAGTAAACTTGTTAATTACCCGGCAAATGACAATATCATCAAGATTGTTGCTCTAATGTTGTAATCTGCAGCCTCTCGCCACGCAATGGGCCGCAGGCTGTTATCAGCTTACAGAGCTTGGTTTTGTGTAATCATTTACTGTCATTTGTCCACCCACCAAATACCTTTATTCAAAAACTTTATTGATATTTTCTTAAAATTAAAACTTTAACTGAACGAAATGTTCTTTAGATATCAAATTCAACAAATTGAATACTTAGCCAAAAAATTTTTTTCATCGAGCAGCTACAGTGCTTTGCTGTTCAATTTAAATGTCCCAACATGTTTCGACTGAAGTATCAGTCTTCTTCAGGGGAATTGTAATATCTCGAATCAGGCCAACATATTCCATATATCCTAAAAATTAAAAACCAAACATTAAAACCACTCAAAACAGACCACACAGCCAAAAATCTAACAAAACATAATCCATTATTTCAACGTCTGGAAATATGCTCCACTTACCCGGACCGAATTTAAAGGTCTCTCTAAGGATTCTGAAATGGCGCCTCAGCGTCCTAGTTGATCTCTACAGCCGTATTCACTCAGAATTTAAGCACATCCCACAAGTTTTAGCAACCGGAAATCCGGATTCTCTAAACCCAATGAACTCCATTGCCCATAGTTCTCTGCTCTTAAAACCACCGCAATTTTCTAAAACACTGACCAATCAATGTCTTTATTTAATCCATCTGGATCAACCGTGTTGAAATAGTAAATCCATTTTTGTTCTCTTTGGAGAAGATAACCATCAAAATCACCTCCGCGACTCTTGGGCAAAGGTTTTTCTATTACCGCAAATCGTAGAACATCAAACGTGTGCAAATGTGAAAGGCAGTGCTGTACTACCGGCGCTTCAACCTTGCCGCGTGTGATGGCACTCCTATGTTCGATCATGCGGGTCTTTAAACAACATATGGTTTTGCCAATGTATAAGCGGGGACACGGGCACCATAACCCGTAAATCACACCCTTAGACTCGCAATTAGTAAGAGACCGCAACTGAAATTTACAGTTAGCAAAAAATGGTAGAACACTACCTGCAAACGATTGAGTGCACACAGTGCAATTCCCGCAAGGAAAGTGTCCTTTAATACCAGGATCTCTGATCTCTCCATCATGTTTTTCATCTGCAAAGTCTGAGTGTACTATCATGTCTCTCAGGTTTCTTCCTCCATTTTACATTTACATGAGGGGTTCATTGAACCCCTCATGTAAATGTAAAATGTGCCAAAATTTTTTTATGATGTTCTGAACTTTATACACTTGTGAGGAAAACGGCAATACACACACCAACCTGTTGTTGTCATGTTGAACATCCTTGGGCAAAAACAATAAATCTCTGTTGATCCAGCGTGCTCGTTTATATGCCTTCCTAACAATCTGAGGTGGGTAACCTCTTTGCTGGAAATTCTGGCTCATCACTTGGGCTTTCAATTTATACTCTCTAATATCTGAGCATAGTCTTCTCAATCGCAAAAATTGACCGTAGGGTAAGTTATTGCGCAGGTGGTGAGGATGACAGCTGTCATACCGTAGTAATGTATTTCTGTCAGTCGGCTTGCGATATATGGAAAATTCAAACCCCATGGGTTGTAACATAATTGAAATGTCCAGGTATGCTACTTGATTCTTATCAAAGTTGTACGTGAACTTCAAATTGTTATCACAACCTTCCAACCAATCCATAAACATTATAAATTCACTAAGCTCTCCCTCCCATACCACCAGAATATCATCAATGTATCGTCTCCATAATTTTATATGGTTGTTAAAGGGATTGTCTTTCACAAATTTTTCTTCAAAATTCCCCATATATAAGTTGGCCACGTCCGGCGCCATTGTGGCACCCATAGCCACCCCTTTCTTTTGAAGGAAAAATTCCTTATTGAACATGAAAAAAATTTTTTCTAGGGCTATACGTGCCAAAGCTGTTAAAAATGTAGATGGAATCCGAGATGTCACTTCACTCAGTTTGGCTGCAATAATTTCAATAGCCTCTTGCTGCGGAATATTCGTATAAAGCGAAACCACATCAATAGTGGCTAGCGCCAAACGATCATTGGGGAATAATTGTGCAGTCAAAAATTCTAACTGGCACATCAAATCAGACGAATCCCTGACATATGATGGGAGTCTGCTCACCATCGGTGCCAAAAATTTGTCGACGAAAATTGATAGTGGTTCCAACAATGAACCTCTGGTAGACACAATCGGTCTTCCAGGAGGGTTCACTAATGTCTTGTGAACTTTCGGCAGTATGTATAATACCGGTATCTTCGGGAAGTCAACTGTCAGAAATCTTTTCTCACGGGAAGTGATCCAAAACCTGGAAAAAGCCATCTCAACCAAGTAATCAATATCTTTTTTCATTTCTACAGTAGGATCTTCTACTAATCTAGAATAGTAAACTGGATCGTTCACCTGACGCATCACTTCGGTCTGATAATTCTCTGCATCCATAACAACCACCGCCCCGCCTTTGTCGGCGGCTTTAATAACAATTAAAGGATCTTGTTTTAATTCGATTAATGCACTATGTTCAGACGCAGAGATGTTAGATTCAGTTGTAAATGCCAATTTCTGTAGATCACGTATCTCTTTAACCACTAAATCTCTAAACGTACTGATAACAGGATCCATGATTCCCGGGGGGGCACCACTTAGTTTTAGGAAAAACTATTGAAGAGTCACTCTGACACACATGGTTACCAAAATAAACCTTTAGCCAAAGTTGGCGAATAAATTTGTACAAATGTTTCTCAACCTCAAATAGATCAAATCTTACAGTAGGTACATACGACAACCCCTTCTCTAGCACAGCTATTTTATTGTCACTTAATATGCAAGAGGATAAATTGATTACCGTTGACTCACTTAATCTTGATCCTGTTGCGAGCGAGTAACTGGACGGGATCGAGTTTGTTGTTGACTCGTTTTGGATCCTCGACCCGCAAACTTGGAGTTTTTTTGCTCTTGAAACTTCACTCGTCTATTTTGTTTGCCATCATTGGAATTTGTACCATCTTCACCAGATGACTCAGATGACGACGAACTCGAATTCTCAAAATTGCGTGTCTTTTTATTCTGGTTACGTTTATAATTCGGTTGCATCCAATAATACACTGAACCCTTTTGATAATTGCGTTTGTCGCGTAAAAATTTCTCCATTTTGGTCTGTTTAATTTGTGCTGCCATGGCCTCTACCGCCTTCTCAGTTTCATCAAATTTGAGATCAAACTCTTGAGTAGGTATTTCTTTCTTGACAGGTTCCATTAACTGGGCAATCTCGGTTTTAATACACTCTACTGTAATTTTGGTTTGTTCTATAATTGCCAACATCAGGTCGAGGGAACACTTATTTAAAATATGGTTCCATTTTTGCATAAACGACGCGTCGTCAGTGTATAACAAGGGCTCTTTATTAACCCTTAATCCCCGAGGAATTCTTTGTACTCTGCAGTATTCGATCAATGTCTGTCCGTGCATATCCATACGTGTTGCCGCCTTCTTCAAATTTAAAATCTGTGTCCAAATCTCTCCCTGTGCCAACCCATCCACAGGTGTCGAGAAGAACGCTGGGGTCTGCAACACTTCTTGTAAATGAGTATGAGAAAAACTAAAAACATATATGGAATATGTTGGCCTGATTCGAGATATTACAATTCACCTGAAGAAGACTGATACTTCAGTCGAAACATGTTGGGACATTTAAATTGAACAGCAAAGCACTGTAGCTGCTCGATGAAAAAAATCTTTTGGCTAAGTATTCAATTTGTTGAATTTGATATCTAAAGAACGTTTCGTTCAGTTAAAGTTTTAATTTTAAGAAAATATCAAAGTTTTTGAATAAAGGTATTTGGTGGGTGGACAAATGACAGTAAATGATTACACAAAACCAAGCTCTGTAAGCTGATAACAGCCTGCGGCCCATTGCGTGGCGAGAGGCTGCAGATTACAACATTAGAGCAACAATCTTGATGATATTGTCATTTGCCGGGTAATTAACAAGTTTACTGATATTTGATTTGCTAGATTTGTTGAGTGAGTTGATTCTCCTCTCTCCTTTGTTTGTGATTAATTCAGGAGAGGTAGCTGCTTCATATTATTTGATTATTTATCTATTGCTTACAACATAATACATAATAGTGCAGGCCCTCATGGCAAGCAGAGCCATTTTTAAAAGACACATCTAGGGGCAGTGAGGGGGCCAGAGAGGTCTCCAGCTATAGCAGATTTTTCCAGGGTGTGAGACGGGCCCAGAGAAACTGGGCTTCGCAGTTTTCTTTGAGGTCGTGGGAGCAGGGGTTGGAGGGGCCTGGGGAGTCTCCATCAGCCCAGCCAGGTAGGCTGAAGCCCTTAGCTGTCATGGAGGGCAGGATGGGGCTTGGAGAGCCTTGTGGAAACCCCGTTCTGCTTTTTTTTTTTTTTTTCTTTTTGAGGTGAATTTTAAAAGCCAAGCAAAATTGGAAGATGTGCATTCATGTAGGACATGCGTGTGTCCACCCAGTTTTATAAAGTGAGGGATGCACATGCATCGGAGAAAAACGTGGTGTGGGCGGGTCATGAGCATTCCAGGGCGTGGCCAAGAGACGTGCATGCAAGCACCTATGCACCTGGACACACGTCCAGGTCCACTGCCTTGTAAGTTTTCTTCTGCTATGGAGGAGATGTAAATTTAGAAAAACCCAGGCATCTCTGAGGGGTTAAACAGATCTGGGATACTTGGAGGGAGTGCAGGCTACAGAACCAGGGGAATTTGGATCTAGGTCTAGACTGGATGAACTGGTGAAACTGGTCATGGTGTGGACACGTGCTGTTAAACGCCAAATCATCTTAAGGCGCTTCTCCACAGACACAAGGATACCACACCAAAATTTTGGAGAAACAAATATCAATTTACTTTTTATTGTGTATCAGTAAGCAATACAGGTACCCTTGGGAGGAACAGAAGGGCAAGATTTCTCTGGCCAGACGCTCAGGCAAAGCACTACTCTGCCTCTCTCCCCCATACATTAGTGAAGTCTTCTTTTATAGATAATAGTCTCAATCCCTAAATCGCATGAACCTATGGTAGTATCATGTACACAGTTTCTCATGTCAAACAAAGATAAATTAGACCTAGGTTACCCTGATCCCCTTCCCAAATTGGGGCCCACTTGCCTGATGTTCACATTAATCTTCCGTTAGTCCTTTGTTCTGTCATTTTCTTCACCCCCAGAGAGATCTCCAAGACTTAAGCTGTTTGTTCAAGTGCTACTGTAGTTGGAATATTAGCCCGAGTTTCTGACCTTTTCCTTCTGCCCTTTGTGACCCTATGACCCTCCATCACAGGTTTTGGACAGCTCCAGCTGCTGTCCAGATGTCTCATTGAATTTCTCCAAATTAGGGTCAATAGGGTATTTAAAGTTCACATGGCCAGAACTGCCAGCAGGCCAAGGCAGCAGAGGATTCTGGGTCAATCATAGTCTCCACGTTGGTCTCACTCAGGCACACATATCAGCGCCTGTTATAAAATTCCCCCACTTACGCGTCTCATACCCGACTTTGCGTGGCTGTGCGCACCTTTTGCAAAATAGTGCACACGTGCACGCAGGCTATTTTATAACATACGTTTGTATGTGTGTGTGTGTTATAAAATTGCTGCATCTGAGCTCATGCCAACGCACATGCGTATATATGTGCACTCGCACTCCCATTTGAAAGTTACCGTCCGCATTTTAATTTTGGTTTGGGAAAACATTAAATGAACCAAAAAAATGAAGAAGAAAAATCCCTGAAACAAATGAACTGAAACAAAATTCTCTAATTAGTTTTCTTTTTTTTTTTTAATTTAATGTTTATTAATCTTTTTCCATAATTTACAAGAGTAACAAATGTTTTTAAACATATAATGCAACTATATCCATCCTTATTTCACAATTCTTCAAGTAAGAAACAAGAAGAAGAAAAAACATATAGATTATACATCAATACTAGGGATGTGAATCGTTTTAGGACGATTAAAATTATCGTCCGATAATTTTAATATCGTCTTAAACCGTTATGGAACACAATACAATACAGATTCTAACGATTTATCGTTATAAATCGTTAGAATCGTGAGCCGGCACACTAAAACCCCCTAAAACCCACCCCCGACCCTTTAAATTAAATCCCCCACCCTCCCGAACCCCCCCCAAATAACTTAAATAACCTGCGGGTCCGGCAGCGGTCCGGAACGGGCTCCTGCTCTGAATCTTGTCGTCTTCAGCCGGCGCCATTTTCCAAAATGGCGCCGAAAAATGGCGGCGGCCATAGACGAAAAAGATTGGACGGCAGGAGGTCCTTCCGGACCCCCGCTGGACTTTTGGCAAGTCTCGTGGGGGTCAGGAGGCCCCCCACAAGCTGGCCAAAAGTTCCTGGAGGTCCAGCGGGGGTCAGGGAGCGATTTCCCGCCGCGAATCGTTTTCGTACGGAAAATGGCGCCGGCCATACGTGTATGGCCGGCGCCATTTTCCGTACGGAAAATGGCGCCGGCAGGAGATCGACTGCAGGAGGTCGTTCAGCGAGGGTTCCGGCGCCTCGCTGAACGACCTCCTGCAGTCGATCTCCTGCCGGCGCCATTTTCCGTACGGAAAATGGCGCCAGCCATATGCGTATGGCCGGCGCCATTTTCCGTACGAAAACGATTCGCGGCGGGAAATCGCTCCCTGACCCCCGCTGGACCTCCAGGAACTTTTGGCCAGCTTGTGGGGGGCCTCCTGACCCCCACGAGACTTGCCAAAAGTCCAGCGGGGGTCCGGAAGGACCTCCTGCCGTCCAATCTTTTTCGTCTATGGCCGCCGCCATTTTTCGGCGCCATTTTGGAAAATGGCGCCGGCTGAAGACGACAAGATTCAGAGCAGGAGCCCGTTCCGGACCGCTGCCGTTCCGGACCGCCGCTGGACCCGCAGGTTATTTAAGTTATTTGGGGGGGGGTTCGGGAGGGTGGGGGATTTAATTTAAAGGGTCGGGGGTGGGTTTTAGGGGGTTTTAATGTGCCGGTTTTTCGATTTTTCGATTAACGATTTTTAACGATTTTTTCACGATATTTTACCCCCCCAAACGGCAACAATACGATTCCCTCCCCCTCCCAGCCGAAATCGATCGTTAAGACGATCGAGGACACGATTCACATCCCTAATCAATACCAATAAGGATTTCAAATCACCCTCTTGTATTCATAGATAACTTCGTTAAGGTACGTATGTGGGGGATCCAGACGTTATAAAGAGCATTACTTTCCAAAAACTATGTCAAAGAAATAAAAAAAAAAAAAGGAGAGGTGCACATTTTCATATTGCCCTTACTCTAGGATTCAGCACTCTCAGTTCCATAATTATCTATAAAGGATCGCAAGTGTGTAGGATCATAATACACATATCTGTTATTATTGATATACATTAAACATTTACACGGATATCTTATTGTTGTTTTTGCTCCAAGTTGTCTGGCTTCTTGACACATCTGTAGCATTTGCTTTCTACGCTGCTGTGTATTTCTTGCAATATCTGGGTAAATTCTAATTTTCTCCTCAAAACAATTTTTCTTTGATACGAAGAAAACCCTTTAAAACCAAGTCACGGTCCCCAGAGAAAACAAAGGTACATAATACTGTTCCACGGAACTCTACTTGCTCCACAGTAGAAGATTCAAGAAATACTGTTAAATCAACCCCTATGTTATTAGGGGGATTCTGTTCTTGTTGGGATCTATCGGTCGTTTTCTTCACAAAATATATATTGGTAATAGGTGGTATAGTTTCATTTGAAAATAATAAAACTTCTTTCAAGTATTTTTTAAAGAGGTCACGTAATGAAATATATTTTATAGAGGGAAAGTTTAGTATCCTAAGGTTCAGATATCTTTGGTGATTTTCCAGCTCTTCCAGCTTCCTCGTAGTATTAGCCTCACTTTTAATTAAATTCACTTGGACTTCTTGAACTTTTGTCATAGTCTCTTCAATTTCTTTAACCTTCTTATCATGTAAATCCAATATAGGTTTAGTTTCGCAGTCCTTTTGTTGTAAATTAGTTACAGCAGTAGTTAAAGTTACAATCGCTTTTTCTAGAGCAACCAGGGCACTCCATACACTGTCCAATGTTACAACTTGTGGCCTTGATAATTTGAAACTGGTATCCAGGCTTACCTCCTGTCTCCGACAGACCTCTGAGATTCTCAGGATTTCCTCTGTCGGTTCCTCTCCCCCTCCGATAATATTCGCAGCTGCGTTCACATCCGCCTCCACCTGCATTGCGGTTCTTTGTTGTTCAATCCGCTCTCTGGCGTTCATAGACGCTGCTGCTCCCACGGCTCCCGATCCGGAAGCAGTCACATCCGCCTGGCCTCCTATCGGCCCCTTCGGCCGCGTTGCCCAGGTCTGCTCGGGTATCGCACCGTGTGTAGGGGGAGAGGGAGTATTGGGCGCCCCAGGGCTTAGAGAGGTGGAAATGCCCAATGGCGTCTGAGTTTGCTCCATACTCGACGCCTCCGCGGGCCGTCTCTCTGGGGTGGAAGTTGATGCCGCACCGAAGAAGCCCTCAATCGATGGTTGGAGGGGGTCTGGCAAGGCTGTGGATGCAGAAACCAGCCTTACCTTCCCCTTCCTCTTAGTGTGAGGCATTCTTTTTCGAGGAAGGAAAGAAAATCGAAACGAGTGAGGAGCTCCTCTCGATGCGTCCTCTCCTTACGGCGCCATCTTGGATCCCCTCCCTAGCCTAATATTAGTTTTCTATAATATACTTTGCTGATCTTTTCTCTCAGCAACTTATGCTGGATTTTTGCGTCTTTTGCACCAATACATTTATAAATGCCTTCCTCGTCAAGTTCTTTTAAGTTACATTCTTTAGTCAGAGTAATCTTTTCAGTTTTCCTTAATTTTCCTTCAAAGAATGTCACCTCAACACGCTTGTCCAAGCCAGATGACATCCTGATATCATCGAAGAAGCTTTTCACTACTGAAAGTTGTTCTGCTAAATGAAGATCAGAGGAGCTGTAAAGCTTCAAATCCTCTTTAATTAGCAGATGCAGTGTTATAGGTGGATCATTAGTATCTCTAGTATTAATGCAAAAATCCATAGTCCCAGGAGGTAATGACACTACTCAATGCACTCAGACAAAACAGGAATGGTGACAGGGAATCTCCCTGAAATATTACTTGCTGGTTCCAGATGTTAGAAATGACATGTTGTCCATCTTCATAATTGAGATAAAATGTAGTCTGCCACATTTTCACGGTAAACTTAATGTACTCTATCAATCCAGGGTTCAGTCTGTACATTTCAAGGCCATTTATTATCCAAGAGTTTGGGATGCTATCTAAAGCTTAGATGCTGTACTTAGAGATGAATTTTCAAAAATGTATGCATGTAAAAATTAGCATATGCATGTGTAAGTAGCTTCTTGTGTGTTCACTATTTTATAAAAGTTGAAAATATGTACGTATTTTCACTTTCATGCACACACATATGCCTGTAAAGAAGAGGCAGTCTAGGGGTGTTCTGGGGAGGGAGCAACACTTACGTGGGGTGGATTGCAAGAAAATATTAGCCCGTGGGATTTTTTTTTTTTTTCCAAATTCGGCCCTCGTGGTATCTGCCTGACTCCCTTGTGCACTTTCCCTGCAGATGTGTTTCAACAGTTTCCAAAAGCCCACCCAAATGACCCTTCAGACGTACATCATGTGACGTGGAGCCTGGCAGAATTGAGCCAAAAAATCTGCATCGGAAATTTCAACTTTTTCCTAAATAACTAAGTAGTAGAACACACCCTAGGCTAGGAGTGAGTGAACAGAGCTGCGTGCCCTCTTCCATCCATGCAATCTGTTGCCGTCTGTCCCCAGGTTTGGTTACATTTCTCATAATTATAGCTTGGATTCCTGATCTGGTATTAGTCTCTTGTCAACCAATCAGCTCTTGAATCAGTTGCCAAATAATGTGACAACCACGGTGCCAGCCAGTGCCTGACACTCTAACTCACTCTCACTCACTCTTTCAGACATCCACTTTGTGAATCTCTCTCTGATACAAAGACACCCACATACACACTCTCGCTCTCACGGCCAAATTTTAAATCCCCCCTGTGCCCAAAAAATGGTTGCGTGCAACTTCAAAGGGGCCCGGCCACGCACGAAACCCCGATTAAGCATCGAAGTGCTGGGCCCAGTTAAAGGGGCAGACCGGGAGGGAACTGGGGAAGGCTGGGATGCGTTGCTGCGCGACATTTGTGAAATTTGCACCCACTGACACGCGCACACACACACACGCATGTCCCCTTGCGCACTCCCATTCTCTCTCTTTCCCCCCGCACCCTCTGAATATATCTAAAAAAAATGTATTTTACTGGTGGACAGGAGGGATCCAGGCAGGGATAGTATCTGATGGCCTTGCTGTGGGAAGAGGTAAGAAGAAAGGTCCGATGCAGCAGGGTGGGGTTATTTTTTTGCCTCGTCCCCAGCATAAGGGGGGGCTGTGGGCAGAAATGAGTCAGAGGCCATAAGTCAGAGCCTGAGGCCTTCAGCCACGGTGAGGCAGCAGTGGGAGGTTTGCTGGCTGCCTCCCAAGACAGAGTCTTGGGGTGGTGTGAGGGAAGGCCTCAGAACATTTCCTGCCACTGCGGTGAGGAGGGGAGGGGCAGGGTGTGATCCCACAAAGCTCAGCAACGCTGAGGAAAAGAAAAAAAAAACCAAAAAATGTAGGCCTACAGAGCCAGGCTGCAGCCTGGGAGACAAAAAAAAATAAAAGGTAAGCCGTGGAATCGCGGTTGCAGCTGCGGGAAAAGGAAAAAAGAAAACAGAAATGAGCAGAAAGCGTCAGTGGAGGCTCCTGCTCTGCGAGAACAGCTGCTGCAGGCCAGGTTTAATCTCAGTGGCTCCGCAGGTATGGGGCCGCTGCAATCAACACCAGTGTCATGTGACTGCCCTGACTGGCCCACCGGGGCATTCCCGAAGACCCAAGAGGGCCAATCCGCCCCTGCACTTACGCATGTAATTTGCTATTTTAAGACACATGTTTTCTGGATAGCCACAATGAATATACCTGAGTGATATTTCCATATATTGGGGTCTTTATGTAAATAGATTTTATGCATGTTCATTATAGACATTTTTAAAACCAATATGGTTAGGTATGTCTTCAAGAAAGGGTTAAGAGCAACTGCATTAGAGAACTTCCTAAGTGATTGAAGTCATATGTACTGTTGTCTAGGGATGTGCATTAATTTTTTTTTATTACTTTATGCGTGTAATTTTATGCATGTAAAATAGTATTTTCACACAATTGATTTTATGCATGCATTTATGCATGTAAGTAGCAAAATAAAATTTAAAAATGCACAAAAAAAACAAAATGAGTAAAATGTTTGTGTACAACCCTATGTTGTCTAATATACATTTTATGTTGCAATAGAACGCCCCATTGTCTTAGTTCATAACAAACACTAAATGTGGTCAAGTATTACAGATGAGGATTACAAAGCATAGCAGATACATTGTTTCCATTTCAGCAATGAAGAGTTGTGATGAATTAGCATTAAATACAAATCAAACGTCCTAGTAGAAATGTAAAATAAAGCAAAAAAAGAAAAGATGAGTAGTTCTAAAAATAAGTGACTTTTTTTAAAAATAAAAAATGCACATCCTGACATTGGTTTAAAAAAAAATGGAATAAGCGGCTATTATGACTCAGTAATGAAGGACTGTGTCATGCAGTTTGATACAGAGATTGAAGTGTGCAGGCTGTGCTATAAACGAATTGACGTACAGTTTAGTATCTATAAAATTGGTTTGGGGGAATAGCTCAGATTTTTTTTTTTAAATAGTATAGAGGGAGCAAAGCATCTTAACAGTAGTATGTAAACCACTAACCATAATACAATTAACTCTGAAGTTCACTGTATGTCAATTATTTAAAGCTAAAAGTAAATGCAAATGTGTCCATTTTAAAACACACAGTGACTGTTCAGATGTAATTTAATTTTAATATTTTTTATATTTAATATTTTGATTTATATTCCACTGGTTAGCCACTTCAAAGTGGATTACATTCAGGTACTGTAGGTACTTCCCTGTCCTTAGAGGGCTCACAACTAGGACAAGTCTGAGCTTTCAGCACGCTTGGTGGATAAGTTGTAAGACTGTATCATATATATTATATAAAGAGCTTCTATTTTTAGGTTTTTGCTGCTACACATTGCTAAAACACTCCCAGTGAAAAAAAGAAAAATGAAATTGATGTTGATTGGATAAATGTTGCCCATTCCCAGTATTTTTTTTTTTCAGCCTGCTTCCTTACTGGGTTGTGGTTGGGGAATTGAAAGCTGTGCTGAATTGCTGAAATCAAAGCTATTGTGAACCTATTTAAAAAAAAAAATTTGTTTTGCGACTGAACAATGGATAAATTAAATTGCAGAAACATTTTTGGGTTTTTTTTTTGAGTCAGGAGTAGTTCTGGAGATATAGGGGTGGAGATGGGGGTGGATGTGATCCCTATTCACAAAAAAAAAAATCGAAGTGAGGAGGAGGCTGGGAACTAAAGGCCAGTTAGTCTGACCTCTGTGGTGAGCAAATTAATGGAATCGCTGCTAAAACAGGATAAATGTAGTTTCAGGAATCCAGCGGATTGTAAGATCAAAGGCAGCATGGTGTCACCGGAGGTAAAGTCTCTTTATCAGGCAAATCTGATCCATTTTTTTGGATTAGGTGACCAGAGAGTTGAATCAAGGGCCAGCACTACATGTGTAGTGTACTTGGATTTCAGGAAGGAGTCTGGCATGGCTCTGCATAAGGACACAAGATTTGCCCTACTGGGGCAGGCCAAAAGTCCATCAAGCCCAGTATCTTGTTTTCAACAGTGGCCAATCCAGGTCACAAGTACCTGGCCGTGTATAAATAATTTGAGCATCCTTGGTATGGGTTCTAAAGTGACTGAATAGCTTAGAAACGCGTAGGGTGGGAAGCAACAAAGGGCAGAGGTAAATGGAGTTCACTCCAAAGAGGGGGGAGGGGTTACTAGCGGGAGCCCCAGGAATCGATCCTGGGACCAGTGCTTTTCAAAATTTTTGTGAATGACATTGGGAAAGGTTTGCCTTTTTGCCGATGATACCAAAACCTGTGGCAGGGTAGACGGCCGAGAAGGTGTGGAAAACGTGAGAAGGGATCTAGTGAAGCTCAAGAAATGGTTTAGGTTCCAGCAGGTAAGATTTAATGCTGAAAAAAACCCCGCAGAGATGCGCATTAAAGGGTAAATTTGAAAAGAGATGTGTGCGCAAGTAGTGCTTATTCTCGCTACCTCTGTTTTATAAACTCGCACGTACACGCATGAGTTCCGGTGCACGATTGAAAGGGGCGGATTTGGGGGTGGGTCGGGGGCTTTTCAGGGTGGAGCAAATATTTATGCTCATAAATCCCGATTTTTTTTTTAACGTGCGAACACAGCGTGCGTAGGGCTGTTACCTGCACATATTTACTTCTGCTCTTTATCAGGTGTAAGTCTGAATAAACTCTTTATATCCAAAAACTGATTGGCTGAGGGCTTTGGATAAATTAGGGAGGAGTTCGGGTTGAAGAACCAGAGGAGTCTGGATGACCTAGAGATAAACTGGTGGACTAATTGGTAAAACTAGGAATTTCCTTCATGTGCGCATGTGTTATAAAATGTGCTCATTTGTGCATGTAAAAGCCAAGACCTTAAGGAAATATGCGAATAACATTTCCTTGTGTAACTGCTTAAAATTAGGAGCAGACATATACGCTCTAGACATATATTTCATATAATGCACTCGCACTTGCGTGGGCGATTTTTAAAATTCTGGTGCATGTGGGCATGAGCATACTTGTTTTAAAGTTACTGTCTTAGGCTGCAAAAAACCCGATGGATCTGTACAGTGCAGGTGGTGAAATTCTGAGTATGAAAGAAGAGCAGGATCTGGGGATGGTCACAAGGTGGCCAAGTAGGTGGATAAGGTGATGACAGAATAAGCCAGAAAGGTGCTTTGCTGCATAAGGAGAGGAATGGTCAGCAGAAAAGGAGAGGTGATATTGCCCCTGTACAGGTCCCTGGTGAGACCTCAATTGGAATACTGTGTACAATTCTAGAGAGCGCACCTTCAAAACATATAAACTAGTTAGTCTGTCCAGAGGGCAACTATTAAAATTATCGGTGGTCTTTGTTCTAAATCATATGGGGAGAGACTTAACATGTGTACCTAAGAGGAGCTGAGAGAGAGTGGAGAAATGATAAGACGTTTGAATACCTCCAAGGTTTCCAAATACAAGATGCAAGCCACGTTCAACAGAAAGAACGGAGGGGATCATGGGGTGAGGATTAAAGTGTGTGTGTGGGGGGGGGGTTAATCTAAGGAAATTGTTCTCTGCAGCGAGGGTATTGGATTCATGGAGATGGTGGAGAATAGAACAGTGTGTAAACTCAAGAAAGCATGGGATAAACACAGGGGCTCTGAGGAGAGTGGTAGGGATTGTAAAGCTGAATTAGTGTCGATAGGAAGACTAGGCTGTATGGCTGTTTTTTGCCATCAAGTTTCTATGTTTCTGTGCACGAGAGAGATTTGCATACAGTTGAGGCTAGGCAAGCAGTGGCCTTGGTCTTCTGGCACATTTGTAATTGTATTGGTGGGCCAGGAACCACTGGGGATCTTTCCTGCCTTGAGGAGAAATTTTTCCAGAAATGAGGGTCTGTGGGCTGTGGGGTAGGGACTGAGAGTGTGGTGGTGGTGGTGGGGGTTCCCAACATTTTTTAAGAATCAGGCTCGAACTGTGTTCTACTGTTTTGTTTACCGATGAACGTATAGAACTATATACAAAATCGCAATGGGTCTTATTTAAAAATAAAATTAAAAAAAAAATACTGGGATTGCCCCTTTCTTCCTCACCATTTCTTGGGTAATTGTTTGAGCTCAGCGGAAGCACACCAAGTGTGCGATGAAATCACCTTGCACATATACAACTCCTAACAATTAGTTTAAGGTATTTTAATAAAATGAAGGCCTTTAAAGAGAGCTTGCTCTGTTTTCCTTTCTGGGAGACAGCAATGCATCAATAAGCCAAACTCTAGGGAAATCAGTATATACATTAAGTAGCTTCCTGCTTATGTGTTGTAGTCCTCAACTGGCTAGTAAATTGTTTTCAGCTCAATAAGTCATCTACCTCCAACTGTTTTATTGTCATTTCAATTTATTAGCTAGTTCATTCTGAAAACTCGGACAGTAGCTATTCTTACAAATGACACGATGAACAAAAGCTCACATTTAGGTAATGGCAGTAATTTAAAAAAAAAAAAAATGCTCTTTAAGGTTAATGTTGGCACTTGTGATTGCAGATAGGGGAAGAAAGACTTTGCATGAAAAATTTGGAAAACTAACTGCTCCCAGCTGCCATTTTTTCTGTATTCACTCTAAGAATAAAGGACTTGAGTCACCCATATTTCTGACTTTAATGTATTCAGTAAATACAAAATTACCGCCACATGAGATTATTTTTAACAGCCTGCATAAATGTTTCAGCAGATGCACACAGATGTGTACATAAATTGTACCATCTGACACACATAAGATCGCTTTTGAAAATTATACAACCAGAATTACTTGCACACAATTAGACCTGTGCAGAATGTTTTCACGAAAATTCCACACATATTTTGGAAAATGGAAAAAATATGTGCATAAGTGAAAACTCCTCCCTCTCTTTATCCCCGGAAATGCCTCCACGCAGTCCAGATAAATTTACTTGTGAGCAAGATATATACGCATATGTCTTCTTAGTTATAAGATGGGCAATTTTGTAACAGGCCATTTTCATGCTGATTGATCTGTAGAAATGTTTGAAAATTACCTTCACTGGTTTTTTTTTTTTTTTGTTTTTTTTAAAACAGAGTCCAGATCTCTCAGGAAAAGCAAACTAATCTCTATCATGCAGGTTATTTGGTGTGGGGTTTTTTGTTTTTTTTACAGGAAGTTCTACAAAGTGCCTGGGGGCAGTATTAAAAAAATGACTGGTTAAGTAAAGATGTACATTCAGCAACACGGCTATGCCGCTGAATATATGCATATAACTAAGCGCTTAGCTGGATAACTCTAACTGGCTAAGTTTAGACCTGCTGTATGGTACACCTAGCTTAGCCGTACAACTTATGCGGCTAAGTCTGAATATCAGCAGTTAACCGCATAAGCTATACAGCTAACTCGCTCCCCCCCAATCTGCCCACTGCTCGCTCACAACTTTTGTGGCTAACTTAAGTGGCAACCACTGAATGTGGGCGCATATTCAGTGGCTGTTACTTAGCTGCATAAGTTCTGCTTACCCAGCTAAATGGCACTGAACGTGCTTTGAATATTGACCTCCTTATGTCTATGCCAATTTCCATCCGTGTCCTTTTCTGAACTTATGTATGTTGCTTTCGGTTGCAAGGAAAATTCTCTATGTATATTCTGTGGCATTGGAAAAACTAGGCTGTAGGAAGATGGCATCCGTTCTCCCATTTTTCTGATGCATCTGAATATAATCATTCAAATTGATCAATGAAAAATTACACAAGTAAGTTCAGAACTCACACGATTGAAATCGGCACAGGCATGCACACACTCTCCTTGTCTTGCGTATATGCTCTTTCTGACACACACATCAAGGCATCCACATACAAATACATCCTTTTTCTTTCTTGCTGTCATATACATACATACATACATACATACACACACACAAATAATACCATTTCTATTACCAACACAAACATACATATGCAAATAAATTCAAGCAAATGCTATACATAAAGGCTCAATTTCTCACACACAAAAACAGCTTCTCTCCAGTGGCATAGTTTCAAATTCTGGAGTCCCAAATTAAAAATTTTGCAGAGGGTCCCTAGAGTAGAGAATGGTCCACCCAGAGAATGTACCGATTTTGATTCTGAAAGATTTTCTGGGGCATTAAGTCACCAGGTCCCCTTTGTGACTAGACCTGTGGGGGCTGCTTGGCCAGAATTCATGTCCCTCTCGCTCATGCTCTCTCACTCACACACCCACACATTCACAAACACTCACAATCAACCTCCTTCTCACACACACGTGCAGTCTGTGTTATTCACATACAGAAAAATAGCTTCTCCATGTCTTACCTACATGGAGTTAGACTTCCTAATCTTGCTGGTTGGTTCCTGCTGAGAATCACACAATCTCATTATTCCTTTTCATATATGCAGAATTACTCTTCTGAAGTCACCAACGTTTTAGACTGGATGGAGGAAGCGCACTAGGCATGCTCTTGTCATAATGTCAGCTCAAACTAAGGGCAGGAAGCCAAAAATGCCTGACTACATTTTAGCCACCACACTACCTATTTAAATATGTGACACTATATTCCATAGGGATTAATGAGGGAAAATAAAAATATAAATATTTCATTCCTGGTAGAAAAAACATTGGCATAAAAGGAGTATACAGGAATATGTAGAAATAAAATAAAAATGAGAATAGGGAGTAATTTTCAATAGTGTGTGCAAAACTCAGCACATGTGTGCATAAGTACATTCCTCTCAAGTTGTCTATTTTATATACTGGAACCACATAGTTCATGAAATACCATGTATCGACAACTCCAAAGTACACATGTATGTTTCAGTACCTGCACATTTTTCAATGCAGAGATCTGCCTGGTTTATACACCTCTTCTGTAAAAGTATATGCATATATTGTACACACTAAATTTCAACATGCATATAATAACTTTCTCTTTGGCTGATATACATGCGCACACTTACCAGCACTAGTTCACCAAGACTTACAGCATTGATCCAGATCTTCCCCAGTTCACCCATACTCTGCCATTTGTACCAGACTCCCCCATCCAGAAGCTGCAGATAAGAGAAGTCCATTATTTCCACAAATTGATTAGCAAGTCTAAAAGCATGTACTCGAATTTGTGTGTAAGGGTTACTCTCTTAAACCCCCCCCCTTTTAAATCAGAGGTCATGTGATGTGGTGATCTTGGGAAGATGTCTTTCTCAGGGTTCCGAGTGCCATCCCTCTATCATCTGCAGTCTGACAAAACACAGTTAAAACCGTCTGAAATCAAATTAGTGAGCAGACTACATGTCTATTGTTTTATGCAAAAATCACCTGGGATTATGCCCATTACAGGAGCAAAAATAAGATAAAAATTTGCATGTGGCAGATGATAAAATGGATACCACAAATGAAAATATAGCAGGGCCTGCCTTGTCTAATGGAGCAGGAACCGAGCAGTGGTAAATGCTTTAAATGGCAAGTTAACTTCCATGTTTTGGCAAATAGTTGATTTAAAGTCCACCATTTCGGAATTTAGCCCACAAATAGATAATATTGAAGGGAGGATATCAGTACTGGAGATGAAGCAGTGAGACACGAAGGTGGAATTGTAGCACTTCAAAAACAGATTAGTTGACGAGGAAGAAAATTGATGACTTAGAAAAGCGTGCGCATAGAAATAATATTCGAATTGTAGGATTACTGGAGGGAATTGAAGTACGCAACTTACCTAATTTTTTGGAGAAATGGTTGCCGGAAGTATTACCGTAAATCTGGCAGAGCTGCAAAATACCAGGAGGTTAGAGCATGCACATTACTTGGGCAGAAAAATGAAACTCTATAGAAACATATATAGAAATGACGGCAGAAGAAGACCAAATGGCCCATCCAGTCTGCCCAGCAAGTTTCACACGTTTTTTCTTCTCATACTTATCTGTTACTCTTGGCTCTTAGTAACCTTTTGGTTCTATTTCCCTTCCACTCCCACCATTAATGTATAGAGCAGTGATGGAGCTGCATCTAAGTGAAATATCTAGCTTAATTACAGGCTGATACAGTACAGTGCGCTTCGACGGAGCACACTGTTAACCTGCTCTTGGACGCACGTTTTCCCTTACCCCTTATTCAGTAAGGGGCGGAAAACGCGTGTCCAACCCGCGTACCTAATAGCACCCTCAACATGCAAAAGCATGTTGATGGCCCTATTAGGTATGCCCGCGCGATTCAGTAAGTAAAATGTGCAGCCAAGCCGCATTTTACTTTCAGAAATTAGCGCCTACCCAAAGGTAGGCGCTAGTTTCTGCTGGCACCGGGAAAGTGCATAGAAAAGCAGTAAAAACAGCTTTTCTGTGCACCCTCCGACTTAATATCATGGCGATATTAAGTTGGAGATCCCGAAGGGTAAAAAAAAGTAAAAAAAAAAAAAAAAATATTAAAATGGGCCGAAAACCGGACACTCAATTGAAGTAACACACTGTTAATTGACCAGTAATTGAGCGTCGGCTGTCAAACCCGCTGACAGCCACCGCTCCGGGCTAAAAGGAGGCTCTATGGACGCGCTAGTATCCCTAGCGCCTCCTTTTGCCTGTTTCTACCGCACTACCTAATTTGAATACTGAATCGCGCGCACCGGTGAGTGGCTGGTGCGCGCGGTGGGAGAGCAGGTGTTCGTCCGCTCTCCCGAGGACTTTACTGAATCGGCCTGTTAGGGGTAGTAACAGCTGCAATAAGCAAGCTACACCCATGCTTATTTGTTTACCCAGACTATGTAATTCAGTCCTTGTTGGTTGTTCTTCATTCCCCCTGCCATTGAAGCAGAGAGCTATGCTGGATATGCATTGAAAGTGAAGTATCAGGCTTATTTGGTTTGGGGTAGTAACTGCCGTAACAAGCAAGCTACTCCCCGCTTTTTTGTGAATGCAAATCCTTTTTTCCACATTTCCTCTTGCCGTTGAAGCTTAAAGCAATGTTGGAGTCACATTAACTGTGTGTATGTTTATTGAATAAGGGTATTATCTCCAGGTAGTAGCCATCATTCCCGCTAGCCACCCACTCTTCATTCACGTCCTCTTGACTTTATGGATCCACAGTGTTTATCCCATGCCCCTTTGAAGTCCTTCACAGTTCTTGTCTTCACCACTTTCTCCAGAAGGGCATTCCAGGCATCCACCACCCTCTCCGTGAAGAAATACTTCCTGACATTGGTTCTGAGTTTTCCTCCCTGGAGCTTCAAATCGTGACTCCTGGTTCTGCTGATTTTTTTTTTCCGACAGAAAATGTTTGTTGTTGTCTTTGGATCATTAAAACCTTTCAAGAATCTGAAAGTCTGTATCATATCACCTCTGCTCCTCCTTTACTCCAGGGTGTACATATTTAGATTCTTCAATCTCTCCTCATAAGTCATTCGATGAAGACCTTCCGCCTTTTTGGTCACCCTTTTTTGGACCACCTCCATCTTGTCTCTGTCTCTTCGGAGATACGGTCTCCAGAACTGAACACAATACTCCAGGTGAGGCCTCACCAAGGACCTGTACAAGGGGATAATCACTTTCCTTTTCTTACTAGATATTCCTCTCTCTATGCAGCCCAGCATTCTTCTGGCTTTAGCTATCACCTTGTCACATTGTTTCACCGACTTCAGATCATTAGACACTATCACCCCAAGGTCTCTCTCCTGCTCCGTGCACATCAGCCCTTCACCCCCCATCAAAAACAGTTCTTTCGGATTTCCACATCCCATATGCATGACTCTGCACTTCTTGGCATTGAATCTCAGCTGCAATATCTTCGACCACTCTTCCAGCTTTCTTAAATCCCATCTCATTCTCTCTACCCCTTCCGGCGTGTCCACTCTGTTGCAGATCTTAGTGTCATCCGCAAAAAGACAAGCCTTACCTTCTATCCCGTCCGCAATGTCGCTCACAAAGATACTGAACAGGACCGGTCCCAACACCGATCCTTGCGGTACACTGCTTAAAACCGCTCTCTTCAGAGAAAGTTCCATTTATTTATTTATTTATTTATTTATTTGCTTTTAATATACCGACGTTCAGGACAAGTCTTATCACACCAGTTTACATTGAAACTGAACCTAGGAAAGTTACAAATAACCATACGAATAATCAAGATAATCAACAATAAGTTATAAATAACTGGAGAGATCAAAACGAAAAACTCAAGTAAACCTAGAGAAGAAACCTAGAGAAAAAAGGTGATTAGAAATTGGCTCTGACGTTAGCTTAGCTTAGTTTTTTTCAGGGAGGGGGGCTCTCAGTATAGAGGCTCTACACGGGGAGGGGGGAGGGTGGGATAACTAAGAAGGGGGGAGAGGATAAGCATAGTAAGACATGGAGTGATAGGGATTTAGTTACATCGGATATAAATCAAAATGGCGGCCTAAATAGATTGATGGAAGCATATTATTGAACCGGTGACAGAATCAACGGTCTGTTTTAGAGCCGCCTCAGATTAAGGAAAGGCTTGTTTGAAAAGCCAAGTCTTTAAGTTCTTCCTGAAAGTAAGCGGGCATTGTTCTTGATGTAGTTCAGTGGGTAGTGAGTTCCAATGTGTGATTTACCATTACACATTGTCTTCTGTCAGTCAACCAGTTTGCAATCAGGCCACCACCTTGGCACTCACTCCTAAGCTTCTCATTTTATTCACCAGTCTCCTGTGGGGGACCGTGTCAAAAGCTTTGCTGAAATCCAAGTAGATGACATTGAGTGCTCTTCCTTGATCCAATTCCTTGGTTACCCAGGTAACCATATAACCATTGCTAAAATCTAGCATTTAGCATATAACCATTGCTAAAATACTCAATTTTGCCCATATACAGTTAGTGATGCAAATGTTTCAAAAAATAATGAATTAAAATATCAAGATCGCACTAGCTGAATTTTTCAGGACTACTCATTTTGGGTATCCACAAAGTGAAAAGAATTCAATCCACTTGGAGCAGAAGTGGATAAAATTTGCTTTACAGTTTCCATTGAGCCTCTGAGTCTGGTATATGGGACCTGTGCAAATGTTCAATCAAGTGGAAAAAGCCAGAGAATTTATTAATACCTTATGAATTATCTCTACATCTGAGTGATTCATGTAGGAAAGACTTAACCAAGACACACACTATACGGGCTTCTTTAAACTCAACTTTGAATGACCGTTAAAGTTTGCAGATCCAGCTGCGACTACAATTGAATTTTATATACTGTATATTTGTCAAGCAGCAAGGAATCAAATACAAGGTTCATATAGATTTATTTTGAACTCATGGGAAACAATGGCTATATAAATTCTGTCCCAGACTTTATAATGTTTTCAGACATGTAGGCTGATGGCTTTGAGAGTGTCGTACTAGAGATGGCTTCATTGGCAAGAAGAAACAGGACTCCAAAGGTTAAAGGTTTTGTTTTTATGGCGGAGAAACAATAGCTGTATAAATACATTTTTCACCCTCATCATAATGTTCCAAGATATGGAAGATGCTGTTATTGAGAAAGTTGTTCCAGAGGCTGCTTCATTGGGAAGGATGATCAAGGGCCCAAAGATTAAAGGTTGCTGTTCTGTGTCTGGGTAAATCTTAGACATGACTCAGACTAAAATCCGAAAGCTGTCTTACAGTACAGGATGTGGAAAAAGAGCTGTAATATCAAACATGCATAAATTCAAAATCTGTTTATCATACTGAGACTACCTGCTTGTTAACGGTATATTCTCATACCCTTAGTGCCACCTGGACATGTTTTAAGGCCCTAAGGCGGTGCTACGGAGAATTATTGTGTTCTTAATTACAATTTCTATGTAGATAAGGAATTATTCAATGTTACTGAGTGTGATTCATGTTTGTTAGTATTTCTCTATGACCATAGTATCTGTATCTTGTGTACTTCCTAAGTCCTAGAAATCCATTGTGGTTTGTGCGTGTGCTATAATAACCTATGATAGCAAAGATAAAAACTAGGGTCAGTAACTCTCAAAGCAGCGTGCGGGTGCACGTTGGTGTGTGTGCATCGGCGCATGCCCGGAGTGCAGCAATTTTTTATAACATGCGGGTATATATGCACGCGTGTTATAAAATAGCCTGCGGGCACCATATATGTGCCTAATTTTAAGGCAAATCCCGATTCTAGCTTGTAAGTCTGGGTGCTTTGTAAGGGGCATGCGTCCAAACCATTGCCAGTTTTACCAGTTCATTCACCAGCTTGCCTAATAAAGAACTAGGTCCTTCAAACCCCCTGGTTTGATAGCCTGCATTCCCCCAGTTCCCCCATACCCTTTAAACACCTTCAAAACAGCTGGTTTTTTGTTTTTTTTTATTTTTTTTTTTAACAATTTACACCTCCTCCATAACAGAAGTAAACTTAAACAGCGGTGGACCTGGGTGCACACCAGGATGAATAAGTATTTACGTGTCTCTTAGCCACAACACGCCCTTTTTTTGAAATCGAGTGACATGTGCATGCAGCGGGAGATACATGCTCATCTGATTGGCTTTTAAAATTCAATGGGTGCTCATGAGCCCGACTTATGCGCCCATCTCCTGATTTTGATGCAGGCCGGGCTTTTAAAATTACTTTAGTGTTTGCATATATGTAGAAAGTGTGTGGAGTACAAGTGTGAGATGTAAGAGAATGAATGTGTGAGAGGGGCTAGAAAGTTGTGATTGAAAGGAAAAAGATGCATAGAAAACAGTAAGTGAGGAGAAAAGAATGGATAGGCTAATGTAAGCATGAAGGAAGATCTTAATGCTTTGAAAAAGCTAGAAGCATGATCTCCAGTTGAAAAAAAGCATCAGTGGCTCTATAAATGCAACTTTTCCATGGAAAACTCTAGGCAGTATGTGCAAAAATAAGGGAAGGGTCTTAAAATTGTTTTTTGGGTAGGGGCAGGGAGTGTGCTGGCAGTGGTGGAGAGGAGGGGATAGTTTGGTTGTGGACCTGATATATATTTTTTTTTAATTTCATATTTTTTTGTATATTGTATCTTTTAAATTATTTCATTTATTGTTTGTCTGTTTCATTTAAAATAAATGAAACAAAACAAATGAAAAAAGTGTTTGTCCCTGTTTTTCTTTTATTCTGCTAGTTTAAAATATTTTTTTCAAGAGTCAAAATTGCTCCCATTGTAAGAAGTAGGAGCTGTATGACTTCTACAGTGCTCTGGCTTGGACTAATACCAGCTTTTAGCAGAAGTAAATATATTTGTATTTGAGGGCTGCCAGAGGCAGTTAAAAAATGCATATTTATTTCAGTGAATAGTAGGGGTATGCATGCAAATATTTTTTTTTGTTTCATTTTTTTTAACTCGTTTTTTGTTTTGGTTTGTTTCATTTATCTGAAACAAAGCAGAAAATAAAAGGAAAGTAAAGGGGTCTGGTTCCTGCCTCCTATTGCCAATAACCACCCTCCAACTAGTGCTGCCAAAATAAAACAACCCCCACCCTTCTTTCTTATGCAGCTTACCCCATTCATGGGGTTCCAGTAGGCCAAATGGGGCAGGAATGATGCCCAGTTGCTCCTTTCTCACCGGGTCCTGTTAAGCATTAAATCAGCTTAAAGGCGCTGCCCCATGAACACAAAGGCACCATACCAAATTTAGTAGAAACAATTTTAAGTTTATTATTGCATATCAAAAAGCAATTATGGTACCTTTGGGAGAAACGGAGTAGTAGTTCCCGCTTTACAGAATTACTCCTGTGTGACTCCCCATACATTAAAGTCCTCTTTTTTTTTTTTTTTTTTTTTTTTTAAATAGATAACACAGACAGTCTCAATCCCCAAAGTGCTTGAATCTATGGGAGGATCACGTACCACATGTCTTGTGTTAAATCAAGATAAATTGAATCTAAGTTACCCTGTTCCCCCTCTCACCTTGAGGCCCACGTGCCTGCCGTTCACGTCAATCTTTTGTTAGTTCTTTGTCCTGTCACTTTCCATCCTAAGGGAGAATTGGAAAACCCCAGTTTCACTGGGCCCCTGAAGTCGAGACGGTATCCTGTGAGATCGTAACCTCGTCCATTTGCTCTTTGTGACCTCATGACCCGCCATCATAAGTTTTGAACAGCTCCAAATGCAGTCCAGATGTCTCCGAGCCTCCAAGCTAGGGTCAATTTGAGGTTCTCATGCTCAGAATTTGATAGGCCAAGCAGCAAAGGATTCTGGGTGAGCCATAGTCTCTGTTGATTTCAAACTTCAGGCACATATATATCAGTCCATATTTGAAAATGGCTTCATCCAGCCCTGAAGCCAGTGCCATTCTGTTGTATGGTTGAATTTTATTGGGGTTTTCTTCTTGTTTGGTTTTCAACAGATTGTTTTGTTATATCTTTTTTATATTTGAAAACAAATGTATACCCCTAGTGAAAGGCTGCTTGTAAACATGCCTGTGAGTAGAGCAGAAGGTATTAATGGGAGTATCTCTGGCAACTGCTCCTGTTCATCCTGAGTATTGTTAGTTAGGACTGTAATACTGGAGCACAAAATGCAAATGAAGTAATTGATATTCTTTCTCTGATAAATCAAAAAGGACTGCACAACATAAGGACTTTTTTTCCCCCTGATTTTTGTATTAAATTTAATACTAGTTTAGGGCACAGCCACATATATAATAATTATTTGCATACCTAAACACAAACCATCTCATGTTAACCCTAATATTTGTTCAGGTTATGGACCAAAGTGTTGCCTTTATTGAAGTATCAACTTCATTCATCAGGCAAATTGCTCTTATCTTTGCTCTTCTCTTTCACTGCTAGCTCTCACCACTGTGCTTTGTGCCTAGCTGTGCTGTATACTTAGAATAGACTTCCTCTCTGGCCATAATCCAGTCTAAAAATGTACCTTTTTGAGGCTATTTGTAAATCCTAACCACTTTACAATAAATATTCTTCTCATAAGCTTTCGTTTGTCTTGACTAGCTTGCAAGATCCAGTGAGAAGGTTTGTGTATCTGTACAGTGCTGTATATATTTAGTAATTTAGAAATGATAAATAGTAGTAATGGTATAACTCCTTCTAGTCAGTCCAAGAAGTACAGGGGTCACACTCAGTTCCTGGGCTAAAACTTCACAAAGTCCTACAGCTCCAGGATGTGGATTCTCTGGATGGGGGTGGGGGATAGACCTCCAGGGCCAAAGGGACAGGGGAAGGCTCTTGCTGTGGGTGCGGTCTCACTAGGTGTAAAATTTGGGGTGAAGGTGTCAAAAAAAACAAAAAGGAGAACTCTGGATGGGTGTTCTAAAATTAAACTTTACTGCAGATTTTCCAACATAAGTAACACCAAAGACAATTGAATCTGGTTTCCTTCATGTCCCTGTGAAAGGTGGGCTGAGTGGTGTTATGTCATTGAACACACACACACACACACAAAGTCTTATAAAAACAAAACTCAGTTTACTAAATATTGTAAAAATTGGTAGAAAATTGTATAATCAGTAAAGATTTATTTATTATTTATTTATTTATTTATTTATTTATTTATTTATGAACTTTTAATATACCGACATTCGTAGGACACATCATACCGGTTTACAATCAACTCATGGAGAAAGGAAAAGAATTATAAATAACAGGGAAGGGGGAAGGGGAGCAGCGATGGAAAAGGAGAGAGGGGGGCCGGGTGAAAGCAAGAGCGTAAGGAGTGTGAAGAACAGAGGTAGGAGAGAGTGAGGTAGAGAAAAACATAAATAGAAACTGTAATAGCAGTATTAACATAATCATATCATTTCAATAAATTACATATTCAACGTTTCCTTAAGATACTTCATTGTTGGCAGGTAACAGAGCAAGCCGAGGTTGGGAGGGAACAGAGGTGTTTAGGTTTGATTGGCATCAGGGTAGGCCTGCAAGAAGAGCCAAGTTTTGATGCCTTTTTTGAAGTTGGGTAAAGAGGGTTCAAGGCGGAGAGAAGTGGGGAGTGAGTTGCATAGGGTGGGGCCAGCGATGGTGAATGCTCTTTCTCTGGTGAGGGAGAGATGAGCAGTTTTGAGAGGTGGAGGGTGCCAGCAGAGGTGGCTCTAGCAGGACGATTGGAGGCACGGAAACGGGGCTTTTCCTTGAGCCATGCAGGGTTGTTTTTGTAGATAATAGTGAATATCAATAATAAGCATACAGCATCACCATAAGCATTATATAGATTAATCAAGACAAATAGTTATTGCAATAATAAAGGATAGAAATAAAGAAAAGTCTATACAAGAAATGCTTTCCTTATAGGCTTTCCTTTCTATGAGATAGTATCTTCTTGAAAACAGAAGGCTATTAAGACATTGTAGACTCCACAAACTGGCTACCTGCTCACATCCTGGGTCATCTAAAGACCACTGCCAATTGCAATTCCTTACTTTTTCTCTGGTTCTAATCCAGAGTCTGCATGTGTTAAGTGTTCTGACTTGAACTCATACCTCTGACAATAGCCAGCTGTAGCTAATTAAGAACATAAGAAATTGCCATGCTGGGTCAGACCAAGGGTCCATCAAGCCCAGCATCCAGTTTCCAACAGAGGCCAAACCAGGCCACAAGAACCTGGCAATTACCCAAACACTAAGAAGATCCCATGCTACTGATCCAATTAATAGCAGTGGCTATTCTCTAAGTAAACTTGATTAATAGCCGTAATGGACTTCTTCTCCAAGAACTTATCCAAACCTTTTTTGAACCCAGTTACACTAACTGCACTAATCACATCCTCTGGCAACAAATTCCAGAGCTTTATTGTGCATGGAGTGAAAAAGAATTTTCTCTGATTAGCCTTAAATGTGCACTTGCTAACTTCATGGAATGCCCCCTAGTCCTTCTATTATTCAAAAGTGTAAATAAACGAGTCGCATCTACTCATTCAAGACCTCATGATCTTAAAGACCTCTATCATATCCCCCCTCAGCCGTCTCTTCTCCAAGCTGAACAGCCCTAACCTCTTCAGCCTTTCCTCATAGGGGAGCTGTTCCATCCCCTTTATCATTTTGGTTGCCCTTCTCTGTGTACCTTCTCCATCACAACTATATCTTTTTTGAGATGCGGCGACCAGAATTGTACACAGTATTCAGGGTGCAGTCTCACCATGGAGCGATACAGAGGCATTATGACATTTTCCGTTCTATTAACCATTCCCTTCCTAATAATTCCTAACATTCTGTTTGCTTTTTTGACTGCTGCAGTACACTGAGCCGACTATTTTAAAGTATTATCCACTATGATGCCTAGATCTTTTTCCTGGGTGGTAGCTCCTAATATGGAACCTAACATTGTGTAACTGCAGCAAGGGTTATTTTTCCCTATATGCAACACCTTGCACTTGTCCACATTAAATTTCATCTGTCATTTGGATGCCCAATCTTCCAGTTTTACAAGGTCCTCCTGCAATGTATCACAGTCTGCTTGTGATTTAACTACTCTGAATAATTTTGTATCATCCGCAAATTTGATATTATTTGAGATTATCAAATTTGCGGATGATATATATATATTTTATTTATTTATTTAAGGTTTTTGTATACCGGCATTCATGATAAAATCACATCATGCTGGTTTACATTAAAACAGTGGTGTATATATATGATCTGGAAAGGAATACGAGTGAGATTATCAAATTTGCGGATGATATATAGAAAAGCACCAGTCCAAGTACAGATCCCTGAGACATTCCACTGTTTACCCTTTTCCACTGAGAAAACTGACTATTTAATCCTACTCTCTGTTTCCTGTCTTTTAACCAGTTTGTAATCCATGAAAGGACATTGCCTCCTATCCCATGACTTTTTAGTTTTCGTAGAAGCCTCTAATGAGGGACTTTATCAAATGCCTTCTGAAAATCCAAATACACTACATCTACTAGTTCACCTTTATCCACATGTTTATTAACCCCTTCAAAAAAAATGAAGCAGATTTGTTAGGCAAGACTTCCCTTGGGTAAATCCATGTTGACTGTGTTCCATTAAATCATGTCTTTCTATATGCTCTACGATTTTGATCTTAAGAATAGTTTCCACTATTTTTCCCGGCACTGAAGTCAGGCTCACTGGTCTCTAATTACCCGGATCGCCCCTGGAGCCAATTAAAGAAACTGTTACTGCCTGACTTCCAAAAGGTTCAAACACAGGCCTTCACCAGCCTTATCTTTTAGAAAAATAAAAGTAAAAAGAACAGAGTATCCTGGCTTATCTTCAGCTCATTAGTTTCAAGCAGCATATTACAGTTTCAGGCCTCAATGATAACTTATGGCTCAGCTATGTGCAATCTACATATATTGATCAACATTTATAATTTATTGGGAATTGTTTTGATCCATCTATCAACCCTACCTTTGCATACAGTAATCTTCCGGGAATCTAAAAATAATTATCTAAAATAATCTTAATACAATCCCAGAGTTATTCTCAATGCTCTCTCACTCTCTGTGAATAATGTTCTTCAGAATTGTGATGCTGACTTGGGCATGGAATGGTAAAGCTTTCAGGATGGCCTAGGTCTCTTCTGTATTTGGGGTCCCTGTTCCTTAATATTCCTGAGGTCTAGATGTACTTTAAATTTGTCTTTGTTTTCTGGGATGAAAACGCCAGTGGGGGTCCCCATATAAAAATCCTTTACACTCTCATTTCTCCTTTCCTCTCCCTTTTGCTCGCATGGGTAGGAAGAATGATTGATCTTCCTTACAAATAGAAATGGAGAAAAAAATCTTCACACCAAACTACTTGCTTACACAGGGTAGAGTCACCACTGTTCATCCACCGAGTATGAGATGGCATTAGCAGCTTCTACCCAAGGAAGGAGGTTTTTCCTCCCTGAGCCGGGACTTAGGGACTCCAAAACTCAAGAAATAGAAAATAAAAACATTCCTTAAACCAATTTCAAAAACTTAGAGACACTCTCTCCCAACAGGATGTGGAAAACAAAGGCATAAACTGTCCTGGGCACTAGGGTCGTAAAGCCCAATCTACCAGGAATAGGGAAACCAACAAAAATCACTCCTTCACCTTCTGAGTTTAGCCAAAAAAATGCCACAGCAAACTTCCTCCCTTCCTGTTTCTGTGCAGACAGGAGCTCACCATTTTAGTGCCAGACAGGGGGGTGCTGTTAGGAAATGGTATGCTCCTCTCTGACTCCTAACCCCATGTCCTAGTCTAGAGATATCTAGTGGAGATCCTGAGGGGGTCACCACAGTAGTAGTATATAGATGAATTGTATATATTAGTTGTGGTACATTTTTTTTGTGCACACTGATCTTTCTCAGACCACATTGGCACAATAAAGAATTGCTATATAATTTTATAATTGTTAAATCTGGCCGTCTTGTGTTGATTTCTTGGACAAGTGTGGGTTTGTGGGGATTTTAAGACAGTCCTTTTGCCTGCTGTGTGTGGTGCTGCTGCCCTGGGGTCATGATGGTCTTTGACCATTACCAGGCAGGAATTTTAGTTTGGTACAAATTTCTAATTTCAGTACAAAACACAGTGCCAGCTCTTAGTAGCAGGTCAAGATACGGCTCTTTTTTGCAATGATAGCCAGATGACTGCACACGTACTAAAGGCCGGTAGCTCTATCTTGTCTTTCCCTTGAGTATTGAAAATTAGAGCTGTCAACATTTTCATCAAATAAAGAACATCTGTGGTTTCATCTTTTATATATAGAGTCAGTGTAATTTGTGTTTTGATGAAAGATCTCACCTCATGGTAGAACTCCCCCTCCAACCTCTCAAATCTGCATTGCAGTACGCAAAACAAGGAATCAATATTTAGGGTCATTATGTTATGTGCAGCCTACATGATTCCAACAATTATGAATTAAACAGAATGAAGAGCAGATTTCCTTATACAAGAACTACAGTATTTCCTTGTCTAAAGGTTTCACAAGCTGGTGTATTTGTACTAGATCAATTTTGTGAAAAATCACAAGCATTGAGACTCATATTTTATATGGAAAGAAAGGTAACATAGTAAACACAGTAATGACAGCAGAAAAAGACCAAAATGGTCTATCTAGTCTGCTCAGCAAGCTTCCCAAGGTAGTAACTGTGCTCTGTACAGGTTACCCCCACGTTTCTGTAAAGGGTAGTAACTGCCGCTCTGTACAGGTTACCCCCACGTTTCTGTAAAGGGTAGTAACTGCCGCTCCGTGCAGGTTACCCCCCACCTTTCTGTAAAGGGTAGTAACTGCCGCTCCGTGCAGGTTACCCCCAAGCTTTTTTTTTATTTATTCCCATTCTCTAGCCACTAAAGATGGATAACAAACATTTATTGCAGTAATAAAGCAAAAGCAAGTAGAAATGTACTCTGTAAGTTTTCTTATTGTTAAATTATGCATAACTTAACCTTGTGACTGTTAATGTATTAAAAGCTAAACATAAATAGCCCATGAAAAACAAGGTCTTTTCTTAGTGTACAATACACTTTTGTAATAAATATTAAAGGGCCGGGCCCACCCCCATCTTCTTGCCCAGCACGCAAATAACTTGGCGCTGGTGGGGGGGGGATGACCTCACAGCAGCACACTTGCCCCGCTCCCTCCCCCCTTACCTCCCAGTCCCTCGCTCTTTCCTCTCCCCACCTGGTAGAATCGGGCACACTGGTGGGTTCTGGTCTGGGGAGGTAAGGCTGCTAGCCTCCGGTGTGTGTGTGTGTGGGGGGGGGGGGACATAAATCCTTCGCATGCATAGGGCCAGCGAGATTTCACAAGGCCGCATGTGCTCAGGACTGAGATGGGCGCTGGCTTAGCTTGATATGTAGGCAGGCCGGAATTTTAAATGTTGGGCCGTTGCGCCAGGCGCCATACTTGTGACAGTGGCAATCACGACCACATGGCTTCTCTCAGCAGCACACAGAGGATCCTGGCAATGAGCCCACACGGCCAGGAGTTATCGAGCCTGCCCCCCCCCCCCCCACCCCCTCCGGGTGATTCTCTTTGAGGAGACAGTGATCTGCAGAACAGCGCAGCTGCATGGAGTCCTGGTGGCCGCACGTGGACGGAGTGCTCCCCCTCCCCTCTTCTTCAGATCACAGATACGGCACAGCAGCAGGACCACAGCGAGTCAGTAAGATCGTCTCGGACTGGGGAGGACAGCAGATGGGCACCTTGAGAGCATGGCAGGGCGGGGGCATTGGAAGGACTTGTGGTCCAACGCCACATAGAGAGATGATATGGCAGTGTAGGGGGGAGCTGTAAGCTGTGGGGCCGAGGAACACAGGACAGCCGGAAAGCGAACTGGCACACAGACTCGATGCGGCAAAAGGAGCGTGAAGCGTCATGTGGACGATGTATACGTGGGGGTGGTGGCAAGCGGCGATGAAGGGGAGGCAGCGCAACCAGGGAGATGTATCCACGAGGAAGTGCGAGGTCTGCAGAGGTGGCAGGTTGCTCACAGGTGGGTACTTGTACCAGCATTCTAGCGTGGGAGCATGGGTAGGACAGCTGTTGGAAGGATCCTCTCTTGCAGGACTCAACATGGGATTTGGCTCTGTCCACACCAGATGCATGCTTGGCCACAGGTGGTGAACTCCGGAGCACAGCAGCACCGTTTCAATAATGAACTGCCTTTTAATAGTGCCTTTGCAACTCAATGAGGTGCCAGTTACCCAAACTACCCCAGGGTTAATGCATGTGTTCCTCTGTTTTGGGCTCACTGTACCTCCTGGGCCTGTAATAGGAAACGGCAGACAGGCAGCAGCTGCTGGAACTTAAAGTGGAAGCGGTGCACAGTCAGTTGACGTCAGACAGTAATTGGAAGCGGCCCACCAGCAGTGGCTGTCGGGTCGATAGTTGGAAGCGGCGCACAGCCAGCGTCTGTTGGAATGGCAGGCGCAGATTACGTTGAGTCATCAACTTGCAGGTGGCCAGGGTGAAGGAGCAGCGGCTGGAACTACACTATCCATGTGCCTAACGGTACAGGCCGCGGCTGTATCAGAGCGTTTGGAAACAGGCGACACGCTTACTACCAGCAGGGATGAGGCTTCAAAGGAGGTAGCACCTGGCACATCGTCAGCCACGGTCAGAGCTGACACCTCCAGACTGGGCGAAGGCAAGTCGCAGTGGGTCGCAAGCGGGGATCAGAGTGATGTGCCTAATGAAGCACCTATAGCTCTGGCCAGCAAAAAGAAACATAAGAGGAGGTGGGCTGCAAGGGCGGGCTTCAGCAGTCATCCAACTTGTCGGACGATGAGTGCACCATCAGGCATCCGACCAATGTGGAGGCTGGCAGGGGGCCACCATCGCTAACTATGTTGTCGCAGCTGTGGGAGAGCGTCCCTAGGGCACTGTGCAAAAAAAAAAAATCAACACGTGCATAAATGTTGATATTTTCAGAATATTGGAAGGGAGGAGGAAGAAAAGTGATAGGAAGAAGAGCAAGAGTAGTGGGGAGGCCAGCAGCCTAGATGCGAAGGTGCCAAGGATTGTAGTTAACTGGACTAGGGCTTTCCTTAGAATGATCAGCATGGTGGGGCAGAGCGACCTGGCGCAGTACGGTCCTATGCTGAGTTATGCAGATATGATTCTTGAGGTGTATAGGGAATATGAAGGGTGGGCATGGCTGAATTATGATTATCACTTTTGAGATAAAATTGAAGAGAATTTGTTCATGTCATGGGACACTCAGAACATCAGGCTGTGGCTCAGGCAGACAAAGAGCAAATTGGCTGCTGCGAGTGCGCAGGGGCAGATGGCGCAGAGACCTAGCATCTCTGTCATTCCTTCATCAGCGACCATGAATAGCAAGGTTTGCTGGTGACTTAATAAGTCCACTTATAATTTCCAAGTTTTCAAGTTTAAGCATGCCTGCTCTAGTTGTTCCGGGGCACACCCAGTTGTTAGGTGCAGTAAGAGGGCTAATGCGGGGAGTTCTGGAAAGGCCAAATGACTACTGTGCATACACGAGAGCTCTGACTCAGATCAGCCTGGGTGGTATGATGGCTTGGCTTGACCATTATCTCAGGCACAGCATTGCAGTAAAAATAGTACAAGGGTTCAGGGTTTGGTTTAGAATTCCTTTTTGGGCAAAATCCTCAAACTCAGCATGTAACATGAGCTCGGTAGGGCGACACATGGGCATGATACAACAGAAGATTGACATGGAGGTCGTCTTGGGTAGGATGGATGGTCCATTCGCTGACCCACTGTTTGACGAGATGATATTCTCACCTCTGGCGGTGGTGCTAAAAAAAAAAAAAAAAAAGGAACTGGGGTAGCTTAGGTTTATTCAGAACTTGTTCCACCCATCCGGAAAGTCAGTAAATGATCATGTGCCACGTAATGAATGTTCTGTCCAGTACGCCTCCTTTGACAGTGCGGTAGCATTGCTGAGGGTTTGCGGGAATGAAAAGGGACATCGAGCTGGCTTTTCGGTTGCTTCCTGTCTACCCGAGTAGTTTTCCTCTCTTGGGTTTTCAAGGGTCAATACTATTTTGACAAATGCATGCCGATGGGCTGCGCGGTGTCCTGCGCTTGTTTTGAGTTCTGTTCCTTCCTGCATTGGGCGGTGGAACTAGTTGGTGTGTCAAATGTTATCCATTGCTTAGACAGTTTTCTCTCGGTGAGTCCAACACATGCGCCAAATTGTTAATCGGGTTCCATAACATGACAGCAGAGTTCAGCATGCCTCTGGCTCGGGAAAAGATGGAGGGGCCATCTAAGATCTTGTCTTTTTTGGGCATCGAGCTTCATTCAGAAGAGATGGTTTCCAGGTTCCCCATTGCCAAGCTTTGCAAGTTACAAGAAATGCTCCGGAACGTGTTAGAAGCAAGGAAGCTGACATTGGCCAGCATTCAGTCCCTCATTGGCAGGCTGAACTTTGCTTATCAGGCCATACCTATGGGAAGGGTATTCCTTAGGAGGCTGACGTAGGCCACAGCAGGCATTCGTCGGCTGCATCATTTCCTACTCTTATCTACGTATATGAAGGAGGAGTTGGCCATATGGGTTAAATTCCTTAAGTTTAATGGGGTATTGATGTGGCAGGAACTGCCGGTCTCTAACCACGACCTGGATATTTATTTGGATGCCTCCAGGGGTTGGGGATTTGGTGTGAATTGCCAAGGCTCATGGTGTGCCAAACTCTGGCCTTCGGCATGAAGGAGGGAGGGTTAACAAAGAACATAATGTTTTTTGAACTATTCCCCATCTTGGTAGCGCTGGTGGTTTGGGGCGAGAAGCTTGCTAATAAGAAAATATTCTGGAGCGACAATTGGGCGGTGGTGGAGGTCATCGACAGGTACTCCATGAAATGCGCGAAGGTTGCGGAGTTGTGTAGGGAAATAGTTTTGCATTGCTTACGATTTAATATGACTATCAGGGCGCAGCACGTTACTGGGGTAAGTAGTGAGGTAGCCGACACGCTTTTGTGTGCTAAATGGGATTCTTTCCAGTCACAAGCACCAAATGCGGACGCAGAGGCTACAACGTTCCTGGAGTGCCTATTGAGTGTTGAGATGTAACCACCAGGGATCCTGTTACATGGAGCGTTAGCTCTGGAGACATGGGCAACTTACTCACGAAGATATGATCGTGTGTAGGCATTTTTAGGGAGGCTGGATTGGACGTTGGCACCTGTGCCAGCTAATCTTATAGTTCAGTACGTGGCAAGGACAAAGGAGGAGGGGTTGTCCAGGGGAGCAGTAATGAGCCACCTTACTGGATTTGCCTTCTTCAAGAAAGCTCAGGGGTGGGGGGGATCCGACCAGGGCCTTTTTGGTGAAGAAGATGCTAGCGGGTTGGGGCGAGGAAGCCCATCACGCATGAGTTGCTTACACAACTGTGGAATGCACTTCTGGCAGTGTGCGAATTGAATTTTGAGGTGTGCCTTTTCAGGGCTGCTTTCTCATTGGTTTTTTTTGGAGCATTGAGGGTGAGCAAGTTAGTCGCTAGATCCAAAGCCGATACAGGCTGTGATGGCATGCTAATGGAAAATGTGCATATTGGGGATGGTGCAGTGTTTATTTTAATACATTGTTCCAAAACTGACCAGGAAGGAAAGGGGGGGGGGGGGGGCTCGTTATGTTTGAGGCAGGTCGAATCTCAGGTCACCTGCCCAGTAAAGAACCTGGGGTTATATATAGCGGGCAGACCCACCGGGGGGTGTCACCTGCTAGTGTATTCCAATAGGGTTCCACTCACGAGGTATCAGTTTACAGCGGTGCTGAAGTTGACATTGGTTCACATTGGCCTTAACCCGGGGGAGTTCGGAACGTTCAGAATCTGTACTGCAACCAGTGCGGCGAGAGCAGGTTTTGACGTGGAAGTTAATCGCAGAATAAGTAGATGAAGTCGTCTGCATTTAATTTGTATGTTAGAACAGGCCAGGACAGCAACTAACAATCTTATCAATTGAGTTACAGGTGTGCCCAACGGGCGAAGGACAGTCTGGATTGTGGGATACTCCTTTGTTCATTGGGCAGCAGAAGGGGCTGGCATCATTGGGAGTCTACATGGAATGGATCGACCATCGTGGCATGCTGTGGGGATACTTGTTATCTCTGTTATGACAGCAAAGGGTGGTGTGTGCACCACCCTTTGCTGTCCCTAAATCATTTCTGCCCGTTAACCTGGGCAGAAATGATTTAGGGAAATGGTCATGTAAGCAGCTCCTGCAGATAAGGGAAGATTTCCAGACATCGATTTTATTCAAGGGCAGCTGCTTGGTTTGGTCTGATACCATACCATGCATGAAATGGGGTGATTTGGGGTTATGGAATAGGGGCTGCAGGAAGCTGAACAGGCAGGTGAGCACATGCATACAGAGTTCAGGAGGACGTAAGTTTCCACACGGGTTGGCAAGATATGCAATGTGGTAGTCTTTATAGGAGTGATCCGATACATTTATCGGACATAGAGCAGGAACTATTCAACAATTCTCTACAGGAGAAGAGATCTTCGGTTTGAGGGGTTCCTATGGCCACAGCTATTTTTTTTTTTTTGGGAGGGGGAGTGTAATGCTGAACTCGCTGTCAGGGGCAAGCGCTGGAGTTTGTCCTGTTATGGACGGTGGTGGGGTGGCCATTCGGCGCAGCAGAGCCCGGAAAATGGGGTACCCTCCTTGCGTGAACGCGGCGGGGGGCGAATATATCATGGCTTGTGCGTGGCAGATGGCAGGCAGCTCAGTGATACTACGCATGAAGCAGCGGCTTCGGTACTGCCTGTAACCTTATATGTTGTTCATTAAAGCTGCGGCCTTTTTTATCCCACAGTTGATCGCGTATGTCTCTTATTGGATTTGCTGTGTTACTCTGAGGTCGGGCATTTGAAATAGGCGGGCTGGAGGGGGAGCGTAGTGACGGGGCCGGGGAGAACATCCCGGCTGCCCAAGTTAATGTTATTTTCGCCTAGTACATAACACAGAAGCAGATACACTAACTTATGCAAAGTAAGAAGATAATTTAGGTTCAGTGTTACACATATTTGCCAAATCATTTTGTAATTTACACCAGTTTTCAAAGTGCCCTTACATGCATAAGTCTGCTTTGAAAATGTATCCCAACAAATTTACCTATGCACACTTACACCTGCCATTTGGTACTGTAGCTCCTTCTGATTTTGATCCATGAAGGCAGAGGTCACACAGGGTCCCAGGTCACTATCCTCTCAACACCCACAGACCCAGGGATCGGATTATTCCAGTGGAGGGGGATGATGCACCTTCAAGGCCCTAAGGTGAAGGGGAGTCAGTCTCTCTCTCTCTCTCTCTCTCTCTCCTGGGTGTCCTATTCCAGTTGGGACACTCAAGTTGGATGTTCCAAAAATTTTTACTGCTATAGATCTTCAGTAATAATTTGGAACCCTTGTTCAGCCAGTTTTCATCTATGCAAGTAGCTGGGCTCCTAGGAATATTTCATCAGAAAAGTCCGAATCGCAGGTGTATCCCAGATGTAGGCAGAAATGGTATGTGATTATTGTGACTTGTACATTATGCCCAGCTGTACTTTGGTCCTTATTTTATAGCATTCTTTGTCTTTTACTTTCAGTGTCTGTGAATCTGTTTCGCTGTCCCTCCTGACGCAACCTTTGGGTGAAACACGGGGTCTGTGTCGGGGGGACAATTGGAAAGATTCTAATTTGGATATGCTCAGAGGAGTTGCAATTGGAATTAAGTATTGAAAATCACTAAACTTTTAAATGAGCGCACGCACGTGGCCACATAACTCCCCTGTCTTACCTTTCCTCTAGGGTATAGATGTATAAATCTTTAAGTCTATCCCCATATGCCTTAGAAGAAGACCAGTGACCATTTTAGTATCCAGCCTCTGGACCGACTCCATCCTGCTTATATCCTTTTGAAGGTATAAGGGCAATATTACTTCCCTTTTTCTGATGACCATTCATCTCCCTCTGCAGCCAAGCATCATTCTGGCTTTTACCATAGCTTTATGTATGTGTTTAGCCACCTTATGGGGCTGATGCAATACTGTACGCTCAGCCAAGTGCACTGTTAACCTGCAGTCAGACGCGGGTTGAATAGGTGCTAATCAATCCCCTAATGCAATAAGGGGATTAGCGCATACTCAACGCGCGTCCAACACGGAGTGACTCTAATAGCGCTCATCACATGCAAATGCAGGCGTCAATAGCTGAACGCATCTAAAACAAGTACAGAAAAAACTGCCTCCTACTTAATATCGTTGTGATATTAAGTAGGATGAAAAATTCAAGAAGCAAAGTTTAAAAAAAAAAAAAAAAAAGACGACAGTCTGGTTCAGGAAACGGACGCTCGACCGACAGGCGTTCACTTCCTGAACGCTCTGCATCTGTTTTCCTTGCCGGTGGGCGGCCAGGTCACGAAAACTGATCAGGTTCTCCTCAGCAAGGAGGCGCTAGGGTGTCTTTGCTAACGCGACCCCCTAATTTAATTATTGCATGGCGCCTCCCTTGGGGGGCGCCTGGGGCGCGTTAAGAAAGCGAGTGTTGACTGTTCAGCGCCCGCTTTCTACGCTAATTTATTGCATTGGCCCTTATGTGTGTAATGTTGGCCCAGCCCTGGAATGCCCCTGACCCACCCCAAATCCATCCCTTTTTTTTTTTACACGATCAGAGATAGTCATGCATTGGTAGTTGCATGCATATATGTGAAGTTTATGAATTAGCCCCAATGTGCATAAGCACTACTTGTGTACACATCTGCCATTTTATGCGTGCGCATCTCTTTTTAAATTCATTTTATACTCTGTAACACACACACACACACACACACACACTCTCATTCACACAGTCTCTCTCATGCTGAGCTTCCCTCTTTCTTCAGCTGTGGGTGGGATGGGCACAGCTGGCAGCGCCGGGCCACCTCTTTCTTTCCTTTTTGGCTACTGGCAGGCTGGGCTCCACCGTTCTCTCCCAGTGGCGCACCGGTCTGGCCTTTTCTTCTTTGGCTGTCAGTGGGATCAGGTCGGCCAGTGGCCCTATGGCCTCTCTTTCTTTTTCAGCCACCAATGGGATGGGCTCTGCTGTCATCCCTGCGGCTCCAGGGCTCTCTTCTTCAGCCGCCGGTGGGATGGGATTTTGTTCCTCGCTACCATCTTGACACTCTGTAAAGTTTCCCTTAGAAAACCCATGGGAGGCTGCTGCTGGCTGGAGTTTGGGGTTTTATGAGAGGTGTCGTGGGGAGAGGAGTGCACAGCAGTAAGTGAGGAATTTGTGGGAGGGTGAGAGTTACCTGGGATGAGTGAAGAGTGTGTGTGTGTGGGGGGTGGGGGGGGGGGGGGAGGGCACCAGGTGATTAAGGGGTTTGTGAAGGGGGGAAGGTGTAAACGAACTGAATGGGGATCATGAGGGGGAAGATATGAGATCACCTGCAGAATATGCAAACAACATGAATTTGCTTTTAGAGGCTAGAAAAAGGAATGGACTGGTGGGAAAATGCTCAAATTAGAACAAAAAAGCTGAATATATTTGATCCTCAGCCATTTAACTAAGCACTTAAAAGATTCAGACTAGGAAAAATATCATTGATATTTGTTTGAGGTATAGTTACGTTCTGAAAAGAACTGGGAAAGAGTGAAAACCATGTTTTATCTTATGGATGTTGCATTTGTATGTCATAAGAAGTATAGAAAAATGTTTATTCACTTCCGCCAAATATATTCTGCGGCCTTCAGAGAAAATATCAAATCTTTTAATGTGTAAAATCTTAACATTCCATTGACCTTTTATTATCTCCTGTGACAGAATCCTGTGTATAAAGACAACCAATTAATCTAGAAGCTGCAAAGTTTTAAAACTGTAGTATGCATGACAATAAAGTTCTCATCAGAAATTAAGGAAATATAAAAAATAAATCCACAGTCAAATATCTTATATAAAATTTCCACCTGAGCTGATTAGAAAAATCTCACATTTCAAAAGTTACAAACACGCTTTTGACTCTGTTTAATGATGATAAAGCAAAGTGTTTTCAAAATGTTTTGGAACTCTGTTGGGCTTTTGTATTTTTTAATCAAATTTTCATATATAAGTAACTTTAACGGTGGTATATTAATGAGTGTATAGAAGTAGATTTTAAAAGCCTGGCGAGCGCCAATATTGGGAGATGCATGTACAAGTTGGCTTCCGCACGCCCCCCAGATTTTAAAACACTGCCCAGATGCGAGCGTATCTCCTGCTGCGCTAACATATCCCTTGATTTAAAAAAAGGGTGTGGTTTGGGTGTGGGGATTTCAGGAAAAGGTCAAGAGAGGTGCACATACTTTTGAAAATGCAAAAATATGTATATGAGTGCAAACCCCTCACTAAGCCTGTCCCCAGGCGCACCACCTGCTCACTACGGATAAACTTAAGCACACATAAGCCATATGTGCATACTTTTACCCATCTATCAGGAAGGCACATTTGTAAACGACCATTTCCATAGGTAAAGCACTATTTTACCCTTGGAAATGGATTTGAAAATTTCCATCAATGGGCCTGATTTTCAAAATCATTTACATTCAGGAAACTTTTTTTTTTTTTTGCATGTAAATGACGATTATAAAATTGATCCAGACTCAATGCGCACAAATGTGTATGTGTGTAAGTTGGTTTCATGGGTGCTTTTACATGAAATGGAGGGAGGTGTTCTTAGGGGGAAGGAGTTGTAACTTATGGGACATAGTTTAGATTTTAAAATGTATGTATTTAAGTATACCCACACAAGTTAAGCCCTTGATAGAAATGGTATAACTTTTTGTGCAGGTGAGTTTATACACATACCATGGCATTTACTTGCAAATTCTCAAAGCAAACTTTGAAAAATTGGGGTAAAATCTGCACATAAAAGGTGTGCGCAGACTACCTACCATGTGCAGTTATCAAACTCCTTCCCTATTGTGTGACAAGCTTGGGTCTTGTAGCTTAGAGTGGCTGGGGCTGAGAACCCTGTGGAGGCTGTCAAGTCATGCACTACTTCCCTCCCTCCCTCTCTCTCTTCCTCCCCCCCCCCCCCCTTACACTTTTCCCTTTGAGACTTTCTGATGGTTCTGTCATTAGCTCAGTTTGAAGAAGTGGATAGACTCAAAGCAAGAGCATGGGGATTTCTAGACACTTAAGGACATTTAAAGGAAGCCAGAACAGTAAGAGATTAAAAAGACAAGAAAAGTAAATATAAAATATATCAATGTATAAATTTCACAATATTAAAAAAAATATTATAGTAGATATTATTTTGCTTAAATTCCCTTGCTGTATACTTGTCTTTCTATATAAATATTTAGCTGAAACATCTGACTAAAATTTTAATAGAAATTTTAAACTTTACATGGGTAAATGGCTTTTGAAAATTGCTACAGTAGTAGGAGAAGGGAAATTGACGTGTTACCAAGTTTTTGCATACTTTGTAATAAAAACAAAGTACTGTAGTCATCATGGTAAGAGCTCCTCCAGAAAAGATATAAACAAATTAGTCACAGAGTAGGATGGTATCTGTTGGAAACAAAACATATATATATAAAATTGGTCTAAGGTTAACTGAAGAATCATAGTATTAAAAGTTAAGTATGCTTCGGTACACAGGGGAGGGCAATTATCAAAGGTATTTCCTTAGGTAGAACCGTGTTTATCCACAGAAATGGCCTTTTACAAGTGTTCACCCAATATAAGGGTAAACCTTCACACACAAATTTAACCAGACTGAGAGGCGGCATTCCTAGGGTGATTGGGGAGCGGTTTAGACTTACATGCATACTTTTATATTTACAGAAGTGTGTACATTTTCCATACCCATAAAAGCAGGTGTGGAAAATATTTATGTAAATTTGGATTAATTTTCATAGTGGATTTATATGCATAAGCCTGCTCCAGTCTGTTAATATCTGGAGATTCGGATTTAGATTTTGTTTTACATGGTGAGGGTAAATTTGCAACTGCATATATATTAGCCACCAAATATATATCTACAGTAGGTTACACCAGGCTTACACATGTAAGTCCACTTTGAAAATTACCCTGGCAAAATTGCACACACTGTTTTACCTGCTATATGGTAAACATAGTTTGCTGAAAGAATTTATGTATCTACTTTGTTTTCTTTGTGCAATCTCTATAAATATAGGGCTCGATATTCAAAATGTGTTCAGTGCTGTTTAGCTGGATAAGCGAGACTTATATGGTTAAGTAGAGGCCGCTGAATATGCACTTACGTTCAGCAGCCACCGAATAGCCATATAAGTCTCTTATACAGCTAAAATGTTAGCCACATAAGTTATGGGAGGATCAGATTGAGGTGGAGTAACTTAGCCATACGACTTATGTAGCTAACTGTCAATATTTGGGCTTACCATTAACTGCTATTAATCAAATTTACTTAGGGAATAGCCACTGCTATTAATTGCATCAGTAGCATGGGATCTTCTTGGTGTTTGGGTAATTGCCAGGTTCTTGTGGCCTGGTTTGGCCTCTGTTGGAAACAGGATGCTGGGCTTGATGGACCCTTGGTCTGACCCAGCATGGCAATTTCTTATGTTCTTATGTTCTAAGCAAGATGTGCCATAGAACAGTTCTAAACTTAGCCGGTTAGACTTATACAGTGAAGTCTGACTATCAGAGATTAGCCGCATAAATCGTACAGCACAGCCATGCTGGTGAATATACATTGTAACTTAGCCAGATAAGTTCTAACCGGCTAAGTTAGTTAACCAGCCAGTTTAGAATATTGACCCCATACTATGCTGCATTTGTGTTGGTCATTCGGTCAGTCATGCTGAAAAAACCGAGAAATGAAATTGCTGACCTGCTATTGAAAATTTGTAAACTATCATTAATATCGTCTATGGTACCTGAAGACTGGAGGAATGCCAATATAATGCCAATTTTTAAAAAGGGATCAAGGGGTGATCCAGGAAACTACAGACCAGTGAGTCTGACATCCATGCCAGGTAAAATGATAGAAACTTTCATAAAGAACAAAATTGCTGAACAAATATATTGACTTTGTCTCATAAAACTGTGCCTATATGAATTTAGCCCTGGGAAGTCTTGCCTTACCAATTTGCGACATATTTTTGAGGGTGTAAGTAAACATGTGGATAAAGGTGAGCCAGCTGATACAGTGTATCTGGATTTCCAGAAAGCATTTGATAAATTCCCTCATGAGAGACTTCTTAGGAAATTAATATATCATGGGATAGGGAGCAGTGTCCTATTGTGGATTGCTAACTGGTTAAAAGATAGAAAGAGAGTAGGGCTAAATGGTAGATTTTCCCACTGGAGAAAAGTGAATAGTAGAGTACCCCAGGGATCTGTTCTGGGACCACTGCTTTTTAATATATTTATAAATGACCTGGAAATGGGAACTGCAAGTGAGATGATAAAAATTGCTGATGACACAAAATTATCATCAGTTTGGGCAGTAGCAAGATGAGGTGAAAACCACCTCCAGGAGTGACATAGGATAGAAGGACTGGAGCAAGGGCGGGTGGTCCGGTGAGGCTGGAACACAAACAAAGGCAGCTGTGCTGGAACTCAAAGTGAAGGCTGGGCTGAGTCTTTGGAGCGAGGAGCAGGCTGGGCTGAGTCTTTGGAGCGAGGAGCAGGCTGGGCTGAATCTCTGGAGCAAGGTAAAAGCTGGCTGACTGAGTCTCTGGAGCGGATTGAGGTGCATGGGAGGTAAGAGTGAACTTCAGGAACACTGGAACAGTGTAGGCAAGAGTGGAGCTAGAACACTGAAAGTGGGTGCAGGTATGGGTGTAATCGGAACACAGGAACAGGATGCAGGTAAGTGTGGAACTCAAGTAAGGAACAGGACAAACCAGGACAAGGACTACACAGAACATGGAACACGGAATGCCCGAAAACAGTGAGGCAAGAGAAGCCCAAAAGGGCAAGGCAGGTACTAGAAAACAGAGCAAGAGGCTTAGCCTAATAGGAGAGGTCTGGAAGTCTTAGGCTGGGCAAGGAGTCAAAATGGCCTAGGATAGGCTGCTAGGCAAGGAGGGAACCAGCCACAGAGTAACGCAAGCAGGGAACCAGAAGGCCCGTAAGCCACAGAGCAAGGCAAGCAGGGAACCAGAAGGCTTGTAGGTCACAGAGCATGGCAAGCAGGGAACTAGAAGGCCCGTAAGCTATGGAGCAAGTTGAGAAACGGGTGGCTTGAGCAGGAAGCCCAAAGGAACTCTATGCTGAAGCACAGAGGCATGGGCTAGGCAAGGTTAAGTACCGGAATCTGGGTGTGGTACAGGCAGGCAAGGGAGACTTGGGCTTCGAGGGGAGAGGGCTCATGGAGGACCTCTGATGGCAAGGAAGCTACATAGCAGCCAGAATTGTAACAATTATTAAAAGTTGTTAAATCACAAGAGGATTGTGAGAAATTGCAAGAGGACTTTACAAAACTGGGAGACTGGGCATGCAAATGCCCAATGAAATTTAATGTGAATAAGTGCAAAGTGATGCACTTAGGCAAGAGTACCCAAATTATAGCTACACAATACAAGTTTCGACATTAGTCACCACTCAGGAAAAGGATCTAGGTGACATTGAAATCTTCTGCTCAGTGGTGCAGTGGCAGCTTAAAGCAAATAGAATGCCAGGGATTATTAGGAAAGGAATGGAGAATAAAACAGAGAATATCATAACGCCTCTGTATCACTCCATGGTGCAACCTCATCTTGAGTATTGTGTACAATTCTGGTCACCACATCACAAAAAAAGGTATAGCAGAATTAGAAAAGGTACAGAGAAGGGCATCCAAAATTTTAAAGGGGATGGAATGATTGCCCTATAAGTAAAGGCTAAAGAGGTTAGGACTCTTCTGCTTGGAGAAGAAACAGCTGAGAGGAGAGATGTTAGAGGTTTATAAAATGAGTGGAATGAAACGAGTAAACGTTAATCAGTTTACTCTTTCAAAAAGTACAAAGACCAGGGGACACACAATGAAGTTATTAGGTAATACATTTAAAACTAATAAAAGAAAATATATTTTTACTAAACACGTAATTGAGCTTTGGAATTCTTTGCCAGAGGATGTGGTGAAAGATTAGTATAGCTGCATTTAAAAACAGTTTGGACATGTTCCTGGAGGAAAAGTCCATAAAATATAATGGTGGAGTGGTAGAAATCAGCTGCTTATTCTTGGGATAAGCAGCTTGGAATCTATCTACTCCTTGGGATCCTGCCAGGTACTTGTGACCTGCATTGGTCCCTGTTGGAAACAGGATGCTAGACTTGATGGACCCTTGGTCTGATCCAGCATGACGTCTTATGTTTTTGTGCTCCAAAAACCATATTTGCACTACTTTTTAGGACATTTATTGATTGAGTTTTTGCTTCCTTAAGGTCTGCTCTTGATATCCCACCAAACATTGTCCTTCAACAACCTTAACTTATTATTATTTTTTTTTTATTTCATTTAAACTATCTTTTATTCTGCAGTGTTGCTACTGAACATGAAATAGTTAAAATCTTCTCATGGAACACACAAAAGGCACAAACTTTGACACGTTTCACTGGGTTTAAACTGTTTTCCTGTGTAAAACGGAACTTCCCTGTACGTACCATGGATCAGTCCAGACTCCTGGGTTTTGTCCCCGCGCCAGCAGGTGGAGACAGAGAAAGACTGACAGCCTCTGCCCTACCTATACCCAGGCGCTCCCCACAGTCTGTCAGTATTACTCTGTCTCCAGCAGGTGCTAGGTTGCTTTCCCACATTCTGTATTAGTCTGAGGCAGTTAGAGGTTCCATCTTAAATTTAGTATCCTCTTTTTGGTGGTTCTTGTGTGCAAAAAAAAAAAAAAAAAAGAGAGACACTTCGGCGAGGATCTCCTTGGCCCTCCCAGGGGAAGTGCAGTCCCTCCTGTTTTAAGAGGCGGCTGCGGCTGTGGTCGAGGACCCGATAGCCCTTTCTCCAGCAGCTATGGGGTTGATACCGGGGAGCCCAGCTCACTCACCCCTGGAGACCTGGTGGCAAGACCCCTTCCTGTGCTGGACAAATACTCATAATTAAATTAAAAAAAAAAAGTTTCTTTCCTTCGACTCTCCCTTCCCTCGGCGGGTTTTCTTTTCTTTCGGTGCTTGTGGTTTTTTCTGATCCCGATCGCCGTCTTCAAAAAAAAAAAAAAAAAAAAAAAAGTTACTTTTTGTCTCTGCCCGACATATCCCGGAGGGCGGCGTGCAGGGCATGCAGCTTGGCGCGCGGTCGTTTATCGGGGGAGGATCTGTGTCCTTGCATGCCGGGGGGTGAGGGCACCTCACATAATGCTGCATGTCTCTTCAGTTACCCGCTTGTTCGGGGAGATGCCGGTTCTTCCCTCTGCTCCATTCCCGCTTAGCGCGGGAACGGGCGCCATTTTGAATGTTTTTGGCGCAGCAGGGCCGGCTGCGTTGGGTGTTAATTTTTTACCCCATCAATGTTTGCCCATGTAGGGGGTCTAGTGCGGCGAAACCACCGCAGTCTGCGAGGGGGGAGGCCCCTGCAGATAGGGGGGATTCCTTTTCCTCTTCCTCCTCAAATTCGGACTATATTAGTTTCATACACAAGGCCTTTTGGGCCAGGAAGGCCGCGAAAAGACGTGGCAGGGACAGGAGTTCCTCACCCTTACCCTCAAAATCCCGGAAGCAGGCCTGGAGCCGATCAGAGAAGGATGCCCCCAAGGATAAGCGCCCTTCAAGGTCACAGGCACTACAGGACGATTCTAGTTCCTTCTCTGAGGTTTCTTTGGATTCAGAGGATCAGGGCCTGGCCACCCCTCCCCTGAGGGGGGAGGGGTAGAGGGTGAGGGGAATCTGCAGCAGAGTGCTGCACGAGATACACATGGCATGGAAAGAGATGACCCTAAGGTGTCTGGTTATTCAGAAGGGATGAGCTTACCCCTCTTATCCTGGCTATTTTGAAGGAGTTAGGTATTGAGCCGACACAGGATCCAGCGGTCTTAGGGTCCATGGATCTGGTTTTATTGGGTCTGAGGGGCCCGCCTACTACTTTTCCTTTCCATTTTTTGGCGACTGATTTGCTGTACCGGGAATGGGATACTCCAGATATGGGCCTTAAAGTTACGAAGGCCATGGATAAGCTCTATCCTCTACCTGAGGAGGCTCTAGAGCTTCTGTGAGTCTCGAAGATCGATGCCGCTGTCGCTGTGGTTACAAAGAAGACGACTATTCTGGTCACAGGCGGTACAGCTCTCAAGGATTGGCAAGACCGAAAACTTGAGCTGCAGGTCAAGAAAATTTTTGAAGTCTCAGCACTGGGGGTCCAAGCGGCCATGTGTAGTAATTTTGGTTTGAGAGCAGACCTGCACTGGGTTCAGCAACTTCTGGCCAACGAATCTCTCTCCGAGGAGGAAGCTCGGCAAGCTGGGCGCCTGGAAGCAGTGATAGCGTAAAGCGCAGATGCGCTGTATGATCTTCTGAGGACTTCTGCTCGGTCCATAGTCTCAGCGGTTTCAGCTAGACGCTTATTGTGGCTATGGTACTGGGCGGCTGATGTATCTTCCAAATCTAGTTTGGGCTCACTTCCTTTTAAGGGAAAGTTGCTGTTCGGCAAGGAGCTCGAAGACTTGGTTCAATCCTTGGGAGAGAATAAGGTCCATCGCCTTCCCGAAGATAAACCTAAGCCGAGTTCTTCATTTTTCTCAAGATCTCGTCTTCGGGGTGGTCGGAGGACTCGTACAACCCGAGCGCCCACTTCATCTTTCCGTCAGTCCACAAGCAGACAACAGTCTTGGTCTGTCCTTTCGAGGGTGCCGTTTTGGTAGACCCAGTACCTCCATGTCTGCTCCAGGAGGCAAAACTTCGCAATGATGGGCAGCCGGTCCATTCCTCGGTGCCAGTGGTAGGGGGCAGACTGTCTCTGTTTTACGAGGAATGGGCCAAGATCACGTCGGACCAGTGGGTCCTCTCTGTGATAAGAGACGGATACACTTTAGAATTTGCACGCCAACCGTGCTAACAGTTTCTGGTCTCTCCTTGTGGCTATGCCGTGAAACGCCAGGCGGTAAAGCTGACGGTACAACGTCTTCTCGACCTGGGAGCCATTGTTCCAGTTCATCCCTCGGATCAGCGCACAGGCCGATATTCCATCTACTTCATGGTACCAAAGAAGGAGGGATCCTTCTGTCCCATTTTAGATTTAAAAAGGGTAAACAGATGTCTGCGCATTCCAAGGTTCCGTATGGAAACGCTCTGGTCTGTGATCGCAGCAGTACATCCCGGGGAGTTCCTGGCGTCTCTGGACCTCACGAAGGCGAACCTCCATGTCGGCATCAGGAAAGATCATCAGCCGTTTCTGAGATTTGCAATTTGGGGGAGACATCAGTTTCAGGCTCTGCCCTTCGGTCTCGCTACAGCGCCCAGGACCTTCACCAAGATCATGGTGGTCGTGGCAGCAAGGCTGCGCAGAGAGGGGTTTTTGGTACATCCCTATCTGGATGATTGGCTGATTCGAGCAAAGTCGGAAGCCCTTTGCCAGGAGACGATCCGGCAGGTGTTACAGTTGCTCATGGCTCTTGGCTGGGTGATCAGTATGGCCAAGAGTCACCTCATCTCCTCCTAATCATTGGAGTATTTGGGAGCTTTGTTCGACACTCGGCAGGTTTGGGTCTTTCTAACGAATGACAGGATAGGCAAGTGAAGTCCTTGCTCAGCAAGTCCCAGCCCATCGTCTGGGATTATTTATAACTACTGGGGTCTATGACTTCTACTTTGGAGCTGGTTCCCTTGGCCTTCACTCACATGCGGCCTTTACAGTCAGCCTTGCTTTCCCGCTGGAATCCGACCTATGAGCAGTTCCATCTGGTTCTGCCATTGCCAGACTCCGCTCGCTCCAGCCTACATTGGTGGTTGATCAGGGACAATCTGACCAGAGGAGTCCAGTTGGTGGTTCCGGATTGGACAGTGGTGACCACAGATGCCAGTCTCTCAGACTGGGGTGCAGTTTGTCTGAGGTCCTCTGTGCAGGGGCAGTGGACTCTGGAAGAATCTCGATGGTCCATCAATCGGCTAGAGACCAGAGCAGTGCACCTAGCGCTACAAGTATTCCTCCCGCTGATCGAGGGGAAGTTGGTCAGGGTGTTATCTGACAATGCAACCACAGTGGCTTACATCAACCATCAGTGAGGTAGCAGAAGAGGCGCACCTGTTAGTAGACAGGGTGGAGGAGCATCTCCTCAGCATAGCTGCGTCCCACATTTATTTATTTATTTATTTAGATTTTTTTCTATACCGGCATTCGTGAAAATGTCACATCAAGCCGGTTTACAATAAACAATGGGGTGATAACCGGAACAGAGAACGAGATAATATGTATTAAACATACTATAGATGCAGTTACAATAAAACAAGGAGTCGTACAACTAGGAGCAGGAAGAAGAAAAGATAGTAACTTTAACATAGTATATTAACCCGTAAAATGGTAGAATTTCCAAAAAGGGAAGTGTGTGATTTACAATGAATTGTTCAATTCAAATAGATGTCGTTTTTAACAATAAAGAAGAGATCAGAAGTAATGAAAATTCTGGATGTTTATAATGCTTAGGGTAGGTTGCCAGGATGGTTGTAAAAAGAAAGTTGTTGCTTGGAGGTTGAATGTCGGAGAGAATTGGGTTTAATCTGAGTCTGGGAAGGCTTGTTTGAAAAGCCATGTTTTGAGTCTTTTTCTGAATGTCAGTAAGCAGGGTTCCTGTCTTAGTTCCGTTGGTATGGAGTTCCAAAGAGTGGGTCCTGCTGTGGAGAAAGCCCTATCTCTGTAAGTTATTTGGAGGGAAGTTTTGGAAGGCGGTACCTGCAGAGACTCTTTGTAGTACTCTCTTATGGGTCTGGAGGATGTATGCTTTATGAAAGGGATTGCATTGCAGGGGTGGACAATGTTCAAGCGGATTTTCTGATTTGGCATCGTCTCGACCCTGGCGAGTCGGAGCTGGTGGACAAAGCTTTTCAACTTTTCTGCGACAGGTGGGGTGTTCCCCATATGGATCTCATGGTCACGTACAAGAATTCCAAGGCCCCATGATTCTTCGCTCGCCGCAGGGAAACAGGAGCGGAAGGAGTGGATGCTCTGGTTCTTCCTTGGCAGACAACTGTTCTCCTGTATGTGTTCCCTCCGTGGCCTCTTATAGGCAAGGTGCTCAGACGCATAGAAGGGCACCCGGTGAACGTGATCCTGGTAGCTCCCAAGTGGTCGCGCAGGCCATGGTTCTTGGATTTACTTCATCTGGTCGTGGATGGTTTCCATCCGTTCCTGAACCTTTTCAATCAGGGTCCAGTCTGTTTCGACCAGGTTGATTGCTTCTGTCTAACGGCTTGGCTTTTGAGAGGCAGCACCTGCGGGGCAAAGGCTATTCTGCGGCGGTAGTCACTACACTATTGCAATCGCATAAGGCTTCTACTTCTTTGTCTTACATTCGAATCTGGAAGGTTTTTGACTCCTGGTGTGTGGCGAGGGAAATTGTTCCCACTCGTGCCGCTGTGTCAGATATTCTAGGTTTCCTTCAGGCGGGCTTAGCCAAGGGGCTGTTTTGTGGTTCGTTGCGGGACCAAGTGGCAGCTGTTGGGTCCTTGAGCGGTCCTGTGCAGGGTGTACCGTTGGCCACGCATCAAGATGTTGCTCGCTTCCTGCGGGGAGCAAGGCATTAGCGTCCACCAGTCAGCTCTCCCTGTCCATCTTGGAATCTGAATTTAGTTCTCAAAGCTCTGTGTGCCCCGCCCTTTGAACCCTTACGTAGCGCGACTTTGAAGGACTTAACATTGAAAGTTGTCTTTCTAGTGGCAATCACTTCGGCGCAAAGGGTTTCCGAGCTTCAAGCGCTGTCCTGTAAGGACCCATTCTTGCGAATCTCCGGTTTTGGTGTCTCCTTACGCACGTTCCCTTCTTTTCTACCTAAGGCTGTTTCCTCTTTCCATTTGAATCAATCTTTGGAACTTCCATCGTTCTCAGATTTGGATAGGTCGGACCCTCTTTCGAGGGATCTGCGCAAATTGGATGTTCGCAGAGCTCTCTTCCGCTATTTGGAAGTTACTAATGAGTTTCGAGTCTCGGACCACCTCTTTGTGCTCTGGAGCAGCCGTAAGAAAGGTAACATGGCCTCTGACTACCATAGCTCGATGGTTGAAGGAAGCTATTAATTCGGCTTATTTACTCCGTGGTCATCCTTTACCTGAGGGTCTTAGGGCACACTCAACTCATTCTCAGGCCACCTCTTGGGCAGAATGCCAGCAGATTTCGTCACGAGATCTGCCGGGCGGCTACATGGACGTCATTACATACCTTTGCGAGGCATTGCAGGCTTGATGTTCAGGCGCTGGGGGTGGCTAGCTTTGGGAAAGGTGTGCTTCGCGCGGGCCTCTCCGGTTCCCATCCCCATTAGGTGCTCGCTCTGGTACATCCCAGGAGTCTGGACTGATCCGGGTACATACAGGGAAAAGAAAATTGGTTCTTACCTGAATTTTCGTTCCTGTGGTACCACGGATCAGTCCAGAGTCCCACCCGTCTCTTTCTGTTTGGAGGTAATGGAGAATCCGCTTCATCAGCATTGCTTTACATCTTGTAAAGTTCTCTCAATTCTTGTTCCCCTGATTTGAGGTCTTGTTATGGTTGGGGTCCATGCTCCTTTTCTTCCATTTACGGTTTTTGTATATAGTTAGTTTAGTTAGCTTTTTGCTGCTTTGACATTATGTAATACTGTGACAGGCTGTGGGTAGCGCCTAGGAGGTATATATAAGGCAGAGGCTGTCAGTCTTTCTCTGTCTCCACCTGCTGGTGCAGGGACAAAACCCAGGAGTCTGGACTGATCCATGGTACTACAGGAATGAAAATTATCAAGTAAGAACCAATTTTCTTTTCTCAACGTTGCTTAACCTCTGTTTTCATAAAAATACCTGCGCTGTATAACTATGGTTGAGAAAAGGGCATTCCTGGGGGCTTGGGGAGGCCAGAGGAGGGAATGTACAAGTTTTTTTTTTGTTTTTTTTTTTAATTCTTTATTTATATATGTTTACTAAATTACAAATCAAAGATTTATAACAGAAATCTCAGATGTCATTACAGAAATAAAATTAAAAAGAAAATTAGCAACAAAGGAAATATGTAATGTATGACTTCTTAATTAATACAGTCAATGATTCTAATACATCTCTTGATAGGGACAGAAAAAGGGAGAATTTTTAATCAATTATAACAAACTTCTTAGGAAATAGTTAAGAATACTACGGCATGGTCACCTACTTTTATATTCATGTCTCTGGGGAGGATGTGGGTTGTTTTTTTAACTCAATGAATCCTGCCAATTGTTCAGGAGAGAAGAAGATGTTACATTCGTCTCTCCTTTTAACTAAACACTTACATGGGAAACGTAGTAAAAAGGTATATCCTAAAGCTAAAACTTCAGCACGCAGATTTAAGAATTGCTTACGCCTCTGTTGCGTTGCCAAGGCTAAGTCTGGGAAAATTTTTATGTTTAAATCATGAAATACAATTGGATATTTCCTGAAGTAACTCTTCATAATCTTATTCACCTCAAAGTTTGTAACTAACGATATCAATAAAGTACCTTTATCAATGATAGTCAATTCTGAGTTTTCTAGGAAATTCGTCAAATTGCCTTGAAAAGGCTCGTTTGACCTATTATTTTTGGAAATAGGTAAAAAATAACATGTATTTATTACCGGCATATCTAATTCAGCAAAACCCAGAATTTCTATAAGAAATTTCCTAAGAGTTATATATGGAGTCTCTCCAGCAATATGGGGAAAATTTAATATTCGAAGATTTAAACTTTTAAAGTTGTTTTCCAATAGTTCCATTCGTCTGTCCAGTCTTAGTCGGTCCTTAGCAACAATGGCTTTGAAATCTTTCGTTTTTTCAGTTTCTTTTTCCAATTCCGTTACCCTTTTATCTGTCTCAGTCAGTTTCAAATCTACAGCAGCCAATTCCTGTAGTTGTTTAGTGTTGGCTTGATTCAAAGTTTGATAAGCATTTTTCATCTCCAGCCTAAACCCTACTACCAAATCCCAGAGTCCTTGCAGGGTCACACCGGCTGGGCTAGGGGGGAGGGAAGGAGTAGGAACGGCCCCTGTATCGCCGGTATCGCTGATGTCTCCCCTACCTGCTTCAACAAGCGGCTGGGGATCTCCAGCGGTTCCAGAGGCTAGCTGTATCAGCAGCGGCAATTCCCCCGCAGCTATCTCCTTTCCTCCTGCGGGTTCCATATCGCTGTTTGTAGCCGTCGTTGTTCCCATCCTCGGCGTTTCAGGGGCCAAACTTTTCTCCAATGCGACGGTGACCCCGGAAGTACTTGGATTTTCCGGGTCAGCATCGCCACCTCCGCCGTCGTCTCTCTGTGCCGGCGGCCTTCTGTGATCGGGGCTCAGCGACGCCTCCTCCAAGAGCGCAAGAGATTCTCCCTCATCTCTTCGCCCAACGGGATCATCGGTTCCTGGATGCATCGGTAGGGACAAGAAGTGTACTATTTCCTGTTGGATTGGTGAGGGTAAAGGTTCCATTGGAAATACCCTCACCTTTCCCTTACGTTTTGGAGGCATAGTTTCCTTCACGAAATTTTTGAAATTTGCCGCTAAGATGTTTCGCTGCGATGTTGCTAGCGTTACATACATGCCGCCATCTTAACCGGAAGTCCGGGAATGTACAAGTTTAAATGCTTTTTTCCCCTTCATCGCTGATGGGCCTGTATCCTAGCAGAGTAAACAAAAATATAAACCTCCATTCTTAAGATGCCGCAGAGCAATCTCCAACTTGTTGCAGCTCTGGAAATCAGATTCTGCTGTAAGGCCCAGTGGATCACGCTCAGTGATTCCAAAAAGAAAGAATATGCATTAAGTGTTGTGTTCCAAAACAAACATAAAATTTACTGAGTCCAAAAAATAAGTCCTGTATTACAAAAGGCAGAAGACAGCAGAGAAATACAAAACATCAGCTTCTTGCACAAGTTATTTATTTATTTATTTATTTAACATTTTTTATATACCGAGGTTCTGGTAACAAAGTTACCAATCACTCCGGTTGAGTAAAGGCTGAAACCCTCCACAAGGCTCTAACGTCTGTAGAAGCCTTAGTAGGAAACAAGCTTCTCTTCTTCCACTTAAAAATGGAAGCACACTTTCTGGTTGGTGATCCAGTTTCTTGGACTAACTTGTGAGGCCCTATTGGGCAGTTCTTTCCTCCTGCCAATAGAAGGCCTCAGTGGGCCTCATTGACTATCTCCTGTAGCCCATACTTCTTGCTGGCGGCCATCTTGTTCCTGGTTGGTTAGTCTTCCCAGTTCTGTGGTCCACATTCCTGTTGGTGGCCATCTTGTTTCTTTCTGCACAAAATTACGTTCCAGGCTCACAGTCTGCACTTTGCCAGAACAGAATGTGAATTGAATTACAGCTGGGTATTTTACGTTTATTACACCTGTGTGTTTTGACAGTGAGTAAGGAGTCCTAGGCCAAGGAGCCTTTGAGACTGGAGTAGGGAAGGGGTAAAGTCAAGAGTAATTTAGGGATATACATATATCTTCATAGAAAGAGTGGTGAATGCATGGAACAACAAGAGAGGTGGTAGGATTCAGGAATTGAAAAAGGCCCTGGGATCAATGCAGAGGTTCCTTAGAAATAAGAAAGTGACTATTAAGTGGGGAGTTCAAGTGGGGTGTGCAGCAGGTAGGGAAATTAGGCAGAAAAGTGCATATGGTGGTCTTTATTTGCCATCTGTTTTTATGTGCCTGTTTCTTTGCAAACTAGTATTATGAAATTACTAAACTGGTATTATGATCACTGCAGACATAACATATGGGAAGAGAGGAAATTATTTTGTGACATAGGTGAACAGGACAATATCATGTTCATTAAATATAGTAACATATGTTTGGTATAAGTGGAAACAAAATAAAATTGCTTCCATTAGGATTTATTGAATTTTTTTTTCCCTATACAGATCATGAATCATTGGTGCCATCACATTCTGTGCTTCAAGCTAATGTCTATATGCATCATTTGGAGAAAAGTAGATCAGTTTAAATTCAGTCAATATCTGCTTCTATTGTTGACTCAATTTTAATTAATTTAAAAGGTATTGAATGCGTCAATCACAGAGAACCATTTCTACATATGGCAGTGTAAACTGTTACTGTGTTAAGCAGGAAAGCCAAGGGTACCAAGTAAGGAACCTTCCCCCCCCCCCCCCCCCCCCCCCCCATTATTTGCTCTCATTTAAAATCCAGTTTTTGCCTTTTCCAGTCAAACAGAAAGAGGTATATGTGAGTGTAGAGCAAGTGAGAGGAAAGTAATTAATGACAAAGTAGAAAAATCAAAGAGGAAATGTAAGAGGTTGGCTAAGAGTGGATAATATGTTTGACTAAGAAAAAGAAGCCAAGATCATATATTTATTTATTTTGTTTATAGTCTGCCTTTTCCATAGGCTTAAGATGGTAACAGCAAATAGAAAAAAAATAACATTCCTGCAGTTTCTGTGCATATGATGATGGAATATAGTAAGCAGGCCAATATAATCTTGTATTCCCAAGAACAATGCAATAACTGGTCTCCATAGCTGAGCAATTTGCAGATTGAATAATGGGGAAAAACAGATTCTTTGATAACCTGATTGATGGGATTAGTTAGTAAACAGTTGCACACAACCCTTATCTTGTAGCAGGCACTATGTCTGACCTGACACAAGGAAGAATGATTGACATGTGAGATCAAGGGTGGATCTGAGTAGTTTGCTCTGTAACCTGGTATGGAAGAGAAGAATCCAGCATACAGGGGGATACATGGAACAAGAACCATATAATTATTACTCAATCATGGACCTCCCCCAGCAGGTTTGGAAGAAAGACAGTGGAGGATCTCAATCTGGATAACTGATCCTGGTAATTATACAGTATAGCAGTGCTAAATCCACCTCATCAATAAATCAGATATTCATAGCTTAGACCATCATACTAGGCGTCCTCACAATGATGTAATTAAACACTTTGTTAGTCTTCCGCCTTATATGTAATCATAGGTCTATACAAATCTCCCACAACAATGGGTATGTAATTTTTAAATATTGTTTTGTTCAAATAAAATGTCTAATTTTCTCTCTTGTATATAATTCTTCAATAGGAAATGACTTGTAACATGTTGCGTATGGCAAAAAGAGCACCGAACAGTCACCATCTCATAACGCTTCTACAAACGCCTCTGCCTGATACGGGACCCTGTTTTTAACTGCAATTCTTCCTCAGGGTGCTATATGCAATAGGTCTAAAAACAAAAGGCTTTACATCAGCCCAACAAATAGAAGATAAAACCAGCCAACATATTGGTTCCTTAGATGTCAATTAAATGACGTAATGAATAACATAATGAAGTCAAATGGAAACTTAACCAGATAACAACACAATATTATATCATAGAAATTAATACCAGTCAATTTTGTTGTTTAAACCATCCGGGTGAACAGTATTAAAATAAAAATTGTTCCCTGAAGTTTAACCAATATATGCAGGGTCACCCCTCCCCCCATACATACATTGATACGCACATGTTCTATCATGCGCCCTTTAAGATCAGTGAATGAATGAGCAAAATCAACACAATGTTGCACCATAGGGGCTTGTAATTTATTCGTGGTTATAAGCTACAATGTTCAGTAAGTTTTCGTACAGGAAACTGTGAAGTAATTTCCGGTCTATACAACACTATACCAGTAAGTTGTTTTTTTTTCCTAATAATTTACTACTTAAAACATTATCTTCTATTTGCTGGGCAGTTGTAAAGCATTTTGTTTTTAGACCTATTGCATATAGCATCCTGAGGGAAGAACTGCAGTTCGAAACACATTCCCATGTCGGTCTGGGAAGATAGAAGCGTTATGAGATGGTGACTGTTCGGTGCTGTTTTTGCCATACGCAACATGTTGCAAGTCATTTCCTATTGAAGAATTATATACAAAAGAGAAAATTAGACATTTTATTTGAACAAAACAATATTTAAAAATTACATACCCATTGTTGTGGGAGATTTGTATAGACCTATGATTATATATAAGCGGAAGACTAACAGTCTCTAATTACATCATTGTGATGACGCCTAGTATGATGGTCTAAGTTATGAATATCTGATTTATTGATGAGGTGGATTATTTAGCACTGCTCAATTACTGTATCCATTCACGAGCTTCATTTGGGATATTATATAGTATAAACATTATACTTTGTTGCTGTTCCTTGGTTTCTAGATCTAGGTCATAGGTGGGGGTTGCATAAAGAAAATACACTGCAGTGAGTTTAATAAAATCAAAAGGGCATGGGATATAAACACTGTGGATGCTTAAGAGGTTGGAAATGAAGCAAAGGTTGCATGGGGTAACCTGCACGGCGTGGCAGTTACCACCCTTAACAGAAGGAATGGGGATTACTACCCTTTAACCAGTTAACCCTGATGCTTGAGATACAACTGCAACATCACTCTCTGCTTCAATGGCAGGGAAAAAGGGGAATTGGATTCAGACAAGAGCTAATGCAAAGCCCCGACTTTTATGGTCCGGGGTACTGATATGCAGACATTAGGGGAAAAGTCACAGGACTGCTTCTCTGGCCAAGTCCAAAAGCAAAGCACATTCAAGCAGCATTGTCTGAATTATCACGAAAGCTGCTCACCCTGTAAACATATTGCTAGCAATAATTTTGCAATGGGTTTGACAGTTGCATGGGTTTGAATTGTAAATATTGCTTCCCTTAACATAAGGCTTGGAGGTAACTTGCATGGAGCAGCAGTTACTACCATAAAAAACCTTGCTGGGCAGACTGGATAGACCGTTTGGTCTTTTTCTGCCATCATTACTATGTTATGTAATAAAGTAATTTGGTAACAATTTTGCTCTGAGGTCTTCTATAAACCGTATAAGTGTTGTGGTTTCATTTGGTTACAAACGTCACAGCAATTTGCTGATCTACTTACAGAAAGATGAATACATAAAAATTAGTTATACCAATGAAAAATGTTACTATAGCTAAACTTACATCAGCAGTAAAATAACCCAATTAAAAAAGGATTTTTGAGTTAACCCAGGAGTAATAATCAGAGGCTAACATCATCAAACTCATACAACAATAAAGAATCACATAATTACATTTTATCAACTATAAAACAGGTGTCCTTTAGTTGTCCTTAAGTAAAGGCAGCGATGAATGTCCTTTCCTAATTTATATTATAGTAATCTAAATTTATTTTTATCCCTCTTTTCTCTCTTTATATCAGTCTTCTGTCCCCAGACTGCATATGTCATGTTGTATGTGGCTGCATGTGCCGGTTATTTAAGTATAACTAGGCCCCATCCCCGAGAGACCCGAGCACGGAGTCCGAACAGGAACAGTGAACGTCTTTATCATTTTCCAGGGTGCCTTCCATTGCCCTGTAAGCTTCGCTGGCAGCTTTATTAGTCCAGCCTCTGGCTGAACTACTGAACCTTATAGTGCTTATCAAAGAATGGAGCTCGCTGGTCCCCGGGATCAGGAGGGAAGTCTCCTATGAGGGTTGCACTTAATGCCATTCTGTGACTGACGAGGTTCACCACAGTAACAGATGTGGCCTTTCCTCCCTTGCTGGACTTGAGAAGGGTATTTCTGTGATATGACAGTCACTCCCCCCCCAGCCTTATCAGACCAGAACTCCTGCATGACTTGAGCCCCAGGGGTAGCCCAGTGATCAGAATGTAGATTTGTTCTTTGTTTGTTTTTATCTCCGCAGCTTTTATCCTCTTTTTGGCTTCCAGCTGAATTAAAAGTGGCATTATGAGCCTTCACACGCAACTTACTTAGGGAATTCCTCCCTGTTTTTATATTTTCCCCTCCCTTCCCAGCTCAGCTCAGTCATCTCCCTAATGGTCTTGTGACCTGAAGCCTCAGGCTGTGGCTCCCTCCAGAGCCAGGTTAACATGGACCCTAACTGAGTCTGGCAATTTTTGTAGATGTAGTCATTGAGTAATGTATGCGACTCCCTCCCCCTCCCTCCCTCCCTCCCCACCACCACCTCCTAAGGGCTGTGTGCACTGCCTCCGCAGCATCGACAGTCCCAGGGGACGGAAGTGCTGAACTGCAATTTGAACCCAGGTCCTTTTCCTGGCAGTGCACAGCCCTTGTTGCTGAGTTACTGGACAGGCCCCGTGATCTGAATTTTAATAAATATTGATCCTAGATATGTGAAGAAAAGCGACTTCCTTTCCTTCTCTAACGTGTGAACTGCTTCATACCCTTTTCATATCTTTGTCTCTTAAACGTTTTATGTTTATTTTTTTGAATGTTTTATTTTAAACTGCTTTGAGCTTCATCGCGGTACAGAAACAGAATATCACACTGCATGCTAGAAATGGGGAAACCCACTCCCTGTTTCCAGTTTGTTTTTTTTTTACCCCATCTTATCACTTTTTCCAGTTAGGCAAACAACAACAAAACAAAATAGGAAGAGGAAAACCAGTAACATAAGGATGAGAGCGGTGTACCTGGATACCTTTTAAAATGTCACAGTATCTCCTGGGGCAACTTTTGCCTCTTGAGTTCCTAACTAGCAGCAGAAAGGCTGAACTATGCTTCTGCTGCTTGAAAGAGGAACAAAAAATGTTACAGGATCTGACAAGCACAGTGATGCATAGTCAGGCAGGATAATTCCTTTGGGTGACTGCTGTCATATTTAGTGCAAATATCTGCTGTAATTCTTTTTTTTTTTTTTTTTTTTTTTTTTTTTTAAACAGGAGTGTTTTTTAATTTACCAATTTAGCTGGCAGTATATGAGATGCTGGATAATTTAAACAGCTCTTGCATGCTTTTTTTTCAAAATATTTTCTCCTAGTCTGTGTCTCTGGCAATTCTGAAGGCTTTATTTTCAAAAGTTCACATCACATGGCATTTTATTTTCTTAAAAAAAAAAAAAGTAAACCTACAGGGAAATTTGTTTCCAAAATTTCCTAAAAGATATGACAGTTATGTCATCAACTATATTGCCCATCTATAGACAGTCCTACAAGAGAAATTTGGAGAGAAACAAAGAAACTTGGGATACGCCAACCCTGGTCCTATTAGGCGAAGTAGGCGAGTGCCTAGGGTGCCGACCATTAGGGGGCGCCAAAAACTAGAGTAGCCATGTGGGGCTGTGAGGAGCAGCGAAGAGGTGTAGTGATTCCGCAGGCCACGAGCAGCACCCAAACTGCTCACAGCCCAGAGAAGTAGACACTCTAGGTAAGAGTAAGGGACCAAGACTGGGGGGGGGGGGCGGTGGGTGGGCGCAAGGCAGAAGGTTCGCCTGGGGCGCCTAATCCCCTTGCACCAGCCCTGCTTTAGGACATGTCAGATAAAGACTGTGTGGCTCATTTAGTTTGCCCGATTTAATTCTTGTTACAGTACCATAGACATCAGTTGATCTCTGGCTTACTCTAAATTTCTTTGCAATTAAGGGGCCTGTTATCCAATTGCCTACTATCCATTGCTGTGTTGGTATGAATGACACTGCTAAGTATCACAGAACATATTAAGAGTGACACCATGGTTCTGAGAGGGAGGATAAAACAGATAGATGTACAGGTGCAATTCTCCTTAGTCTTCCCAGTCAAGGGTAAAGGCCCAGGGAGGGAATGTTGCATTCTGGAAGTGAATGATTGGCTGTATAGATGGTGTTGAGTGTTGCAGCTTAGTGATGGGATCCACATGTCCAGGAAGGGGGGTGCAACATTTTCCAAAACAGTCTGCCAAATCTTCTGATAAGTGCTTTAAACTTGCATTGTCAGTGGGGATGGACAAAACCCTAAGGTAAGTGAAAATACTTAGGTAAGTAAATCTTTAAACACTTAGAGAAATATGAAAAAGATAACTGGAAAGCTATGTACACTAATGCTCATAGTATAGAAAACAAAATCCCATATCTAGAAGCTATAATTTATTCAGGAAGGACAGGATGGGAAGAATGAGGAGAGGTGGCACTATATACCGTATCAAAAATATTAAAGCAACAGAACTGCAGAGCTTATGAGGTAAGGAGGGAGGTACTGTGGGTTGATTTGGAAAGAGGGAATGGAACATCCATATATATTGGCGTGATACTCTGTCACAGGCAGAAGAAATGGATAGAGATTTAATTGAAGACTGTCACAAAATAGCAACAGCACCTTCCCTTTCAAAGCAAAGTGATTTCAGTCTACTGGATGTGATTGGGACATCCCAGCTGTATTGTATGTAGAAGCCGGGAGATCTTAGATTGTCTGCAGGAAGAGCTATTATGGCAGTTGGAACCAGGATCAACACTTGAGGGTGTGATACTAGATCTGTTGCATACAAATGTGGAGAGTATTTCTGATGTCATAAGTATTAGATCAGGATCAAGTGATCACCAGATGGTGCAGTTCAGTATAGAGCACAGGCAATGGTGGTTCCTTCAAAGGCAAGAGTCCTGGACTTCAGAAAAACTTACTGTGTTAAGATGGAGGAGTATCTCTATTAGTTATTAACTGGATAGTATAAGGAATACAGATAAAATAAAGGTTTTAATGTTGTCAAAGAATGCGCCTCTTGAGTTTCCGGTGCAGATGGCAAGGGTGAAAAATCAGCCCTCTGCAATAGTTACTTTATAAGGGATCAGGGCTGTTTCATTGCTTATAATGGGTACCAAGTAGCAGCTGTAGTCTGATTGTCTTTCTCTTATTTACGCTATATCTGTCAATACCATTTTTGGAATCCCATGATTTATATATCTTCAAAGAAGAAATGCACAGGAGATGGGTTTCTTTCGATAGAAACGAGGCTCTGTAATGAGGGTTCATGAGATGAGGATAAAATGGGGTAGACTTAGGAATAAACTAAGGAAATATTTCATTACAGAAAGGGTGATGGATGCATGCAACATTCTCCCACTGGAGGTGGTGGGGACAAGAACAGTATCATGGGACAAGCACAGAGGATCATCTGCTGGAAAGTAAGAGACTATAAAACTCAACAGGAGATGTGGATGAGCAGACTGGATGGGTCATATGATTATCTGCTGCTATGTTCTGTTTCTATATTTACTAATCTGCATTAAAATCGGGTATTAATGCCCAGTTTTAACAGTCATTAATCATAATTTTAACATCTGGTTTACAAAAAGGTGTTAACTTTTAATAAATCTGGCAATAATTCCAGATTTCATTCAGATGTGTTATCGACACAGGGAGGAATTGGCCCAGGGGTGAGGAGAGGAAGGGGAAAGATGATGCTGGGTCATTAATGGCAGGGAATATTAGTGGTGTAGTTAAGTCTTGTCCATCCTGGCAGATTTAATGCAAATTAAGCACACAAGAGCCGTGTTGGGTCAGACCAACACCAAGGTCCACCAAACCCAGCATTTTGTATCCAACAGTGGCTAGTCTAGGTCACAAATGCCTGTCAGATCCCCAGTAGTTGATGTATTTCCTGTATTGCACTCCCAGGGATAAGCGCAGTCTTTCCCAAGTCTACCTGGCTAATAACTGCTTATGGAATTTTCCTTCAGAAACCTGTCCAATCCTCATATGTCTCCTTGGCCATGTCCTCCAGCAACAGATTCCATAGCTTAATTATGCACTGAGTGGAAAAAATACTTCCTACAATCTGTTCTAAATCTGCTGGTTGCTAGTTTCATGGAGTGTTCCCTAGTCCTAGTGTTTGAAATGGTACTTAACCATTCCCTATTTACCCGTTCCACCCCACTCATGATTTTATAAATTTCAATCATATCCCCTCTGTCATCTCTTTTCCAAGCTAAAGAACCCTGATCTGTTTAGCCTTTCTCCACAAGGGAGCTTTTCCATCCTGTTATTTTCATCACCCTTTTCTGAATCTTTTCTGTGTCCGCTATGTCTTTTTTTTTTTTTTTTAGATGGGGCAATCAGAACTATGCACAGTATTCAAGGTGCAGTTGCACCATGGATCTACGTATATAAAGGCATCATGATATTTACAGTTATATTCTCTATTCCTTTTCAAATAATTCCTAACATTCTATTTGCCTTTTTGGCTGCCACCGCACACTGAACCAAAGATTTCAAGGTATTGTCCATTAGCACGCCGAGCGAGGTTCTTTTCCTGGGTTTTGATTCCTAATATGGAACCCAGCATTGTGCACTTGTAGTTTGTATTATTTTTCTCTACATGCATTACTTTGCACATGTCCACATTAAATTGCATCTGCCATGTGGAAGCCCAGTCTCCTAGTCTCACAAGGTCCTTCTGCAATTCTTCCCAAATCTAAAATTCTCATCTGCAAATTTGGTCATCTCACTCATTGTTTTTCTCCAGATCATTTATAAATATGCTAAATAGCACAGGTCCCAGTGCAGACACCTGGGGCACTCCCCTAACAACCTTTCTCCATTTGGAAGACTGACTAATCCTTCCCTCTGTTTCCTGTCTTTTATCGAGTTCCTAATCCATAAGACATTGCCTCCGGTCCTATGACATCCCAGTTTCCTGAGGACTCTGTCATGAGGGACTTTGTCAGATGCCTTCTGAAAATTCAAATACACTATATCAACCAACTCACCTTTGTCCGCATGTTATTTATGCCCTCAAAATAATAAAGTAAATTGGTAAAGCAACCTTTCCTTTGCATATTGACTCTCCCCCATTAAACCACATGCAAATCACCAGAAATAGGTCTACAATTCCATTTTTCAGCTCCTTCAGAACTCTGGAGTGAATACCCAGATATTCTTTAGTCTATAATCTGAGTTACGTCCTCCAGTTTCACAGTGATTCCATCTAGTCGCTCAGTCATCACCATCAAAAAATGTTTCCAATTTGGATATGACCCTGACATCCTCCTCAATAAAGAAACAGGCAAAGAATTAATTTACTTGTTGTATTTCCTTGTCCTCCCTTTTACACCCTAGGTCATTTAGTGGTCCAACTGACGCCTTCACAGCCTTTTTGCTTCAAATATACTTGAAAAAGGTTTCTCTTAGTCATCTTAATTTCTTGTTTTACATCTAACCTGCCAGTACTTACGCTCATCCCTATTTTCCTCATTTGGGTCTGCTTTCCTTTTTTTTTTTTTTTGAATGATGCCCTTTTGGCTATAATTACCTCTCTTACCTCACTATTAAAGCATGCTGGCAGTCATTTAGTTTTCTTTCTACCTTTTTTTAATGCATGGAATACATTTTGACTGGGCCTCAAGGATGGTAATTTGTGTCCATTCCTGCAAGTTTTTAGTCTTGTGGATTGTGCCTTTCAGTTTTTTTTCTAACAAATTTCCTCATTTTATCATCTCCCTTTTTATAGGTAATGCAATTGCAATGGTTTTCCTAGTATTCTCCCTCCAATGATTATGCCAAATTTTATTACATTGTGATCACTGTTGTCAAGCAGATCTACCACCTTTATCTCTTGCACCAGGTCCTGCATTCCACTGAGAACTAGATCTAATGTAGTTCCCCTTCCTCTCGTCTGTTCCATGATCAACTGCTGCATGAAGCAGTTTATTGATGTCTTCTAGGAACTTTCTCCTCCCTTGCATGTCCTGAGGTGATATTTATTTACCCAATCAATACACGGAAACTGAAGTTTCCCATTATTATTCTGTTGCCCACAGTATTAGCCAGTCTAATCTGTGTTAGCATTTTACAGTCTGTTTCCTTATCCTGGCCAGGTGGCAGGGCTGGTGGAAGGACTAGGTGGCTACCTAGAGCGCCATCAGTTGGAGGCAACATCGGCATGGAATCGCCTTCCTACCCACACAGCCTGGAAGAGAGAGCGCCACGGCACAGTCCCACATGGGCGGGAAGAAGGAGAGATCATGCTGGTTCCAGTGGAGGCGGGAAGAACAAGAGCACATCCTCACTGCAAGAAAAGCTGGCAGCAGCCAAGCAGCTCGGCCCTGCCCATTCAGGAAGCAGTAACACAGGCCCTGGTCTCTGTTCAGCTGTAGGATGTGTAGTAGAAGACAGAGAAGCATCATCTCCCATAGGCCTGAAGAAAGAGGAAGGGCACCATGGGCCACAAGGGCTGAAGGACAAGGTTGTTGCTGTTGGCCTTGTGCTGCTGGGGGAGGAGCAATGAGTGAGAGAGCATGTCCATATATGGGGGGAGTGTGTGTGTATGAGAGAGGCCATATTTGTGTGCTTGTATGAGAGGCAGGGCATGTCTGTGTGCGCGTATGAGAGGCAGGGCATGTGTGTACATAGAGAGAGGATAAAGTTAGCAGCAACCCCTCTCCTCTCTCCCTGCTAATCCACAACAATTTCAGGGCATCTGGAATTCAAACGATCCCAGATATAGACAGCAGGGGATGTTTTTTTATCTTTATTGGATTCTGTTTGATGTCTGTTTTACATAGTTTATTGATATCTCGTATATATGAAGTGCCCTGTTGTACATAATCTCTGAGATGGCAGTCTACATATTGTGACAAGGGTTCCAAAGCTGAATCATTAGAAGAGATGATTAGTCTGCCAGGGAGTTGATTTAAACTTTTGTGAACGTTTGGCAGTATGTATATGGTTGGAGTTCTTGGAAATTTGGGATTCAGAAACTGATGTTCCTTATTAGTTAAATAACTTTGTTCTTTGGCAAAATCTGTGATGCATTTAACTGTTTTCAAAAATTGAATTCGTTGGATCATTTTTCAATTTCAAATATGTCGTAGTATCTTGTAGCTGTCTTTCTATTTCTTTAACAATCTTTTTTGTTCATCATAACCACTGATCCACCTTTGTGGTGTAATAACAAGGGAATCCTCTTTGCTTAAATCTAAAAGTGTCTCATCTTTTGAGTCATGTTAGGAAACTTGGGGTCCTTGTTCTCTAATTTCAGGACATCCTTTAAAACCAAACGCTGAAATGTTTCTAACAACGGATATAATTGTACTGGAGGACTCCAAAGAGGATGACATTTTATCAATGAGGTTTCTTGATGAACTTGATCTGTATTTTTGAAAAACAGTTTTAAGGACAATATCCTTATAAATTTTTGAAAATCTATTCTGAATTGAAAAGCATCATGTTTTTTTCCGAGATTTAGAATTTTTTCTTCTTCTGATAATGTTCGATCTGATAAATTGATAACTGTTTTCCTGCCTCTGTTCTGTCCATACGAGCGTGTTGTCATGTTCATGGTTGCTCCTTTGTGTTCTCTCCAATTTTGTTTGCTGCAGTTCTTAGTTTTTTAGACAGGAGTGGATATTAATGTGGTGGAAGATTGTATATCTTGGTCATCTTCTTTGGATGATCCTTCTGAAGAATTGTTGAATGTGACACGTTTGGTCGTCTTATTCTTAATCTGCATCCATGGATATATGCTGCCCTTTTTATAATCATTCTCATCTGTGTTACATTTGGATAATTTGTATTCTTTTAGTTCTCTTCTAAAATTATCAATGGATTTTTGTAAATCAGAATAGTTGTGTTCAAATGTTTCAGGGCTCACTTCCATTTTCAATGAGATTAGTTTCTCATCCAATTTCCCCTTTAATTTTATTGCATAGTTCTTGTGTTGATTCTGTAATCAGAACCATTAGATCCAGTGAGCATTTGTTGAGGATGGCATTCCATTTCTGCAGAAATGCCTGGTCCTCACAAAACAATTTAGGTTCCTTATGGATCCTTAAGCCACATGGGATATGTTCTTGTTTGCAATATTCAATTAAAGTGATTCCATGTAGTTCACTTTTTACTAATTGCTTTGACATGATGTTTAATTCTGACCAATTGTTGGAAACAGGTTTGAAAATAATGATGGATCTTTTAGTAAATTTGACACACATTCTGTTGAGTAGCTGAAAGCAATTTGCCAGGTTTGAGCCATCCCTATCACAATGAATAAACAGCTCCTGGCAAAAAGGGATACACCACTATCTATTAAAACTATACAAAACCAACGCTGGCTGGTGCAACAAAAAAAATAGTTGCTATTGTTTAGTTACAATGATCCTTAACATTGATAATTTGTAACAGAGAGGAAAAGACCTCAGCACTGGTACTGACTGAACGGATGCTGTTGGATTTTATTGTAACAAAACAATGCAACAAAGAACTTCGGCACTCGTCTTATCAATCAAAATCCCAACACAAAAAAGACAAAGTAGAATAATTCCCAATGCTGTGCAGACCCTTGTTAAATCAGAAAAATTTTCAATTTTAAATAAGACCGCATCAGCAAGCCAGACGGCGGCAGTGCAAATCACTTGCCGCCCGGACTACTCGTCACTTGCGGTATCTACTCGTCACTTGCGGTTTAGATACCGCAAGTGACGAGTAGTCCGGGCGGCAAGTGATTTGCACTGCCGCCGTCTGGCTTGCTGATGCGGTCTTATTTAAAATTGAAAATTTTTCTGATTTAACAAGAGTCTGCACAGCATTGGGAATTATTCTACTTTGGATTTTATTGTAAACCAGTCATTGCAATCATGGGTCATAAAAACCTCACATTTTTTAATTCTAAATTCTAAAAATTGTTTTGTTTTTTCAATTTAATTAAAATGCTATTCTTCGAATTGGTTCATATGTTTTCTATTTGTATATTGCTATATGTCTTTTTTTTTCTTCTTGTTATACCTCAAAAACAAAACCAGGTTTTAATTTTTAATTGTAAGCAACAAAATCGCCCGATAAGAACACTTAACTTATTTGTGTGATTGTTTGATGCTGCGTCAGGGCGATGTAATTCTGGAAGGATAATCCTTCAGATAAATTCCAATATAACATTGTGTTGGTTTATCATTACAATTATAATCATGTTACTCAAGGTTTTCATGACATATCTCTTCTGAAAGTTCTATCGGACTGTTACAACTCTGGCAAAGGCAAAGCCATTTAAACTGTGTTCAGTCGCTCATTTTGTGTCATGTCATCACGTATCAACGTGTTCACGTATTGTCTATCTTACTAATTTCTAGTATACTGCTAACATTTCCCTTTCTGCCTCTGACCAGCTGAGCAGCTCCGCGCTGATCTGCTGGGAACAGGAGCGCGTGAAGGTCTCGTCTTTGCCTGGACCGGCACACAGGGATGCCTCCCAGGCCGGCGCAAGGGCCCCGCCCCCCCCCCCCCAGTGAGATCATCTGCCCGCGCCGAGGCTGCTATAGAAAAGCAGCCCGCCCTGCTTTCTGCCCTTTCTGCCTCTGTCCGGCCGAGCAGCTCTGCGCTATCGGCGCTGGTCTGCCGGGATCAGGAGCGCGTGAAGGCCTCACCTTCACCTGGACCGGCACACAAGGATGCCTCCCAGACCGGTGCAAGGGCCCACCCCCCCCCCCCCCCCGGTGATCATCCGCCCGCGCCGAGGCCGATTTAAAAAAGGCCCAAGGCGCCGCGTGCCTGGTATCATACACCGAAGGGGCACAACCAAAGGGGCCTGCCCCTTAGTGCACCCCTTCGTGTCTCCCCTTAAAAAGACTACCATCTCCTCACCAGCACACCCAAAAACCCATAACTCGGAAAGCTCCCCCTCCACCTATCAACCACCTCAACAACCCAATACCAAGCCTTACACCCTAACCCACTTTCAATCCAACAGAAGCCAGCACAAGCTCCACCTGTGAACTCACTACAAATGCTCAAATTACACCTAACCGATATCCCTTTCCTGTATCCTATCCCCAGCATGGAATTTGGACAAACACTCCAATGACAAACCAAATCTGGACTCACAAAAGCATAAAAACATGTCCTAACAAACCACAGAGACTCATCACAATCCCCACATATCCCATCGCCCATCTCAGAACCCTCACAGCAATAACACTACTCCAACTCAACGCACAATCCGTCACCAAAAAGATCCCGATAATCCATGACCTCCTCCTTGACACTCATCCTGACATACTCTGCATAATAGAATCATGGCTTAAAAGCACAGACGTTGCCCTCACTAATCAACTACCCAAATCAAACTACAACATATACTCCATACCAAGACCAAAAAAGAAAGGAGGCGGCCTGCTACTCATGGCACAAAAGAATCTGAACCTCAAGCCTTAACCCATCAGCCTACCACTTCCCATCAAAACCAGTCTATTCAAATCAAAAAATCTCCAAATTCTCCTACTTTATGCTCCACCCGGAGCTCTCCAACACAATCTGTCCACCCTAATTGAATCCATCACACCCAACATCAGCATAGATACCCCTGTGATCGTCCTGGGCGACTTCAACCTACATGTGGACAAGACTCCCCCCCCCCCCCCCCCCCACACACACACCTACCTGCGAACTACTCCTGGATACCATGACTGCCATGGGCTTCACCCAAATAATCAACACCTCCACTCACAAGTCTGGACATACCCTAGACTTAATATTCATCACCAAGCAAATTTCACAAACCCACCCACCCATGACCTCCACCATCCCATAGTCTGACCATAAACTTATCCAAGCTAATCTACAACTGGAACACCCACCCCCAGAGACAAACATAAGTCCATCGAATTTACCAAATTTTGTACCAGCCAGGAGCTAACCGAACTACTGCCAAACAGATTGATAGACCTTGAGAAAAAAGACGCGAACACCGCAACGAACTAATGGATTTCCATCAACTCGGAAATAGCAAAGATCAAGTGCCCAACCATCAAAAAAGAAATCAAGCCTAATAACAAACATAAGGCACCCTAGTACACCCCAGAGTTAAAAAAAAAAAAAAAAAACCCAACAAAATAAAAAACAAAAAAACACCAAACACCTGCTTAGACAAGCTGAAAAAAAAAATGGAGAAAAGATCCAACACCCCAGTTAAAAGATAGATACAGAACCATCCTATACATATACAGATCTGTCACAGATAAAACTAAATGTGACTACTACTCGCAAAAGATCCGCGACTACCAATATAATCCAAAAACCCTATTTGCATATGTTAATGACCTGATACAACCTACCATCAACACTCCCTCTCAAGAAAACTCCACACGAACATGTGAAGAACTCGCCCAAATCTTCAATGACAAGATCTCCAAATTAATCACCTCCAACCCACCCATCTGCAAGCACACACCCAGACCAACACACTTAACCACAACAACCTGGTCCCAGTTTGAATCAGTTGCCTTGACCGAAGTTGCATCAATCATCCAAAAGCTGAACCGCGCTGCACACCCTCTCGACCCCATTCCAATAAAACTCCTAAAGCAAATCTCCAACACTAAAGCCAGACCTATAACAGACATAATTAACATATCACTTGCACAAGGCACCTTCCCAGACAGTCTCAAATGTGCAGTTGTCAAGCCAACCCTCAAAAAACCTCATCTTGACAAAGCAGACCCATCTCCAACCTTCCCTTCATAACCAAGATCCTGGAAAAACTTGTCAACCGTCAACTCACTGATCATTTGGAAAACCTGAACATACTATCACCCTCCCAACACAGCTACAGAAAACACTTCAATACCGAAACATTACTCCTCACCCTCACTGACCACACCCTCAGAGGAATTAACAATGGACATTCCTACCTCCTGATCCTACTTGATATATCTGCCGCCTTTGACACAGTCAACCATGAAACACTACTAATCAGACTAAAAGAAACTGGGCTTTGCAACACCACACTAAAATGGTTTGAATCATACTTATCAGACCGATCCTACAAAGTCAGACTAAATGTATCTGAATCCAAACAAATTCCCCTCACACACTGTGTTCCTCAAGGGTCATCCCTATCGTCCAACCTCTTCAACATTTACTTCCTTCCCTTATATGCTCTCCTATCCGAATTAAACCTAACCTTCTTCATATACCTAGACGATGTTGAAATATTGCTCCCCATGAAAGAAAATATTGAAAACACCCTAAAAATTTGGGACTCCCACCTCCAGAAAATAATACATCTTGTCTCTCAAATGTGTCTCTACCTAAACCACAAGAAAACTGAAATATTAATCATAACCAACAAAGCCATCACAACACTCAGCCACAACCACGCTACACACCTGATGAATGACAAAATAGTTTCCACTGTCAAAGACCTTGGCATCACCATAGATGATGAGCTAAACATGAAAAAACATATTAACTCAATTAAAGATGGATTCTACAAACTTCAGATCCTAAAAAAAGTTAAACAACTTCTCCTCACCCATGACTATCATACAGTCCTCCAAGCACTCCTATTCTCCAAACTAGATTACTGTAATGCCTCCCTTCCACCTCTCTCAAGCTGCTACACTTACTCCAGAATGCAGCAGCAAGATCGTTTACAAACACCAAAAGATCCGATCATATCACACCAATACTCAAAAATCTACACTGGCTACCCATCCACCACAGAATACAATATAAAGTCTTAACCCTAATCCACAAAGCTCTTCACAATGAGAAGTTCAACTGGCTTAACTCCACCCTATACTTTCACACCACTTGAAGAAAACTATGCTCCACCAACACTGGACTCATTACAATAACCTCACCAAAAACAGCACACCTGACCACAACAAGGGAACGATCCCTATCGATAGCAGGACCATCACTCTGGAACAGCTTACCACCTCAACTCAGACTGGATCCCATAACCCAATCCTTCAAAAAAAATAAATCAAAACATGGCTCTTTAAAAAAGCATTTCCGACAGCGACCTAAGGCCCACCCCCACCAGCAGTAAGCCTCTCTAGTCTATCCTGCATTGCACATCTAATTTCTTACATTTTAGGTTACTTGACAATTGCTACACCATTAAATTACTGCTGTCAAATATTACACTTTTAAATTACAGCTGACCATCCCATTGTACTCTGCGTTACTTTAGTATACCATTATATTAAAACATCGCCACTGGAGCTAAGAGAGATCCCCGATCGGGGGACCCCCCCCCCCCCCCGACGTCATCACTGCCTTCTCCGGACCGTTAACCGGCGCCATGCCATCAGGTGTCGTGCGTCGCACGCCGAAGGGGCACTCCCCTTTGTGCACCCCTTAGTGCAATCCGGAGTGCGAGCTCTATTTAGAAACGTAAAATCTTTGTGAATAAATTTTCTCTGTTATTTTAACACGTTTTTGTAACCTTCCCATGTTTGTAAACCATTGTGATGGCTTTATATTGAAGCCGAATGACGGTATATAAAACCTGATAAATAAATAAATATTCTATGTTACCATATAAATGTCACATTGTTATACCACTGTTTGACCCCTCTCTTATTCCTTCTTAAGTCCTCCTAACTTACAATACTACAACAAACCCCAAGTTCTTACATCAAAAGACCTGAAGTCTCAACGTAATATGCCATTAACACCAAGATAAAATGCCAGAAGGTAAAATATTAGAATGTAAAGCATTACCAACGACACCAAGTTAGAATGTTAAGTTACTTTGTTAAATGTTACTAATGATACAGAATTAAAAAGTTAGTTAAATGTCATTAAACGTTACTTATGTTAGTGAAATTTAGTAATGTTACCAATTACTCCATGTTAAAATGTTAAAAATGATATGAAGTTACAATGTAAAGTAACAAATCTTTCTGGCACTGTTACACTATAAACCATTGTGATATGCCAGATCGAACAACGGTATATAAAAACAAATAAATAAAATAAATAAAAAATTTCAAAGTAAACTGTTCCACTCTATTTTACTGTTCATGCCATTCGGTTGCTCTCTTGAGTATAAGAGCCGCCCACGGTCACCTTCTCGTTTGTTTGGCTTCACCGTGTCTAACACAAACCATTTAAGTTCTGAAAAAACATGATTGAATTCAATGCAATGTGTAACTAAGGTGCATTCTCTTTTTTGTTGGTAATACAACTTCTATATTCGCAAATGAGTTATTCAAATGCTCTAGACATTTGGCCAATGTATATACAGGAGCAAGGACATAGTATAGCATATATTACAAAAGTTGAAACACAGGTGGTAAAATTCTTCAATTGATATTTATATTCAGTTTTGGGACAGATGAATTCTTTAATTTGTAAAGTCGGACTACAGATGGAACAATGTCCTCACTTGTAATGACCTCTCATTCCTTTGTTGCTCGTCATTGTACTTTGTCTTAAATCCTTTTCTTGAAGCATTGCAGGACATATTTCTTTTAAGTTCCTTGAGAAAGCCATTCTAAAGTCCAGATCTTCGAAACCCTCTATCCTCTGAATTATTGACCAATGGGAACGTATAGTTTTGACAATTTATCTGCTCATTGGTGAATATTTTGTGACACAAGTCACGATGTTATCTTTGGATCTATCCATGGTCTGTAATAATATTTCCCTGTCTTGATATAATGCTCTTTTATAATCTTCCTTAATGCATTTATTTGGATATTCTCTCACTTCTGTTATGGGTGACGTGTAAGTTTTAAAAAAAAAAAGTAAAGAAAAATAGGTAGATCTGCGGAGTATTGAGGGTTGGGTCTAACTGGAGGGAATGAGGCTATTAAACTAGGGGACTTTGGAGAACTTAACTCGTAACTGGGTGAACTGGGGATGGACTGATAAAACTGGGAATAGCATCGACAGATGCCCCTTTTAAAATCCCCTGATGTCCGTGATAGAAGCGGCATTTGTGCGCACCTTCTTAAAATTTGGCTTACATGTGCACATGGACATGCTGTTTTATAACATGCATGCATATGCACGCATGTGTTATAAAATGGCTGCATCCCTGGGCGTTCTCTAAAATCTTATCTAAGTGGCGCAAGAGGTTCACGACCTTCTCACCAGGCAGGCAAATTACCAAGCAATTCTCACGTCCTCCAGCTACCCAGCCATCTACTTTCCTATTGATTGACTCACCCACTACAACAGCCATCCTAACCTTTCCCTCCTGGGCACAAACCCCTGCAGACCCAAACTGTGCGAGAGGATAAAGCATCACCTGGAGGGCAGTCCTAACTACAGGATCAATTCTTCTGCTTACTGCATATCAATATTAATGAGCTTCTTAGCATTCAGTTCCATAGTAAATATCTCATTTACATATTATTCATTGTCATGGATTTTTATGTTAACCTTTGTCAATGCTGCTTTAACATGTGATCCATCTGTAGTAATTACGTAGGTCCCTAAGAATCCACTGTAGTTTCAAGACAAAATAGTTTAGGCACTAACCAATCTTAAAAATTACATTGTATGCACCATAATACATCAACAGCACACTAGGAGCCTAAACAAACTAATCTTAATTTTCCAAAATAACTTTTAGCTTTCAAAAGTGTTAATTATGAATAAGAATATTTCCTTTGTCTTTGCTGAGGTCTGTTTTTAATAGCATACTACCATGGCAGAAAAGAACCAATGGTTCATCCAGTCTGCCCAGCAAGCTGCTTATGATTATAACTACTGCTCTGTGCAGGTTACCCCCATATTACAGTTAAGGATAGTAATTGCTCCTCTGTGCAGTTATCCCCAAGCCTTATGATAACCCTTAAAAAATTACTGTTAGCAACATTTTTTTACTGAGTGATGAGCCTTCTTGAAAATTCAGTCAGTGCTGCTTGACTTGCTTTGCTTACGCACTTGGCCATAGAAGCAGTCCTGTGCTTTTTCCCTTGGGGTAGATTTTCAAAGGGGTACGCGCGTACCCCCCGAAAACCTACCCCAAACCCCCCCTGCGCGCGCCGAGCCTATTTTGCATAGGCTCGGCGGCACGCGCAAGCCCTGGGACGCGCATAAGTCCCGGGGCTTGCATGGAGGGGCGTGTCGGGGGGGGGCGTGCTGCGAGTGATGAGGCATTTCGGGGGCGGGTCTGGGGGCGTGGTGTTTGCCCGGGGGCGTGGTCAAGGCCTCCGGACCAGCCCCCGGGTTGGGTGATGGCGCGCCAGCAACCCGCTGGCACGCGCAGATTTACGCCTGCTTTCCGCAGGCGTAAATCTGCCAACAAAGGTAGGAGGGGGGTTTAGATAGGGCCGGGGGGGGAGTGTTAGGTAGGGGAAGGTGAGGGGAAGCGGAGGGAACAGGCAACGCGCGCTGGGCTTGGCGCGCGCAGGTTGCACAAACATGCACCCCCTTGCGTGCGCCGACCCCGGATTTTATAAGATACGCGCGGCTACGTGCATATCTTATAAAATCCAGCGTACTTTTGTTTGCACCTGGTGCACGAACAAAAGTACGCCCGCACGTATATTTATAAAATCTACCCCCTTATGTCTGCACATAAGTACCCCAGACTGTAAGTCAGGGCCCATGATGGTTGTTGTCTGAATCCAATTCCCCTCCCCTCTGCCTTCGAAGCAGAGAACGATGTTGCAGTTGCGCCAAAGCATCAAGGCTTATTGGTTAAGAGTAGTAAATACCATTAAGGGTAGTAAACCCCCATTAAGAGTAGTAATTGCTGCTCCATGCCGGTTATCCCTATGCTTATTAGTATCCCAGACCATAAGAGTCAGGGTATCTTGAATGTTAAGAACATGTCAGTCTTTTTAAATTTTATATTCATTTTCCTGCTTAAATACAAAAGAGAAAAATATGCATGCTGTCCATTTTCCTATTTTTATTCAATTTTCAGAAAACGTTCTCAGATATTTAATTTTACTGGAAAGCATTCATGTGTGGTATAAACTGCACACACTGTTTTCTACTTAAATAAAATTCTAAATTTTATAGAGGTTCCTTAAAAAAAAAAAAAAAAAAAAAAAAAGGGGCATTCATTTTCTGTCCACACCTTTCTCTAACATAACCTAATTTTACAATCCCAATCTCTTCCTAGATTTTTCTCCCCCCAGTTAAAGAAGAAATAAAATAATTAAAAATTTGCAGTTAGTTTTTCTGCAAACATATCCTTTAAGATTTACTGAGGGCTGTTTGTTTCATATTGCCCAGATGGCTGTTCCTTCATTCTAAGTCTAGAGCAACATTTTTTTAAACTAATACTTTCGGCATAACTGACAGTTTTAAATGCTCAGGATTAAATTTTTAGTTGCTTCAACCAGAGGAAGGATTCTCCCCCCCCCCCCCCCCCCACCACATGTCCCTAATTTACTCCTCTCCTCAAGCCTTGGACCCTGAAAAAAACAAAAAAAAAAAAGCCAGCAATAAGAATTTAATTCTGGCAGCTACAAGATGACAGTTTTACTTTTTCAGAAGACAGTGATACTTATTTATTCTACTGTTATAAACAGAAATGATCAACCTAAAGGCCAAGGTAGTCATGGCGGTTTATTATAGTTGGGGGGGGGGGGGGGGGAATAACACTTTGGGGTATTAAACTGAACACCAAATGTTGTAATTCTTGGCAGATGTTAAGGTTCCATCCCTGTAATCAGCAGCTGTAATAACTAATAACACACTTGCATCACTGAACTGTAGGCACTTAAATCTAAAGATACTAAGTAACCTCAACTTGACCTAGTAGGTCTTTAGGGTAGGTGCATACAAGTGGCTATTTAATGCTCTACCATTTCCAGAGGCTCAGCAGAAAATGTTCATAGATTAAAGAATAACTGTGGATGTTTTACTATGTGGACTGGGAGTTACACATCTCCAGCTAATTAAATTGTTTATTATGGTAATAGTGGATGTAGGCACACAGCTTTGCATCTAGGCCAGGCATCGCACTGTCATCTCAATTGCTGAGTTGCGTTGGGAATTTTATGGATTACCAAATAGTGTACTGTATTGTTAGCACAAGATAAGAGTATCCCATCGAGACCCATTGCATTTTCTCCTTTATAGTATTATTGCCTTTGTGCAGAAAACAATGACAAGGGGAACAATATTAGCATGTAAATATATAAAAAAAAGAAAAACAAAGCCACAATTTCTTTACTTAGCTTCGAATATTACTAGCTAGTGGTAGTGACTTACTGACTGTCATTTCGAGAGCTGAAACGGGATTGGTTTTCTGATCACTATTGACCATATCCAAGAGAGAGGGATTTTCGCTTCATAATTTACATGGAATAGAATGATTGAGTTCTCAAAATCATATTGGGCTTCTGAAGTGTTTTAGTTATGATGAATATGGTCTCTCTTGGTGACGATTGATCTTGATGTAATGGTATGATTACACCACCAGGAATAATCTCCACAGTTCTCTGACTCACTGAAGCACCTCCAGTGTGATGAATGGAGCAGTGCTTCCCAACTGGTGTGCCCTTCAGACCTGATCAGATATGCCACGGAAGTGGCGCTGCTGTCTGATTCTTGGGTCCAGAACAGCACCTGGACTCTGCTCCCAGCACCTCACAGCAACAAAAGTCACCAGTGGTGGCTCTTAAACGTGTAGGAGCTCATTTCGTAGGACATGAGTAATCATGGATGCCTCCTCTTTCTGGCTACAGCATGGCCCTGGAGTGTGGTAATTAATGGGCAGCCTGGAGGGCACAGTTAGCTGGGCTCTGTTCTTTGTGGCACACAAAATGCACACAGCACTTCCTTGTCTCTTCTCCCTTCTGAGCTTCCTCCTTTGAGCCCTTCAAACCTCTTATCCCCCTGATTAAGATAGGATATACTGACCTGAGCACTGGATGGGACTCAATCTGAATGTTGGGAGCAGCAGCAGCAGCAGCAGTGGAGGAGCTCTGCCAACCACATGCAGCAGCCAAGGCAACTAACTGAGCAGGCTGCCCTCATCACACCAAATGTTTCCTCCTGCACTTATAGGGGTAGATTTTCAAATAGCGCGATTTGGTGTACTTTTGTTGGCGCATCAGGCGCCAACAAAAGTACGCTGGATTTTAGTAGATACGCGCGTAGCTGCTAAAATACGGGATCGGCGCGCGCAAGGCTATCGATTCCGTATAGCCGGCGTGCGCCGAGCCGCGTAGCCTACCTCCGTTCCCCCTGAGGCCGCTCCGAAATCGGAGCGGCCTCGGAGGGAACTTTCTTTTGCCCTCCCCTCACCTTCCCCTCCCTTCCCCTACCTAACCCCACCCGCCCGGCCCTGTCTAAACCCCCCCCTTACCTTTGTCGGGGGATTTATGCCTCCCGGAGGGAGACGTAAATCCCCGCGCGCCAGCGGGCCGCTAGCGAGCCGGGATGCAACCTGGGGGCGGGTCCGGAGGGTGCGGCCACGCCCCCGGACCGCCCCGGGCTGTAACCACGCCCCCAGGCCCGCCCCGAAACGCTACGTCCCGCCCCGAAAACGCCGCACGGATCGGGCCCGCCCCCTCGACATGCCCCCCTCGGAAAACCCCGGGACTTACGCGAGTCCCGGGGTCTGCGCGCGCCGGTAGGCCTATTGAACATAGGCACACTGGCGCGCAGGGCCCTGCTCGCCTAAATCCGCCCGGATTTAGGCGGATTTAGGCGAGCAGGGCTCTTAAAATCCGCCCCATACTGTATACAGAGGGAACTGACTCCTTGTGATGGCTTCATGTGTCTTCGCCCCCACTCATCCTTTGTTTTAATATTTGGAAGATGTACTGGTGGGGGTTTCAGGGCTTTCTTATTTCTTTTTTTTTTTTGACCATACGAATCCTCTTCGTGTCCATATTGGCAGTCCCATGGAGGTTGGTGTGCCACACATTTTTGTTAATGTAGGTGAGCCTTGGGCTTGAAAAGGTTGGGAAACGCTGGTTTAGAGGCTGTCAGCTGCTTTGAAATGGAACCGAGGAGAGGGAGGTTGTAAAGCGGATTGCATGCAGGATAATAGTTTTTGTGGACCAGCAGAGTTGCAGCTCCCTGAGGACCCACGGAAGTGACGGTTTATGTTGATCCAACCTGTGCTCCAGAGGCAGACTGCGGAGGCAGCAGAGGGGTGACAGCCAGCACTGCGACTGCAGGGGGTTCAGTGCCCCCAGACCTTTGAGTCTTAGTGCCCTTCTCATCTCGATTCATACAGCAGGCCAATAGTTTCAATGGTCCATTGATAAGAACAATTGCTACTCTTTAGCTGTGACCCTCCTGGTGCTAATTCTTCTATTTTCCTGTATCATCAATATTTTAAATCATAAATAATGTTCATTTAAATTGGACCTTTGGACATTAAAAATCATGTCATATAAATGACTGTTGCCAGAGTAAGGCTGTTCCATGTCTTATAGATTGTATGTACTTGTGTTATTCTAATTCTGTGTCACTTTTCTATATTTTTTTGTGATTGCAGAATAAAAAGGTATTATGCTTTAAGATGATTTTTTTTTGGAAAAGAGAAGACTGAGAGGTCACTAAATAGCAGTCTTAAAATATATAAAGGATTTTACAAGGAAAATGGTGATTGGTGGTTCTTTCTTTCCAATGAGAAATTTAAATTACAGCAGGTGAGATCTAAATAAGAGGTTAGAAAAGAAAGGCCCCCATAGCCTCACTAGCGTACAAATAGCAAGAGGGTACAATCCACTACATCCCTAGCATGGGTGTGCATATAAGAAGTACCACTAGAGGGAGAAAGTGCTAGAAAGAGCCTGGAGGAAGAGTTGGCTTCAGGATGTAGTTGAGAGAGAGCAAAAAGGACGATTCAATGAACTCTACGGGAGAGCCGGCGCTCCGAGGCGAGTGCCCACTCTCCCGATTCGCGCCCAGGCACCTTTCCAGGGTGCGCGATTCAGTATTTAAATTCAGAGCCCGCGTTAATAAGGAGGTGGCTGTCAGCGGATCTGACAACCGACGCTTAATTTTACCAGCGTCTGTTGTCTAACCCGCTGTCAGCCACGGTTCAGAAAACGGACACCGGCAAAATCAAGTGTCCATTTTTCAACCCGCGGGCCGCAGGCAGAATTTTTTTTATTAAAGAAGTTTTTTTGTTTTTTTTTAATTTTTGTGGCCTCCAACTTAATATCGCTATGACCGCACATTTTACTTTCTTTATTTTGGGTACGTCACTAATTTGCATGTGATGAGCGCTATTAGTTTTGGGGGGGGTTGGCAGCGCGTTTTCCACGCGCTATTACCCCATACAGTATAAGGGGTAATAATAGCGCATCAAAAACGCACGGTCAAAGGGGGCTAAACAGTGTGCTCGACTGAGCGCACCGTTCTGTATCTGTCTGAATGAGAGCTATTTTCTCCAAGAGCAAGGATAGGAAGGCATTTAATCATTCCTGCCTCTTTAAGAAGAAAATATTTACAGTTTTTACAAGTGAGAGCAACAGAGATCCTTGACCTGTAGGGTCTCTGAGAGCAGAAATCTGTCCTGGGCATCCATAACATGATTTATGGATGCCCAGGTAATGGTCAGGGGTAGCCATCTCTCTGGTCCTCAAGAGCCACTAAAAGATCTGATTTTCAGGATATCCATAGTTGAATATACATGACATATTTGCATGCCATCAAGGCAGTGCGTGTAAATCGCCTTCTTGTATATTCATTGTGGATAGCCTGAAAGTTGGACAGATATGTTGCTTTTGAGGTCCAGAGTTGGCCACCCCTGAACTAAGTGGTTTAGAGTAAAGTGAAAGATGATTTTTCTTCTACAAAATTATTTTTCTAATTATTTGAAGTAAGCCAAGCAGTTCTGGGAGCAACCAACCTGTGTTGCTGTGAATGTTTTGTTGTGGGGAGAAGGGGGGGAAGTCATTTTTGGGGTTCATTTTAATGTTTATTTTGGTTTGGTTCATTTGCTCACCAAAATAAACATTAAAATTAAACAAAAAAAAAAGCAACCCAAAAAAAGAAATGAGGCCTCCCAGATCTTTGTCACCACTTCCTGGGGTGTTCTGGAGCCTCTCTGAACAGCTGCAAACCCCCTCAACCCACCAATATTTTGGGATCAGGACATGCTTGTCTGGGCAGAACCAAGCCCTGCTGTGGCCTTGCAAGGTTCCTCTGGCCCCCCCCCCCCCCCCAAAAAAAAATGGCATGGACTGGTCTGAGACTGGCCACGTTTTGGTGTCACTTTCGTGGCAGTTTTAAAGAGAGATTGATGAGGCAGGAGTGAATGGGGATTACTCCTGCCACTTTTTTCATGCCAGATCCCCATGGATGGTAGGTGGGGGTCAGGGAAGTTTCACCCTGGCTCATTGGTGGGGGGGGAGGGATTAAAGGGACCAAGGGAAGCCCCAGCTGGGCTCGGCTCATCCCAGCCAGGTAAGTCCTGGCCCTGGAATATTAGCCCGGTGGTTAGGGGGGTTGAGGGTAAGTGGGTGGTAGAAGGTGACAGAGGGTTGCATGGGCCACTTTTTTTTTTTTTTTTAATTTCTCAGAAAATGGGTATGCACTGTTTGGTATAACAAAAACATCTGAAAAATTTGAGATTTTCAGAATTGACCAGGATTAATTTCATTTGAAATAAACTGAACCAAAGAAAGCTAATTTTGGTTCAGATTCCTTATTTTAAATGAATGTACATCTCTAATTAGTTGGGTCCAAGGAAACAGAGCGGTAGTCGGTCAAAGCAAGCCAGGAAGCAAGTACAACAGAGAGCAGATCTTTTATTAATAAGTCCATTGGCAAAAAGCTAAAAATTGCCCTTAAAGCAGGTGATGAATCAGACACATGCTACTGGTTTTTTAATCTATTTCTTATGACTTCTCAGAGTGAATTCCATTCCTGTCGATTGAGCCACCCCAATAAGTAGGAGTAAATAACTGTGGGCATTTTACACAGCATTAATTTAAGGATATTCTGTTTTACCATTTTATGTTTGAAGGTATGTATTTGGCTATATGCCTTATACTCACACAATTTTTTTTTCACTTCTATCTCTCTTCTTTCTCTGCTTCACAATACACTCTGAACAGTTTTCACTAATCTAATCAATTTAGATGCTCTTTAGTCTGCTTAATATGAATCAGTCTGAGTCACATTATTCCTTTTGTGTTCATATGTATTGGAATTATGTGATATGTATGAACCATTAGGTGATGTCTGAACCATTCTTAATTTGTACTTTAATCGTTAATTCTGTATTTGTGTTACAACTAATTTTTATATATCTTTTTGTACCGTGTGATGTGTCCTCTGATTCATTATCTGGTTTTCAATTGTTAATTTACGCTTATTATACATGTTTATATATTTTTTTTATAGCCCCTGATGCAGTCCTGAGATTGGGCGAAACTCGGCCTGAGTCTGGTATCCCTTAAGGGCATTTTTATAGCTTTTTGTCATGGGACTTATTTATTTTTTTTTTTTAAACCATGTTTTATTGGGAACAGTCACCATTTCCAAAACAATTTAAACACAAAATACAGCAACTGTAGCATGACATTCCCATTTTTATAGTTCCAACAAACTCAAACTCCCCCCCCTCTCCACCCTCCCGCCCCCCTACCCTGTAGAGAACCAAATGAGGAGTTTAGGGTCGTGTGCATGCACATAGCAAGCACATACCGGCCGATAATTCAGTAGCAACAGGTAACAACCGAGTGTATTAATACTCATCCTGAACCATATCTAGCAGATGCAGACACAAACTGTGATACCATAGCAGACATAAGAGAAGAGCAACTCAAAGACACCAGTACAGAAAGAGATGCCATAGCAAACTTGGTCATACGTCCAATGGGGCAGTTTGTTGAACCAGTGGCGAAAGGGACTTGTAGTAATCAGTCCATATTGCTTGAAACACTCGCTTTTTCTTTGGAGTAAACTGTTTATACCTGGAGCCATATTCCAGTTGATAAAGCTCAGACATAAGAGCGGACCACAGCTCTTGAGTGGGGGGGTGTGGGTCCAGCCACTTTAACAATATACACTTTTTAGCAATAAGACAAGCCTTAGAAAGAAAGCCAGTATTATCAACATTCAAGCTGTGTTCCCCACTGTCATTATTAAGAAGACAAAAGGAGCAAGACCAAATCAGTGTAGTCTGCATGATTGCCGAGAGACGAAGCTGAATGGAGTCCCAGAATACCCTAATGGTAGGGCAGTCCCATAAGCAATGGATTAGGGTGGCGTCCTCCTCAGGGCACTTGAGACATGTAGCTGATGATATGGCTTTCATACGATATGCGTGTGCAGGTGAGTATACAATACGATGAAAAACGCGTTGCTGGAGGTCGCGGAGTGCCACATTATTAGTAATTGTAAAAATGGACTCATACGAATACTTAAGCGCTCGCTCATCCAGCTCTTCTCGGCAGTCTCTGGACCAGGTTGAGAGCAACTTTTTGTATACAGAGAAGGACATATTACAATTGTAAAAGGCATAAAGACAAGACAGAGAACCTTTGTGAAACTGTAAACATGCAATGAGCTCTTCATATCTGGTATTATGTATGGCCCCCTGCGCCTTTTGTAAAAGGACCCTACATTGTGCTTTCAGATACCCAACAATTAAAAAATGTTGTGGACCTAACTCCAAAAGTTCCCGCCACTGATCCACAGACGGTATCTGCCCAGTAGAGGAATCTAGCACCTTCCCCAAAGGCCATCTCCCACCCACTGCAGGTTGTGGATGTATAGGGAGTATCGTCAAGGAGATCTTGGAAGACCCTCTTAACGGATATTGATAGGAGACCTGAGGTGAGAGGTCTAAAAGCCGCCTGGTAGCCTGCCACACTTTCCGCATCGTTTTGATTAGGATAGAGGGTGATCTCATAATTGTAAAAGCAGCTCCCGTAACATGTAGAACATAGCTAGGGTCGAGGGAGGCACAGATGAAGTGGATCAGCTGTGGGTCAGTGTAATCAGAGGAGCCAAAGAACCAGTCTCCCAAAAAACGAAGATTTGCTGCTAAAGCATAAAGGTGAAAGTTGGGAAGACCATAGCCTCCCTGGGCTTTTGGGGCCATCATCGTGACATATGACAGCCGAGCTTTTTTGTTCCGCCATATAAAACTCCGTATGGCCTTTTGTAACACTCGCCTATCTTTCACCTTGAGTAACACCGGCAGCATAAGCAACTTATATATTAACTGGGGCGCAATCACCATTTTTAAGACTGCTATACGCCCGTGGATAGTTAGGGGTAGAGATTGCCAACTGGCCAGTTTCGCACACATTTTACTAATCGTGGGTGGGACATTCAAGCTATACCACAATCTTGGATCTGCATGGATTATAATTCCCAGATATTTGATGGTAGTCTGAGCCCACTTCACCGGAAAATCAGGCCAGGCGGCTTTGAGTTCACCAGAAATATCTAAGGCCTCGGTCTTATCCAAGTTCAGTTTAAACCCTGACAGTAGTTGATACTGGCTGAAGATCTGTATAGCAGCAGGGAGAGCCGTCCTTGCATTTGACAATAGCAGCAGTATATCATCCGCAAAAAGCAGGGTCAATAAACATCTACTGCCTATCGATATTCCCGTAACCCCCTTTGATGCTTCTGCCACCAAGGGTTCCACGGTCATAATAAAGAGAAGGGGCGACAGTGGACAGCCTTGGCGAGTGCCTCTTTGGAGACTGAATTCTGCTGAAAGGTCCCCATTGACCAAGATTCTAGCCGTGGGATTAGTATATAAGAGAGTAATGTAATCAAAAATCCTCCCCACAAGGCCCAATTTATGAAGCACTCGATATAGAAAGGGCCAGGCGACTCTATCGAACGCTTTTTCCGCGTCACAGGTAACTAATAGAGGGTCATGGACTTCTTGCAAATGGCACCGCTCTAAAGCTACCATCACTCTGTGGATGTTTACAGTGGATCGCCTCCCCACCCCAAAGCCCACCTGGTCAGAAGAAATGAGATGAGGCATAATATACTTTAGCCTATTTGCCAAAATTTTGGCATATAACTTTATGTCAAGGTTCAATAGTGATATTGGCCGATAAGAAGAAGCCAAAAGTGGATCTCTGCCAGGTTTAGGGAGAACCACTATTGTAGCCGCCCGCATGGTAGGGGGCATACACTTCTGGTCCACCATCTGCTCAAAAACCTCCCGTAATACGGGGGCTATGTTTTCAGGCATAGACTTATAAAAAATCGAGGTCAAGCCATCAGGTCCTGGAGCTTTTTGGTTGGGTAAGGCCTGAATAGCCTCCGTCACCTCCGTAACATCAATAGATCGCTGCAATTGAGCCAATTGCTGAGGGGTCACACTAGGTAGGGACAAGTTCTGTAAAAAATCAGCTATTGCCGCCTCATCCACCCGGTCCTCCGCATATAGAGTCTGATAGTATTCAGAAAAAATAGCTGCTATGTCCGCAGACCCGGATTTTACATCCCCCTGAGCGTTCTTTAAGTTAGGAATATATTTAGACTGATCTTGTGCCCTGAGAAGACGGGCTAGCAAACGCCCAGCCTTGTTACCATGGTGAAAAAAAGTGTATTGCCTATGACGCAGCACGTTAGCTGCTCTCTCATGCAATAGGGTATTAAGAGCCACCTGTACCTCTCGATAAGTAGTTAGTCTAGCTGCTTCACGGGGATGCTGATTAAGTTGTCTTTTCAAAGCCTGTAGTCTCTTTTCTAAAATTAGGATATCCTTGTCCATTTTGCGTTTCTTATAAGAGGCATAACTAATTATGTCTCCTCTAAGGACGCATTTGGCAGTCTCCCACAAAAGGGTAGGTTGGGTAACATGCTGCGAATTGTGAAGCAAGAATTCAGACCATTTTCGTTTAAGAAAAACTGGGAATTCCGGGTCTCTGGTCAGAAAAGCTGGTAAGCGCCATTGGGTACCCGGGGCTGGCCCACCACAATGAAAAGTCCCCTTAACCGGGCTATGGTCCGAGATAACTGAAGCTTCAATGGAAGAAGCTGTAAATTTAGAAAACAATACTTCAGATATGAACAAATAGTCTATCCTCGTTTGAGTATTGTGGGCCCTGGCTAAATGCGTATATTCCCGCTCACCCGGGTGTAGGGAGCGCCATAGGTCTATTAGTTGTAGGTGTTTGCACAAGTAATTAGGTCCTTTATGCACACTTGGCAAATGTCCCCCCCTGGCCGGTGATCTATCCAACTGGGGGTCTATAACAAAATTGAAATCCCCGCCCAAAATCAACGGAAGGTTTCCTAGTTTAGAAATTTCTGCAATAAGAGTGGTATAAAACCCGTGCTCATAACAGTTGGGAGCATATATCGAAGCTAAAAGAATGGGAGTGCCCAGTAGGAGACCTTTAACCAAAATATATCGCCCTTGTGGATCTTGAACACAGGTTTGCATCTGAAAAGGAACTGATTGATGAATCAGAAGTGCCACCCCTCTACTTTTGGAGGACCCTGTTGCATAGTAAATTTGGGAGACCCATTTTTTCTTAAGTTTCTGAATTTCATTAGGAAGCATGTGTGTTTCTTGCAAAAATATGATTTTTGCTTTTAACCTTTGAAGGCGGGCAAACACCTTTTCCCGCTTTATCGGGGTCCCCAAACCCGCTACATTCCAGGTAACCACTTCCATCGCCATGGTGAACATTTAAGAGATTGAGACCACTGAATAGGCGCCTCCATGCTGCCGTTATAAGTACCAGTTGTACCCACCGCCCCATCCTTCCCTAGGCCAGAAAATCGTCCCCAAATAGAAAAGAATATAGGTGAGCAGGCCACCACACAACCACAAAACTCACTTAGAACACAAAATGCATTACATATGGTACAATGAAGGTTCTCTACAGGTATTCCCTCCCCCTCCCCCCCCACAACAATTTGTAAGAACATCTGAGACCCGATTGTGGGTCAGGTCTCACCCGATATAGGGTGCTCACGCGAGTGAGGCCCCTACCGGGATGGAGATCAGAGATGGGACCAATGTGCTCGGCTGCCCCCCAGCATAGCAACATGAAAGAAAACTCACTAAGCACATATGTTTAACATAGCACACTTCTCGACGGAGTGGCACACATACTAGCAAGTGTCATCCGCCATCACTACACAAATAACTACCAGCGAGCTCCAGTACTCGGTCCGCAAGTCAGGGATCCGCAGGTGCCGAGGAGCCTACCAGGTCCCCAACATAAGCCTTCGCTTCTGCAGCCGAATCAAAAAACCTGACTTGCCCAAGATGAGTAATCTTCAGTTTCGCTGGAAAAAGGAGAGCGAATCGGATATTTTTGTTTACAAGCTCCGAACAAATGGCATTGAAAGCCTTCCTTTGTAAAGTAACTCTCGACGAGAAGTCCTGGAAGACTAGAATCCGCTGCGCCTCATAGTGAAACTCACGAGTCTTCCGGTAGTGCTGCAGAACCAGCGATCTGTGCACAAAGTGAAGAAATCGTGCAATCACTACTCTCGGTCTCCCTGCTGTGTTCCCCTCTGGCCGCCGGCCCAGACGATGAGCACGCTCCAATAGGCCCCCTGACGGAGAGGCCAGGGACGGTACAATGCGCAGGAGCCAGGCTTCCAGGAGTCGTGGTAATTCTCCCTCGGGCAGGTCCTCCGGTACGCCAATAAAACGTAAGTTGTTTCGACGCGATCTATTCTCAAGATCGTCGAGCTTGTCTTCACTGGCCTGTGCAGATTTTTCCAACGCCGCCATCTTCCTCTCCAGGGCCCCCACATCTTCCTCCACTAGGCCAACGCGACCCTCAAGGCGTTCTGTGCGCGAGTCCATTTCTGTAAGGGAGGCTCGAACGTCTGCTATTTGTTCAGAGAGTTGATGTAGCCGCACATCTAAGGCTGCAACGACAGCTTGGGAAATCTTGTCCTCCAAAGTCATTTCTTCAGCGAGCTCTTCAGAAGTTGCCATGAGCGCCATTTTGTCCTCGGGAGCCTTCAATCTCTCCTTCTCCCCCTTTCGGTTCGAGCGTGTCGCCATGTGGATCGCAAAGGCAGTGGAGCTCGCCGATTCCTCACACTCAAACACGCTCAGGGCTGGTGTTAGAGCCAAAAAAGTGCCGAGATTAACTGGAAAACACTGCTGATTTTGCTTGGGGGCAGCCGGAGCTCAGCAGACAGCAGCCTACTAAGCCCACCACATCACGTGATCTCCTTGTCATGGGACTTATTAATAAAGGAGCCTTCATACTAAGGACATCGGTCTGTTTTCTGTTGAACTCATCGCTAATTCGTGGCATTTATCAGTTCCTATGAGTAGAGCCTTGAAGTGTAAGCTCCCCCCCCCCCCCCCCGTGTAGAAAGCTACGATAGCCCCTTCTGTGTATAACAAAGAGCCTGGGCAACTGAAAGAACTTTCTAATTATGAAGGTAGTCAAGAACTGGAACTTCTGAACCTGGGAGGGTGGTTGAATCTCAATCATTGGAGGCTTTTGAGAGCAGATTGGGTTGGAAGCAGGGGATGGACTAAATGATTCCCCCCCCCCCCCTCCCCCGTGAGGTCCAGTGCTCCCTCTAATTTTTGAAAGGCTATGGGGCAGATTAAAAAAAAAGTACGCCGGATTTTAAAAGATACGCGCTTATCTTTTAAAATCCGGCGTTGGCATGCGCAAGGCTGCACAAAATCGGCAGCCTGCGTGCACTGAGCCACGCAGGCTGCCTCCATTCCCTCCGAGGCCGCTCTGAAATCAGAGCGGCCTCAGAGGGAACTTTTTTTTTGTCCCCCCCCCCCCCCCACCTTTCCCTCCCTTCCCCTATCTAACTAAATCCCCCTCCCCTACCTTATTTCACTGTTACGCCTGTCGCCGGCTCCCTGCCCCGGCACAGGCCACTGTGCCGGAGCACTCGGCCCCGCCCCCGGACCGCTGTCATGCCTCTGGACACGTCCCGGACACGCAATGAACGCCGCACCGCCTTTGCAAAATAGGCACGCGTAAATCTGGCAGGATTTACGCGCGCAGGGCTTTTAAAATCTACCCCTATGTGCACAAGTTTATTCTTTGTGCAACTTTTTTTTTTTTTTTTTTATATAGGCCGAGTTCAATTATGGTGCGCTACAAGCCAGTATAACGCAAACAGCATCGGGATTTCCTTTGCGAGCTGTATTTTTGCGGTGTGCCAGGGTTCACAACCTTGCGCGCACTCGTGCACAGCTTAGAGAGGAAACGGTGCTGAAGTCCCTTCTAGCCCTAGTTTTCTATGGTCCGGTGCTAAGATTCTATAATGAGCTTTCCCTAGTGCGTGGTGGTCACAGCTCACACAGGAAGAACCTTGTGCTTGGTCTGGCATTGCGGTGATTGCTTTAAATTTTTTTGTGGATGTTTTTGGCTTTTTTTTTTTTTTTTTCCGCTGCCTGTCATCTCTCCTGCGTCTCTACTCTTCTGCAGTCTCTGTCACTGAGCAACCAGAGCCCACTGTGCAGCAACTGCAGGAGGGCACAAGCTGCTTGGAAAACTTTGCCTCTCAAACATTAACATTTAGGCAATTTATTTTTGGCTGAATGAAAATTAAAGCGGTTTCTTACAGATGGGTAAGTGGAAATGAGAGGGGGAGGAAATATGTACATATTTAGAGTCCAGCTTTACTATATTCAGAATACAGTTGGCCCCTAAATGAAGCCTCTTTCATATGATGGCATCTGTTAGTCATAGTAAAATAAAGGTTTTGGTGTTTACAGTAAAAGAGAGGATTAAATGATGGCAGCTGTTTACAAATTGCCTTGTTGTGGATGATTTTCTTGCATATTTTTCTAATTTTGCCTTGAGTGAGCACCGTCTTTGACGCACCCTACAATACTAGGAAATGAAGATCAGATTTGGTCAATAAAAAAAAGGTAATGAATGAGGTCAGTAAGGAGCAGAGAGGCAGGGCAGTGTGCTAACAGGACACTTTTATATAATTTGTATACATGATGGATTTTGTTAGTTGACTTGTCATTAGCTGTTTAACACTGCAAACGATTCTTGTGGACTTTTTAAACAGAGCATCAGACCTGGATCCTGTTTATTTTATTAAAAGGGTGATTGTAAATACAGTAAATTAGGTCTACAGTGCTTATTGTTCTGGATGATGTTGAGATGTCCTATTACAGTCAATCTCAGATTCTGATTTTAGCCAGTGTATGTAGATTTATTTATAGTTGCTGATGCCCCTTTCTGCCATTTCTGTATGTCATTTTCCCTTTATTTCTATCTAGCTAATGCTAAGGCGGATTTTTTTTTTTTTTTAATGTTCAGATAGTATGGAGTTGAAACTAGATTTCTAGTTGTGCACATTTGCAGGCATTTGGAGTGTTTTTAATAAACCGAGAAGGAAAAATTAGGTATACTCTCATGAGTAGAAGCTAAAAGGAAGCAGGTGTGTGCTAGTACAGTGAAAATGATTTTGCACTTATTTAGCAGTGCTCATGCTACATTTGCTTTATAAAGGCCTTCATGTGAGGAAAAGCCATTAATTTTTATAGAAATGGTACAATTTGAGGTTGTTCTCTCCAATATATTCTTCCTCTAAAGAGGCAGCAGCTGCAGCTAGTAATTTTTTGATTGATTAAAGCAGGATTTGTCATTGGGATCTAAGTTACTCCTTCCTACAATACTGGAAGGAAGGAAAGGAGGGGAAAAGTTGACGGAAGGGATAGGGCAATATAAAGCTCAGTCAGCATCTTGTGGTAACATAGAAATGAATGCAGAAAAAGACCAAATGGTCCATCCAGTTTGCCCCAGCAAGCTTCTTATGGCAGCGGCAAGCTTGCTGGGCAGACTGGATGTTAGGGGTACCACTACCACGGAGATATAACTAAGCCATGCCCTGCTCAGGAGTCTATATAGAGTTGGGAATTGAATTCAGTATTTCAACTTGATATAAACAAATCCATCTGCTTGGCCATTCACTTGTTCTATATCACTGTATCCATACACTTGGTTTTTGATTGAGAGACTTCCAGTTTCAAATCTGTTCTAATTCTGACTATGCATGTTATCTAAATGTGTTAAATAACTCCAGAAATAGCTAGCACTACATTTAAAAGTGTATTAACTCTAGACCAGTGTAATGTGTTTTCCACAGTAAGTTAAGAGGTGAGAACAGTATTTTTGCATAAGCCAAATATGTGTATCCGTGGTTTTATTCATTTTGTTCTGCTTAGTTTCATAATAAATGGAGGGAGTAGTAATACAGAAATTTTATTCTGCCAAGGGCCACTTTGGCATCTAAATATTCTGTAATGGTAGTGAACCCTTGTGCTGTGGCGTGGTTGACACAGCCTAGCAGCCTACCTTGGGCTGAGACAGAGCTGGAACTTCACCTATACTAGCCCTGTTCCCTGCAGGTAGAGCCTTTGGGTTCTAGGGGCCGGCAGGACTTGGCAACAGTCCCACAGGCTGGTCAAGAAGAGAGAGTCCAGGGCTGGGCTGAAGTCAGAGCAGGCAGCGATCAAGGTGTAGTTGAGGTCCGAGGCAGAGATCAGTGACAGGCAAGAGAGTAGTCCAGGTCCATAGCAGAGGTCAATACCAGGCAGACAAGCAAAGGACTGGGATGGGGCAAGGATGTAAGTAAAGCAAGGTGGACTGGATGAGGCAGGGCAGGCTGGACAAAACAAGGCAGGATCAGGAGTGCTTCAGGAGAGCAACATGCACTGCTAATGCAGGAGGACCTGTTGCTGAGGCGGTGTTGCTATGGAGCCAGTCCTTAAATAGCCTGGCAGGGCTGATGTCATCAGGAGGCGCCAATTCAGAGTTCCCGCCAAGGGGGGCCTATAAGAGGCGCTGTGCTGCTTGCGAACCTAAGGGAGCCCTCGGGACAAGGCACAATGTCCGCCTTGGAAGCCTGAAGGCCTGGTCGCAGTTGACAGAATTCCTGCTACATGGGACTGGGCCAGGCATCCTGGGGGTGAGAACTGCTTGTTGCAGTCCAACCCCGCAACTGGCAAACATTACATTTTCCTCTACTCTTCAGCCTGTTAAGACACTGCTGTAAATAGCAACACATTCACTCTTCTGAGTCGATTGACAAAACTGAGCGAGTGTTGCTCACCCTATGGGCAGAAGGGGAAAGGGAAGAAATGCCGATCATAGTTTTCTTATGCGCATTATAGTGCCATAAATTATCAGTAAGGCTTTGATACTCTCTTTCAGCAGGTCGATACCACTATCAAGTTGGAGGGGTTCAAATCTGCCACAGACCAGCCCTGCATGCATTGAGTAGGACTCCAGCTTTCCTAAATTTTGGCATCTACTTGTAGCCAGAGAGCTTCTTCCACAGTTGCATTCTGATTTCTGTCACTGTCATGGCTTCCGGATAATCTGGAATGACACCATCTCTTCTTTCTTTTTTGCCTGGATGGATTCTTCTAACCATTTCCAACCCTAACAATGGTGGTGGTGGTACGCATCAGGCTTCCAAGAAGGCACTGGGGTAACCTGCACAAAGTGATGGTTACTAGGGATGTGCGGCCTTTTTATAGTTCTACTCATTTGTTTTCGACCTGTTTTCTGACCAAATTTTGTTTTGAGGGTTAGTTTTTTTGGTTTTTTTTTTTGTTTTTAAATTTTGGGATATTCATTTTGGTAAATAGCATTTACTATTTGCCAAAACAATCTGAAAATTTTGGGAATTTTCAGAATGAGCTGATTTTCGGTTTGAATGACTGAAAACAAATGAAGATCTGCTCATTTGGATTAGTTTCCCCATTCAAATTATCCAAATTCATATTCCTAATGTTCACAACCCTAGAAGCAGTGGTGCCAGCTACATTAGGCTTCCAAGAAGGCTGGGATAACCAGCACGAAGAGACCATGGTTAAAACTCAAACATAAAAGAGTGTGAGGATGCTTGATGTTTTGAATAACAGCCTCATTAGTTTTGGTGACAGTGTAGATTATTACAAAACTTGGTACTAAGACATAGAAGGCTTTCTAATTAAATTTAACACTTCTGCATTTCTTAACAAGAGGACAATGTAACAAAAATTACAGACATACAAAATGAATAAAGACATAAAAGCAAATAGCATACAGTATATCAAAAATACAAAGCTACAACTGAACAAATCCCACCAAACCATTATAAAGTGGATTTAATATTGGTCTTGTAAGAATCAGGAGAATACAGCAAAGTCTGAAATGGCCTATAAAACAGTCCCTTTTGTGACAATATGCTCATCTACCTAAAGTGATAGAAAACCAGATGAAAAATTTCAACTGAGCAGATTGCATGGGCCTGTTGGTCTTTATTTGCCATCATATGCTATGTTATACTATGCTACCTAACCAACTCAAGTTATGACACCCCCCCCCCCCCCCCCCCCCCCAGTATCTATAGGGGATTCCTCAGACGTCCTGGGAACACACTTTGAGAAACATAGCAGATCCCTTTTGTAAACTTTTTAGACCATTTCAATTGTAAGTTTAAAAGATATCTTTTGATGAGACAGGAATTAAAGCAGTGGAGTCAGTATTCAGAAACCCACTGAAAGGGTATAATAAACGGGTACTCGACTGCATTTACCTGGCTCACTGTGCAGAGGAACTATTCAGCTAAATCTACAAGTTCAGTTTGAGTGGGTAGATTTAGGCTTCCTGTTTGTGTGGCTGGCGTTAACACTGAATATCATGCTAACCAGCTAAATTTGAAAGCCTACCTAAAGAATTCTTCCAACCCAACCCCTTTCTTACCCAACTAAATGCATGCAATCTGCCATTTTAACCTTAAAAGCTTAGCTGGTTAGAGTGGCCACATTTTCAGTCAGATTTACCCAGCTAAAACCCAGTCACGTCAAATAACTTGGATACCTAGAAATACAGATGAAGAAACAATCTGTGGTTGATACTTTATTAGACTAACTTAATACATTGGCGATTGGCTTTCAAGAACTATACTGGGAGACAGGAGTAATATTCCTTATATAATGCTTTCAGTGGTTGTGTAAGGTAATTCACAAGGCTTGCATGGGGAGATTAATGCCCTACTCCTTGGCCTACCTCTTGCTACCATTCATCCACTCCAAATACTACAGAACGCAGCTGCCAGAATTCTAACAGGAACTAAGAAATAAGAGTATATTACTCCAACTCCTCATCTCTTTACACTGGCTCCCAATAAAATACAGAATAGACTACAAAGTTTTAACAATCCTCCACAAAATAATAACAGGACAACAAAACTACTGGCTAAGCAAACACATTGAACTACATGCTCCAAAAAGAAACCTTGGCTCAATGAATAAAGGCCTCCTCAAAATCCCTCACGTAAAAACCACTCTTCTATTAACAACCCGTGAGAGAGCCATTTCCATTGCCAGTCCTGCACTTATGGAACTCTTTACCAACCAATCTAAGAACATAACTAAACACCAAAACCTTTAAAAAAGATTTAAAAACCTGGCTTTTCACCAGAGCCTACTCAGACGCACTCAACCATCAACACCAACAGACTCCCACCCAATACAACACCAAGAAAACAGAGATACCATCTTGTCCACCCATGAAGTCTCGGCACAACCACAAAACCCACTATACGCCGCTCAAGAACTTTACAATATATAATAACTAACACCCTTCCTGTTGCTTCTACCATTGTTACCTAACTTGTTCACCTATTATACTCACTGTAGAATCCCTGATGTTACTTTGTCTACCTATTATGATTACTGTAAACCGTTATGATGGCGAAACCGAATGACTGTATACAAAACATGTTAAATAAATAAATTAAGCGATTTATAATCACTACCTGTTGCTAGTAACAAGTACGTTTTCAAAACCCGGTGCACAGAAATCCTGGGAGATATGCACGTGGCCGGGCCGAGCGCTCGCTGACCACGTTTTCAAAATGGCCCGGCCACGCGCATAACTCCCAGTATGCGCGGAAGAGCTGGGGTTTTGAAAAGGGGCAGGGCAGGGGCTGTTTGTGACAGCGCCATTTTGCGCTGATTCGGAGAAGTGCAAGCTGGTAGCCGGCTGGCACGCACAACTTTCTTCTGCTCGGAGGAGCAGGTAAGTTGTAAAAAAAAAAAAAAAAAATTAGGGTAGGTAGATGGGATTTAGGGATTGGGGAGGAAAGGGGAAAATGAAGGATAACTCCCAGTCCATTCCTTTATTGGAGCGGACTGGGAGGGAAGTGGGGAAAGTCCCTGTCCCGTCGGCATGCGTGTGCTAAAAAAAAAAAACAAACGTTCCCCTCTCCTGCATGAGCGCAAATGGGCACCCGTGTGGGTATCAGATTTTATAACATGCGCTCGTCGACGAGCGCATGTTATAAAATCGGTGCGACCATGTGCGCACGTGTGGTTTCGAAAATGTACCCTTTAGGTTTTACTTCTCTCGTCTTAATTGAGTTGCATTTTTGACTCTGTTCTCAGTTCTTGTGAAGTGCAGATGATATTCCTCAAACGTTGTCCTATTCATGGAGTAAACAGTGTAAAATGGTCTATTTTAAAGTGAGGAAGGCCTGTTGAAGGAGTGTATTTGTCTTGCTTATTTGATGCTTATATTATTTTTATTATGAACTCACCTAGGCCATTCCTTAGTGAGAGTAGAGTGGGATCTAGATGGGTTTTTAGAATAATATTTATTTGTTGAAATTTGAACCAAGATTGTGTTTTGACTACTGTATTTAATGTATTTTTAGATTATTGGTGTAACTATTTTAATATATTGTATTTGATAGCTTTGTAAACCACCTTGGGTTAAACTTTGATTTAAAGGTGATATACTATATAACAATAATATACAGTCCCCTTTATGATAAATTGATACATGTTTGTGTCCTCTTTCCTTCAGGGTATTTTTTTAATATCCTGCAAAGAAACATTTTTGATGGGAATGCTTACAAATTTCTCCAGAATCTACTACTTGTCCACATAAGAAATTGCCATACTGGGTCAGACCAAGGCACCATCAAGCCCAGCATCCTATTTCCAACAGTGGCCAGTCCAGGCTACAACTACCTGCTACAAGTACCCAAACACTAAGTAGATCCCATGCTACTGATGCCAGTAATTGCAGAGGCCATTCCCTAAGTCATCTTGATTAATAGCAGTTAATGGACTTCTCCTCCAAGAACTTATCCAAACCGTTTTTAAACCCAACTACACTAACTGCACTAACCACATCCTCTGGTAACAAATTCCAGAGCTTAATTGTGCGCTGAGTGAGAGAATTTTCTCCGATTAGTTTTAAATGTGCTACTTGCTAACTTCATGGAGTGCCCCCTATTCCTTCTATTATCCGAAAGAGTAAATAACTAATTCACATCTACTCGTTCAAGACCTCTCATGATTTTAAAGCCCTCTATCATATCCCCCCTGAGCCGTCTCTTCTTCATGCTGAACAGCCCTAACCCCCTAACCTCTTTAGCCTTTCCTCATAGGGTAGCTGTTCCATCCCCTTTATCATTTTGGTTGCCCTTCGCTGTACCTTCTCCAGTGCAACTATATCTCTTTTGAGATGCGGTGATCAGAATTGTACATGGTACTCAAGGTGCGGTCTCACCATGGAGCAATACAGAGGCATTATGACATTTTCCGTTTTATTCACCATTCCCTTCCTAATAATTCCTAACGTTGTTTGCTTTTTTGACTGCCGCAGCACACTGAGCTGACTATTTCAATGTATTATCCACTATGATGCCTAGATCTTTCCTGGGTGATAAATCCTAATATGAAACCTAACATCGTGTAACTACAGCAAGGGTTATTTTTCCCTATATGCAACACCTTGCACTTCACATTAAATTTCATCTGCCATTTGGATGTCCAACTTCCAGTCTCACAAGGTTCTCCTGCAATTTATCACAATCCGCTTGTGATTTAACTACTACGAATAATTTTGTATCATCTGCAAATTTGATTACCTCACTTGTCATATTCCTTTCCAGATCATTTATAAATATATTGAAAAGCACCGGTCCAAGTACAGATCCCTGAAGCATGCCATTGTTTACCTTTTCCACTGAGAAAATTGACCATTTAATCCTACTCATGGTTTCCTGTCTTTTAACCAGTTTGTAATCCACGAAAGGACATCGCCTCCTATCCTATGACTTTTTAGTTTTCTTGGAAGCCTCTCATGAGGGATTTTGTCATATGCCTTCTAAAATTCCAAATACCGGTTTCCCTTTATCCACATGTTAACCCTTTCAAAAAAATGAAGCAGATTTGTGAGACAAGACTTGCCTTTGGTAAATCCATGCTGTGTTTCATTAAACCATGTCTTTCTATATACTCTGTGATTTTGATCTTTAAAATAGTTTCCACTATCTTTCCCGGCACTGAAGTCAGGCTCACTGGTCTATAGTTTCCTGGATTGCCCCTGGAGCCCTTTTTAAATATTGAAGTTACATTGGCCACCCTCCAGTCTTCAGGTACATAGAAACAGAAATGACGGCAGAAGAAGACCAAACGGCCCATCCAATCCGCCCCTCAAGCTACGCACTTTATCCTTTTTTTTCCTTTTTCTCTCTCCCACCTATTACTATTGGCTTCCAGTACTCTCCAGCCCTAATTCTCCTCCACCCCACCACCAATGTAGAGAGCAGCGCCGGATCTGCATCCAAGTGAACATCCAGCTCAATTAGGGGTAGGAACCACTGCAACAAGCAGGCCACACCCCTGCCCCATACTCTTACCCACCCCTGTTTTTTTTTTTTTTTTATTTGGAGATGGCAGCCCAACATCCTTCTGCTCCGTGAAGGTGGAACACCAACCACTGGCATCCCACTCCGTGAATGCCTCTGTGGCTACTGCCGCTCCGTGCAGTGTTTTGCTGCCTCCTCTTTATTCACGTCCTCTAAACTTGATGGATCCACAGTGTTTATCCCTCGCCCCTTTGAAGTCCTTCACAGTTTTAGACTTCACAACTTCCTCCGGAAAGGCATTCCAGGCATCCACCACCCTTTCCGTGAAGAAATACTTCCTGACATTGGTTCTTAGTCTTCCTCCCTGGAGCCTCAGCTCGTGACCTCTGGTTCTGCTGATTTTTTTTTGACGGAAAAGGTTTGTCGTTGTCTTTGGATCATTGGATGATACAATGGATGATTTTAATGATAGGTTACAAATTTTAAGTAATAGATCAGAAATTTCATTTTTGAGTTCCTTCAGAACCCTTGGATACATACATCCGGTCCAGGTGATTTGCTACTCTTTATTTTGTCAATCTGGCCTACTACATTACAGAATTCTATAAATGACCTGGCCTGGTTACATAGTCATGAACTGGTTTAGAAATTGCAGCATATAATTAGTACTACACATGGAAAAGTCTGATCCCTATTATTTTGAGTACTAGGAATAAAGTATACTTCCCAAAACAATTCTAGTACATATGTTAGAATTTGCATCCTATATTAAAACACAATTCTCTCTACAAAGTGTATCATGTAAGCAGCATTGAATATTGCAGTGTTCAAGCATAATGGTGAGAGCAAATCAGGTCAGAAACAGCTAGAGCACTTAAAACACCAAGAAGCTATAACAGAACTATAGTGAGAACTTTATGGTTCACTGCCTTATAATCTACAATGCATGTGCCTTGCTCCAAGACCAATTACTGCTATATATTATGTTGAATAGCACAGATGAACATTGCTTCCTGACGTGTGCCTTTACCAGACTACTCTTATCTACCTTGACTTGTGATGTAGAAATTTATATCTAAGTACAGCAATGAACAGTAATATGGGCTAAATCCACCCCCCTTGTCTCCATAAGATGTTTTATTGCTTTTTTTTTTTTTTATCTTAGAAGGCGATGGCAGAAGAGGCAAAGGGGTTATTCAACGCAGCACAGAAACAGGGCTAGCTGTTGAGATGCCAAGTCGGACAGTACGTCAAGCGAGTCATGAATCCATTGAGGATAGTATGAATAGTTATGGCTCTGAAGGAAAGTAAGTCATTATGATTATCTTTATAGTGTTCAACCCATTAATATGTCTATGGTTTAAAACATGATGCAGTATTCCAACTAGGCTAACTTTGGGCCTCATTTACTAATAAATGTTCCTATAGACACAGAATGGGAGAAAACCTTAGTAAATCAGGCCTTTTCCTTTGAAAGAGAAATGCTGCATATTGGTGTGACCTGGCTACTTTTCTCTGCTGACTATAAGGTATATTGAAATATTTTACAACTTGCTCATGATAGCTCATTGAACAGAATGGAAATTGCAGTGAATTATCCTGTATATTACAGAATGTTCCTATGTGTACTTTGAGTTAACAATTAACAATGCTCTAGAAATATTTTGAAAGAAAAAGGCTAGATTTCTGTCTATTGGAATTCAAGTTAGGATATCCTATCAGAAATTCAGATATATCATAGGCATTTGGGTTCAGTGCTGTTTTTTCACCTGCTTCTTTGTCAGTCATAAGCTAAGACAGTAAGGGGTAGATTTTATAAATTTACACAAGCATGTACTTTTGTTCGCGCACCAGGCGCGAACAAAAGTACGCTGGATTTTATAAGATACGCGCGTATCTTATAAAATCCGGGGTCGGCGCGCACAAGGGGGTGCACATTTGTGCAACTTGCATGCGCCGAGTCCGGCGTGCGCTGCCTGTTCCCTCCGAGGCCGCTCCGAAATCGGAGCGGCCTCGGAGGGAACTTTCTTTCTGCCCCCCCCCCCCAGCCCTATGTAAACCCCCCCTACCTTTGTTGGCAGATTTACACCTGCTGAAAGCAGGTGTAAATCTGCGCGCGCTAGCGGGCTGCTGGCGCGCCATCACCCAACCCGGGGGCTGGTCCGGAGGCCTCGACCATGCCCCGGGACTTACGCGCGCCCCGGGGCTGTGTGCGTGCCGGCGGCCTATGCAAAATAGGCCGCCGGCGCCCTGCGCGCGTAAATCCGGCCGGATTTACGCGCGCAGGGCTTTTAAAATCCGGCCCTAAGTATATACACAAATTATATTCCTCTGCTATATATTCTCTGTGAATACATGTATATATACCCCTTGATAAATTATTAAATATAATGGAAGCTACAAGAAGATAATGCAATCAAGTCCATGAAAACTCACTGAAAGCAGGAGCCAGCCACCAGCTTGAATATCTCATGGCCACATTAAAAAAAAAAAATGAAGCAGTATGTCTGAAATCCATCCTTAAACAGTGTTGGACCAGGCATCTGTCCTGGTCCTACTTAAAAGCTAGAGAAACAGGTAGCTCCAAGGCTGGGTCTCCTGAGAGCAGGAATAAAACTTAGGCCCAGAGGGGAACAGACAAGCCCCTGTCTCCAGGAGAAGGCACCTCCTGAAACATTGCTGATTGTGAATACTGAGCTGTTATACTGCTGAAGGTAAGTAGGTTGTATGATGTGTTATGTTATAAATAAACCGCTCTTTAAGAAGAAGGCTGGAGTCCTGTGTGTGCGTGTGATGTCTCCAGTTTAAGACCACTCGGCTATGTCACAATTTCATTTAGAATCTTTCAAAATTTCAAATGTGATTTACATATTGCCAAATTGCAGTATGACACATTTAACTAAAATCAGTGTGAGATCTTACTTTCTAAAGATGGTCTGATTTTCCTGAGGCTGCATGAGGTAAGGCATTTGCAGAGAGGCTGCAGTTAATATGAGAACTGCCATGCTGTTAGTTTGACACAGATAGCCTTCACTGCCTCCTCTCCCGAACAGTCTTCATAAAGACCCATAATATCAATCCCTGCTGGTCACAGAAATGCTCCATTACGATTAAATATTGATGGATTGTGGTATTCAGGCTAATTTAATAGTAGTGTGTATACTATGAAGTTAGAGACCAAAGCTGTGTGCCCATGAGGGACTGGTAGGGACCTTGGCTTTCAGGTTTTAGTTTTACCAGGAATTTAGCAGTATTTATTACAACAAGAGTATAAATATTTACCTGGAAAAAATGACCAATCTTTTTTTTCTTTCCACTGATTTCTCCCATTTTTCTTCTTGTTGCAATAAACACCGATAAATTCCTTTTGAAAAGTAAAATAAAAACTGAAAACAAGGTCCCTAAGGATAGGGAAGCTGGCAAATCAGCACTGGAAATAGCCAAGTTTACTGTAGCTCCTTTGGAAGCTTTATCTTCATCAGTCCTGCTGAATGTGGTGCCTGCTTTGTGTGTTAAAAGAAGTAGTAATGTGTGAGAGGGGAGCTTCTGGGAGCCCCTTTCTTAAATCATTTCATGGTAGACAAGAATATCTCATGGAGTGGAGCAGAGCTGGAGTCCTTCCTAAGCAACTGATTGCACATCTGTGTTTGAAAGAGGGAGAAAGGAAGGTGGAACCTGGTGGGTCTTAAAGATCGGACCTGCGTTCCTAACATCTGTGCGGTTCTTAATTGATTACTTTGCTTGGCTGTGTCTTGCTGTAAGGGTTAAGTGCAAATTACAAGTGGATGGAGAATGCATACAGCTAAAGTAATTCTTGAGATGGAACTGGAGGAGTAAGAGAAGGAGCAGGAGCTGTACAGAGAACAGAGACTTGGCAACCTCTTCCCCCCCCCCCCCCCCCAAAAAACAAAAAAACCCCACACTCAGAGCCACACATTTTTATAAAGTGATACTGTACCCACGAGACATCAATTTGTCTTTTTTTGTGTAGCTTCTTGTGAGTCTGGCTCTTTATGCACTCGTGTCCTACAAACCATAAGTTGGAAGCCTGATTTTTAATTCCTTTAACCAGAGAGTCTGAAAACACAATTTCCCATAATTTCTAAATAGAAATAAAAAAAATTTGTCTCTAACTATCCTGTAATACATTTAAAGCTGATTTGAAAACAGGTTCACATATATCACTGGGAAGCTAAGTGAGGCTTGTTCTGCATTGACTCTGGGAGCCGTGACACCTCTTGGGCTCCCTTTGGCATCCTGCCCCTTTTCCATTCCCAAAATAATTGCATGTTACACATTAATCTTGGTATTAATTGGCCGCAGCTTTTATTAACATAACAGTTAATATGAAATCAACATAACAGTTCACCCACCCGGGCCAATCCGACAGTCTCACCGCTACTGGAACCACGCCCCCCTTTTGTAGCCCGCCACAATTCTAGCAAGGCTACATCATTCCATCCCCCGCCGCGTTTACAAGCAAGGGGGCCCTGCCTCCGGGCGTGGTCCCCCACCCCTTTTACAACCTGCCTTTTGTCAGCCCCGCTGTGGACCTAGGTCTAATAATTCTCTGTTGGACCGGGTACCCGCCACCAGCGCCAGGTAGTGTTTACACTTGCCTGGTGCCCCCCCAAACCAAACCTTAGCTGCGGCTGTTTTACACTCATGTGTAGTTCCTTTTGAATGACTCTTGTATTTCATTATTGAAAAGGTTGCACCTGATAACAGGTGTACCCTGTCCTGCCAGTAAAAACCTTTGCACTGTTCATTGGCCCATGCGTGCCGTATCTGACAGCCCCCCATATGCACCAACCATCCTCCGACCTTTCTGTTTAACTTCTTCCGAGCTCTAACTTTTGATTTGCAAATTTTAATGCAAGATATTATGTCGGACCAGAAAATAAGCACTCCCGGGAAACCTGATTGTATTTCCTGTAGGTCCCTCTTCATCTGCCGTAACAGTTGTCTACATGACATTGCCCCTAAATCATTCCCACCCAGGTGTATTATGTTTGGTCTGGCCAACGAATCCCTCTTGACCCGTAGTATGGGAAGTAACTGCTCCCAGCGCATTCCACGCTTTCCCATTCAAATGATGCGCACCCCCCGATGTGCCAAGCCCAGAAGTGGGCCGTATCTCTGCTGCCGTGCCCTCTGTTCTGCCCAATGCACGAGTGAGTGTCCCACGATCCACACCTGCAGCAACCTAGAACCCGATTCTGTAATAAAATAAGCAAATTAATTGACCGGTTGTAATGTGCCGGCTCGATCCAGCCTGACATAGGGAGATGGCGCTCTGCTGCGGTAAATTCCTATCTGTTGTATGGCCTCCGTTGTGAACCCTGCCTGCGGCATGCTAGTGGCCGTTCCTATTCTGAAAGAGTGTGTCCCAAAGTCATCTGCATTCTCTCCTATCTCATTTAAGGTTCGCTTGAGTATCGCTGAAAACTGGTATCGCGTTAAAGGGGCCCTGTCCGCATGTATAAGTAAGCGATCCCCTTTTGTAGGTTGCACGGCTTGATATTTCTCTAAATTGGCAAGTGGGCAAGTGACCTGACCATGCAATTGTTTTAATGTCAAGGTAGCCCCCCACCCGAATTGATCAGTTTTGGACCTTGGTATAAACATCCTCATCGTGTCCCCCTGTTTTGTGACATTCCGCATTAGCATTCCCGTGTAACCGACATCCTTTTTAGATGTCGCCACCAGCTCGCCAGTGCGTAGTGCGCAGAAGGCTAGTGTAAAAGCTAACCTAAATAACTGTCTCAAATGTTGAATGGCATATGTCGCCCAGCCTATGACTGGGACTGTACTCCCCTTCCAGACACTCCAACAACGATATACCTTACCAGAAGGAGACCTTTATGCATACTGTCAAATTACTCATTTTATCAAGTCCGAGAAGCACTTACTCGCAGATACTCCTGAAGTCCAAAAATTAAGGGAAGTTATCCAAGTGGGGAAAAGCAGCAAATGTACAGTTTCTTACTTTTATAAGGAGATGATGGGGTATTCCGAGGAACAGTCTCTAGCTCCACTTTACGCGAAATGGCAAACTTGGGCCCTTTTTTCCTTAACATTGACAGAATTTGTAAAGTGTTTTAGCGATTTGCCTGTGATATCAGAAAATGTGCTTTTACAAGAAACACAGTACAGATTTCTCTGGTTGAGCTATATTGCACCCAAACGGGCTCACCAAATGAAAATAACGCAAACGCCTTACTGTCCGAAATATGCAGACCAGGACAGTAATTTTTTTCACTGTTTTTGAGAGTGTAGAATAATATCCCAGTTTTGGAGACAGGTGTGTCATGCCAGCTTGGTCGTTTTGAAAAAGACTTTAACATTGAACCCAAACCTTTGGCTCTTTGGGATAGAAGAATCATCACATCCTAAACTATCTACCCCAGAATGTTTTTTTCTATTGAAGGCGGGCACGGTGGGGAAACAAATCATATTAGCTAATGGCGCCCCCCCTCCCCCCCCCAGTTACGAACATTGGTTTCAGAAACTGGTACGCCTATGTTCTACGGAGTATGCCATACTTACACCAGAGACGCCAAAGAAGTCTGTACATACCACGCTAATTTGGGTGGCTTTTACAAATTATTTAGCCCCCTCATAGGCACCTGCAGAGATCCATAGTATTTGGACAAGTCCCTGAACATATGAGCAAGGTCAATAAACTTTTTTCATTTTCAGAGGTTAACTATGGCACAGGAACTTTATCAGGATGATTCACCAGCACTGGCTTAACGTTGTGATCTAATAGATACAAGGATTTATGGGCGTTTTTTTGTTGGGGGGGGAGGGTTTAAAGGGGGAGGAATAAGTTTTTTGGTGGACTAATGTTCTATGTTTGCTGTGTTTGAAATGACGAAAGTTCAATAAATAAAGTTTAAAAAAAAAAAATAAATAAAAAATAAAATTAATAAATCGTGTGTTATGGAATGCCGCCCGTCCCTCTGGTCCCCTAGTCTCCTTCCCCAACCCTTCAACATTTTTCGAGTCAGAAATCCTTTGGTAGGATCCCCCCAACCTTGGGCTCCCATGAAAAATGCCAGCCCAGCTAGCTGCTTCACTACTATGCCCCTGGACAGTCCCGCATCCTTGGCCCACGATATGTATGCCACAATCTGTTCCTCTGCCACCGGCCCTTTTTTCCAACCATGTTGTTTCAGGAAGGAGCACACTCTCCCATATCCCCTGCAATAGGCATCCCATGTGGTGGGAGCCACAGATCATCGCAACAGTTCTAACGTAGTTGGCGACCAATTGCCCATACATGCTCCGGTACTGGAGTTGCCTGTTAGTCGGCGTCGGGTACTTGTTTACGGAACAAAGACCATTTAGCACGAGATAACTAGTCTGAAATAATTGCAACACACATGAATCTGGACTCCCCAGCTATAATACTAGGAGATTTCAACCTGCACGTAGACAACACTACACTCTCAACCAGCTGTGAGGCTTTGCTCACCGCCATGTCAGCCATGGGCTTCAATCAGATCATCAATAAACCCACCCATAAAGCAGGCCACACTCTGGACCTCATCTTCGTAAACTCTGGTATTAATCATTCATCCCACCCTGTATGCAAGCAGGTCCCTTGGTCAGACCACACATTAATCTCAGCCACCTTCACTCTGACAAAATCCAATGACATACACTCCCCTCAACCATCATTTATCTACAGAAAGCCCTGCTCTTCCAACAACCTCAGCAACCAGCTGGCTTCAGAACTACCACGCATAAACCTCTCTGATCCCAATTCAGCCCTCATCTCCTGGAACAACATCACAGAGGCTATAGCAAATAAACTATGTCCACTATCTACAAAAAAACTCAACCCCAACTCCTCAAAAAAAACAACCCTGGTTCAACAATGATCTTAGACAACTCAAACAGAGCTTAAGACAGAAAGAGAGTAAATGGCGCAAAAACCCCTGCCCCAGCACGCTCGCTGCCTATAAATTAGCACTCCACCACTACAGGAACTCCACTTTAAAATCAAAAAGGGATTTCTATGCTCACAAGATCCATGACCTTATCTTCGATGCAAAAGCCCTTTTCACCTACGTATCCAAACTAACACAAACCAACGCAGAAGATATTCCTAGCAACCAAGCACAATCCAAAGCTGATGAATTGGCTCTTTTCTTCCATAGCAAAATCTCCAACCTCCTAACGCGACTGCCAACTAGCATTTCCTCTCCCACAAGTATATGTCATCTCCTAAACAAAGGCATCTCTCTCGAATCATTTGATGCCATCACCGTTTCAGAGATCCAATCAGTACTAAAGAAAATGAAACTTTCCACCCATCCATTCGACCAAATCCCTACTAAACTTCTCCTGCTAATTCCTGACACATCTCCAAAACATTGGCTGACATCATAAACTGTTCACTATCTCAGGGTATCCTTCCTGATGTCCTTAAACTGGCCTCTCTCAAACCCCTCCTAAAAAAAACCAAATTTGGATCCTAAAGATCCCACCAACTTCGCCCGATCTCCAACCTTCTATTTATAGCAACGATCATGGAAAAATTAGTCGATGCACAGCTATCCGACTACATCGAAGATCACAAAATTCTTTACCCCACTCAATTCGGGTTCCGTAAAGCCTTAAGCACCGAAACCCTACTCATATCCCTGACAATCACCTCATCATGGGACTTGATAAAGGTCAATCCTTCTTACTGATTCTCCTTGACCTCTCAGCAGCATTTGACACCGTTAACCATTCCATCCTCCTCAATCAGCTGTCTGTAATCGGAATAACAGGAACTGCACTGGCTTGGTTCAAATCATTCCTCAGTAACAGAGGCTTCAAGGTCAGAATTCACAATAAAGAATCCCCCCGCTACAACTCCTCCCTAGGAGTTCCTCAGGGTTCCTCTCTATCCCCTACGCTCTATAACATATACCTTCTTCCACTTTGCCACTTGTTAACCAACCTGAAACTAACACATTTCTTATACGCCGACGATGTACAAATTTTGATCCCCATTAAAAAATCTATTACTAAACACTTGAATATTGGGAAAACTGCCTTTGAGAAATCAACTGCCTCCTCTCTAGCCTAAACCTGATTCTAAATCCTTCTAAGACTGAACTCCTTCTCATCTCCACGGAAAGTAGTAACATCACCTCAAACCCTCCAACCAAGTAAGGGACTTAGGAGTAATCATAGATAATCGCCTGAATTTAAAATCTTTCATCAACCAAACTACTAAGGACTGCTTTTATAAACTACAGGTACTGAAAAGAATCAAACCTCTCCTCCACTTTCAAGATTTCAGGACTGTCCTTCAAGCAATAATCTTCTCAAAAATAGACTACTGTAACGCTATCTTACTAGGTCTCCCTGCCTCCTCCACCAAACCCCTCCAGATGCTCCAAAATGCGGCAGCCAGAATACTGACCAACTCCAGGAGAAGAGACCACATCACTCTCATTCTCAAAAACTTACACTGGCTGCCAATACATTTCAGGATTATTCATAAGTCCATCACCATTATCTATAAAGCCATCCATCATCATGCTCCTCTTAACCTATAAATCCTGCTTAGACAACTTACCTCCTCCAGACCCATTAGAGAAGCTTACAGAGGATCACTACATGTATCACAATCCAAATCCACACATTATCGAGCATTTAGAGACTGGGCTTTCTCTACAGCGGGACCTTCGATATGAAACTCCATTCCCCCTGATCTGAGACAAGAACCATGCCTTCTAACATTTAGAAAAAGGCTTAAGACTTGGTTATTTAAACAAGCCTTTCCAGACCCTAACTGATTCTTAGTATCAACCATGGAAAGACTTCAGTACACTGTAAAAAATTATACCTCTGTCTGTTAAGTTACTATAACTTTGTTTCTTCTTCTCCCAGTTGAACAGCCTTGTTTTATTGTAACTGCGTTGACTCTCTTCACTTGTTCAAGGTTTAAAGTTATCACTCCCCCTGTTATTTTGTAAACCAGCATGATGTGATTGTATCATGAATGCCGGTATAGAAAAACTCTAAATAAATAAATTATACATTATTTGCTAGGTATTGTATACCATTATACACCCCTGGAACATGTCGCGCCTTTACAGTGGTATTAATGCGCAAACTACTTAGGACTACCTGTCGAAACAGGTCCGTCACCCGTGGACATTTGGCTGACTCTGTTGATGACTGAAACCACTGCTTGGTTGTCACACCAGAATATATGTTTGTTCTGCAAGTGCTCCCCCCAGATTATCAATGCCACCCATATGGGGACAATCTCCAGGAATGTTATATTTGCTGTTATTCCTTCCTCCACCCATGCGGCCGGCCATTGCATGGTAGCCCACGCACCCTGACAGTACATGCTGAATCCCTATCCCCCAGAAGCATCTGAATGAATGTTCAAATTACGGCTTGATACCGGGGGCTCCTGCCAGACCGATATACCTTTGTAACTGCTCCGGAATAATATCCATATCGCCAGGTCCTCGCGTATAGGTTGTGATATCCTGATGAAATGGTGCGGATGTCTGACTCCTGCTGTTGCTGCTGCTGGTCTGCGCAAGAAGGCTCTGCCCATAGGGATTACTCGGCAAAGTTAAATGCTCCCAACAGTGTCTGCACCTCCCGAAGTGTCATCTTCTTCGCCTTTGTTGCCTTGTCCAGTAGGCCATGCAGTTTTTGGAGTTTGTCCATTGGGAGTCTGGATATCATCCTCTTAGAATCCAATTCAATGCTGAGGAAGACATGGTGTTAGTTGGCCCCTCTGTCTTCTCTTGTGCAAGTGGAACGCCAAAATCCTCTGCCACCTCCTGAAAGGTCCGTAACAGGCAAGCCGCCATCTCTGTTCCAGCTGGACCGACGAACAGGAAATTGTCTAAGTAGTGTATTATATTGTCTGACTGTGCCCTTTTTGCCGTCACCCAGTGTAAAAATGAACTGAAGGCCTCGAAATAGGCGCAGGACACTGAGCAACCCATGGGCATGCACTTATCGAAGAAAAACATCCCAGGAAACTTGAAGCCCAGCAAAGGAAAACAAGCTGGGTGGACTGGCAGCAGTCAAAATGCCGATTCAATGTCAGTTTTTGCCATGACTGAAGACTCTCCACACCTCTGAAGAAGAGTGATCGCACTGTCAAATGATACATATTATACGGAACATTCTTCCTGTGGCAGGTGGTCGACTGAGAGCCCAACGATAGGTTTTGTATCAGTCTGTATTTGCCTGGCTCCTTCTTTGGAACAACCCCCAGAGGGGATAATGCCATATTTTGGAATGGGGGCGTTGCAAAAGGGCCTGCCATTCTACCCAATGACAGCTCAATGTCTAACTTGGCTTGGACTATTTCTGGATGTCTCATTGTCGACGCTGCATTATTGACTGTAAACTTTCTGATCTTTCCTTGGTAAGGAATTCGGAATCCTTCACTAAAACCTCTTGCAATCCTCCCAGCATCCTCTTTCTTTGGGTATTTCCCAAGCCATTCTAACATTCTGTCCAGTCGAATCGGCGAGGCTGCTTTTGCCATTGCCTCGTTTCATTTTCTTCGAGAAGAACTTCCCATAGCCATCTTCTTTGTACATTTGTTAGCTGAATGGGGTGCTGCGCAAATCAAGCAAACGTGCTTGAACTTGCAATCTTTGAATGTGCAAGATGATTTGTTAAATCTCCAGCATGAGTTATTTTGATTTGCCGATCCGCCGAAGGCTGCTCCCTTGTCGATGCTCTTCCACGCCCTCCTGCGTCGGCAGCCTTGTTAGTCATTTGTTTTAACCATAGGTCGACATCGTGTGTCCCCCTTGACATCGTTCCGGAGTCCTCCATCTTGTCCCTGAAGCGCTCGTCGTAATTTAGCCACGCCCAGCCTTCGTATGCTCTTTGCGCCTCCAAAATTGTCTGCGTACCCGAGCATCGGTCCGCATTGCGATAGATCATATTTTGTTAAGACACTCATCAGTCTGAGATATGCTCTGGTCCAAGTCCATATGTTGCGCGGTGTGGTCTTGCTGTCCTCTGGCAGTGCATTTCTGCCTTTTTTTTTTTTGTCTCTTGAGCTTCTCCTTCCTTCCATAAGTCAGAAGATGTCTATGTATTTTCTCTTTATAATCCTTTTCCACAGCTTCCTTGGCACGCTTAGCCATAGAGAGGCAACGTTGTTTGCCGGCATCGAGGTTGCTGCTGCCTCTCCATGTGATGACTGTGCCCGTGTTAAGCTGTCCTCGTCTGTGCTATCGGAGTCCAAAGATGAGCTACTGTCACTGGAACTTGAACTGTACCTTCTCCTCCACTTTCCGCTTCCTTTCTTTTTTGACGCATGCACTGCCACTGTGTTGGCGAGAGGCTGTGGAATAGAAACATGCTCTGATAACTCACCCGGCTGTTGCTCAAGCACAGCTTCTGCTACAACTGCGTCCCCCGCATGCACCTCCGGTAGTATCATGTTCTCTCACTGTGTTGGGTCTCTCCTTCGGACAGACTTGGCGCAGTGTTATCACTATTTCTTCTTCTTAGCGTGCGTCCAGCACACCCGCTTTGCCCTGCTGCTGTTGAGTTCTCATCGTCTCTCCCTTGGGCCTCTTGGTTGTTCCACATGCCCTGCTGTCCTGGCCAATATCCCCACGGATATACCGGGTATGGCATCCCTCCAGCGTAGGCCGTTTTGACCATTGCAGGAATGTGTTAGGTCCTGGGCTGCTGCTACTGCCGTCTGTGTTAGCTGGTGGCATCCAAGGTCTGCAAGCCCAAGGTGGAGGGAACCCTGGTAAATAAGGGAAACCCGTAGTCTGTGTCTGGTCCACTTTGCCAACATATGGCATACAATCACCAAAGGACCAATGGGTCCTTTCACCCACGGTTACCAACTGAACTTCCACGAACCTTTCACCATGTCCAGCGTGGGGTCTAACCAAACACACTTCACTTTTCGAGACAGAATTCTCTGCCCTCCTGCAATCCAATGCCTTTGAACCGGTACCTTGGCTGCAGTGGGGTCAAGGGTTCTACTCTCAGTATTTTCTAATTCCCAAAAAATCAGGCGGCATTGGTCCTATTTTGGACCTACGCACCCTAAACAAACATCTCCGCACAGAAAAGTTCAGAATGGTAACCTTGGGCACCATGCTCCCTCTACTGCAGTGGGGAGATTGGCTCTGCTCTCTAGATCTTCAGGAGGCTTATGCCCACATTGCCATATACCCTCCTCATCGAAAATACCTCAGGTTTGTAGTAGGCCACAATCATTTCCAATACCAAGTGCTGCCATTCGGCCTAGCATCAGAACACTGTGTATTCACGAAATGCCTGGCAGTAGTCGCAGCTCACTTACGACAAAACAACATCCACGTCTATCTGTATCTAGACGATTGGCTCCTCGGAGATCTGTCCCAAGTGGAAGTGCTCCACTCCCTCCATTTCACCACCAACCTACTGCAATCCTTGGGGTTTCTAATAAACTATCCCAAGTCACATCTGACTCCATCACTTACCTTCTCATTTATTGGAACAAATCTATACATTGCCCAAGCCAAAGCGTTTCTCCCAAAGGACCGGGCATGCACGTTATCAACCCTGGCCAAAACAGTGCAGACTCTGCAAACCACAACACTTGTCATCTACTAACCTTGTTATGTCACATGGCGTCCACGGTTCATGTAACCCCAATGGCTCGACTAGCCATAAGAGTAACACAATGGACTTTAAAGTCCCAGTGGTCCCAGTCCACTCAACATATGTCCCACATTGTCCACATCACCAACCAGCTTCGTCTCTCATTTGCTTGATGGATACAGGAGTCCAATATTCAGATAGGACTACTCTTCCAACCTCCACAACCTCAAATTACTCTGACAACAGATGCATCCAAGCTAGGTTGGGAGGCCCATGTCAACAACCTCCAAATCCAGGGATCCTGGAACTTAGTGGAAGCAAGGCACCAGATAAATCTTCTAGAGCTCCAGGCAATCTGATATGCCCTCTTCGCTTTTCAGGATTCCTTTTCCAACATGGTAATCCTAATTCAAACAGACAACCAGGTAGCAATGTGGTACTTCAACAAGAAGGGGGTACAGGCTCTTATCTGCTATGCCAGAAGGCGGCGCAGATTTGGGCCTGGGCTCTCTCCCACTCCATGCTACCGAGAGCGACCTACCTGGCAGGCGTGGGCAATGGTGATTGACAACCTCAGACGGACCTTTCATCCCCACGAATGGTCTCTAGATTCCACTGTAGCGAACAAAATGTTTCACCAATGGGGCCGCCCACACATAGACCTCTTTGTGTCAATTCATAATCGCAAAGTGGGCATTGTCTGCTCCCTACACCACAGCCACAACACACTGCCACGAGATGTCTTTGCCCACTTGTGGGCAAGGGGTCTTCTATATGCCTACCCTCCAACTCCACTCATCAGCAAGACTCTCGTGACGTTAAAGCAGGATGGAGGCTCAATGATCCTTATAGCCCCTCACTGTTCGCGTCAGGCTTCGTTTCCCATCCTACGTGACCTCTCAGTCCAGCAACCAATTTGCCTGGGTGCAGAACAACGGGCTGTTGAGTCATCCCAACCTTCACTCCCTGTCTCTGACAGCTTGGATGTTGAAAGGTTAATACTACAATCCCTTAATCTCTGACTGTGTCCCAGGTCCTCGTAGCTTCACGAAAGCCTTCTACTAGAAGATCTTATCGTTCCAAATGGAGAAGATTCTCCTCCTGGTACACCACAAAAGAAATAGATCCTTTTTCCTGCCCCACAACAAGGTTCCTGGACTATCTGTGGTACCTTTCCGAGTCTGGTCTGCAGACTTCTTCCATTCAAGTCTATGTCCGTGCCGCTTACCACAAAGGTGTAGGAGATGCCCGATCTTGGCGCAACCCCTGGTAGGGTGCTTTGAGAGGCTTGCTCCAGCTAAAGCCTCCACTGCGTCCTCCGGTCCTGGCATGGGACCTCAATGTTGTGATAGCATGGCTCAGGCGATCTCCGTTCGAGCCCCTACACTCCTGCGAGCTTTGACATCTCACTTGGAAAGTGATCTTTCTAGTTGCTATAACATCAACTCACAGAGTCAGTGAGCTACAGGCACTGGTAACATACCCACCATATACCAAATTTCTTCATGATCGTGTGGTGCTCCGCACTCACCCTAAATTCTTGCCAAAGATAGTCTCTGATTTTCACTTAAATCAGTCCATAATACTTCTTACCTTTTTACCAAGGCCTCACTGACAGCCATGTGAGAGGGCTCTGCATTCCTTGGACTGTAAACGTGCACTTGCCTTTTATCTGGACCGCACTGCAGCCCATAGGAAGTCCACCCAACTATTTGTCTCCTTTGATAAAACCAAATTGGGAGTTCTGGTGGGCAAGCAGACCCTGTCCACCTGGCTGGCAGACTGCATTTCCTTCTACCGACAAGCAGGCCTTCCAATACAGGAACACGTAAAAGCGCATTCAGTAAGAGCCATGGCAACATCGGTAGTGCACCTCCATTCTGTACCTCTGGCTGACATCTGCAGAGCTGCCACATGGAGCTCTCTCCAAACATTTGCATCTCATTGTCTCGACAAGGCTGGCCGGCAAGATTCCATCTTTGGCCAATCTGTCCTGTGTAATCTATTTCCAGTTTAAATAACCCAACTTCCTGCCTACGACCCACTGAGAATCTCAGGCTGCCCTCATACCCCAAACCACCCCAGTTGTTGTGCCTGTTACAGGTCGTTGGGTGTTTTTGGTTCATTCTATTCGGGCATCCTGTAGATCACTATTCACCCACATGTGGGGACTACCATCCTGCTTGTCCTGGGAGAAAGCAGAGTTGCTTACTTGTAACAGGTGTTCTCACAGGACAGCAGGATGTTAGTCCTCACGAAACTCGCCCGCCACCCCGCAGAGTTGGGTTCACTTACGTTTTATTTTATTTTTCACTCGTACTTTTGCTACAAATGAGACTGAAGGGGGACCCCTGCTGGATGCAGGGTTAGTGGCATGCTGGGCATGCTCAGTGTGCCAGTCAAAGTTCTAGAAACTTTGACAAAAAATGTTCTGTGATTCGGCTCCATCTTGATGATGTCACCCACATGTGAGGACTAACATCCTGCTGTCCTGTGAGAACACCTGTTACAGGTAAGCAACTCTGCTTTACCTGATATTCAGGGATTTAAGAGGAGATAAATGTATTAGATAGCTGCAAATGAAGACTGATAGTAGATTCCAAGTCCAGTTCTAATTGATTTCAAAGGCCAAAAGTAGCAGGAAGAAACTGCTGGCTTCCCCCTTCTGCCAAAAGAAAAAAAAATGATGCTAATGCAGAAAAGCTTTACTATTTTGTTTCCAAAATGTTGTAGTTAGTTGGGCCATTTACTTGGATGACATTTGGCATATAATAGACATCCAGTAGTTAAAGCAGATTTTTGCCTTATCTGGCATATTTCTTCTCATTAAACCTTTCATATAATGATATAGTTCATAATCTTTTCTTGATCATTAAATCAAAGAAAGCATAACTTTTTGTAGTATGTTTTCTGCTTGTCCATAGCTTGCATTTCAGTTGTTATACTTTTATTATTTTAGTCAAGGTGGCTACTAAAATGGTCAATGAACTTCATTCTAAAGCATATGAGGACAGATTTAAAGATCTAAACATACACCCTGGAGGAAAGGCGGGATATGGGAGATATGATATATTTAAATATCTCCAAGGTATCAATCCACAGGAGGCGAGCCTCTTTCAACAGAAAGGAAACTCTGGAACCAAAGGGTCATAGGTAGGATGAGGGGGAAAAAGGGTTAGACACACAAGTTAATTTAGAGAGAGATTTCTTTACAAAGAGGATGGTGGATGCTTGGAACAGCCTTCCAGTGGAAGTGATGGAGACAAGGGCAGTATCTGAATTCAAGAAAGCATGGGATAAGCACAGGCGATCTCTTGAGGGAATGGTAGGCATTGTAGAGCTAAGTAGTTGGTATGAATGGGCAAGCTAGGTAGGCCGTATAGTCCTTTTCTGCCGTTATGTTTCTAAGATATTGTACCAGACCTTGTAACATGCTGATTGGAAGTCTAAGAAAGCTTACAGTTTGCTTTCATTTTAATTATCCTTGCCCATCTGTTCTAAAGCAAGTTCATGTTCTCATTTTTATTTTGTTTTTCTTTTCTCCTAAAATTTCAGTTGGATAATGCACAATTCAACAGGGGTTTATACCATCCCAGTGTTAACCAACAACCTGTAATTACTATGCTAGTGGTCAGATCCAAGAATAAGACAGGGGACCTTGCTTGAAGTAAGTTGAAGGTGGAGATCTTTGAACACAGCACATTGTGATTTCAGCAATGAAGCATTTTCTTTCAGCAAAACACTTATGCAGCTGGCAAAAAAAGCAAAGTAATGCAAAAGGAAATTGTTTGTCTCCATTATTGGTACACATTATACAGTATAAATAATGGAAAAAACCTAAAAAAAAAAAAATAGTAGAAGATCTGTTGCAATCATTGTTCATAAGCTTTCCATTTACCATTTGCGTGTGTATCATTAGAGTTGCCAACCAGGACTAGATCAACCTGTCCTGAAAATCTGGAGCTTATTGGCAACCCTATTTGTCATACACAATTACACAACCACAATTTAAAAAATTAACCACGTTTAAAAAAAAAAAAAATAGGTGGTGGTTAATTTTTTGGGGGGAGGAGCACTGGGTTGTTAGAGTAGAGAGATTTGCTTTTTGGCAGTTTTCCTGGTTTTCTTTCTTTTTTTTTTTTTACCAAGGATAAAAACATTCTAAAATTCATCCCCTTTGGGCATGAATGAGAACTGCATGACTGTGGTAACACCGTGGCTAGGATTTATGCCCAGCCTTGATCTAGTGACTGGGGGAAGGGGGAGGGAATGAAAAGATGTACATAAACTTAAACATACATAGAAACATAGAAATGATGGCAGAAAAGGACCAAAGGGTCCATCCAGTCTGCCCAGCAAGCTTTTGATAGTATCCTTCAGACATCGCCTGTGCTTATCCCATGCTTTCTTGAATTCAGATACTGCTAAACTGAATATTTCCCATGATAAAGCAAATTTAGCCAAAATTGAGCCACAAGCTTTTCATGCTACATAATAATGGTAAAGAAATAGCACAACTTTTAGATTTCTATTTTAATTACAGACCCTAGACGTGTTCCCTGGAATTCTAGTTGGAGAGAAGTTTCAGCACATTGGGCAGAACATGAGCTGGACTTCTTTAATTAAAACGCGCACCTGGAGCTTGTTTTGTACTAGACCCCATTTTTTTTTTTTGTTATGAGTAAATTCATCCACTGAAGATACTTCCACCACATCTAAAGAAAATATCCAGATGAACATAATTTAAAGCAACTCCCCACCCCCCTTCGGGATTCTCTAAATTTGGATGCATCACTCCCCTGCCTTTCCAGCCTTCATGGTTATGTCAACCTGTGAATGAAAAACCCAATAAAACATTCAGATTGTTATTCCTATACTTGAGCTTTTCTTCCTGTGAGATCTTGACGTGCTTTAAACCTGAGTTATGGTTCATGTCCAAAGTGTCAAACTGACATCCAACCAAAGACACTATAGCTTCTTTTTCTTATGGTTGAAACAGTAATGCCATCTGTTATATTGCATGACCTTCAGATTCCCTATTTGGGGAGGAGAGGGAGGCACTGAGGTTTAACAATGTAGTTTTAAACATTAATTTTACAACTATTGGAGAAGTGAGGTGGCTCTATTTGGACATTAAAGTTTGTCCTTTGGACTAGGGAAGTCCATATATCAGAATTGCATTTGAGAGAGATGGGCATGCTTTCCTAATTATGCTCATTGACTCGGGAACTTGGTTATTTTATGAATGTAAACTGATTTATTTTAAAATTGCACATCACGGAGAATAAGCCAGACAACTGTGGCTATTAAAAGGGTAGGACATGTCTCTTTGCATTTGAAGAGATTAAGTAATTTTCTCTGGTTAACGTCTTCTGTTCCTGATCCTTAAATCCACACTACTGCTGGATAGAGTCTGGAAGAAGTGGGATCATGATGTCCAAGTGTTAAGAGATTGTACTGATCAGTTTAACACTTGGAAGAGGATTATTTTTTCTGTAGCAGTACATCTATTTAGATCTTTGTATAAGAAAATATATAGGTTTGTCTTATGCTTGATTATAAAATATTAAAATAGGACAATTACATAAAATGTCCTTCATTGTGATAATTTACCTTTGTAATAATGTATTTTATCTCATGGGGAAATGATTTAAAGGAAAAACACATTTAGGGCCTGATTTACAGTTTCATTCCTCTGAGTAAGGGAAAGGGCTTTAATACATCAGGCCCTTAGTTTCTAGAACCCAATACATGAAGGAATCTGTTGTAAAATTTATTTTGGAATTTATATAGCTCCTAAACCAAGAGTGTTTAAAACATTTAAAAACAGGGAAATTGAATGGTCATGTCTCTTATTGGAGAAAGCTAAATAATGGAGTGTGCCAGAGATTTCTTTTGGGACTGGTGCTTTTTAATATTTATAAATTATCTGGTAAAGGGAGTGATCAAATTTGCAGATGGGCACAAAAATATTCAAATTACTTAAATCACAAATTGGATCTATTCTTTGGGACCTGGATTGGCCACAGCTGGAGACAGGATCCCTGGGCATGACGATCGTTTGGCCTAACCAGACATGGCAATTTTTATTTTCTTATGAGAGCATCACGAGCTAGTAACTGGAAGAAAAGTCAGATTGGAAGACTTTCAGTGTGTCACACTGGTCAGACAGGGAAAGAGCACTTTCCAAAAAGATATTTAAAAGAAATTGAATAAGGGATGAGTATGTGAAGATATTCCTTTTCGACAAAGTGGTGTTTTTTAAATTTGAAATCACTGGTTTCATCTTGTGAGCAGAGAGAAACACTCGGGCCGATATATAGTAAAATAGCGGGCAAGCGCCTGCTCTCCCGGCGTGCGCACAGGCCACTCTCCTGTGCGCGCGATACAGTATTTTAATTTAAATTAGGCCCGGCGGTAAAAAGAGGCGCTAGGGACACTAGCGCGTCCCTAGCGCCTCTTTTTTTGATGGAAGCGGCGGCTGTCAGTGGGTTTGACAGCCGACGCTCAATTTTGCCGGCGTCTGTTCTTGAGCCCACTGACAGCCACAGGTTCGGAAACCGGATGCCAGCAAAATTGAGCATCCAGTTTTCGACCCGCCAGCCGTGGGCCCATTTTAAATTTATTTTTTATTTTTTTTATTTTTTACTTTTTTAAACTTTCGGGACCTCCGACTTAATATCGCCATGATATTAAGGCGGAGGGTGCACAGAAAAGCAGTTTTTACTGCTTTTCTGTGCACTTTCCCGGTGCCCGGAGAAATTAGCGCCTACCTTTGGGCAGGCGCTAATTTCTGAAAGTAAAATCTGTGGCTTGGCTGCACATTTTGCTTTCTGAATCGCGCGGGAATAACTAATAGCGCCCGCAACATGCATTTGCATGTTGCGGGCGCTATTAGGTTGGGGGGGGGGGTTGGACATGCGTTTTGGACGCGCCCAAAACGCGCGTCCAAATGCCGGCTAACAGTGCGCTCCATCGGAGCGCACTGTACTGTATCGGCCTGACTGTTAGTAATTGTAGGGAAGATGGAAAAGAAGGCTGGAAAAAAAAAAAAGGAAAACTGTTTAATAAAGTTCATTGAACAAAGCCTGGGTTTGCTGTTTCACGTTTGTCATACGGTAAATGACTTGTTGATTTGTAGGGTTTTTAGCATTTCTGTGTTGGAGACTGGATGGCTCAAGGGAATGGTCACAGCCATCATGGTTCAAATCCTAGCTAAGGTGGCCCACAAGGTCCAGTTCCACGGGCCATCATAGAAGTGTTTCGTGTGATGATTCCTGCGATGTTGTGAATTCTGCAGCACATCTCATTACTGACCTCTGATAAGGACACAGTGAGAGGAACATTTTGTGTGTTTTCATTCAGATAAACAAATTGGTGTCTGCTGCTGGTGTGGAATATGTGTTAAAAAAAAAAAAAAAAAAACCCCAGTATTTTAAGAAGTCCCCCCCCTCCCCCGAAATTAATGGGATCCTTATTTATGCTGATTTTACCTGTACAGGTAAAGCTGGTTACACGGTAATCTTGAAAATCAAGAAAATCTCTGACTCCATTCAGCAGCACCAATTGCTCAGATCCTGTACTTGAAGAAAATATCCTAACCCTCCAGTAATCAAACAGTCCTTCTCTGCCTTTCATTTACAAGTTCTGGAGGAGTTCAGGGAAAAGTCATAAAATCTCCAGTAAAATCATGTACACCAGAGCACAGAACCATTTGCAGTATTACCTGTGGTATTCTGGTATAGTTAGGATTCTGACAGCAGTGAGTACATTCAGAATTGGGATGAAGCACGCAGTATCTCGCATGGTAATATAATTCTATTTCCTTTGCAGAAACAAAGAGTCATTTGACCCTCCTCTTCTTGGAGTGACTGCAGTTGAAATGGATGGCTTCCAGCCAGCCAGCCCTAAAAATGGCCTTGTTGACCAGTAAGTGGACTTTTCTTGGCATTTCAGCATCTTGTGGCTGCTTGTCAGTAGAAAAAATATATATATATTTTTTTTTTTACAAAATAAAGAAAATGACTTACTCCTGAATATGATTAACATAAAAAAAAAAAAAATAAAAAGTCAACAGTAGAGGTCTGTATGAAAAGATGTGCTAATGCATATTTATTATTTTTTCATAACCGCGCCTCACTGCTGTGGCCTTTAATCACATGCTCTACTTCTCCTCTCAGATTCTAAAGCAGGGGCTTCCCAAACATCTCCAGGGGACCCTACAGCCAGTGAGGCTTTCAAGAAGTCTCCATGCTTAATTCATTGTAGAGATCCTGAAAAATCAGTCTCCTGTGGGGCACCAGCACAGATTTGGGAAGCCCTGCTCTAAGCATACAGACAGTGTGCTTTAAATTTACTTTAAAAGGCTTATCTTCTTTTTCTTTGTTCTTTCCTACAGACTTATAGCTGACATTTCATACACTTAAGAGGGACATTGTGTATCAGTGGCATCATGCTTTCCACCACCTGGTCATCAAAACATTTAAAAAAAAAAAATGATTAGAGAAAACAGTGAATAGCTCTACTTTGCAGACTCTGCCTCCAAGGTTGTCACATTAACTAGTCACAGCCTTACAAGTCATTTGAAATATCATTTTGACTGACTGCACATTTAAAACTGAAAAAAATGTCAAATTCTCAAGATGATAGATGAAGTATTAATGAAAGCAATGATTTAATGTTGCAGGTATTAATAAGTTAACACTGTCATCACAGTTCCTACATATGTTGCTGTTACTCTCTCACACCTCTGTTCTTCTCGCTCCCATTGCTCTTGCTTTCACCCGGCCCCCTCCCTCTCTCCCTTTTTCTTGACTGCTCCCCTTCCCCTGTCCCTGTTTTTTGTAATTTTTTCCTTTCTCCTCGAGTTGATTGTAAACCGGTATGATGTGTCCTACAAATATCGGTATATTAAAAGTTCATAAATAAATAAAGTATTTAGTACAGAGTATCCTTAACATGAATACAATGTATCGGAGAGGAAAAGACCTCAGCATTGGTATCGACTGAACTTTGCCGTCAGATTTTTTTAACCAGTAGTTGCAATCATTGGGTCATAAAAACCTCTCTTCTTTTTATTATTTTCCAAAAACATTTTAAAATTATTTTTAATTTAAACTGATTTTATATTTTACATTTATATGTAGCTATACATCATTTCTCTTGTTGGTAATAGCTCAAAAGTAAAACCAGATTACAATTGGAAAGTATCCTAATCAATGTCTCTCAAGTACTGTTTCTCAATCAATTTTTCACAATTTTTATCTTAATGTGGAGATTTCTTTGGAGAACTTTTCAGCAAATGCCAACGATTAAACAGTTTGTGTGCAGTGCTCAACCAGCGCTGCTAACAGCTGCTATTCGAGACGCAGACGTTGACAACGTTTCGCCAATGCTGCGTCAGGGCGGTATAATCATCGTATTTTCAAGACATTGATTAGGATAATATCCAATTGTAATCTGGTTTTACTTTTGAGCTATTACCAACAAGAGAAATGACGTATAATGGAAAATATAAAACCAGTTTAGTAATCAATTTTTAATAATAAATTAAAAATAATTAAAAAAAAATTTTGGAAAATAATAAAAAGAGAGGTTTTTATGACCCAATGATTGCAACTGCTGGTTAAAAAATCTGACTGCAAAGTTCAGTCGATACCAATGCTGAGGTCTTTTCCTCTCCAATACATTGTATTCATGTTAAGGATACTCTGTATTAAATACTTGCAACATTAAATCGTTGCACCAGTCAGTTATTTTTCATTTTAAACGAGATACTGGTGTTTCCCTTTAATTGGAGTTTGAGTATTAATGAAAGCAGACCTAGGCAGGGCAAATATTTTTTGCCCCTTAATGAGATTACCTAGATGAGTGGTTCCCCAAACCTTTCCTCAGGGGCCCCTCCAGGCTGGGTTTTCAGGATATCCATCATGAATATGCAAGAGATGTATCTGCATACAGGGGGGGTGGAAGTGAATGGCAGATATTTCCCTTGCATATTCATGGTGGATATCCTGAAAACTGGCCTGGCCGGAGGACCCTGAGGACAGATTTGGGAGCCATTGACCTCGGATATTACATGCAGGTCTCAGAGCTCCAGCAGAAAGGACAGTGAAACTACATAAAAGAACATACTGTTTCCTGCACATTAGAGAGCCTTTTTATAATGTTAAAAGATATATTCTGATAGTTTATTCTTATGCCGGTAATACTCACTGGGTCACCTTAGCAGTGAGCAAAATGCCCAACCATCATATTCAGATGTTCTCTTCGTTTTAACCTTAGAAGGATGAGTATTAGCTTCATTCTTATCTTGCAGCTTTCAAACTTCTGTGACAGAAAAGCTAAATTAAGTTTTTTTCACAGACACCAGTAAAACATTACTAGTCTTTAACAGTTCTTGTCTATGCCTGTGTACTCTTCCGTGGTGGGGTCCCAGCGTGGAATCTAAAACTATTTAGAGTTTTCAGGCTCTGAGCTTTTACCATCAGTATGAAAGAATTTTTTCAACTTAAGGAATCTTTAATCCAGTCTCTGTAGAACAGAAGGATAAAATAAAATTGCAGAAGATTATTTTATGTCAATTAAGGAGAATGTAAGCATTCTGTATGGATGATATTCGAGGCTTTGGAATGATGATTCATCAGTCTCCTCTTTCCCTGGAAAATCTTTTTACCTTCATTTTCAGTAAATGAACCTGGAAAAAATAAGTTGTAGTAGCAGAGCTGGCTGCTTGCACAGCCTTCTTTATACAGTTGATAGGAAGTCTTGGGAAAACAAGCAAACTAAAATAGTTTATAATTATTTCCAAAGGGCTTGCTTGATCCATGACAGATTATTTGTAGACACTTAAGAGTGGGGAAAAGGATAAAATTGGAGGAAGAAATAGGGTCTGTGCTACTGAAGCAAAAAAGGAAAACGGGCACATAAGGTTACTTGATTGTTACTTGTAAGGGCCCTGCCCAAAAGTTATTTGTTTTATGTAAACCGATACGATGTGCGAACGGCTATCGGCATAGAAGAGACTTTAAATAAATAAATAAGGTGGGTCATGCAGTCATTCGCCTGCCTTTAAGGCTAAGGGTTTGTTCCCCACCCCTCCCCCAAGCAGACAGCATCTGATGTCTGCAGTCCAGGGTTTCGTGCACACACATTGATTGCTCTCTGAGCAGAAATGCTAAAAGGTAGTAGCCACATCTCCAGTTCATTTGTTCATGCTAAGGTATTACAGCCTATAAAAAGATATTCCTGAAGAAAATGTAGGGTGGGAGACTCACTGAGACCTCATAAATGATATGCCCAATATTTAGGCTTGATGAGAGCTTATAGTGGCGTAAGCTTCTCTATAATATAATCATAGGTCTCAATGAGCTAGATTTAGCGGGACGCTTATGGAAACGGCTGCCCCAATGCACTAATAATCTCCAGAGTGCTGAAAAAGTTGTACTTAACTTGCAACTTCGAAATCCGATGTCATGTAGACAAAAGCTGGTGATGAAGATGGTGAGATGGTAAAGTCCGACTTCTTTCCGACACGACGTGTTTCGGAGGGGAAACCTCCTTCCTCAGGGGGTCGGATACCGCTATTCCCTGCTTCAGTCTCTTGCCGAAAACACTTGACTCTGCTACAGGTGACAAAGGAAAGCCCAAGGGAAATAGTGCACATAAAGTTCCACCACAAAAAGTTGCGATAGCAGTATGGATGAGAAGAACACTCACTGTATGCGATGCACTGACTTAAATGCTGTTCTGAACGGCGTCTCTATTACGCTCTATAAGTAGAATGACATACAATGTAAATCACCCCTTTGAAATGATATAAACTATGTGCCATAAGTCCATGTATACTACCTTAACAGGATGCTGAAGTCACTCGCTGTGCTTAGGATGCACTATCGGCAGCGCGCGGTTCAAAAACGCCGACCTTTAAGCGGCTGAAAAAAGCGCCAAAAAGGATGGGAGTATCCTATTATGGGCATTTACGTCACTGTGGGTGCCATTTTGGAACAGGAACTGTCCATATATGGACAATGACGTTGGCGGCGGCCATTTTGAAATTACTGCCGCTGGGGAACACCCATTTCACTGCGGGTGTCATTTTGGAATTGAAACTGTCCATAAATGGGCAATGACGTAAGCGGCGGCCATTTTGAAAAATACTGCTGCTGGGAAACACCCTTATCGCAGTCTACTGTCAAAAAGCTGTCCATGTAGGGATACTGATGTGATCAGAAACCATTTTGAAACAACTTAAATTGCGTTATAAGGGGCCAAATTGAGAATGCCAAAAGCAAAACTGTAACTCACAAGTGGACCTGATGCTGAACACGATTTAAATCAGAGTATACCACTCTATCTTCTCATTAAGGCCATATGGTTCAACTGATCGAAGGCGGTAGATCCATTGATGTTCCTTCAGATTTAATTTTGAAAGTCTATCTCCCCCTCTCCAAGATGGTATCACTTGTTCAATGATTAACCACTGTAGTTGTTCAAATTTATGTTGGTGTGCGATGCAATGTGATACTATGGGGGCTTTTGTGTCAAGGTTCTTAATACGGCTCCTATGTTCAATCAAGCGGACTTTAATCTTACGTGTCGTTCTGCCCACATATATCTTATGACAAGGGCAAATGAGTCCGTACACCACAAAATCAGAATTGCAGTGAACTGCGTGTCGCCATGTGATGTGAACCTGAGTGTTAGGGTCCTGCCATATAATACCTGTGATGGCTTGGGAGCAAAAGCTGCAATTGCCGCACTGAGTCTGACCTGGAGGGCCTGAGACATGATCAGAATGTTGGGTGGCACGTACTACTTGTTGTCTGATGTTAGTGCCTCGGCTATATGCAAACATGGGGGGGGTTAAGAAAATCTGATGTGGACTGAGGACATGCCAGTTGCGTTGTATGGACTGTCTAATTTGTTGGGTAAGATTTGTGTGTTCTAGCACACATACTGTCTGTGAAATCTGTCTCTTACTTTTATATTGTAAAAGGGATTCTCGAGGAGAGAACCTAGCTCTTTTAAAGGCCCTTTTAATTGTTGCAGTAGGATATCCCCTTTCTTGAAACCTATTACTCAGGATTGCACTTTGATGCAAAAAATCATGTTGGTCAGAACAGATCCTTCGTATACGGAAGAATTGTCCCACAGGTAGACCTTCTTTAAATCTTCGTGGATGATGACTTTCAAATTTCAAAAAGTTATTGCGATCCGTGGGTTTACGAAAAAGTGTAGTATGAATTGTTCCTGATTTTTTGGAGATAAGAATATCTAAAAAAGATAACTGCTCTCTATCTACTGTCATAGTAAATTTCAAATGTGGGTTTGCTGAATTTAACCATTTCAAAAATTCAGATAGTTGATGTTCGGAGTCATTCCAAATAAAAAATATGTCATCAATGTATCTTGACCATCGAATGATGGATTTAAAAAAAGGCGATGGATATAACACTGTTTCTTCAAAGTGTGAGACATAGAGGTTGGCTATATCGGGGGCTACCGGAGACCCCATTGCTACGCCATGGATTTGCTGAAAATATTCTTGCTGATAAGAAAAATAATTTTTAAAGAGAACCAATTCCAATAAAGACGTCAAAAATTCTGTGGGTATGCGTTGTGGACGTGGACGCTGACTTAAAATGTCTTGTCCCAACTTAAAAGCTTCCGTAGCAGAGTCAAGTGTTTTCGGCAAGAGACTGAAGCAGGGAATAGCGGTATCCGACCCCCTGAGGAAGGAGGTTTCCCCTCCGAAACACGTCGTGTCGGAAAGAAGTCGGACTTTACCATCTCACCATCTTCATCACCAGCTTTTGTCTACATGACATCGGATTTCGAAGTTGCAAGTTAAGTACAACTTTTTCAGCACTCTGGAGATTTATTAGTGCATTGGGGCAGCCGTTTCCATAAGCGTCCCGCTAAATCTAGCTCATTGAGACCTATGATTATATTATAGAGAAGCTTACGCCACTATAAGCTCTCATCAAGCCTAAATATTGGGCATATCATTTATGAGGTCTCAGTGAGTCTCCCACCCTACATTTTCTTCAGGAATATCTTTTTATAGTCCTTATCGTTTTGTTTCCTGGCATTTGGGGATTCTTTAATTAAGGTATTACAGCCTGCAGACTTAAGCATGAAAGAAAATAAAATCTGTGTTTCAGGTCGAGGGGAGAGTTCGTGAAAGTATTTTTAGCAATCTTTCAATGGCTTTAATTACATTTGACATTGAGCAGAAATTCTCGAGAGCCCCAAGCTTATTTAATAATGCAACACCAATAGGTCACTTGCGTTTAATGAGAGCATTTTATGACCGCGATTCACAATTTGGGAAATAAGGTCATAAAAACCTTGCAACTAATTCTTAAGTTTATCATTTTCATTTATTTACAACCAAGAAGCCATTTTATTATTTCACAGTTCAGAAAATGATTCAGTGAATGATTCATAGTTTATACCTGTTAGGAATTATTTTAATATTTAGCAGAGAAAATCATTTCATTTATACCAATTTGAATGCAAAAAAAACCAAACAACCCCCTCTCCCCAACAATAATCTACAAAATTATTTAACACAATATGCTGTACATTTTCTGTAAAATGTCATTAAATTATATTAAACTGAGGCCAATATTTAAAAAAAAAAAAAAAAAAGAGCATTTAAATTAGACCTGTTATTTATTTGCCTATAGTTAGGGACCTAAGTTAGGTCCTAATGTTGGAAATCAGTGCTGAGTGCCTAGCTTACCTCCCCTGATCTGATCCCCGCTCTGGCAGTGCTCATTTTTTTAGGTGCACACATTTCGGAGTCTGTTCATATTGGGGTAGATATTCAAAGCTGGTTGTGTAAGTAACTTATCAATATATGTGTGCACTTTGCCGGATAAGTCTACCCCGCTAAGTTTAGACTTCTATGGGGCATCTAAACGTCCATGTAAACGTATCCAACTAACTCCGAATATCAATAGTTAGCCATATAAGTTATACGGCTAACTCGCGCCGCCGAGCCGCCTAGTACACGCCCACCTTCTGTGCATGAACCTTTTAGCTGTACAAGGGTCTTAAAGGCTAAGCAGCGGCTGCTGAATGTGGGCACATTCAGCAGTTGCTACTTAGTGCTGAACGTGCTTTGAATATCGGACCCAATAAATGTAGGTACTCGCTGGAGATGGGGAGGAATGGAATTTTTCATTTAGGGATCTTGGCACTTAACTCCTTGAAACAGGTGCCTAGATCTTTTGAATATCGGCCTTGCACTCCCACAGGATTGATCTAAATAGGAACAGTGAATTCCAGTGACATTGAAACATGTTAGTGCTGCCTCACAACAACCCTGTCACAACACATCATTCTAGATGTGGAGCTGAGATGTGCCAGTCCCTCGGGAATCCTAGATTGTTTTCTCATGCATTGGAACCCAGCACCACTGTTGGCGGGCTTGTGGCTGATGCATGATGGTTTGGAATTCATTATGTACACCTGCCACAGTGGAGGTGTCAGGCAGTACCAGCAGCAGATAAGGAAGGAGACTAATTTGTTACTGTGTACTGATAGGGGCCAATTTTAATTCCTACGCGCGTGGGGTACATTTGTGCGTGCATGTTATAAAATCCAGGGTCGGCGCGTGCAAGGGGAGCCCCGATGGCTTTCCCCGTTCCCTCCAAGGCCCCTCCGAAATCGGAGCGGCCTCAGAGGGAACTTTTATTTGGATGCCCCCCTCCTTGTTCAATGGAGTTATGCCTGCCTCTCACAGGCGTAACTTGCGCGCGCCGGCTGGCCAGGTCCCGACACAGGCCACTGTGTCGGGGCACTCTGCCACGCCCCCGGACCGCAGACATGCCCCCTGGACCACCCATTTTAGTAAGCTCCGGGACATACGCGCGTCCTGGGGCTTGCGCACGCTCGCAGGGGCAGATTTCCTCAGGTTATGCGCGTATGTTATGGGCGTAGCCTTTGAAAATCTGCCCCATAATATACACATTAGGTGGCAAGGAAGGCTTTTGAAATGGCTGCTTAAGGCAGGGCAGAAGAGCCAGCTGTCTACTGCAAAGCGGAGTGCAGAATTTGCGCAGAATTCACCCCTGCGCAGAAAATGGCAGAGGAGACCCCGGCATGCCGTGAACAGAGCACGCGAAGATGAAGGCACCGGCGTGCCATTTATGGCGAAGTTGAAGGCTGCCGTGGGACGCATGCTGCCCACTGCGACGATGAAGGCCCCAGCACGCCGGTCACAGTGAAGATGAAGGCCCTCATGTGCTGCTAACGGAGTATGCGCCGCTCACGACGAAGATGAAAGCCCCCGGTGAGAGTGAATGTGTGTGTGTGAGAGGCGAGGGGGGGGTGGTGTAGGGGAGGGGATATGAGAGAACAGGGGGGGAATTACTTGAGTGTGGGTGCCAGAGAGAGGGAAGTCTATATGAGGAGATTGTGAAGGAGTGTGTATGTGTGTGAGATTGCGAGTGTGTATGAAAAAGGGATCCTTTGTATGTGAGGGTGCTAGCCTGTGTGAAGGGATTGTGTATGTGTGAGACAGAGCCTGTGTGAAGGGGTGCGTGAGAGAGAGAGAGACAGAGACATAGGTAGCCTGTGTGAGGATGTATGTGTGAGAGAGAGAAAGGGAGCTTGTGTGAGTGTGTATGCAAGAGTGAGGGAGCCTGTATGAGGGTATGTGTACTAGAGAGAGGAAGGGACAGAGGGAGCCTGTGTGAGGGGCAGTACTGAGAACAGGGTCAAACTCGGGAAGTGGAGATAAAGTGGAAGGGGTTGAGCTAGAGGTGGAGGGGAAGAGATACTGGCAGGTGGAGGAGTTGGGGTCCTGAGAGGGCAAAGTGGCTAGGGGAGTAGGGAGAGCGAGTGGAAGGGACACTTACAGTGATTTTCTAGAGAAATTATGCTCAAAATATTTAAAAATCTGTATCTCTAAGTAATAACCTTTTTCTGTATTAATTTAAAATGTAATTACTTAGACTGTCATGTAAATTATTTTGACCAATATAAAGTTTGCAGAATTTTGCGTTTTATTTACACATAATTCCCCTAGGAGTAGTGACGAATTAAAACAAAAAAAATACGTATCTTTGTTTAACCCAATCGGATCAGACACTAAAGTCTAGTCAATAAAAAAAACAAAAAAACTGTTGATTTGGTTACCATAAATGCAGTTCTCCTTTGACATTTAACTATATTACTTAACATTTCTGTCGTGCTACTTGACGTATGCTGCACTGTACAAACAACACGAGAGACAGTCCCTGCTCAGTCTAATCAAGACAAACATACAGGGCAAAATAGATTTGTGGCGTTTCATATAATAAGACAGGATAAAATTAGTTAAGGAGGCTGAAAGACAGTCAAGTTTAAGATTTAAAAGAAGTCTCATGAAGGTGGGTTTTTAGATGGGATTTTAAACAAGGCAAGAGAAGGGAGTATGATGCACCAGCTCAGGAAGACTTTTCCATGCATATGGTGAAGCCAGCGGGAAAGCACAGAACTGAGAATTGGCGGTAGAGGAGATGGCATAGATAGGAGTTACTTGTCTGAATGGAGTGCATGAAGAGATAAGAGAGGAGAGATAGTGAAGAACTGCAGAGTGAGTAAGAGGAGCTTGAACTCTATGCAGGAACAAAAAGGGAGCCAATGCAGTGACTTCAGAAGAGGGGTAATACAGGTATAGTGACTGGTGCAAGATAAGTTGCACAGCTGAATTTAGGACAGATTGTAATGGAGACAGAGAGCACCCTGGGAGACCTATAGGTAGCAGGTTGCAGTAGTCTAACAGGCCGATGCTATACCATGTGGTGGCTGCAGCACACTGTTTAACCCACGACTAGACGTGTGTTTTTGGACGCGTGTCCATAACCTCCGATGCAAAACGGGGGTTAGCGCGTACAAAACTTGCATCCAGTCGTGCGCATAGGTAATAGTACTCATCACTTGCAAATGCATATTGATGAGGCTATTATCGATTTCCCCCTCCAAGGCGCACATTTTTACTCACCAAAATTAACGCCTGCTCCGGAGCAGGCGTTAATTTTGGAGGAGCCCAAAAAAGCAGAAAATACTGTTTTTCTATACTTCCTCTGACTTAATATCGTGGTGCGTAATTTCTCCTAGCGTCTCCTTTTTACCGTGGCAGCCCATTTGCATTTAGCATTGGGCGCCCCGGAGAGATGGATCAGCCCCGTCTGTAGGAGGAGATGAGAGAGTGGATAAGGTTTCAGAAAGGAAAGGACGGATTTTAGCAATGTTACAGGCTGATACAGAATGGTGCACTCGGCCGAGCGCACCTTTTAGCCTCCGTTTGGCCGCGCATTTTAGACGCACTATTACCCCTTATACTGTAAGGAAAATGCACAGCCAACCCCTCTGAAACTAATAGCGCTCATCACATGCAAATGCATGTTGATGAGCCTATTAGTTAGTCACCTGAAATACAGAAAGTAAAATGTGCGGCCAATCCGCACATTTTACTCTTAGAAATTAGCGCTTGCCCAAAGGCAGGCATTAATTTCAGATGGCACCGGGTAACTGTACAGAAAAGGAGAAAAAAAACTGCTTTTCTGTGTTGCGGCCTCGAAGGCCTTGCATTCTGTTGCAACCTCGAGGCCTTGCATACTGTTGGGAACGGTTTAGTGTGCCCTTGGGCCTCAGCCCGATCCCAGGCGCACCCAGGGCCGACCCGAAGGTTGACAACATATTCCAGCGTGACTGGCGGGCTGACCCTCTGCCAGTCCTGCAAGCTCCCAAAGCCAACACCCAAGGATGTTGGAATTTGAATGGACCTCCGACCATTCCGAGCCCTTTCGGACCTGCTGCGAACAGCATGGAGCAGCAGACCTGGCCTGAGGTTGAGGACAGGAGCTGGACTGAGAACTGGAACCAGACTAGAACAGTAGACAAGAACTGTAGCAGGACTTGGATACTGGAACCAGGCAGGAACTGTAACAAGACTCGGATACAGGAACCGGTAGGGATGCAACGGCATCACAGACAAAGGCTAGTGTGAAGACATCACAGAAGACACTTGGGCAGAAGAACAATTGCACAGTCTCTCAGGGCGCCCTACTCAGCCCACCCGCGGGACTGAGTCACGGACCACCCTGTCCCACTGCGTGCCCTACACAGCCCGAAGGCTGGTCACAGACCACGAGGAAAGCGGGACATGCGCAGGGAAGATGCAGGCGAGGAGGAACTCCGATGTCGGGACCAATGACATCCGAAGCTCCAACAGCTGGCAGGAACAGAAGCTCCAGAGCGCAGGGATGGATCCCACCTGTTGGCCACTCCAAGGCCCAGCAGGTCAGAAGGCCAGGAGCACATATGAAGACACAGGGAAGGCAGAAACATCAGGACGTAGACTATCATGGCAGGACATCAGGACAAAGATCAGGACAGGAACATCAGGATACCTGGACGGGACATCTGGACAGGGACTTCAGGCACGAAGACAAGACTTGACATGGCGAGAGAACAGGAACTCCATGGAGAAGACAAGAAGGCCTGATGGAGCTCTGGCAGGCAGGACCCTCCAGAAGAATGACACTCCGATGCAAGGCAACAAACAGACTGACGGAGCAGCCCTTTATAGGGCTGAAGCAGGAAGTCCACTTAGAGGTGGGGCCAGCACACTTCCTGTGCCTGGCCCTTTAAATCAGGCAGAGGGGCGCTGGCTGGCGCCTAAGAAGCAAACAGGAAGTTGTGCAGGACCACGGACAGCGGCCTGCACCGACATAGAGATGCTGAGAAGGCAGGGCTGACCTAAACACAGGCCCTGACGTCAGCAGCGGCTCCAGCCGCTGCGAGGAGCCCCGGGGCGGCTCCAGCTGCCGGACCAGCCCAGGGATGCGGCCTTAACACCGCGAAGATGGTCATGGTGTCGAGGGCAGTCGCAGCCCCGCGGGGAGAAGCAGGAAGGCCGCGGTTCCGACCGCGGAGAAGGAAGACATTCAGGGCGGTCTCCGGGCCGCATGGGGAGCGACAGTCCGCGGCTCCAGCCGTGCAGAAGGCCTGACAGCGGCATGGTGAGTACCTGCTCACGGAGGGGCCCGCGAGCAGCGCAGTTCATAACATTTCTGTACACCCTCTGACTTAATATCATAGCAATATTAAGTCGGAATCCCCAAAACTTTAAAAAAAAAAATCTGCCCACCGGCCCGCGGGTTGGAAAACGGACGCTCAATTTTGCCAGCGTCCGTTTTCTGAACCCGTGGCTGTCGGTGGGTTCGAAAACAGCTGCCGGTAAAATTAAGCGTCAGTTGTTGGACCCGCTGACAGCTTCCGCTAATAAGCGCCGGCCCTAATTTAAATACTGTATCACGCGCCAAGGAGAGGTGCCTGGGCGCGCTTCAGGAGAGTGGGCACTCACCTCTGGAGCGCCGGCTCTCCCGCAGGTTTTTTTTAATTGGCCTGTGTTAGAGCAGTGTTTACCAACCCTCTCCTGGAGGCACGCCTAGCTAGTCAGGTTTTAGTATTTCCACAATGAATATGCTTGAGCGAGATTTGCATACCCCCCCCCCCCCCCGGGTCTCCAATTTATGCAAATCTCTCATGTATATTCACTATGGATATCCTGAAAATCTCACTGGTTAGGGGTGCCTGCAGGAGAGAGTTGGGAAACACTGTTTCAGAGAAAGAAATGGCCCGTTTTAGCTGCGTTTTGGATATGTGTAGAGAAGGAGAGAGAGGAGTTGAAGATGACTCCTAGGTTATGGGTTGAGGGGACTGGAATAATGACCGTGGTGTTTACAGAAATAGAGGGGAGGTGGGCTTGAGGGGAAAAGTGCTCTTTCTTGGCCATGTTGCGCTTAAGGTGGTGCTGGAACATTCAGGCAGCTATGTCAGACAAGCAGACTGAGATCTGGGACAGGATTTCTGGCATAGAGAGGTAAATCTGGTAATCAGCATAAACGTGGTATTGAAATCCATGAATGGAAATCAGAGCACCAAGGGAATCAGTATACAGAGAGAGGGGAAGGAGAGGGCCCAGGACAGAACTCTGAGGCACAACAAGAGATAGCAGGGTTTGCAGAAGAGGAGGATCCGCCAGAGGAAACACTAACAGGCCAATGCAGAAAAGTACGTTCAATCAAACACACCTTTCTGCGTGCACTTCAACGCGCATTTTCTGCAGGCAGTACTTACTGTTGATGCAGCAACGAGTTGTGCACGCGGAAGACACGCGTTTCCAAATGGGAGTACTGCTTAGCGTCCTAGCATGGAAATCCCATGCAAATGAGGGCATTAAGTATTACACCCCCCCTCCCCCCCCGCCATGCAAAGAGATTGCATCTGGCCAGTGCGCCTTTATTAGTGCTGGAAACTTAACCCCTGGTTAGAGCTGGAATTAAGTTTCCAGCGCTATGAAAGCAAGATTTTAAAAGTGGCAGCGGCTGCTCCACTTACCCAGATAAATTCTGGTTTATCAGTCTGTCTGGCAGTGGGAAGCAGCCTCCAGATAGCCGCATAAGACAGTACTTGTTCTGCTAACCGCATGGTTCGCTACTATTTAGCTGGATAAAGTACTTATTGGGCTAAGTAGCGGCGACCCACAACAGATGGCTGTACAAGTACTGATTTATCCATCTATCTGGCAGCTGCTTCCTGCTGCCACATAGACGGATAAATCAGAATTTATCCAGGTAACTGGCAGTAGTGGCTGCAGCTATTTACCTGGATAGCCTGTTAGGGATGTCTTCACCCCCTTCCCTAGTTAAAATGTCATTACATTTTACAGATTTTTTATGTGTGTTTTAACTCCCAGTGCACTAGAATAGCATTAGCTTACTGCAACGGGAGATAAAAATAAATAAATCTTGGTGTAAAAAAGTATACTGAAAACCAGCACACATTTCATTAGTGCCAAGATTCTTGCATCGGCCTTTAAAAGTGTGATGGGAGAGCTAAGAAGAGAACCAAGACAGGACAGAGCCCCGAAATCCAAGTGAGGACAGAGTATGAAGGAGTAGGTGGTGATCAACGGTGTCAAAAACAGGATAGATCAAGGAGGATAAGGACTGAGTAAAGACCTTTTGGCTTTAGCCGTAAAGAGGTCATTGGAGACTTTGCCAAGGGCTGTTTCAGTTGAATGTAGAGGGCGAAAATCAGACTGGAGTAGGTCAAGAATGGCTTGAGATGCAAAAAAAGTCAAGACATTCTAAACAAAACTTGCAAGATCTGGAAAAATATGAATTCTAGACCTCTTCTACCTTTTTTTGTTGTTTTTTGGTTTGCTTTGTTTTTACCAAATGTTCTAACTCTAGAGAAAAGAGAAATATCAGGATGATGAGAGAAGCTTTACTGGTCAAAACTGAAATGCAAACAAGTTGACATTTTCTGGTATAATATTTATCTACATCAAGTGCCTTCATAAAGCTTCTATCAAAAGTTTTACTGAAAACCAAAGTTGTTTTTTTCTTCTGGACTTCTTTCAAAGAATCTTTAACTCCTTCTTGTAATCCAGTATTTCAGATATTTTGTCTAGTTAAAACTGTAGAGACCCCTTGGGGTAGTCAGCTGCAGAGGGACAAGCCATTAATGACACTGTCTCCCCCAGAGTTTGTCTGGAATTGGATGTCCCTTAGGCACAAGGGAGGCTAGATTAAGTAAGAGCAGGACAGATGTTTGCTTTTGAAAGGGAAGGTTGTGTTTCCTGTGTGCCCTTTGAGTTAAGCCCCCCAGTCTGACAAAGGAGAAGAGGCACATGCCTTGCCAGTTCCTGTAAAGATTATTTATTTTGTATTTATTTAAAATTATTTATTAATCACTTCCTACTTCAAATCTTCCAAAGCGATTTACAACAAAATTAAAACAATCAATCACAGATAAATAATAAAAATAAAAACGATTAAAAAAAAAATACAATCAACAGCTTCTTAATTATCCACTGCCATTATCTAAACTATATAATCATTCCATTTAAGACTTCGTAATTACAGGGGAAAGCCATTATCTTATGTACTAAATCATATAAAAATTCAAAATTTCAAAATTTTTTCAAAGAAGAGATGGATTCTAATTGCTAAAAGCCACCATCAAGAGCCAAGTTTTCAAGTTCTTATGAAACTTCAAAATATTCTTTTTTTCCTTTAGACTTAGAGGAAGGGAGTTTCCTAAAAAACAGAATCCCAGCTGTGAATGACTGATTTTGTAATTGGGGAGGGGGGGGTGTTTGGGTTTGGTTTTTTTTGTTTGTTTTGGGTTTTTTTTTTTTTACGACAAGCTTTGTTTGGTATTTCAAGAGAGTATTTTTTTGTCGAGTGCAAATTACTGCTAATCTTGTACCATTTTAATTTTACTTTAAAATGAGGGGTACATGAGCCATTCAAGGACTTGATGCCAACATTAAAATTTTGAATTTGCACCGCATATTCACTGGAAACCAATGTGGGCCCAATAGTAATGGCCTAGCTAATGATCTTCTGGGGCTGCTGGTTATGTGTACCGTGGTATTTTTAATTGCTTGTGCCTCAAGCAACGATTTTATAGATAATCCCATAAACAGCGCATTGCAATAATCCAAGTGAGATAAAAGGTGAATTTTTAAAAGCCCTACGCCAAAGCCGGGAGATACGTGCAGAAGTTGGGCCGGTGTACACCGCACAAATTTTAAAAGGCGCGCTAGTACTCGCATATCTCCTGGTACACACGCACAGCTTTTTTTTTTTTTTTTTTAAAGGGGTAGGATAGGGTCTGGGTGGGGCCATGGGCATTCCTGGAATTTTGAATGAAACCAGTGCATAAGTATCTCTGCGCCCAAGCGCGCGACGGGGTCCCCTACCGCATAACTTTATTTATGCTATAGATGGTGTGTAAGTCATGAAATGATAAAAACTAGGCTAGTTAGCGGAGTTTTAAGGGTTGGGGGTAAAAGGGAGGCTGTTTAACTAGGGGTGGGGGATACAAAGTCCTATCCTTTTCCTGGGCGAACTGGGAATGAAGTGTTTGAAACTGGTAATTGCGTCGGTACGCATATCAACTAAAATTCCTTCATTTACGCGGTAGAGTTGGCATTTGCACCCACGTGTGCACATCTACATAAAATTGTGTGCACATGAAAGTACGTAGAGCCTATTCATACCATGCATGTGTATATGCGCATATGTTATAAAATGGCTTCGTCCATTGGCGCATACCGACATGTGCGCAACTCTTCAGAAGTTACCATCCCTGTGCGTAAGCTACAATTCTCAAAGAACCCCAGTCCAAAAAGGATGTAAGCTGTCTTATCATTTTTACTTTTAGATAGACATTGAGTTATTGCTATGTGTGTTTTTTTTAGGCGCAGCTCTGAATCCAGAATTATACCCAAAGATCTTACTACTTTTTTCATCATCAGATCAAGATCATTCAATTTCAGACTCTTTTGGACCTTCCCTATTCCTAGCCAAAGCACCTTTTTTTTTTTTTTTAACTAGTATTTACTGCCAAATTGCTACTTTCAACCATTGAGGTAAATGAGATTTATACACAGAAATATCTTCAGCAGCTTTATCTAATGGTGCCAATATCTACACTTCATCAGCATAGATAATGCATTGAACCGAGCATCACAAATTAACTTCCCCCAACTGTGCCTGAAATATATTGATTAGTAATGGGGAAAGAGATGACCCTGGAGGAACACCCCATTTCCCTTCCTTCACACTGGAGGTTTCTCCCTGGAATACAGCCATCTATTTTCTATTAAGTAAAAATCTCTCTGCCCATTATAGTACTCTATTTCTCAATCCTACAAGATTTACAGTGTTGTAACAGTAAAGAATGTCCACTGAGTCAAATGCACTAGAAAGATCCAAAAGGATCAAAACTGCATTTCTCCCTTAGAGAGTATTTCATCCGTTAGTAAAAGACCATCAAGGTTTCTGTGCCACACCCTATGCTAAAACCTGCCTGTGCTGAATCCAAAACTTCCTCCTTTTCTAAAAAGGAAGACCTTTGTCTAGTCACCACCTTCTCCAAAAGCTTTGCAGGGAACGGTAAATTTGAAATAGGGTGATAGTTATTACATAGCCTAGGATCCAAGCTGGCATTCTTCAGAACAGGGGACACCACTGCCGTCCTACAATTCTGTGGACAGCGAGCAATTAATAAACTTGTAGCAGAAAACTTAAAACACAAAATTGTGTTACTTTCAAGCGTACTTTTCAGATATTGTGCAGTACATGATGGGTATCATTTTTCTTGAGCGATGATGAATCACTTGCTTCCATAACTTAGAAAACTTTTCTCTGCTGTGAAAGGAAATATACATTCGTGTATCTCATGCACACGTCTGGTTCCTATTTCATGCTGAAATGATAAAGATAAGTCAGTTTGTGAAAAATCTGTGGACAGCTTGAAGACACCAGAAACAGGTTAAGAGGAAGGTAGTCCAGATAGCCTGATGAGTGGTCAAATCAAAGAGACAGAATCTCTTCTTCCTTTCCTCCACCCCAGCCCCCATACTCCCATCATTTTCAACTGACAGGGAAGGGAAAGGGTACAGATTGAATCTGAGCTTGTTTGTCAATTCTTCATCTGTAATTTGATCTTTTTAACTAAGGAAAAATTGAAGAGTTTTTTGTGTGTATACTTTCTTGATATATCATTCCTGGAAGGCTGCAGTGTGTGCCGTGATTTCGTTGCAGGCTCTGATAAATTGACACGCATGACTCCAAAGAGAACTACTTGCCCCAGAATTACCATAAGTGGTTTAAAATAGGCCCAGATTTCCTGAGGACCACAGATGCTTCTCGGAAGTTCTGCAGTTTAAAGTAGCACTGAAGTTAAGCAGTAATCCAGCATGGGGCCATGCCTTTCTAATACTGCCTCTCTCATCACTGATCTGAAAGGCAGAAGAAGGGAGAATGGCTTTTCCGTATCTGAGCAGACCAGACTCTCGTCAGAAAAAAAAAATGGCTTCAGCTTTAATAATTTGATCCACATAAGAATATTTATATTTGTTTAATGTTTAAAATATTTATAGGCCGCATTATCAAAAATTCTAAACGGGTTACAAAAAAACATTCAGAAAGTAACGTGAAGGCCATGAAACTAACATTGGACAAATACACAAAACATCAATTAAAATCCATAAAATAAAAAAAAAACTAACAAGCAGCCAAAAACAGGAACTGCCTGCATTTTTATGAAAAGGCCTTCTCTCAAAGGTAGATTTTTAGCCTTTTTTTTAAGTCTTAAAACACACTTTGAGCATAAAGCTTCTGGCAAAACTATTCCAGGGAATGGCTGCAGCACCTGAAAACATTTTTCCCCTTGAATCTGCTAATTTCACCTGATGCAGACTGGGAACATCCAGGAGACCCTTCCCATCAGATCTTGTTTCGCTCCGACCTATAAATCTTGGGTAAAGAACATAAGAATTGGGGATCTTCCTTGTTTAATGCTTTGTGAATAAGAGAGAATGCCTTGAAGTCAATTTTAAATTGATCTGGCGGCTAATATAAAGCACAAATTACTGGGAACGCCACAGCTGGGCAGCTGTATTGAGCCAATACAAACTCTTCCAGCATCTAAAGCCCCCTGTGGGGCCAAGTTGGAACTAAGAGCCAGGCCCAAAGAATTTTTAAGAATATTCTTTGGACCAATATTAAATTGGCTAAATGAAAGAAACATGAGAGAACTGCATTCAACAGTTTATTGGCATAAACATTTAGGGGTAGATTTTTTTAAAAAGCGCGATCGCGTACTTTTGTTTGCGCAGCAGGCGCAAACAAAAGTACGCTGGATTTTATAAGATACGCGCATAGCCGCGCGTATCCTCTAAAATTCTGGATCGGCGTGCGCAAGGCTGCCGATTTTGGGCAGCCTTGCGTGCGCCGAGCCGCGCAACCTGCCTCCGTTCCCTCCTAGGCCGCTCCGAAATCGGAGCGGCCTAGGAGGGAACTTCCTTTCGCCCTCCCCTCACCTTCCCCTCCCTTCCTCTACCTAACCCACCCCCCGGCCCTATCTAAACCTCCCCCTTACCTTTGTCCCTAGATTTACGCCTGCGAGAAGCAGATGTAAATCTACGCGCGCCAGCAGACTGCTGGCGCGCCATCTTCCGACCCGGGGGCTGGTCCGGAGGCCTGGACCACGCCCCCGGGCCGGCACCACGCCCCCGAAACGCCGTGCCCCGCCTCCGAAAAGCTGCATCATCCGGTCCCGCCCCCGATTCGCCCCCTTCAAAAATCCCCGGGACCTACCCACGTCCTGGGGCTCTGCGCTTGCCGGCGGCCTATGGAAAATAGGCGCGCCGGCGCGCAAGGCCCTGCTTGCGTAAATCCGGGCGGATTTACGTGAGCAGGGCTTTTAAAATCCGCCCCTTAATGGAAGACATTTTAATTAAATTATTTTCAATGATCATATTCACCATACAGAGTAATCAATCCCGGTCCTCGAGAACCACAAACAGGCCAGGTTTTCAGGATATCCACAATGAATATGCATGAGATAGATTTGCATGTACTGCCGCCACTGTATGCAAATGTATCTAATACATATTCATTGTGGATATCCTGAAAACCAGGCCTGTTTGTGGCTCTCAAGGACCAGAGTTGGCCACCCCTGCCCTAACATATATAGTGAGGGGTTTTTTTTACATGTAGATCTGCAGAGGATCATATTGTGTGCAGTGCCAGGGACCTGTGAAGAATATAGAATGTGCCACGTTGAAGACCTGTGCCCAAGTACCTGCGGGAGGATGGTGTGTGCTGCATGTGGGGGGTATCTGTGAGACAATACTTTTTATAATATTGGGGCCCTACACTGTATGATATCGTGTATCATGCAAGGGCTGATCAGGATGGTAGCACATGCCACACCAGGACAAGGCACACGCATGGTTGCTCCACTGCTCCAAATATATGTATCCTATATAAAACCTTAACCATCATTCATAAAGCAATTCATAACGTCGCACCTATATCTCTACAAACCCAACTTCGTCCACACTTATCTTCCAGACCCATCAGAAACGCCTACAAAGGCACATGATTTGGCAGGAGCTGCGACTAAACACTAAGAAAAAGAGCACTCTCCACTGCGGGACCACACCAATGGAATGCGCTACCACCAGACCTACGACTCGAACCCAATCTACCAGAGTTCAAAAAAAGGTTAAAAACCTGGCTCTTCAGGCAAGCATTCCAATTCCCAGAGTGTAACTAGGCACCCTCCTGACTTTCAGATCCAACCTATGCAGGGTGTCACTAACACCTTGACACTTAATTTCATACCCGTACTTGCTTATTCGCATGTCTATTTAACAGTCATTATTCACCTTTATATTACCGCTTACTGCAGACCATTTACGCTACTAAAGTTCCTTGTAAAAATGTGAACACACACATACTATTCAATACACGAATAAGGTTATTTTGTTATTTGTTTATATTTGTTAAATATTATTGTTACTTTCAATGTTCCTTGTAATAATATTCAATGGTTGATTAGTTATTGTTCAATGTTCTATGTAAAATTACCCCGGTCTAACCTCCCAGACCAGGGCAACCTTTTCGTTACTTGTAAACCGGATTGATTTGTATTGCATACAGGAATTCCGGTATATAAAAATTAAAAATAAATAAATAAATAAATTAGAACAAATGTTACCTGTAGAAATCTCTTATTTAAGGTAAACACACCTATAGAAGTTAATTGCTACAACTTTTAAGGGTTTATAGGTTTGTTAAAATTTTTTATTTTTGATGTTATGATTATTTTATTGTACCTTGCCTAGAGCTCTTTTTTTTTTTTGGGATTAGGAAAGTAACGCATTTTAAATAAGGGGTAGGTTTTAAAACATGTGGGCGGTTCCTGATTCGCGCACATGGATGCGCTGATTTTATAACACGCGTGCGCCGGCGCGTACATTTTTTAAAATACATGGGCCGTGCGTGCGCACACGGGCGCCAGATTTAAAAAACCCCGCACGCATGTGCGGACGGTGCACGCGGGGGGGGGGGGGGAATTTAGTAAATTACGTGCAGCAACGCAATCGGGCCTTCCCCAGTTCCCTACCCCCCCCACCTAAACTTCCTCCCTCTTCCCCTTTCCTCCCCACCCCCTAAACCCTTCCCAGCAACTTACACTTTTTTTGTTACCGACTGCTCCCCTTGAGCAGAAGTAGTTTGCACGCGCTGGCAGTCGGCTGGCGCTTGCTTCCCCGGGACAGTTGCTAATCACCGCTGTCCCGTCCGGCCTCCTCCCTGCCCAGACCTCGTCTTCCCCCCCCTCCCCCCCCGGCCTGCCCCCTTTCTCAGGGCCCAGCACTTGTGCATGTATCTGCACTTGCGCGTGTGGCCGGGCCCTTTTGAAAATGTGCGCGGCGCACGCAGGCCCTGGCCACGTGCGTAAGTGTCTATCTTTATGCGCACGGCCGTTTTAAAATTTGGCCTTTAATATCCACCAACAGAAAAGCGTGCATGCATGTAGAGAGCGATTATATCAATAGAAATACATATTTGCCTTGTCTGTGTCTCAACTAGATTGTAAACGCCATGGAGCAGAGACAGACTCCTATATGCATCTGCATAGCGCTGCGTACATCATGTAGTGCTGTAGAAATTTCAACTAGTAGTGTAATGTTAATATTTAACTGTATATACTTGTTACATTTCTCCATTCAATTACAGTAAAATAATCCCATCACTTGCTGCATTATGGGGCTTGCTATCATTAAATTTAGGGCTGTATTTTCTAACACCATAATGAATTCCCATATTGGCGTAGTCAACTGAGCTGCCCCATGGCAACTTTTATATCCCAAATGATTTACAGGCCGGAGGCGCTGGCTCATCAAATGATCACCTTCATAAGCCCTGTCTCATGCCATGGAACTATTAATTATATGGGATGGAATGGTGGCAGGAATGTGTTTTCACAGGCAGTTTTTAGCACTGCTTTACTTTTGCTATGATGGCCTTTGCGACTCTGGCTAAATCATTAAATCCAAATAAAAAGCAAGATGCAGGCGTTTTTTAAGCAGGTTATATAGGATTGCCTGCAGTGTTGCAGGGCCTTTGCTGTTGGAAGATCAACCATTAATAAATATCCAACTTATTAAAAACAAAAATGTAAAAAATGTAATGGAGTGTGTTGATGCCAACTTGTGCATTACCCCTGCTGACAAGCTGGGAGCACAATTATTCCATACAAATAATGGGCAGAAATGTCAAATTAGGATTAGGCGAGGAATCTGAATGAATGGAAAACAGCAAAATTAATACTGGTTACATTTATGATTCTCGTGTGCTGAAAATGTGGGCTCCGGGACAAACAAACATGGATTTTTCTTTTGGTATTAAGAACATTTATTTTGTGACCTGGCTGTGAGAGGCGCAGGGTACATGATGTCTTCTGTGCACGTGTGAAGTTTAGGGTGAGCTGCAATACTGAATTTTGAATAGAATGGGGGTGGGGGGTGGGGATTGGCAACCATAGCTTTGCAGTCATTTCCAGATTTAATGCATCTTGACTTGTGATTATATTTTGTTTTTAATTCTATGCATCTAATCAGCAATGAATAACACTGTAGCTTTTCAGCCATTGGCATATTTACAGGGCCTGTCACTGTTCTGTGCCTACTGTATATGCTGGAGAGCAGACTTTTTTTTCATAGACCTCTCAGATTTATATCTTATGGAGTAATTGCTTTTTCATGCCGTATGGCCTCATTCTAAATAATACATTTGACTGACTCCAAGAATTCTTGTGCTGTCGAATACACCAGAGCCACTGAGCACAAAAGAAAAATCACCAAGTACGTGCCTTAATTTTATTTATTTGATTTATATTTTGCCTTTCAGGCACTTCAGCATGGATTCAGTTCATCATCATCATCATCATCAATCATGGATTTGGCAAGAATATCTGTTTTGGCATCATTATAGATTACTATCAGTCCACTTTTTCCTAGATCTGCCTGGATCTCTTTTTTCCCCTGTAAGTCATAGAAAAATATGACGGCAGAAAAAGACCATTAAGGCCTATCCAGTCTGCCCATCCACACCAACTATTCAGCTTTACAATTTCTACTACTCCCTCACATCCTCTGTGTTTAACCTATGCTTTCTTGAATTCAAATACTGACCTTGTCTCCACCACCTCCTTGGCAGGCCAGGCCGTTCAATGCATCCACCACCCTCTCTGAGTGTAAAGGAATATTTCTTAAGATTACTCTTGCGTCTTCTCTTACATTCTCATCCCATGACCCTTTGCTCTAGAGCTTCCTTTCCTTTGAAAGAGGCCCACCTCCTCTGCATGAAAACCTTGGAGATATTTAAATGTCCCTCTAAGAAAGGCCATTGACCATTTTAGTAGCCACCGTTTGGACTGAATCTAAACAATTTTGCCCGGATTTTAACAGGCCCAGGATTTATGCGCGTGGCCAGGCCTTGTGTGCGCCGGGCGAATTTTCGAAGGGGCCCACCCACGCGTGTAAACCCCAGTACACACCCGAGTGTCAGGCATCTTTAAAGGGGCAGGCCGGGAGGGCGTGTTCTGGGCAGGGTGGGATGGAGGCCGGCCAGGACAGTGGGGAAGCTCGTGCCGGCAGCCGGCCGGCGTGTGTAAATTACTTCTGCAAACGAGGAGCAGCAAGTAATAAAATAAATTTTTTTTTTAAAACCCAGGCAAAGTAGGTGAGTTTTAGGGGGTGGGGAGGATAGGGGAAGGAAGGTTAGGCAGGGGGTTAGAGAAGTTCCCTTCCAGTCCGCTCCTTAATTCAGCGGACTGGGAGGGAACTGGGAAAGGCACGATTGTGTCACCGCGAGGAGTTTGCATAAATTCACCCCACCCTTGCGTGCACTGCCTGCACATGAGCACGCAGATTATAAAATCCAGAGCACACATGTTAGAAAATCGGCGCGTCCAAGTGCATGCTCCAAGAACCGCACTCACATTATAAAATCTACTCCTCTATATCCTTTAGAACAGGGGTCAGGAACCTTTTTGGCTGAGAGAGCCATAAACGCCACATATTTTAAAATGTAATTCCATGAGAGCCATACAATATGTTTAAAACTAAATACAAGTAAATGTGTGCATTTTATGTAAGATCACACTTTTAAAGTACAATAAGTCTCTGAAAATATTACACCAGGCCTTAAGACACCAATACATCTCCTATTAGGAAAACGGACCAAGTCAGGCTGCTATAGAGTCCTACACAGAAACTACATGCCAGCAGAAAACCTCACCTGAATCACGTGCTGTCCCTCACCTAACATAGAATAAAGAGACCAAAACGCATAACAAGAAGCATGCAGAAAAAACTGAATTGGAAACTGCAACAAGCCAGAGTCTCTGTATGCAGTGTAACAAAGGAAAAAAGAAACATCACCCATCCTTATAAAACAAATCAAGAAATATAAAATCATCAGCAGTAAAACTGTACTAACAAAAAGAACATATTTCGAAACAGCTGATGAGTGGAATATCCAATAATTAAAAACTCATATAAAACATTTCCAGATACCAACAAAATATTTCAAAATAGCAGACACAAAGACCCAGTAATGAAAAATAATAAGGATACAAAATTTTTTTTGCTCTGCATACCTGGGAACGTTTGATATCCAGGTTTCCTGAGATTGTTCTGAATTAGCAGGAGGTGGGGTGGTTTGCTTGGAACTTTCTCCTCTCTCAGTCACATACCAGCGCTCTCTCTCACACTGGCTCTCAATGACACACCTATACACACATGCTCTCAGTACTCACATATACACATGTTTTTTCTCTCTCACTTATATAGGCTCTTAATTACACATTTACACACATGCTGTCTATCTTTTCACGCTTACACACACACACAGGCTTTCAATCACATAAATACATGCTTTTTCTCTCACACACAGACTCTCATTCACATGCTTACAAACATGTCCTCTCTTTCTCTCATTTACACACAGGCTCTCAATCACATACTCACATGCTCCCTCACCTAAATCAGCTCTCAATCACACACAGACACACATGATCTCTCTCTCTCATTTAAACACAGGCTCTCAATCACATACTCACATGCTCCATCACGTAAACCAGCTCTCAATCACACACAGACACACATGATCTCTCTCTTACTTATACACACAGGCTCTTAATCATACATACACATGATTTCTCTCACACACAAAGGATCTCAATCATACACACATACTCTTTCACATAAACAGGTTTTCAATCACAAACTTACACATACAGGTTCCCAATGGTAAACTTACATTCATGCTCTCTCTCTCACAGGCAGGCTCTCAATCACAGACATACTCTCTTTCACATGTACAGGCTCTCAATCATTCACATACATGCAATCTCTCTCTCTCACACACACACACACACACACACACACACACACACACACACACAGGCCCCCCCCCACCCCCGCGGCCCGGAAGAGGAAGTGGAGCGTATCGGGTGCCTGCGCGGCAAGAAGAGGCCACGCTAGTGCGCTCGGCATCGGCCCGAAGAAAAGAAGACTGCAGCGCGGCTCGGAGGAAAATGAAGAGGTTCAGCCGCGGCCGATGGGACTCCGCCTCCGCGAGGGCTGAAAATGAAGAGGTTAGCGTTGGGAGGAGGCTGCTGCTGCCGCGAGTTCTCGCTCATTCACTCTCTCTCTCCCCCACCCCGGGAACTCGCGGCAGCAGCAGCCTCCTCCCAACGCTAACCTCTTCATTTTCAGCCCTCGCGGAGGCGGAGTCCCATCGGCCGCGGCTGAATTTCTTCATTTTCCTCCGAGCCGCGCTGCAGTCTTCTTTTCTTCGGGCCAATGCCGAGCGCACTAGCGTGGCCTCTTCTTGCTGCGCAGGCACCCGATACGCTCCACTTCCTCTTCCGGGCCGCGGGGGGGGGGGGGGCGGGAAGAAGAGAGCTCGCCGGTGCCGCTGACTCCAGCTGTCCTGCCGCGTTCCGCCCGGGCTGACAGCATTTTAAGCCCGGGCGGAGGAGGACCGGGCAGCAGCTGGGTCAGCGGGAAAGTGTGGCGAAACGTCTGCGAGCCAGATGCAGCCCTTAAAAGAGCCATATCTGGCTCGCGAGCCATGGGTTCCCGACCCCTGCTTTAGAAGATGCAGTCTTCAGTACTGTATACAGTGTTGTAAATGAGGTCTTATCAGGGACTTGTACATGAGGCAATATTTCCAACTTTCTTCTGCTAATGATTCCTCTCCCTATGCTCCAGGCATCATTCTGGCTTTTGCCATCGCCATATCCACCTGTTTGGCCATCTTAAGTTCATCAGAATCGATTATCCCCGCCCAAAGATGTACCTCTCCCTTCGATTTATGCAACCTAAATGCATAATGCTGCATATTTTAGCATCAAATTTTAACTGCCAGACCATAGACTATTCCTCGAGGCTTCATTTCCACACCTTTCTGGCTGTCTCCTCTGTTGCAGATTGTGATATCAGCAAAAAGAAAAACCTTTCCTGATAATCCTTATGCAGTGTCACTCCAATACTGTTGAAAAGAACTGGTCCAAGGACCGGTCCCTGAGGCACACTACTAGTAATGTCCCTCTCCTCAGAGTGAACTCAGTTTACCCTACCCTGTTTCTAACCCAGTCAGTTACTTTAGGGCTTATACCAAAGGTAATCAATTTATAAGTCACCTATACAGAATCGTGTCAAAGGCCTTATCAAAATCCAAGTACACAACATCTGGCGCTATCTCCTGATCCTACACTCTGGCCACCCCATCAAAGAAATTGATCACTTTTATCTGACAAGACCGACCTCAGATCTTGTAATCTATTGGATTCCAGAAACTGAACTATTCTCAGTTTTAGCAGTGATTCCATTAATTTGCTCACCACAGAGGCCAGATTAACTAGTCTGTAGTTTCCATTCTTCTCCTTACTTCCAGTTTTGTGAGTAAGAACCACATCCACCTGTCCTCAGTCCTCTGGAACTACTCCTGACTCTAAAGAAGCATTGAAAATGTCAGCCAGCAGAGCTGCCAGTTCTCTTAAAATCCTTGGATTAGTTGGGGTTGTGCTACAGGCTCATCATCTGTTCACATAAAAATTAACTTACTCACAAAATTAAAGATATATTTTAAGACAGCATAAATAGAAGAGTTTTCAGTCCTCAATAGGGATCCTAGTCAGGTTTATGGTACATTTACATTTCGGAGTGAAGGAGTAGCCTAGCAGTTAGAGCAGCAGGCTGCAAACCAGGGAAGTCAGCTGTCAAATCCTGCTCTTGCTCCTTGTGACCTTGGGCAAGTCACTTTACCCTCCATTGCCTCAGATACAAACTTAGGAAGTCATTTACTAAGCTGCATTAGGCCATTTACCGGTCAGTAAACACCACCTGGTAAACACAGTGGTAACGTGAGGTATTTAAAATAACTTGTGGTGTTTAGCCACTGGCACTGCACATATGAATATGAGCTGATTAGCATGCAAGTACATGCTAATAAGCTTATTCTTACCCTAAAACATGCAAATTAAATAATGTGGCTTTCCTCAAAAATCGCAAGCCGCATCATTTGGACTGTAGCTAATTTCCCCTGGGAGCATCGGGATGCTAACATAAATCCCGATAATCCTGGGGCACAAATATTTGATAAAGGTGGAATATAAACATTTGTAAATAAATAAACAAATGTCTTAGAAGACGGATTAGCCCTGACTAACAACCTCTCCAAACTATGTAAAAGACTCTGGGGGACTCCATAGACCTTCTGTCTCATACCTCCCACCGACCCTGGAGGCACAAAATATAAAACAAAATATTTAAAGCTTTTAACCTCCTGGAGCAGGCCCTGTCCCCCTAACCCTCAGCCTCTCCCTCTTGACTTAAAAATTAGACCCCCAGATTCTGGATCCCCCACCCATCACTCTAGCCTTCCTCTGGACCTTCCTGCGCTTAAAATAGAAGCCTGGTGGGTTGGAGGCCCAGAGAGCCCCCCTAGGCTCCGGGTCTGGCCATGACTGTTTTTTTCAAAACGGCACCCGCTGGCCAGACCCCATGCCTTTACCTCTATCACTTAAGGGACAGCCTGTGCCATTTTGAAAAATGGTTGCTGCTAGGCCTGGAGCCTAAGGGATGCGCTAAGCCCTCATTACACCACCAAGGCTTCTATTGCAAGGATGTGGGGGGTCCAGAAAGTGGGTGGCCTGGTCTTCCTGGGGTCTGATTTTTAAGTCAAAGAGGAGAGAGGGTAGGAGATTGGGGGCAGGGACTGCCCCAGAAATGTAAAACTTTAAATATGATTTTATTTACATTTCAGCCACCTCCAGGGGAGGTGAGGGAAAGAATGGAACAGGGGATCTATGGAAACCACCAGGGCATTTTGCACTCATGGTGGGGAGGGTAGTGTTTGCCAGGGCGGATCAGCTCCTTTAAGGCATGGTAGCCCCACAGTTCCAGGTCTCTCATCACATTGATTTTTTGGAGCAAAATACCATGAGATTCATAAAGCAGCAGTGCTGCATACCTCCACTTTGTACATCCCCCAGTATTTTCCCCTCCGGGAAAAATATTGCAGCTTAATAAATGACCCCCTTAGATTGTGAGCCCTCTGTAGATAGGGAAATTCTGGATGTAATAAGAACATAAGAAATTGCCATGCTGGGTCAGACCAAGGGTCCATCAAGCCCAGTATCCTGTTTCCAACAGAGGCCAAACCAGGCCACAAGAACCTGGCAATTACCCAAACACCAAGAAGATCCCATGCTACTGATGCAATTAATAGCAGTGGCTATTCCCTAAGTAAACTCGATTAATAGCAGTTAATGGACTTCTCCAAGAACTTATCCAAACCATTTTTTAACCCAGCTACACTAACTGCACTAACCACATCCCCTGGCAACACATTCCAGAGCTTTATTGTGCGTTGAGTGAAAAAGAATTTTCTCTGATTAGACTTAAATGTGCTACTTGCTAACTTCATGGAATGCCCCCTAGGCCTTCTATTATTCTAAAGTGTAAATAACCGATTCACATCTACTCGTTCAAGACCTCTCATGATCTTAAAGACCTCTATCATATACCCCCCTCAGCCAACTCTTCTCCAAGCTGAACAGCCCTAACCTCTTCAGCCTTTCCTTATAGGGGAGCTGTTCCATTCCCCTTATCATTTTGGTTGCCCTTCTCTGTACCTTCGCCATCACAACTATATCTTTTTTGAGATGCGGCGACCAGAATTGTACACAGTATTCAAGGTGCAGTCTCACCATGGAGCGATAGAGGCATTGACATTTTCCGTTCTATTAACCATTCCCTTCCTAATAATTCCTAACATTCTGTTTGCTTTTTTGACTGCTGCAGCACATTGAGCCGATGATTTCAATGTATTATCCACTATATCTATCTAGATCTTTTTCCTGGGTGGTAGCTCCTAATATGGAACCTAACATTGTTTAACAACAGCAAGGTTATTTTTCCCTATATGCAACACCTTGCACGTGTCCAAATTGAAAAGCCACAAAAAGCAGAATGTAAATGAAAAACACCATTTTAAGAACACATGCATTTTATCATACCTTACTTTTTCAAAATTTCAGGAAGTTTTCCTATTTCTTTTAATGTACCAAAGCACATAAGAACATATCAAGTTGCCATACTGGGTCAGACCGAGGGTCCATCAAGCCCAGCGTCCTGTTTTCAACAGTGGCCAATCCAAGTCACAAGTACCTGGCAAGTAACCAAACATTAAGTAGATCCCAAGCTACTAAAGCCAGTAATAGCAGAGGCCATTCCCTAAATCAAATTGATTTATAGCAGTTAATGGACTTCTCCTCCTCCAAGAACTTATCCAAACCTTTTTTTTTAAACCCAGCTACATTAACTTCCCTAATCACATCCTCTGGCAACAAATTCTAGAGCTTAATTGTGCATTGAATATAAAAGAATTTTCTCAGATTTGTTTTAAACATGCTACTTGCTAACTTCATGGAGTGCCTCCTAGTTCTTCTATTATACGAAAGAGTAAATAACCAATTCACATTTATACATTCTAGTCCTCTCATGATTTTATAGACCTCTATCATATCCCCCCTCAACCATCTTCTCCAAGCTGAACAGCCCTAACAATTTAGCCTTTTCTCATAGGGGAGCCATTCTATATCCTTTATCATTTTGCTCACCCTTCTCTGTACCTTCTCTAGTGCAATTATATCTTTTTTGAGATGCAGTGACCAGACTTGCACAAAGTTCTCAAGGTGTGGTCTCACCACGGAGCGATAGAGGCATTACAACATTTTCCGTTTTAATTACCATTCTTTTCCTAATAATTTCTTACATTGTTTGCCTTTTTGACCGCTGCAACACCCTGAGCCAGTGATTTAAATGATTTATTCACTGATGCCTAGATTTTTTGTAGCTTATTGTATAACTACAGCATGGGTTACCTTTCCCTATATGCATCATCTTGCACTTGTCCACATTAAATTTCATCTGCCATTTCGACGCCCAATCTTCCAGTCTCATAAGGTCCTCCTGCAATTTATCACAATCCGTATGTGATTTAACTACTCTGAATAATTTTGTCATCTGCAAGTTGTATATCTTTCCAGATCATTTATAACTATATTGAAAAGCACTGGTCCAAGTACAGATCCCTGAGGCACTCCACGGTTTACCCTTTTCCACTGAGAAAATTGACCATTTAATCCTACTCTCTGTTTCCTGTCTTTTAGCCAGTTTGTTATCCACGAAAGGACACCGCCTCCTATCCCATGACTTTTTAGTTTTCGTAAAAGCCTTTCATGAGGGACTTCGCTGAATGCCTTCTGAAAATCCGTATACATTACATGTACCATTTCATCTTCATCCACATGTTAACACCTTAAAAAAAAATGTAGCAGATCTGTGAGCCAAGGACTTGCCTTGGGTAAATCCTTGCTGGCTGTGTCCTATTAAACCATGGCTTTCTATATGCTCTGGGATTTTGATCTTTAGAATAGTTTCCATTATTTTTCCCGGCACTAAAGTCAGGTTCACCAGTCTATAATTTCCAGGATCACCCCTGGAGCCTCTTTGTTCTGTCACCTTTTATTTTATAAAATTGCACTCTGGTAAACAAGATGGGATTCAATGTAATATAAAGCCAGTCATTTTTTTTCAGGCAGTGACATTGAATAGGATGGCTATTTTCTAGTGACATCAGTACCTGAAAGTGCCATCGTGGATCCTATTGCGTTGTGGGGGGAAAAAACTTTTTAAAAACATCTTATTTTATGGAAATGATTTTTATCTTTATACATCAGCTTTAATCGACATATTTTGCATATTGGAAAACATCTCATATATTTATGAATCTGTGATATAAAACTAATTTTTTTAAGCCACCTTGGATTAAACTTTGTTTTAAATAAAATGATATACTGTAAGAACAACAAAAGCAGAGTGGAGAACTAATTTAATAAGATACAGAAGTCCCTGTTGGGAAAGTTACCCAGGGAACTTTCAGCAGAACTTAACCAGATATGTATGCCACTGAATACACCCCTATCCAGATAACGTTACCCAGATAGGCATACCAAAATAATGGCATCTGGATAACTGTAGAACAGGTATTGATCCAACCAGACTCGCCCAGTTAACTTTGTCTGATATTCAGCACTGCCTGGATGAAAAGGAGACCGCGCCCATGAGAAGGTGGGCGGGACCAGGGCTGGGAAAGAAGGTTACACTCCCAGTGTTGATATCCAGTCCTAGATAACTGACATAAGCACCTAGATTTAGGAAACTGAATAGCAGGCCGAGAATTAGGTGCCTCGGATTTAAGAACCCAAAGTTGCACAAATTTTCAGCCTAATTTCAATTGACACTTTGCTGAACTTTGAGGCACTTTAAAAAGGAGGGGGCCTAAGCCAGTTGTTCAGAATCCTTTGAAAATCAGCCTTTAATCTCCTTTTAGTAGGAACCTTTAGGTCTGGAGCTCCTATTATGAGAGTCATATATTGTGGATACTGCTCATGCTTTCTTACAGTGTTATAACTTTATCAACTCTTCACTTGATCCTAAAGTTTGCCAATATGTTTTTCCTTAGCTTGAACTACAGTGGAATGTGTCTTGCGTCTGATGGACAGTTTAGTGATTTCCTCTCTGGTATGGGTCCTGCACAATTCGTGGGTCGTCAGACCCTTGCAACCACATCAATGGGTGAGCACTACAATCCATATGTAAATATAATGTGAATATGCAAATTATAGAATTTTTAAAAAGTGCGACTGGCCCCAGAGCACTTGCCATCCATGAAAACATCAGCTTCTGGCTGACCACCCACCCGTGCCCTTTCTGGTTTATCTGTACTTCTAAATAAGCTGTTCCCAACCCAGGAGGGAAAGGCTCAGCGGTGGGGGCGAGCTTATTTGGTATAAAATACAGCTCAGAAAACACTTCTAAAGAAAAAGCCCAGCTCTCGCTGAGCACTAATGAAGACGCAGTTCCCTCACTGCGAAGGGCCAGGCTAAGGCCATTATCCCAAATAAAAGCAAATTATGGGAGTGTTTCATTAAAAGGAGCTGTCAAGTGTGGCTTGCTCTTTAACATCTTCTTTAAGAGAGTTTAACATCTCTTTGAAATGAAACAAAATAAAAATGAATACAATTTCGTTTGTTTTTCATTTTGCTATATTTCACTTTGGGGTTCCTCGCCCCAGCTGATAAAACAGGCTGCCATTTATAAAATTCCAAGCCAACTGATTTGGAAAAGCCACCACCTCCCATACTTTCTCTTATACTTAGCTTATCAACCTCCCCTCCCCTCCCCCAGTTTACCTGAGAGGTCCAAGGAGAGATTGGAGCAATCTCCAGCTGCTCCTGCCCCACCGGTTTTTAGATTTCAAAATGGTGCTGGCTGACCCGAGGCTAGCACCTCTGAAATATGGCGGTACTTCAAAATGATGCCAACCTCGGGTCAGCCAGCACCATTCTGAAATATTAACCCGGTGGGGCAGGAGTGAAGGAGAGAAATGTTTACATTGGAAGAATATTCAACTGATTTAAAAATAAAAGGTGAAAAGAAGGTACTCTGGTCTTTGTTTTTTTTTTGTTTTTTTTGAGGGAATAGGAAAATTAATGTTTCTGATACTTTACATATTACCAATAGTTAATGTCCTTTTTTATAGTCCCTCAGTATGTGACCAGCTTAAACATTTTAAATTCCTTTTCTAAGCTATGGTACCCAGACATATTAAAATGCATTTAAATTCTTCGTAAAATTAAAGAAGAAATGTTAACTCTGGTTTGACTATCTAATGACTAACCACTGACCTTGAATGAATTTCATTTGCAATATGGTACAGTGAATCATGCTGGAAAGATTTGAAATGTACTGTGGTACAATATTTTTCCCTATTCTTTTCTTTTTTTTTTTTTTTTTGCTATGCTGAGAGCTCAGTTGGATTAATCATAAAGAAGGCCTCCATCTTAGGAAGCCATTTCAACAATCTTATTTCCTTTCCTTGCATTTCTTAACAGTAAGGATGATAATTTATTTATAATATGTGCACAAACAGGGTAGTGTGAGCAATGCATTGGGAGACAGACATGGCACCAAGCAGTTTATGTAAATTCAGGGCAGATGCTCCTCTATCCCATGCGACAATGTCTAAGAGAAGAATTTAGTAACTTTAGTCACCTCTTAAATAATTAACATATGGAACCTTCTCTCAAGCCTGTCTCAAGAGCAACAACCCCAATGCATGCCCTCCATTGGGGGGAGAAGGATAAATCTCTTCAGCCCTGGGCATTACGTATACTCTGATCTTCCAAATGCCAGCAAGGAAGCTGGACTGGGTGATCGTGTTCCAGCATAGAGCTTTACTGAAATAGTTGATCCCCCTGAATAATATCGCACTTGATGCAAGACTCTGCAAATATCCATAATGCAACTAAAAGCAGTAAATCTGTGGAGCCTTTATCTCTTGTTCAGAGTCTCGTCTTTCCCCTTGGACAGAGTATAAATTTGCCCTGGGCAAACAGGAAAGAGTCCTCCTATTCCCTTAAGGAGAATCCACTCTATGCCCTTGAGCTCTTAAGTTCTCTCCTCTCCTCTCTCATGTACCTTGGGGGGGCACCTCTGCAGCATATGTGCTATAGAAGAGCACCGGTGTGGTGGCTTTTTTTTTCCTTCTGATGGATACCAGATTGGCAACAGGAATCCCTTGGATTTAGATTCCTGGATAACTTTAAAAAAAAAAAGAAAAAAAAAGCTCAATGCTTCACTCCTCTTTGTAGGGTAGGGAGAATGAATAAAATTTCCTACCAACAAAACTCAGACAATGAGTAAACAACTCAGAGAGAAGACATCAACCATTGAATGTGAGTTGGAAATAAATCTCTTAACAGACTTACTTGCTAACATGCCTGCAGGAAAAAATCATTGCAGCAACCTCTCATAAGAACACAAAATATGCCATACTAGGTCAGACCAAGGGTCCATCAAGCCCAGCATCCTCTTTCCAACAGTGGCCAATCCAAATCACAAGTACCTGGCAAGTACCCAAACATTAAATAAATCTCAAGCTACTATTTCTTATTGATTAATAGCAGTGTATGGAATTTTCCTCTAGGAACATTTACAAACCTTTTATAAACCCAGTTACACTAATTGCCGTAACCACATCCTCTGGCAATGAATTCCAGAGCCTTAACTATGTGCTGAGTGAAAACATTTTCTTCAATTTGTTTTAAATGAGCTACTGCTAACTTCATGGAGTGCCCCCTAGTCCTATTATCTGAGAGAGTAAATAACCAATTTACATTAACCTGTTCAAGTCCTTTTATGATTTTGTATATCTCTCATATCCCCCCTCAGTCATCTCTTCTCCAAACTAAACAGCCCTAACCTCTTTAGCCTTTCTTCATAGGGGACCTGTTCCATCCCCCTTATCATTTTGGTTGCCCTTCTCTGCACTTTCTCCAGTGCAACTATATCTTTTTTTGAGATGTGGCGACCAAACTTGCACACATTATTCAAGGTACGGTCACACCATGGAATGATAGAGGCATTATGACATCCACAGTTTTATTTGCCATTCCCTTCCTAATAATTTCTAATATTCTGTTTCCTTTTTTCACTGCCATAGCACCTGAGCTGAAGATTTCAATGTATTATCCCACTATGATGCCTAGATCTCTTTCCTGGCTGGTAACTCCTAAGATAGAATCTAACATTGTATAACTACAGCAAGGGTTATTTTCCCCTATATGCATCACCTTGTACTTGTCCACATCACATTTCATCTGCCATTTAGCATTTGGAAGGCCCTCCTTCAATTTATCTCAATCTGCTTGAGATTTAATTACTCTGCTTAATTTTGTGTCATCCACAAATTTGATCAGCCCCACTTGTCGTACCCTTTCCAGATCATTTATAAATATATTAAAAAGCAACTGTTCAAGTACAGATCCCTGAGGCACTCCACTGTTTACCTTTTTCCACTGTGAAAACAGACCATTCAATCCTACTCTTTCCTACCTTTTAACCAGTTTGCAGTCACAAAAGGACATAGTTTTCTACCACATAGCTTTTTAGTTTGTGTTTTTTTCTCATTTTACAAATTAAATATTATAATTTGTATATAGGAAATACATGGTGATACAGAAAAAAGGAAAAGAAATAAAAAAAAAAAAGTTTAACATAAATAGATCACAATATCATATTACAGACTCTGTATCCATTTAACCAAAAATCATTTTAAACAGGGGGAGATCCTATGTAAATAATGAGAGAATTGTCACAAACATTAGATTCAAGGAAAAGCCCTAACGCATAATTCCAGCATTTTTCATTTAATTTGACACTATTATAGGGGTTTGAATCGTGGACTCTTTCGCATCAAGAAAAACTCTTAGTTGCTCAACTGAAAAAAATATATATAATTCTGGTCCCTTTTTCAAAACACACTTGCAAGGAAACTTTAACATATAGGAATAACCTAGATCAATCGCAGCTTGACGTAGAGTTAAAAAACTTCTACGTTTTGCTTGCGCTGTAGGGGCCAGATCCGGAAACATTTTTACTGTCGCACTCATAAATTGCACCGGAAATAATTGAAAATACTTTTTCATAATAGCTTGAATATCCAACCTAGTAATAAAAGACACTAGTAACGTAGCTCTGTCCATTATTTCAATAGATGAACTTTCTAGGATTTCAGTCAGATTTTCTTGCAGGTTCAGTCCAAGAGATGGTGGCCCAGATTTAGGTAGAAAATAACATTTATTGATAGAAGGCATATTTTCCTGGGTGAAACCTAGTATTTCTTGAAAAAATGTCTTTAGTGTTGTAAACTGTATTTCTCCCAGTACCTTGGGGAAATTTAAAATCCTTAGGTTTAAATGTCTATTACAATTCTCCAGGGTCTCCAGCCTTCTGTCTAATGCTTCCCTGTCTTTGACTGTTGTAGCCTTAAAGTTCATATTTTCCCTGTCTTTTCCTTCCAGAACAGAAACCTTGTGAGTTAATACATTTACTTGAGATTGTTATTTCTGTTGTAACTTGATCGTTTTGGGAGATCGAGTGGTCCAGTTTCATATTTAACATGTTTACTGCAGTCATAAGTCCAGTCATTAAATCCCATATAGTGTCAAGCGTGACTACTTCAGGGCGTATTGGGATTGCTAGGGGTGTGAATTCGGGGAGGTTTCCTCGCAGCAGCTGCAGGTTTTCTGTTGGTGGTCCCCCCCCCCCCCCCCCCAGCCCCTATCTTCGACCGAGTACCTGAAGTTCCAGCGTTGTTATTCACTTCACCCGGTACTGCTGCTCCTTGCTCCGGAGCTTCAGTCACAGAACCCTTCTCTGCAGGTGACCCAGATGTGGTGCTCTCGAACTGCGATCCGGGGGTGGGACAGCAACCCAGCTCTGAAGGTCGGTGCTTGCCTGAGATCTGGGCTCAACGAAGTCTCCTCCGGTATCAGCGGTCCTCTTTCCCCGGCTGATACAATGGGCTCCTCAACTAGCGGGGTTTCTGCTGGTGAGCTCAGAAAACGTGTTATCTCCTGCTGCATTATCGGTGAAGGCAGTGGTACAGTTGGGTACACACGTACCTTCCCCTTTCACTTTGCAGGCATCTGCTCAGACTGTAACAAAATTCAAAACGGCAGAGAGTCACTCGCTCTGAGCTGTGAGTGCGGCCATCTTGGATCTCCCACAGCGAATTTTTTAGTTTTCTTAGAAGCCTCTCATAAGGGACTTTGTCGAACGCCTTCTGAAAATTCAAACACATCATATCTACCAGTTCACCTTTGTCCACATGTTTATTAATCCCTTAAAAAAAAAAAAAGGTAGCAGATTTGTGAGGCAAGACTTCCCTTGGGTAAATCCATGCTCACTGTGTCCCATTAAACAGTCTGTCTAAATGTTCTGTGATTTTATTATTTATAACAGTTTCCACAATTTTTTCTGGCACTGAAGTCAGGCTCGCCTGTCAATAGTTTCCCTTTTTAAATATCAAGGTTACACTGGCCACCTTCCAGACTTTAGGTACAACGGATAATTTTAAAGATAGGTTACAAATTCATTGTAAGAGGTCTGAAATTTCATTCCTGTTTGTACCCCGGATCAGTCCAGACAAGTGGGTTTATGCATCCCTACCAGCAGATGAAGATAGAGAACAAACATTTAAGGCACTGCTAACTTAGAGTGCCACCTGCAGTGCCTCAGTATTTCTCTGTCTCCAGCAGATGGTAGAGGTGCAAACCTGCAGTCTGGAGTTTAAAAAAAAAAAGATATTTTAGAGAGAAAAAAAAGGCAGCTCTCCAAGGTGTTAGATTCCTTCGTAGGCCATCCCTTGGGAAGAGCATGACAAGCAGGGGGTTTATGATCCCTGGTATAGCTCTGCTGTTATCTTCAGAGAGGGTCATAGCCAGTGGTTCTGGCTCCCTCATGCCTTCTGTGTCTCTGTTGCTGGCCTGGCTCAGCCTCCTTCATAGAAGCAGGGAAGTATTTCAGTGTGTTCAGCTTTTCTTTCCCTTTTGTTTCTGTCCCTTTAATTGCTTTGTGGAAAAAAAAAAAGAGAGAGAGAGAATGGGATGAAGCCACTTTAGCTTGTGCTCTAGGCTGAGTTCAGTTTTGCTGCCGGGAGGCAGCTCGAGGTGGGCGGGGCCGAATTGCCATGTGTGTCGTGGCCAGGAGAGCTTGTTCAGCACTTGGACAGCGCCGTCTGCAGTGCTTGCAGGCAGGGTTTATTTTTAGGCTGCTTTTTTTGTTAGCATAGCGCCTCTCGTGCTGCGCGGGAAAGTTTGCTGCAGCTCAAGGCGCTTTCGCCTCAATTTGGCTGAACTTTGCAGGGACTGCATCTCCGATGGGGTGGGGACATCCGCAAGCACCCCAAATGGCAATAGGAGCCCCTTTTTCTGTGGGGCAGGTTTTGGAGGCCCAGGGGGTCTGAGGAACCGGTGGCCATTTTGTGCCTATATCCTGGGAGCCAGGCCGCTGTTTTAGGACCTTGGGACTCCTCTCCCACGCTTTTTCCTGCAGAACAAGACCCTGCTGGTGGCAGGGCAAGGGAACAGGTGCAGGGAGACACAGATCCGGACCCACTTCTTCGGATCCGGAATCTTTTTCTCCAGATTTTGTCCTTTTGATGTATAAGGCCTATTTGGCCAGGAAGGGAGCTGGGATCAAGCGACTTTTGCCTAGGAAGTCCTGGGTGGCAAAGAAGCTTAAGCAGGCAGAATCAGGAAGTTTCCTGAGGCTTTTGGGTCTCAAAAGGTCCATGGTGGAGGAGGACACGTCTGAGATGGATGATCCGGACCAGGTACAGGGGTCCAGTGGATTTGGGCAGGGACCCTGCTGGTGTGTTGCTGGATCTCTTACAGGATCTGGGTCAGGATCCTATCTGGTGGTGGACAGGGACAATCCTCGGATGGTCCTCTTGTTCCACAGGGAAGAGTTGGTCCTCCTGATCCCCCAGGTTCTGGAGGAGCTGGGGATTAAGGTCACTCAGGAAAAGTTGGACAATGAGAGAGTGAACCCAGTCCTGGAGGGATTGTGGGGGTCCCCTTAAAGCTTTCCTGTTGGTGAAGATGGTGAAGGAGTTGGTGGATTTGGGAGTAGGAATCTCCCAAGGTGGGCTTGAGTGTTGCCAGAGCTAAGGCCAAATTGTATCCCTTGCCGGAGCAGACCCTGGAGTAGTGGAACATCCCCAAGTTAACGAGAAGACTGCCATTCCAGTGGCAGGTGCAGCAGCCTTGAAGGTTACTCAGGATCAGAAACTGGAAATCCTTCTTAAAAGGCTGTTTGAAGTTTCGACTCTGAACCTGCGTGCGATGGTTTGCGGGAGTCTGATGCAGAGAGCATGTTTGTGCTGGGTTCAGAAGAAGCACAATAAGAGGTCGGGAATGACCATGGGAGAGGCCCATGCGGCTTGCTTGGAAGCAGGAGCAGCCTAGTGGCGGATACCTTGTACGATTTAATTCAGACTTCCACCAGGAGCATGGTATCAGCGGTGGCTGCGAGGAGGCTCCTGTGGTTGTGAAATTGGTTGGTGGATGTGTGGTCTAAGGCCCAGCTGTCTAACCTGCCCTTTAAGGGGAAGCTGCTATTTGGAGAGGATCTGGAGCAGCCCATGAAGCAATTGGGGGGAGTCGAAGGGTAACAAGTTGCCTGAGGAAAAGAAGAACCCCCAAGAAGTTTCTTCCTCTGCATTCTCGATTTCAGGAGGTGAGGAGGTTTCATGCTGGCAGAAGTCAGGCGCCAGTGGCCTCAAAACAGAATTCTGCATGACAGTAGTCCTTTCAAGCCCAGCGCAGGCCCCCGAGGGACAGGGGTCTCAAGGTGGGGGCGGAAACAAGATCGGGCAATGAAGGCGTGTGGATCCACTCCTCTCTAGATGCTGTTGGAGGGAGTCTGGCCCTCTCTTTTATGAGGAGTAGACCAAGCTCACGTCAGACTGTGGGTCCTTCAGGTGGTGAGAAGGCTATGCATAACAATTTTCTCAGCCCCTCAGGGATGCCTTTGTAATCTCCCACTGCGTCTCCCGAGGCAAGTGGGAGGCGGTGCGGGAGACGTTGCAACGTCTTCAGCTTCTGCGTGCCAATTTTCCAGTGCCTTCCCTGGAGAAGGGGACCAGGGTTGTTACTCTGTACTTTGCAGTGCCCAAAAAGGAAAGGATTTTTTGACCCATTCTCGATCTGCAGAAAGTCAATGTGACCGTCCGGGTATTGCACTTTTGGATGGAGACATTGCACATGGTGATAACGGCAGTTTGCAAAGGGGAGTTTCTGGTGTGGTTGGACTTGTCAGAAGCCTACCTGCATATCTCAATTCGAGCCATCCACCAGATATTTTTGAGGTTCATGGTAATGGGGGAACACTTCTAACTTCAAGCTCTTCCCTTTGGGTTGGCAACAGCACAGCGCACCTTCACAAAGGTGATGCTGTAATGGCGGCAGCTCTCAGGAGAGAAGGTATCCTAATGCACCCGTACCTGGACGATTGGCTGATATGGGCAAAGTCAGAGGAGTGTGCTTGCTCGGTCCAGCAGGTACTGCAATGTCTGGAGTCACTGGCTGTGTGATGAACCTTGCAAAAAATCATCTGGGCCTGACCCGATCCTTGGAATATCTGGAAGATCGCTTCAGTGCCCATCTGGGGAAGGTGATTGACTATGGAGAGTCCTCAATTTGCAGGGTCAGGTTCTTCGGTTGCTGAACCTGTCAGTGCCCAGGGTCTGAGATTACCAGCAGATGCTGGGTTCCATGGAGTCTACACTGGATTTAGTGCTTTGGGCCTTTGCTCACATGCATCCCCTGCAGGGTGGATCTGTTATCCCATTGGAATCCGCTGTCTGAAGAATTTCAGCTTCCATTACTGTTGCGGGAAGATGTCAGGTCCAGTCTTTTGTGGTGGCTGTCTCTGTGCAATTTGGAGAAAGGAATGGATCTGGAGGTGCCTGACCTGGGTATTGGTGACCACAGATGCCAGCCTCTCGGGCTGGGGGCGATTTGTCAGGCAAATCACCCCAAGATCTGTGGTCACCGGAAGAGGCGACTTGGTCTATCAATTGGCTGGAAACCAGGGCGGTGCACAAGGCCTTGTTAGCGTTTCTTCTGCTCATCTGGGACAGATCAGTCTGCGTGTTCTTCAGCAATGCAACGACAGTGGCATACATCAATCAGCAAGGCGGTTTGAAGAGTCGTCTGGTGGCATTGGAGGCACAAGAATTGTTCGAATGGGCAGAGAAGCATCTGTTGTGGATAGCTGCTTTTCATGGCAGACTTCCTCAGCAGGCAGTGTCTGGATCCTGGAGAGTGGAAGTTGTCAGTGGAGGCCTTCATCTTACTACAGGCAAGGTGGGGCATACCAGTGGTGGACTTCATGGCAACTCCAGTGAATGCCAAAGTGGATCAGTTTTTCAGTCACAGAAAGGAGGTCGGACCAGAGGGCATCGACATTCTCATTCAACCTTGGCCAGCACGCCTATTGTTGTATGCATTTCCCTCATGGCCGCTCGTAGGTTGGGTGCTGCGGTGCATCAAATTTCATCTGGACAGGGTAATCCTGGTGGCACCCGAGTGGCCACATCAGCTGTGGTTTGCGGATCTTCTGCATCTGGTGGTAGATTATCCCGTTCGCTTGTCTCACCTCTTGGGGGTTGCTGCAGCAGGGACCCGTATTTTTAGACCTGGAAGATCGCTTCTGTCTAGTGGCTTGGCTTTTGAGAGGTGGCAGCTCCATTTGAAGGGCTGTTTGGAGCTGATGATTGTAACTTTGCTGCAGTCAAGAAGTCCTTCCACTTCAATGGAAGCCAAATTTAGGCTCTTAGGTAGAAAGCTTAAATCCAGAACCTTCAGGGTAGCATTCTCTGAAATGCTCCCTGTTCCATGCGCAGGTCACCAGAGGCAGGCAGAGCTCCGGAGTCTCAATGCGTGGATGAGACAATGGTGCAAGGAAGAGGGATTCAGTTTGTTTGTTTATTTAGGAAAATTTATATACCGTTTTCCAGTAAAACTAACTGATCAAAGCGGTTTACAAAATCAAGGTAACCATGGACAAATCAAAATAAATTAAAAAGTAGTTAATTACTAAGTTAAAAACATAAAATAAAAATAAGTATGAATAAAAATACAATATGTTGAATAATCAATCAAAATAATAGTGACGGAACAGAAGATTGGCCATTACATTTAAAAACTAAAATCAGGAATAAGTAAGAGTGATACTATATAGTTCAAATATATTTAGCCTTATTTGCTTAACTAAAATGTTCTAAATCTTTGAAAGCTTCCTGAAAGAGATGGGTTTTTAAAGCCTTCTTGAACTCTTTCCGGCTACTTTTTGTTAGGAACTGGAGAACCTTTTGGGGAAGGGGGAGTCTCTTCCGAAGGGATGGGCTCCACCTTAACCAGGGTGGAACCAGACTGCTGGTGCTAACCTTTAAAAAGGAGATAGAGCAGCTTTTAAACTAGAACAAAGGGGAAAGCTGACAGTCGCTCAGCAGCGCATGGTTCGGAGAGATGTATCTTCAAAGGATACTAATGATGCATTAGAGTTAGGGCATCCCGACAGTGAGGTTCCAATAATAAGAAAAGTAGTCCAAGTGCCTGTAACTAAAAACTCACCTGAACTAAAAAATTCTAACTTATCCCTATCAATTAAATAGCAGAGTGAAAATACAAACAAAAAACAAACTTTGAAATGTTTGTATGCTAATGCCAGAAGTCTAAGAAGTAAGATGGGAGAATTAGAATGTATAGCATTGAATGATGACCTAGACTTAATTGGCATCTCAGAGACATGGTGGAAAGAGGATAACCAATGGGACAGTGCTATGCCGGGGTACAAATTATATCGCGATGACAGAGAGGAGCACCCGGGAGGCGGTGTGGCGCTTTATGTCCGGGATGGCATAGAGTCCAACAGGATAAACATTCTGCATGAGACTAAATACAAAATTGAATCTTTATGGGTAGAAATCCCTTGTGTGTCGGGGAAGACTATAGTGATAGGAGTATACTACCATCCACCTGGTCAAGATGATGAGACGGACAGTGAAATGCTAAGAGAAATTAGGGAAGCTAACCAAATTGGTAGTGCGGTAATAATGGGAGACTTCAATTACCCCAATATTGACTGGGTAAATGTATCATCAGGACACGCTAGAGAGATAACGTTCCTGGATGGAATAAATGATAGCTTTATGGAGCAATTGGTTCAGGAACTGACGAGAGAGGGAGCAATTTTAGACCTAATTCTCAGTGGAGCATAGGACTTGGTGAGAAAGGTAACGGTGGTGGGGCCGCTTGGCAATAGTGATCATAATATGATCAAATTTGATTTAATGACTGGAAGAGGAACAGTGTGCAAATCCACGGCTCTCATGCTAAATTTTCAAAAGGGAAACTTTGATAAAATGAGAAAAATTGTTAGAAAAAAACTGAAAGGAGCAGCTACAAGAGTAAAAAAAATGTCCAAGAGGCGTGGTCATTGTTAAAAAAAAACAAAAAAAAAAACAAAAACCATTCTAGAAGCACAGTCCAGATGTATTCCACACATTAAGAAAGGTGGAAAGAAGGCAAAACGATTACCGGCATGGTTAAAAGGGGAGGTGAAAGAAGCTATTTTAGCCAAAAGATCTTCATTCAAAAATTGGAAGAAGGATCCAACAGAAGAAAATAGGATAAAGCATAAACGTTGGCAAGTTAAATGTAAGACATTGATAAGACAAGCTAAGAGAGAATTTGAAAAGAAGTTGGCCGTAGAGGCAAAAACTCACAGTAAAAACTTTTTAAAATATATCTGAAGCAGAAAGCCTGTGAGGGAGTCAGTTGGACCGTTAGATGATCGAGGGGTTAAAGGGGCACTTAGAGAAGATAAGGCCATCATGGAAAGATTAAATGATTTCTTTGCTTCGGTGTTTACTGACGAGGATGTTGGGGAGGTGCCCGTACCGGAGAAGGTTTTCATGGGTAATGATTCAGATGGACTGAATCAAATCACGGTGAACCTAGAAGATGTGGTAGACCTGATTGACAAACTGAAGAGTAGTAAATCACCTGGACCAGATGGTATACACCCCAGAGTTCTGAAGGAACTAAAAAATGAAATTTCAGACCTATTAGTAAAAATGTGTAACCTATCATTAAAATCATCCATTGTACCTGAAAACTGGAGGATAGCAAATGTAACCCCAATATTTAAAAAGGGCTCCTTGCTACTTGCTAACTTCATGGAATGCCGCCTAGTCCTTCTATTATTCGAAAGTGTAAATAACCGAGTCACATCTACCCGTTCAAGACCTCTCATGATCTTAAAGACCTCTATCATATCCCCCCTCAGCCGTCTCTTCTCCAAGCTGAACAGCCCTAGCCTCTTGTTTTTCTACTAAGACGGTGCTGTTTTAAAGTTCATCTGGGCACAAGTTCTTTCTCTTGCTGTGCTTTGGGGACCTGTCAGTATTGTCTGCATATTTCATTGGCTATTATGATTCATATTTGCTGCTTTCAGGGGTAAAACATGATATCTCCCTACAGGAGCATTGGCTTAAGATGGGCCCTGCCCCCACAGAAGAGGCATCCAATTCCACGATAAAGGGGCTCATAGGGTCTGGATGATGAAGACATGGTTTCTGCAAAAGATATGTTTTAGATCTCTAAAGGCTGCCACTGCTATGAGTGGCAAGAGCTTGGCGTTATCCCCTTTTCGGGTGAGAACGGTGAGCAGAGTGGCAATCTTGGAGTAGTTATTGATGAAATCTCTGCAATAATTGGCGAAACCCAGGAATCTTTGCAGTGCTCGAAGCCCATTAGGCTGAGGCCAATCCTGGATACTCTTGAGTCTGTCTGGATCCATGCTGAAAACTTTAATGAAGGCGATGTCCCCTAGAAAGGGAAGACTCTCTCTCTTAAGACACTTCTCCAGTTTGTCATATAGCTGGTTGTTGTGGAGACACTGAAATACCCAGTGAACATCCCGATGATAAGATATGAGGTCCTTGGAAAAGGTAAGGATGTCGCGGAGGTATACTACAACACAGTCATAAAGAAGGTCCCTGAAGACCTTGTTCATCATGTTTTGAAACACTGCCAATGCGTTACACAATCTATCTATTTTTGGTGACCACCCATGATCAACTCTGTGCCATCTCATCTGAGTGTCTGAAAATTTAGCCTGCAAACTATAGCTCTTGTTTGAGGAGGCAGTATACAAGTATAACATAATAAGTTGCTAATGTGACAGATAGTGATAGCAACAGTAGCAGATTTCCAGTGTCCAGACTGTCATGATGTACATAAAAAGTGCCACAGTGGGTCAGACCAAGAATCTGTGGCGTCCAGCATCCTATTTTCAAAAGTAGCCAATCTGAATCCCCTAGTATTCAGCAGATCCCAAAGAGAAGATCCATTTCTTGTTTCTTACATCCAGGGATAAGCAGTGGCTTTCCCCAAGACTACTTGGAAAATAACTGTTTATGGACTTTTCTTCCACAAACTTGTCCAAACCCTTCTAAACTCAGCTGTGTTATATGTTTTGATTACACCTCTAGCAACAAATTCCACAGCTTGCTTTTGTGTTGAATGAAAAATTCTTTTCTCCAATTTGTTTGAAATCTGCTACCAGTTTCATAGAGTGTCTCCTAGACCTTGCATTGAAAGAGTACATAACCATTCCCTATTTACCCATGTAGCTGGTCCCCCATTTCAGTGCTTTATACTAGACTAGGGGTGCTACGGGTCTGGGTTCAGGTCCGGCCAGGGAGGAACGCCTGTCATAATGTCGATTCTTAGTTTTGTCATTTTAACCTGGATCCTTTTCTTTAGGTTACAGTAAAGAATACATTTTATTTGAACACGGACTACAGACTCCAGTGTTTTTCTTCCAGGGCTCCTGGCACTGTCTTTCACTATTTCTGTGACCACTTCACAGTCTATATCACACAGTTTCAGGAGGTGCCATTTAGTGACAAATAAGAGCAGGGAAGCCAAAGGTACCACCACTGGAAGAAATCAGGAATTCCAAAATGGTTAGTCCATTTACCCAGTAAGCCCACACTTGGATAAAACTCAATAAAAACACTGGAGTCTGTAGTCCGTGTTCAAATAAAAGGTATTCTTTACTGTAACCTAAAGAAAAGGATCCAGGTTAAAATGACAAAACTAAGAATCGACATACATCCAATGATCAATAAAAAGCAATTGCTTTTTCTGTCCATCCTCCTCCTGTTCACTTCCCTTCCTACTCTTGCATCTTGATCCTGATTGAAAATATCCTCAGCAATAAGAATGGATTTACTAGAGTGTAGTTCCTGTTCTGGCATGATCTGGGCTGGAAGAAAAATAAATATCCCCAAGCAAAAAAGTCAAACACTTCAACAGTAATGCAAACTCTCAAAAAAATATAATCCTCTTGAGTTATTGACTCAAAAGGCAACTTTCTTTTCTTTACCCCATCTGTTCACTGGTTGAATGGGCAGAAAGATCTGTCCCAGTCCTTTTGGATACCGAGGGTAAGCCCTTCTCTCAGTCACTGGTCAGTCAAAATCCAAAAATCTTCTCAAAACTTCTTCCTCAAAACCTCTTTGCCAAATGTTTGAATTGCCTTCTGTGAGATCCTGAGGAATCTCCAGTTCTCCAACCATCTTGCTTTGAGATCTTGGGGAAAACTCTTGCTCTTCAATTCTCTCTCTCTCTCTTCCCCTCTTTCTCTCTCTTTCTCTCCCCCCCCCCCCCCCAAAAAAAAGTGGGGTTATAGCACTGGGAGAAATAAAAAATATCAAACCCCTCCTACTGCCCCTAAATAGAAAAAGTCACATAGGGATAATGTGAGTGACTGCATAGCCCCCTCACACCCATTTCACCCCACTTCTGATTGTGTTAGCTTCTATCATGTCCCATGTCAGTCATTTCTTTTCCAAGCTGAAGAGCCCTGACCTGTTTTGCCTTTCTTCATAAGGGAGCTCTTCATCCCCTTTATCGTTTTTGCTGCTCTTCTCTGTACCTTTTCAAGTTCTGCTAAATCCTTTTTGTTGTGGGTGTGACTGGAACGGCGCACAATGGTTCAGTACAGAGGCAAGGTATTCTCAGTTTTGTTCTCCATTCCTTTGTGAATATAGGGCCTCACTAGGATCCCTACTGTAGAAAATGGCCCAGTAGTTAGGTCAGGGCAGTAGACTAGAGGAATATACCCTCTTGGCTACAAAAGACTGTTGTAATGGATACTTATTAAGAGAGAGAAGAATCTGGTATCAGGGGATCAGTGTTAAAATGGTTTAGTTCAAACCTATCTAGCCACACACAACAGATTTGAATAGAAAATAGTACTTCTAATTGGTTTGAAATTATGACAGGCGTTCCATGTTGTCAGCAGCATTATTTAATATTTACTTAGCACCTCTGTAAACCTTCATCAGGGCTGGGTTTAAATTTCCAAATTTACACTGATGACATACAATATTTTGTACCTGCATATTGTCCACTACATTTAAACAATTAGAAATTTACCTAGCTGCAGTATAAAAATGGCTATTTCACAATAAATTCTTTAAACATTGCAAAAATGGAAATCATCATATTGAGTAGACAGTCGAGATGGAGGATTTACCCCAGTTTGAATTTGGTGGACAAAACATTTAAATATCTCTCATGCACATAATCTTGGGGCATTGTTCGATCTAAAGTTATCGGTGAAGATGCATATACGAAATTTGATAAATGAAAAATTATCCACCTAATTGGCTTAGCCGCTATTTTAGATGATTTATCCAGCTAAATTCTAACCGGCTAAAATGTAGCTGGATAAGTAGGAGGAATTCCTAGGGTGGGCGGTAGGCATTCCAGGGAGGAGCGGAGTTGGCCGGTAAGGTTAACCTAATCAGCTGACTCTGGCTGCTGTGTAGGGCAGGTCTAAAGTTAGCCAGATGTACCTATGCAGGTAACTTTTAAGATAGCAGAGTATATTTAGCAGCACTCCCACATTGCTGAATAGCCCAGTTAAGTTAGCCAGATAGATATATCCGGCTAATTTAACTAGCTGCTCGGCAGCTGAATATCGGCCCTAGGATATTTTAAGCCATGTATGCTTAGATATTTAAAGCCCCATCTAAAACCTGAAGATGTTTGAATAGTACTTCAGATCTTACTATTCTCTGGGATAGATTTTTGCAATTCCCTCATACTTGGCCTCCCAGACAACAGCACTCTGAGAATCATTACAAATCCTTCAGGATTCTACTACCTGTGTTTTAACTGGACATGGTGTCTATAATCATGTTATGCCTGTTTTATCATTTCTTTGTTGCCAATTCAGTGGAGAATTAAATATAAACCGCTTACAATGATATATAAATTAATTAATTAAACCACTGATATCCCTGAGTCAAGATCAGTATTGCAAATCACTACGCCACCACATGCACTTCGCTCAGCAAATAAAAATTTTCTAGAAGTTCCAACGATTCACCAGACTCACCTGGGTGAGACCAGAGATTGTGCATTCTCAGTGGCCCCTATCATCTGAAATATGATACCAAAGCAATTAACAATCATGACACATACTGGAACTTTCAAGAAAGCACTAAAAGCACAGTGATTTGCAATTCGTCAGTTTGCTGTAGCACCTCTTCAAGAGTCACGTTAATTTGTTTCAATTCTTCTAAATCACCTGGAAAGAATGGTTCTGATGTGGGTATGTCCCCAACATCCTCCACAGTGAACACTGAAGCAAAGAATTCATTTAGTTTTCTACTATGGTCCTGTCCTTCTTCCATGCCCCTTTTATGCTGGCTCCAGTAATTTCTGACTGTTCATCTGGATTTTAAAGGTGTTGCTACACTGCGCATTATTTTACAATGACACTGGCACTGCTTAGGAAGGTTGCCCAACGGAACAAGTCCTCATTCTCTGGTTTGTGTTTCCACTCCACCATTACATAGCAATACAGTCCCTGGCAGTTGTAATTTGTTACCATGGCTTATTACACTTAACTGGTTATGCTGACGACATCATGATGTTTAGCATCCCTACATGCTTTGTAGACGATACCTATCATTCATTTAGTTACAGCAGCCATACTGACCCAAAGGGCTCACTGATACATTTTTTATTATGGTGACTCCAGGTGGGTATTTGCCATTCATCAAGGACTGGGACACATTCCAGCATGAGCGATGCAGATGGTACAACTGGCGGTAGTTATATTGACAGGTTGCCTGGTGGAAGTAGCATTGGTTTAAAAAAAATGTAATTCCATTTGCCACCTGGCACCACGTATTATTTTGCAGTCTGCTGCTTCCTGCTTTGATTCGGTGAGCAACAGTTTTGATTGGTTCACTCTCGCTAGCTTGCTGAGTATAAACCCACCCCACCCCCATCCCCCCAAAAAAGAAAACCCACAACAAAACACAAAATCATTGCAGAACAGCTGTATGTGATTTTAATACACCTGTAACTGCTGGCACGAGGATCCAGCATGTCAGCTGTCAATTGATTCTTTTCTTTAACATGTACAGTTTCCCATTCTGAGGCACGGTCTTATTCCTGTTAAAAACATAAGTTGCCATACTGGGTAAGACTGAGGGTCCATCAAGCCCAGCATCCTGTTTCCAACAGTGGCCAATCCAGGTTACAGGTACCTGGCAAGTACCCAGACATTAAATAGATCCCATGCTACTAATGCCAGCAATAAGCAGTGGCTATTCCCTAAAGTCAACTTGATTAATAGAAGTTTATGGACTTCTCCTACAGAGACTTATCCAAACCTTTTTTAAACCCAGTTGCACTAACTGCCTTAACTACATGCTCTGGCAATGAATTCCAGAGCTTAACTGTGTGTTGAATGAAAAATAATTTTCTCCGATTTGCTTTAAATGTGCTACTTTCTAGTTTCGAGTGCCCCCTAGTCCTTGTATTATCTGAAAGAGTAAATAACTGATTCAGATTTATCCATTCAAGTCCTTTCATGATTTTATAGACTTCTATCGTGTCTTCCCCTCAGCCATTTCTTCCTCAAACTGAACATCCCTAATCGTTTTAGCCTTTACTCTTAGGGGAGTCATTCCATGCCTTTTATCATTTTGGTTGCCCTTCTCTGTACTTTCTCCAGTACAACTATATCTTTTTTGAGGTGCAGCAACCAGAATTGCACACAGTTCTCTAGGTGCAGACTCACCATGGAGCGATACAGAGGCATTATGACATTTTCTGTTTTATTCACCATTCCCTTTCTAATAATTCCTAACATTGTTTGCTTTTTTGACCACCGCAGCACTCTGAACCGACGATTTCAATGTGTTATCCACTATGACACCTACATCATTTTTTTGGGTAGTAACTCCTAAGGTGGAAACTAACATTTTGTAACTACAATATGGGCTATTTTTCCCCCCATATGCATCAACTTGCACTTGTCCACATTAAATTTCATCTGCCATTTGGAGGCCCAATCTTCCAGTCTCGCAAGGTCCTCCTGCAATTTATCACAATCCACTTGAGATTTAACTGCTGTAAATAATTTTGTCATCTACAAATTTGATCACCTCACTCGTCGTACCCCTTTCCAGATCATTTATAAATATATTTAAAAGCACCGGTCCAAGTACAGATCCCTGTGGCACTCCACTGTTTATCCTTTTCCACTGAGAAAACTGCCATTTAATCCTACTCTGTTTCCTGTCTTTTAACCAGTTTGTAATCCACAAAAGGACATCGCCTCCTATCCCATGACTTTTTAGTTTTCTTAGAAGCCTCTCATGAGGGACTTTGTCGAACGCCTTCTGAAAATCCAAATACACCACATCTACTGGTTCATCTTTATCCACATGTTTATTAACCCCTTCAAAAAAATGAAGCAGATTTGTTAGGCAAGACTTCCCTTGGGTAAATCCGTGCTGGCTGTGTCCCATGAAACCAGGTCTTTCTATGTTAGTTTATGGTTTTGATGTCTCTCTTTTTTTTTTTTTTACATTTGCAATCACAATCACTGGGATTCTTCTTGTTCCTTTCCTTAAGTGGAATGCCTGTGGTTTGGTTTTGCTTCCCTGGGTAACAGAATACTCAGACCATGACTTTACCATGTGTGTTCTACACCTCCCTCTTAGACACATTTTGTTTCATGGGTAAACCTTTTCCAATCTGGTTTGAGTCTTAGTTCAGGAATGAAAATGTTTGGCTATGACATTTTTCTTTTTAATGGGGTTGGGGGGGACGACCACCCAGTAGCTCCTCATTTCACTTTTTCCTTCCAGTTCCATTGGAAGCAGTGCTGGGTAAGGCTCCTGGTGCCTTGAGCTCCCTTCAAATCTACCCGGGGATTTTTGCCCTGATTTCATATTCCCCCCTCTTCCCACTCTTCCTATGCTGTCTCTGAGCTGAGCTCTAAATCAAGCACCAGATGTTGCACTTACTGATGACCTTGACTCCTTCCTCCCCTCTGGGGTTGTGAACGCTGCTCCTACAGCTGAAGATTCCTAAATCCTAACACTCAAGTCTCTGCCTAAACCTTATAGCCAGGTAGCATTTTCTCAGCTCGGCGTCCAGCACTGATCTATTAGCAGTGCCATACCCTACCCGCATTGCTGTCAGAGCAGCACTGGAGGCCCAAGTCAGGAAAACAGTAAAGCCTGTGTCCTTTGACTTCAGCTAGGGATGATTTTAGAAGGACGTAGGTAGGGGTTCATGAGGGTGGGGAGGGGAGTTCCAGAATTGGAGAGGTACCGGGGACTGGTTATGGAGGGGAGGGACTCGAGAGGGGGGGGGGGGACCCTGTGATGATGAGGGTTTTTAACTGACGGTGAGATCCTGCGATGCTGGCTTTCCTCTACCCCTGCTAATCTTGTTGAAATCTAGGCCGTCTGAGGCTGGATTTATTACCCCTGCTAATTCTCTTAAAGCCTGCAAGTGGAAAAAGGTGGTCATGAGTAGCACTGCTGCCCCTAGCAAAACCTTTTCATGTGGGTGGGAGAATGTAGACACTATTCATCCCATTGCATATATTCCCCCTCCCTCTTGGCACACATGCCGCCACTCCCTCCTTCCTCTCCCCCTTACCTCGAGGCAAGGGGGCACTGGGACCACCTTTCAGCAACGAGCACCATTTTGCTTCCCCTCTTCCCCCCCCCCCCCCCCCCCCCCATGTTAAGGCAGGCAGAAGAATGAGGACTCAGTTGAGCGGCCACAGGCAAGGGTAAGAAGTAGAAAAAAAAAAAACAAAAGACTCCGATCCTCCCTTCTCCACCCCCAACAGCAGGGCTGAAGAAGGCAGGTCAGAGGATTCAGCCCAGGCTCTGTTGATGGGCTGTAGAAAGCAGTTGGGTGGGAGGACTCGCATGATGCATCCAGCTACCTTCCTGTGAAGGAATTATTCCTTACGCTGCCCCTGAATCCAGCTTCCAGAATGTGCAGCTCCTCGTGCCTGCCTGCCTGCCACAAGTCTGTGACGAGGTGCAAAGGCCATAGGTAGGTACTTAAGACTCAGGGTTGCTGGCCTCTCTTCCCCCTGCCCCTCCCCCCATCACACACACACACGTGTCCATGGTATATCTCTCTTCCTCTCTCCCCTAAAAAATAATGTACATGCAATAAAATATATAACTAGACAATAACAAGTTGATGTGCAGCAGAATTCACAGCCAGCATGGAAATGCTTCTGCTCTGCTCTGCTGGATCTGGACTGAGTCCACTATCTTATTTCACATAGGCCACCTTTAGCTGAGATTTGAACTGGTGGCCTAGAGGTGAAAGGTGTAATGCAGTTATTCCCCTGAGCTATTTAGTCCAAAACATAGCAGAAAAATCCCAAGAAATAAAATGTTTCCCTGTTTAAACCGCAGTATTAAGCTATGATTTTACAATGTTCAGGTATTTCTGCCATATTGCATAGAATTCTTAGAATATGCTATTTGTGCTTTGTTCTGATTAATTTTACCGCCAATCATAAATCTTTCTCTCAAGTAATACAACCAGAGTGTAGATTTGGACATGGACCTCAGTGTGGTACTTACCTTTATGTCTTTTTACTCTGACTATTCGTTTGTCGTTTTCAGGTGATGTTGAGGTTGGTTTGGTGGAGAGGAGTGGGCAGCTAGAAGTGGAGATCATTCAGGCCCGCGGATTGACGGCAAAGGCTGGCTCCAGAACCCCTCCAGGTACTGAAAGCTGAAGGCAGCAAAATCTTCCTTTTCTAAAGTTTTTTGACGAGAAGGAGGACCAATGTGTAAGACGTACTAGTAAAGAGGTTTTCAGGACCCTATAAGGCCCGTCCTCTCCCATGTGAAACCCTACTTGCGGGAATAAAATGTTGTTAAGTGAGTACATCGGTCCCTTAGTCTGAATGGTTGCAAAGGATTTGGCACACCCTATGTGATCCTGCATGTTTTGTCTTGACAAGATTGTAAGCTTCCTGGAGCAGGGACTGCCTTTTTAATATGTATCTGAGCAGCGATGCATGTGTCTAGTAGCATTTTTAAAATGGTAAGCCGTAGAAGCAGATGGACATCAGAGCCTAGAAAGAATTCAGTTTTCTCCAGGACCAATACAGTGAACACAGCTCTCAGTGCTAAAAATGGTGACAAATATTGACCCTAGTCTGACTCTGTTTTACACATGTGGGGAGGATAATTTTCAGAGCAGTCTAGCTGTGGTAAAAACAGATTGCCATGTGTGAAAATTTGAGCTCCCCCATCCTGGCTGAATGTGCATGCGGTCTTCTCCAGGGCGCGCCCTTTTTCATCCAGACTCCAAGGAGGGGTTCCCTGAAAGAACTCGTTTAATCTAGACATTGTTCATCACAAATAATTTATTCACGTATGATTTACTCAGGCCTGCAATATTTTTTTCATTTAGTGTTACTTTCCTATTTAAGCAGTAGCACTCAGGTTCTTCAGAGTATCGAGCTGACTTTTTCTTGGCTTTGTTACAGCCTATTTTGATCTTATTCCTAATTCTCCTTTTTTTCCCCCCTGCCTTAATACATTTAACTTCTTTTGCACCTTTTTAACATGCCTCAGCCCTTGCTTGTTAAGCTTTTCTTTCTTGAGTTTGCTGGTCAGCTCGTCATGCTATTTTCACAATTCACTTGCACCATTGTGATGCTTGCATGGGTCTCTGATCAACCTCAATTCACTCAGATGCATGAATGTATTAACTTACATATGTTTCTTTCTAGACCGCTGAGAATTTTAGCCCATGCAGGCCCTAAATGTTGTTAAAGTAGAACAAGACTGCAGCTCTAAATCTGCAGTGCTCTGTGTGACCAGAATATCTGGATTTGCCAATCTGATCGGTCGATGGGGACTTTGCTTTTCCTGCCCTCAAAATGACCCTTCACAGCCACTACAGAACTGAATATATCTGCCTGAGCAAGAACAAATGTAAATAGCCGGAAATATGTGTAATAGTGATTTTCTTAAATTACAGATTTTAATTAAAATTGTGGAATAAAACACCTAAAAGAGCAGTAATTGATATAAATGGAACTAATTAGTACCTATTTCAAAATATAAACAGTTTTCTTGTGGAGCACACTGTGTGCAGTATCTTAAATAATTATTTTTTTCACTATACTATATGTTAGCCAAGTAAAGTTGCTATGTTACCAAGATATTCAGAATATTATAGAAATTTGAGGCTCCTGCAGCCTGGCTGTCTAAAACAGCCACGGTGATATGCCTAGGAGCTAGTTAGGAGCACTGCTGTATACTGCTATGCACTCTTCAGCAATTAAAATAACTTTTATTATTATAAAGATTCCTGTAGCTGCAGGAGACCAGAGTTTGATTCTTGGATGTGGCTTATGCTCATCATGCGGGCATGGACAGGAATCCTGTGGAGGCTGCTTTCACATAGCAGGAAATTCTCCGGAGATTTTCTTGAAATTATTGGGGTTTTGGAGACAAAGCTAAAAATTGCCGAGTACCACCACAGTCAGTATTGTTTGTGTTAGTTTCTCCACAATCCTCCCAATCCCATCCAATAACATATGTTGCTGATTCCACTTTCCTCATTGTTTATTTTTATTTCGTATTTATTATTTACAGATATTCGATCTGAGAGATTTATTTTTATTTATTTATTTATTTAGCATTTTTAATATACCGACATCCGTTTGCACATCGCATCGGTTTACAAATAACTTGGAACTTTTAGGCAGTGCCTTTACATGGAACAGTAACTATAATTAAATGAAGAAAAAAAAAAAGGAACTATATAAAAAGGAACAGAAACTATTGCTAGAAAGGAATTGGGACAAGGGGGAATTAATAGTAAAAAAAAGTTAAAAAATAATTCTGAGGAGAGGTTGCGTGAGACTTATGGAGGGGGAGAGAGAAAGGAGGGGAGAAGGAAGGCAAAAAGTGATGGTAAATAAAACAAGGTCATTGAGGGAGGGTACAAGACTTGAAGAGTGTAAGAATAAGGAGGGAAAGAAAGAGAGAACAAAGATTATACAAAACTGCAGATAAATTCAGTGACTATATTACAGAGATTTCAGATATTCGTCAAAGGGTGGTAGTAGAGGAAGGGTAGGCCTGTAGGAAAAACCATGTTTTTAGTTTTTAGTTTTTTTTTTTTAATTTAGGTGTGGATGTCTCGATGCGTAAATCTGGAGGGAGGGAGTTCCAAAGGGTAGGGCCAGCTGTGGAAATTAGTTTGTAGGGTTTGATAGCAGGGGAGCGGAGTGTTCCTTGGAGGGCGGGACGAGTGGGTCTTGTGGAGGTGCGAGGAAGGAGTGGAGGGCTGAGCCAGTGGAGGTTTTCATTTATAATGCTTTTATGGATGATGGATAGTGCTTTGAAGAGGATACGTGATTGTATAGGTAGCCAGTGTAGCTCGATAAGAGTTGGTGTAATGTGGTCTCTTTTTTTTGTGTTTGAAAGAATAGGTGCTGATTATCACACTGGTTTACTTAAATTCGGGTACTGTAGGTATTTCCCTATCCCCAGAGGGCTTACAATCTAAGTTTTGTAAAGTGACTTGCCCAAGGTCACAAGGAGCGACAGCGGGACTCGAACTCTGGTCTCCTGGTTCGTAGCCCACTGCTCTAACCACTAGGCTATTTCTCCTCCCCCCCCCCCCCCCTCTTCTTAAGCTTTCTCCATCACTCCTTCACTCTCCATTTCCACTGTCCTGTCAGTCCTCTTCCACCTTGCTTCACCACTTACGGTCTGACCAGATACCAAGCCTGGAACAGCTGATGCCTTCTGGACCCATATGCGGTCTCACCAGACTGGAGACACAGAGCCATGTATTGCCAAACGCCATCAGCTGTTTTGGGGGTAACGCCGGGAGAGGCTGCAGGCAGTGCCAGCAGTATTGGAGGGGAATTTGCTGGCAGGCTGATTTAGAGGGATTGGGGGTGGGATGGATGACTCTGGAACACCGGGAGAGGGCTGGCTGGCTAGGAGGAAGAAGAGGAGGTACAGAGAAAGAAGTGGGGATGGGGTAAAAAGTCCACATAGAAACTTTCTCTCCATTTCCGCCCCTCCCAGTTACTAATTGACATCAATTTCAAGGTGAAGGGAACTCATAAATTCCCAGTTCTAGGTATTCAAAGCCCCCCAAGATTTGTGCATGTGAATGGCAGGGGTAGTAGGGATTGGAGGGAAAAGAGAATCCCATTCATTGTACGAAAACATCTCCTGCAGATGGCAGTCTGTGGCCTCCTGCCAAACCTTGTCACTGCTCTAACTGGGTTGTAAAGGGAAAAAGTGTGGGAATAAAAATGGGTGAGAACCCCTTGGTACCTCTGAATGCAGACGCCTGACGGTGTAGGCCTCGTTGGGTGGGTGGAGAGGGCAGGAAGTGCAAATTTGATTGAGCTGGAAGCCCAATAAGATCAGGAGAAAATTGCCAGGCCATGAAAATAAAATGTGTGCAGCTATTGCATACCAGGAACTTACCACCTATAGGGGCTCAATGACCTCTTTCCCATTACCATCACTTCTGTGAACTGCTTTCTGGGATCAATGCAGCCAAGACTGCAGGGGGGAAAAAAACAGCAAAGCATGCAGATTATTATTATTATTATTTTTTTTTTTTTTTTACATTTATGTTTTACTTGCAAAGAGCCTGTGGTTGACTATTTTAATATGACTGAAGATTTGGTTGCAATAAATGTCACTTTTAACAACTGAATTAAATTGGGTAATCCAAATTGATCTGCATATGCTCTTAAGGCATTTCAGTAATATTTTACATATCAAATGCTTTATGATTCATATTTATTACATACTTGTATTTCCTTTGTACTATATAATAAAATGTGTAAGCCAGCCTTGGTGCTCTGCCTTTCTCTGACTTGCAGCATAACATCCCCAAACATTTCTGAATACACAACCTAAAAACTGCAGTTCAGTCTGTATTGTACACCCTGGGGGAGGGGAGGTGCACAGAACGGTGCCTTTCTTGGGCATGAAAAAGCTTTGAAAAACTAGTGGTGCGCACAGGCACAACTACCGCTGAGGCTTATCTCTCTTTGGTTTTCAGCTGCCTACATCAAACTTTATCTACTAGAAAATGGAGTATGCATTGCAAAGAAGAAGACAAAGGTGGCACGCAAATCACTAGATCCCCTCTACAATCAGGTTCTGGTGTTCACGGAAAGCCCACAAGGCAAAGTGTTACAGGTAAGAACAGCGTGCTGGGGGGGGGGGGGGGGCTGTGTATTTGTTTCCTTTTACATGTTGTCAAGATTACGGTTTTTCTTCCTATTGAATATCTATTTCTAACATGCCAAGGGTAACTTGAAAGGCAGGCACTAAAGGCCAGAGAGCAAAGTGATTACCGTGCAGCTCTTAATGAGGCTTTATAGGCAAGGAGGATTATATCATTACCTGGAGGAACTGGGTAAAGATTCCACACCCATGAGAGGGGCTTCCACTGAAGATGCCCTGCAGTATGTTTTGTTGCAATTTTAGCTCTAAATCCCCATGGGGAGGCAAGATCAATATCTCTTATCGGGGAGAGAGGGGCCTTTACTTTGAAAAGGCAGCAGAACAATTAGTCAAGCAGCTGAGTGAGGTTTGCATTTAGCTCTGCCATTCACACAGTCATTTCTTTTTGGCAAATGTGTGGCTCTATTAGGGTATGTGCTTGTTTTAATTTGGAAACTGGATTTATTAATAAAAGTAAAGGTAAGTTCACATATGACTAAAAGCACCTCTCAGAAAAAAATAAAGGGAAAGAGGAACAGGCATTCCAATATAATTAAAGTGAAAATATATATTTATATTTATTTGTTACATTTGAGTATTTGCTGTTTCTCAATAAAAGCACAGAGCACAATCCAAAATAAATAAGCTAAAAATGCAATAGCAGTAAAATAAAAGCTAAACAGCAAAAATTGTACATTTTCATTCTACATCATCTTACCAACACTTTGATCTTAAAAGCAGCAGGCTGGAGCACTAATATCCCTGTTAATGCATTTCCCAACCAGTTACGAATGTTTGATCTCATGTGACGGAGTTTCATATCGTTTGTTAGGGATGGTGTTTACTTTTTTCCCAGATTAGTGGAATCTGTGTAAATTGTGTTACCTTTCATTGGACCAACAAAAAAAGATGCTACAATACATGAGCTTTAGAGAGCACAGAAAAGAGGAGACAATACTCTGAAAAAGGCATATGTGTGAGCCTAAAAGTTCATGCACTGCAGTATGATTTTTATGTCGATCCAATAAAAACTATCTCAATCTTAAAGGGTTCCAGTTTTCTCCCGGACCAATATGATTACTAAAACAATGCATTTCCTAGAGCAGCAGCTTTCAACCGGTGTGTCACAACACACCAGTCTGTCGCCAAGCACCGGCAGGCGTGTTGCGCACTTTCTGGTCTCCTGCTGCTCTTCCCTCTCTCTCCTCCTCCTCCTCCAGCGAGATGCGGACAATTCTTCTATGAACATAGCCCGAACAGGAACGGCAGCAATCAGCACATTCAAGCCCAGACAGGAATGGCAGCAATGTTTGTGGAAGCTGGCAACAGCGACACAGCCTTTTCTTCTCGCAGTATGCCCTAATCTATGCGTCCATGCGGGGTCCCTCTTCAGTCTCGTAACATAGAATTACGATAAAAATAAACAAAAATAAGAGAAACCAAACTCCATAGGTTTTGTGAGAACTAACATCTTGCTGTCCTAGGAGAAGACCTGTTATAGGTAAGCAGCTCTGCTTTCTCCTAGGACAAGCAAGATGGTAGTCCTCACACATAAGTGAATCCCTAGCTACAGGCTGCCCCCCCCCCAACACAAAAGGGGACCAACAGGGACCAACTAGATGCCAAGGGGCACAACCACTACAGGACTTTTGTAACAGGGGAGAGACAGCCTGAACCCAAACAATGGGCCCTAGGCAGGGAGAATTGGGTTCTATACCTCAGAGATTTGAAAGATAGACTGGCAGAAACTACTGTCACGTCTGCCATCCCTATCCAGACAATAGTGAGATGCAAATGTATGCAGAGAACTCCATGTCACAGCCCTGCAGATTTCCTCCACTGGAACTGCTTGCATGTGGGCCACCAACGTTGCCATGACTCTGACAGAATGAGCCTTGATATGACCCTCAAGATGCAGTCCCACCAGGGCATAACAGAAGGAGATACAGTCTGCTAGCCAATTGGATAGTGTCTGTTTGGCAATGGCAACTCCCAACCTATTCCTATCAAATCAAAAGAAACAAAAAGTTATGTGGACTGTCTATGGGCTTCTGCTCCTCCAGATAGAAGGCTAAGGCTCTCTTGCCATCCAAACTGTGCAGGGTTCATTTGCCTTGGTCAAATGGGGCTTGGGAAGGAATGTTGTCAGGACGATTGACTGCTTAAGATGGAAATCTGTCACCACCTTAGGCAGAAACTTAGGGTGGTCTTGTATACACACCCTATCATGATAAAAGATACAGTGGGGGGGGGGGGGGCCTTAGAGGAGGCTTCAATTGAAGCAGGCCTCTCATGAAACGTACAGCTATTGGCTGTACAGAAATGGGCATGTCATCTACACCTTGGTGGTATGCGCCAATTACAATGAGAATTACTCTAACGTAATTGATCTTTAAGCCAGCCGCCGATAGGTGTAGAAGGTAGTTAAGCAGTTTTTTGCATGGGGCAGGAGAACGGATCTAGGGCCTTCTGCTCACACCACACAGAAAACCACCTCCACTTCAGTCCACAGGGCTTTCTAGTGGAAGGCTTTCTGGAAGCTACTTGAGACTTGAGACACTTGAGACTTGAGACACACATTCAGAAAGATTGAGCAGCTGCAGGATTAACCTCTCAATATCCAGGCTATGAGAGATAGGGCCTAGAGATTGGTATGCCACAGCGTGATGAGAGCTGGGGAAGTCCCCAGACTGACTGGCTTCCAGATGGACACCACCTGAAGGAGTAGAAACCAAATCTGTCTCAGCCAATGAGGGGCTATGAGGATCATAGTTCCTCAGACCTCATGAAACTTCAAGAGAGTCTTTGTAACTAAAGAAATCAGAGGATACACATACCGAATACCTCTGCCCCAATATCGGGCAAAGGCATCTGAGGCTGGGTTGCTGTCTGACCTGTACAGGGAGCAGAACTGAGTCACCTTCCTGTTGCAGGGGCTTGCAAACAAATTCACATCCGGGCTTCCCCAGAGGTGTTGACATCCGGTTCACTACCCTTTGGTCCAGAGACCACTCAGGTCTGAAGGTACGATTCAGTCTGTCTGCTATCACATTCTCCATTCTGGCCAGATTCATGGCCCTGAGTACAGTCCCATGGCACAGGGCCCAGGACCAGATCTGGACCGCTTCCCAGCACAGAAGGTACAAACCTATGCCTCCCTGCTTGTTGACATCACATTGCAACTTGGTTGTCTGTTTGTATCAGGACAGTTTTGTTTGACAGCTGATCTCTGAAAGCCCAGAGCTTCAGGAAGTTCATCTGACACCATGCTTCCTGGACAGACCATAAGCCTTGGGTGCTTGGGTGCAGAGCCCCTGTATATGAGCTCCCCACCCCAAAGTGAATGCATCCATGGTTAGGACAATTTAGGTAGGCGGAGTTTGGAAAGATATTCCCTGTTACAAATTTGAGAGAGCCCAACACCAGGACAAAGAGTCCCGGAGAGGCAGAGTGACTCAATGTGAGCCCAGAGGCTCTGCGTGGTCTGGCACCACAGCAAATTCAGGGTCCATTGGGCTCTGCGCATGTGTAAGTGTGCCAAGGGAGTAACATGGACAGTTGCGGCCATGTGGTCCAACAGCCTCAACATGTGCCAAGCTGAGACTTGCTGGCTCTGTTGAATCACCGCCACTATGGATGCCAAGGTGACCACCCTGGACTGCGGCAGGAAGGTTTTTGACTGAGCCGTGTCTAGCAGGGCTCCTATGAATTCCAATCAAGGTGACTGGCTGAGATGGGTCTTTGGGTAGTTGATAACGAACCCTATTGACTCCAACACCTGGATGGTCAAGTGCAAGGACTGATTAGCCCCTATCGGAGAGGTGCTCTTGACCAGCCAGTAGTCCAATTACAGGCAATCAAGCACTCTCAGTTTGCGGAGGTGCGCCCCCACCACGGCCTGATATTTTGTGAAGACACGTGGGGTCGACGCTAGCCCGAAAGGCAACATTCTGTACTTCCTGTAACTTGTACTTCCTGTAACTTGTACTTCCTGTAACTTGGGAAGATATCGATGTGAGTGTATGTGTCCTTTAAATCGAGGGAGCATAGCCAGTCCCCTTTTTACAGGAGAGGAATCAGGGTGCCCAGGGAAACCATCTTGAACTTTTTCTTTTTTGAGAAATCTGATCAAGGCCCTTAGGTTTAGGATGGAAGAAGTCCCCCTGTGCTCTTTGAAATCAGGAAGTACCGGGAGTAGAATCCATGCGCTCTTTGCCCTGGTGGGACAGGCTCAACCGCTCTGGCCATTAAGAGGGCGGAGAGCATCCCAACCTCTAGGCCCTGCCTCTCATAGCTTGGATGTTGAGAGGTTAATCCTCTTGATGTGATAGTACCTCTTGATATGCTATTGGCCCCCGAAAACGGGCATGGGTCAATTTGGCGAGATACCCAATAGGTTTAATTGGTATCCTTGATGGATGTTAGACAAGACCCACTGGTCTGAGATTATACTTGGCAATTGATTTTCAAAGAACCGTAGACTGCCCCCTACCGGGGAGTCCAGCATCTTGGCTACAGGTGGCTGACTGGCTTATACTCCCTATGATCCAGTCAAAACCCCATCCCAGGATTTGGCTTGGGAGCTCTCTTACCTGGGATGGCCCTGTGAGCTCACCCTCTGTGAATGGGCACGAGGGGCCGGAGGATAGTACTTCCTCTGACACTGCCTCCACCAGCCCTCCTGGCTGAGGAGGGCGGGTCTGAAGTGCTAGCGGAGAGCTGTTGAAGGGGTCTCATGGTGGTCCTGCAATTGGGCCACCCTGTCCCTCACCTTATCTCTAAAGAGATTCTCCCCTGCGCATGGCAGGTCAGCGAGTCTTTACTGTACCTTTGGTCAGAGATCCAAGGTTCGCAGCCATGCCATTCTGCGTGGGCCGATTCCTGCTGCAGAGACTCTCACCATCTCGAAAACATCGTAGGTTGAACGAACCTCATGTTTTCTACACTCCAGGCCCTGATGCATAAGCAATAAGGAGTCTTGCTGCTGCTGAGGCAGTCGCTTGGCCATCTCTTGCACCTGCTTCCAGAGGTTGTGAGAGCATTGGCTCATATAGAGCTGGTAAGAGGCAATGTGGGCAATGAGCATGGCCCTTTAAAATACTTTTCTCCCAAGAGCGTCCATTGCTTTATGATTCTTGCCCAGGGGCTCCAAGGTGTGGGTCCAAGAGTACTTGGCCTTCTGGAGAGCGGATTCGACCATGGTGTGACATTAGATGCTTCTCAAATCCGGTAGCCTGTTGGATGAGGTATACCCCATCCGCCTTCCTGTTAACAGGAGGTACTGTGAGGGGTTGCACCCAGATCCTCGGCAGTAACTCCCTAAAGATCTCGTGCACCAGGACCACCACTATCTCTTCAGGGGCCTCCACGAACTGGAGGATTTTCAGCATCTTATGCCTGGCATCCTCCTCCATCATTAACTGAAAAGGGAAGGCCTCAGCCATTGCCCATACAAAACCAGAGAAGGTCAGGTCATCTGGAGGAGTCAGTTCCAAAAGGAGACCCTCAGAGGAGGATTAGGCAATGTCATTCCCCCCCAGGGGTCATATGTGGCCTCATCCTCACTGTGGTCTACAGGGGATGGGACCCTGGGTGCTCAGCCTTCATCCAGAGGCATGGGCATAGGTGGCACCAGTGCCAGCCCCGGCAAAGCAGAATGGAGGGCTGCAGGTTTCAATGTCTCTGCCGGTCTCGATGGAGTTTCCTCCTCTGAAGAACCAACAAGAAGCACCGTATAGGTCAGGGGAAGCATCGGTGCCCTGCCGGGCATCGATGGCCTCCCGAGAACTAGCACCATCTGGGTCTGTAACACACAGATAAGCACATTGAGTCATTCCAACAGCAGTTCCAGCAAGGTGAGTATCAGCTCTGTTGGTGCCACCAGTTTGATGCCTTGCAACACCCACTGAACTGCCACCTGGACCCTGCACTCCAGCTCCTCCTCAAAAGTTGCTGACGCCAAGCAGACTGGGAGGCAGGAGGGGTGGCCAATCTTCCTCGGAGCCCCGAAATGGATTGGCGACTGGCACCAGGACCGGTGGAGGCCATTGCGGACCCCAGCATTGATGGAGGATGGGCATTCCTCTCCGCAGGGTTGCTTCAGTGGCATCACAGCGTGAGCTGGTGCCTTCCCAAGCCGAGCACTGTGCATCGAGGGTGACCATTGCCAATGCTTCCTTTGCTTCCCTCGATGCTTAGCCCAGTCTTTCCCTGGTGCCGAGGTCGATTGTGACAAACCCAACATCCTTGACTTGGAAGAGATCAACAGTGACCAGTCTCCGGCACACCTATCTCTCAAATCAGACGGTCCTGCCAATGCCAATGGCTCGATGTCCATCAGTGTGGCTCCCAGGTCTCAGTGCCGATACCAAAACCTTGGACTTCCTTGACTTGAAGATTTTCTCTATCTTGTCTAGCCGAGCATGACGTCCCTTAGACATCTGGGGACACACCTCTTAGGGGTCCTCAAATACTGAGGGCACAGACAGAAACTAGATGATGCCATGATGAACAAAAGAAAAGGGAAAATGAGACTGTGATGGTGAGTGGTCAACGCAAATGGGCACCAAGGCACCGCTGCCATGGAGGGAGAACAGAAGCGAAAAAAGATTTGCCGAACTGCCGAAAAACCTGACTAGGGAAACTAGAGGGAACAGAGGGACCCGTGATCGATGAATTCATGTGAAAAAACTGGCAGGATGGTGAAAAACGTTTTCAAAGGCAATTTCAAGAGAAAAGCTACAAGCTTACTCTCCCGCGAGGCAAACGCTCCATGGAAAAAAAGAGACTGAAGAGGGGACCCTGTGTGGACGCATGAATTGGGGCATGCTCAGTCAAAGTTCCAGAAACATTGATATAGGTTTTCTGTGCCAGGCTCCATCTGATGATGTCACCCATATGTGAGGACTAGCATCTTGCTTGTCCTTGGAGAATGCTGCCTTCTTAGCGCTGCGGAGACAGGGGGAGTCACTCCTGTTGTAGTTCCCAGCCTGTCACAATTCTGCTTTAATAGCAGCACACAGACTACCCTTCTCAGTCACCCAGTGCAAATCTAGGATGCCTCTTGTGCTCGGTGGGGATGAATGAGAGAGAGTGAGCCAGCATGTGTGTGTGTGTGTGTGTGTGTGATTGAGACCCTGTGTGTGTAAGTAAGAGAGAGAAGGCATGTGTGAGAGAAAGAGAGACTAGTCAAAGAGGTGACTGGTATGTGTGTGTGAGAGACAGACTAGTCATGGGCCCTAAGGAAGAGGACCGTGAGGAAAGAGCTTCAGCAGCCACTGCTAGTTCTGGTGTGTGCTATTGGCCTGCAAGAGAAAGGAGTGGGAAAGTTGCTGGAGAGAGTAAATAAAAGTGGCTTTTTATTTTTCTTGATTGCCATTTTAATTATTGGGTATTAAGTGATGTGTCTCTTGTTTGAAATATTTTATTGGTGCTTGGAGAATTTTTTGTTTTATACATTTTTAATAATTGAATGCCATTCTATTTATCAGTTTTAAACATTTATTCTAGTTATTAATATTTTAGAATTCTTTTATTTATCTTGAAGAATGTGTAAATAGAAATGTGCAGACAAACTGAATTGGAAACAGCAAGACGCCAGACTAAGTGTATGCAGTGCAACAATGGAAAAACCAAAAAATTAACTTTGTGGTCACTACATTCTATATTTGGTGAAGGTCTGTCTGTATTCTGCGTGTGTGACTCAGATAAGAGTATTCTACAAGCTAGTAGTTCTGTGTAGCTTGGCTTGTTCTGTTTTCCTAATAGAAGGTGTATTGGTGTTTAGGGCCTGGTTTAATATTTGTAGTGTTACCTTTTCATAGACAGGGTTGTTACTGTTTGAGTGCATCCAATAATGCAGGTGTAACTTTGTGTGCATTAGTTTGTATACATTTTTGCAGATCCTGGGAGTATGTTAGGTACTATTTCTTTTTCCATTTCTCCAGTTTTGTACTGCATGCAGAGTGGCTTTTTCTGGGTTTCCATTCCAGTTTCTGTCTCCATATTTATAATTTGTGGACTTTCTTTACTTAGTAAAGGTCGTTTTTGTGTGTGTGACCAAGGTGAAGTCACTAGCATATAGGCATTTGTATCAGTCTTATTTGTTGTGGTTTTTTTCATTAGGACATGCAGTGGTGGTAAATTGCTGTCTGTTCATAAGTAGGGCTGTTATACCTGATAGGAGGGAAAGTTTATGTTGCTATTATTGAGGTGACACCAGAAATATCTTTTTTGTATAGTTAATTGTATGGGGAATGTCCATACAATATACTCATTGTTGAGAGGTTGTGGGGTTCCTGTGGATACAGAGTATATGTTTAATTTAGCCCCATGATGATCATGTGTTCAGTGTGTCACACATGTGAGAACCATCTGTCAGTGAGTCCTGACAGAAAAAAGTTTGAGAACCACTGTCCTAGAGCAGAGAGGCTTTTGCTCTCATAGAATACAGGCTTTAAACAAGATTACCTTTCATTGCTATCTGATTAATTATATTTTTGGAAGCCTAATGCAGCCATAAGACTGTTAGGGTTGAATCCATCTACACAGCAAAAGGGATAATGCTAAACACAGCAAAAAAAAACAAAAAACCCATATACATATGTAAATACAATTAACGTATTTCTCTAAAGCAAATTTCATTAATTACATAAATGGAAAAAATATATAATATACAATAATTCATTAACAAATCATAAATGCAAATAATCCATAAAAACATACCTTCATGAAAATACATATAAAGACAAAACGCAACCCATAAAAAATCCCAATAAAATCACTAGCACCAGTTCACACATTTAAACCAAACACACAGCTCGCAGTATTTCAAAATGTACTCCAAAATATATTCAACTCTTAGTGCTGTTTCAGAAAGAACCCTTCTAAAATGTTGATTCCAGTGATATCACTCCCTCTGTGTTCTTCAACCAAAAAAGGATCTCCCTCAGTATTCTTTTATGTCATAGATATTATTCCATGACATCTTTCTTTAAATAGCATTTGGTAGCCTATTTTGGGCTCCCAAATTGGGAATTTCTACTTATTTCTTTTTTTTTTTTTTTTTTTTTATTATTGATAATTTTTATTGCCATATTGTAAGTGACAGCATTGATTCAGAACCATTGGTACAAAGTCATCGTTACAACCAGTTAGAACAGTAATTAAGAATGCTATCTGTATAACAAATGTAAATAATACACATCAATAAACATGAACTAAAACCGACTCGTATGTGTCTAACTGTAACAGTAAAACAGTCAATACCGCCGGATAATACCAGTGACATAGTTAAGCAGTCATTGGACCATACAGCATTATGAACCCTTCCCCCCCCCGCCCCTCCCCCCCCACCCCACCCTCTGGGTTAATCGGAGCTGCTCTACTAGTGAAAGGAATGGTGTTCAATGATAGTATAGGGACCATAACTACAGGTCAAAGCTCTCGGGCCAGGTAAGGTTCCCTTTTAAGATGCCTGTCCAGCCAACCATTGTTCGTAAAGCGCCCATGTCTTTGAAAAGCCCTGCATACACTGATGTCTATATGCCGTTATCTTGCCCAGTGTATACATAGTATGAACCTGAGCCTGTATCTCTACTTATTTCTAATGAAAGTGGTGGATATCATAAGAAAGGTGAAGGCATACGTAAGGATGCTGGCTGCTAGGCAGCCTCTTTGGCAGTAGCGGCCGTTGCTGGGCCTTACCCAGACCCACTCTAGCCTCCGCCTTGAAGTCTGCATGATGCAGCAAGGCCAGCCCTATAAAACCCTCCCCACCTCAGCGTGGAGTCTCTTCTCTGCTTGTTGTCTTTTCTCCATGTATTCTTTGTCTAGCATCCTTGTTCTGGGATTTGTTCTTGTATGCCTTGCCTGGTTCTTTGCTAGGTCCTATGTTAGGCTTCCTAGTGGCCTTTCTTGCGTGTATGTTCCTAACTTTGCCCTGTCCTGAGTTAGGCCTCCCAATGGCCTTCCTTGCCTGCATGTTCCTAGCTTTGCTTCGATTCTGTTTTAGGCATTCATGCTGGACCAGGTATCACTGGTGAAATGCATGCTAATCCCCTCTCTTAGCCAGCTGCACCTGGATGCAACTACAGCACTGGTTGTGCAAGGTAGCGTTAACCTGACTACTAAATGTAGTCCTGGGGTCTAACACATGCAGCAAATGCTTAAAGCCCACATTCTCCACTACCTGCAGAGGCTGGTCATCCAGGGCAATCATATCTCCAATGCGCTTCATTACTACTTTGGATGTGCCTGCTCTTGTTCCAGGACAGTGCTATGGAACACTAACCCATTAACTCTATGGTGCTTTATCACTTCAGATGCATGGCAGGGGGCTGTGGGATCAACTTAGGAAAAGGTTTTTCCCTTTTCAACCCTTTTACTTTCACTGGCAGAAGGGATTTCCAGCCTAGTACTACCCCCTCCTTCCAATGCCAGTGCTAGCAAGTGCTGCTTAAGCAGGTGATGCTACATACCAGCATTTATCAGATGCCCTACTTGCTTCCCTCAACTGATATCCTTACTGCAGTGATGAATACTCTGAGTAAAATGTGAGTCTTCCTTCATTTTAAAGTGCCTCCAGGTCAGGAATGTCTTCCACAATCTCTTTTCTACATCCATGGTGGCTGATGCTGGCAATGGAAATGAGGTTGAGGAAGGACCCCGAGGAAAATGCCAGGGGTATCGCTCACTATCTGCCTGTGCTGCCTGCTCTTCCTGTGGAGGTTGGTCTCATCACTGTTGGTATCATCATTTATCTCCCCCATCACTGTACTAGAGGCTAAGACACTTCTGACTAATCCTCCCAAATTTTCTTCGGCTACTAGATCTTCAATTTCTGATTGAAGGAATCCCAGACAAGATTCTTCCTCAGAATCAGTTTTTGAAAATACTGCATCCATTGCCTCAGAAGCAGTAACCAATGTAGAGAAGTGTGCTGCTGATTTTAGCTCTTGAATTTCTGCTGCCCCTATCCATGCCTCTGTATTGCTAATGCCAACCTTGGATGGCTCTCTTGCATTTTCCCTCTGCTCCAAAATAAGCAGGAGAGGAATAGGCAGTAGTGGCACCTGTTCTTCAGATCGCAATTTCTTCTGCCTTGAGCTGGCTTCCATTCTTGCCATTCTCTGTCTAATAAGTCTCTCTTCAGTGTGGGGTAGGACTGCCTTTTCTCTCCCTGCTGCCACTACTAGGCTGGGCTGGCTCTACAACAAATCCTTTCCCCCTGCATTTTCTTACTCTGCCCCTTTCTCTTTGTGGTATGATTGAATTTGAGGTGCCTACTGAGGATTTTGATATCTCAAAGGAATTTAATTTGATACTGTACCACCTCTCACAGTACCTCTCTGGTCTGTGCAAAAATGTGTGTGTATCACACACACACAGATACAATATATGTGTGTGCACTGCTCAATAACTCCTTTTCCATACATAAAAACAGGCAGCAGTGGCATATGCTCTCCAAATTTCAATTGCTTTTGCCTTGAGGTGCTTTGCTGTCCTGTCATTCTGCACCTAAAACAATCTCTCTTCAATTTAGGGGTAGGACTGCCTTTTTTATTCCTGCTACCAGGCTGGGCTGGCTACCAATTCTTCTGAGCCTTTCATTCCCTTCTCTCCCTTTACCTGACCTGATGGAATTTACGTATACTGCTATTGGGGTTTGGATAGTACAAAGGAATTTGATACTGTGACTGTACCCCCACTCGCAGTGTAGAGAACTGTCACATACAGACACACACTGTATATGTATGCAGTATGCATTCAGTGCTGACTGACTTCTTTTCCAATCCACACAAAAAAAAAAGCTGTTAAGCACTAACCGAACTAAAAAAGACTTGGAAGACTGGTAAGATTCTTCTTTTTGTCACTGTCATTGTGTTAACCTCACTGGTGTCCTGGTAGAGAGAGAGAGAAAAAAAATCACTAGCAGTGCTACATTCTCCACACTGTCTCCTATCTTGATGTCCCCCCCCCCCACCCCCGTCAAGAGAAAAATCAAACAGCAACTGGGCCACCTCCTCTTGTCTTTCTGGTACAGTGAGTGAGATACTACAACACATAGAAGATTAGAAGCAGCCTTTTACCTGTGCCACATCCAATATTTCTAGCTTTTATTTTTTTAAACATTTAGAAAGCTTCTGCAAACATGTTGTCCTCTACCAACTGCTAGAGAGGAAATACAGAGCTTCTCACACATGTTTGGGGTTTACAGTGGGAGTAGATCGGCATTATTTGATTCAGATAGCTATAGACTATTTAAAAAGATGCTGCACTGCGATATGTCCTTTGTGTGGTGACCTTGCCAGAGTTTCTGCCTCGGCTCTGACAAGGCTGTGAGGTCACACAGGCAGGAAATGGTTGCTGTAGCTACCAGTTGTGTTTTTTTCTCAAGGAGCCATAGATTTGAATGGAAAGCATAAACAAATGAGACAAAGATTTGATTCATTTATGGGATCCTGCCTTTTGTTTAAGGGGTCCACGAATGAAACAAAAATACTCATCTGTTGTGTTTTACCCATTCGTTTCAAACGAATGTACATCCTTAATGGTCATTACCCAAAATGACTGAAAACTGGAGAAGAAACCAACTGGGTAGACTGGATGGGCCAACTTGTCTTTATCTGCTGTCATGTTTCTCATGATTGTCAGTTGTTTGAAAGGCCAAAAGCTTCAAGCCTTTTTTTATGTTTTTGGTTTTTGTTTTTTTTTAATTATTTTTTCCAGTTAAGATGATCTTACTAGAGCGATAGTCCTTGCATGCCGTAAAGCAGGGCTTCCCAAACCTGTTTTGAGACCTACACAGCTAGTCAGGTTTTCAGGAAATCCACAATGAATATGCATGAGATAAATTTGCATATCATGGAGACAGTATATACAAATTTATCTCATGCATATTCTTTGTAGATATCCTGAAAACCCGACTGGCTGTAGGGGTCCCCAGGATAGGTTTGGAAAGCCCTGCATAAAGTCTAAAAAAAAAAAAAAAAAACCCCCAAAAAAACCTCTTGATCACATGTATAAGCAATTTACTACTCAGCTTCACTTTAATTAGTGCTATAAATTTCTAGCATTAAAAAAATATATATTTGTTGTATAGTCACATAGTCAATGTTGCGTTCTAAACTGCATAATAAAGAGGTGATGTCCATCAAATTTGGAATACACTCATTAAATGTGCCTAAGGCAAAACTATTGAAAATAATATTAAACTTTTCATATGTTCAATTTTTTTATAACTTGGGATCTTCCATCGTTTTCTCCAAGATAATCACAATCTCTGCGACAAAAGATGAGTTCATAGCACCAGTAAGTTGGCAGTTGTTTTTCTCAGTGGCCCTATTCCAGGTACAGACTCTTGTTTTGTTCAGACTTTGCCATTCCAAGGCAGCTGGTGCATCACTGGCTTTGGGATTTCCAGTTCTACACATGCCTCTTGTTCTCTGCTTGAGCTTCTTCACAAGCAACAGAACCGATTTTTTTTCCCATCAAATTTTGGGGGAAAACCACCAAACATCAATGGTCGAGGAAAACACTGTTTTAGTTGTGATAGGTTTGCTTTTGGAGCTAGCTTTCAGGTAGCCTTTTGCATCTCAGCAAAAAAACAAACAAACCAGCCTTCAGGGCAATGATGGTATCTGCTGCAGCTAATTTAAATGATTAAGTAACTACTCTGCGTAAAAGCCAAGTATCCTTAAGCCCATGTGAGAGCAAACTAACTCAGAGCAATATCATATCTATCTTCCTTCCTTTGAAAAAGGCTCCGATATCAGAACTCCTCGTGCGCGCATATAAACACATTGGCAAGCTGTGCATAACTTAGGAGAAGTTTGCCTTTATATGAAGGTTATTTATAAGATGTCTGAAAGATGTGCTGGGTGCAGGGTCTGGGAAATAGACCGATTCCCACTATTTGCTAAAGCAGTTTCCTTCTCTCCATGCCTCATAATAAATGTTAATTGTCACTGTCCCTAAGGTCAAAGAATAGATGATACTTGATTAAAAATAACTGGCCTAGCCATATTAATCTTCATTTGTCATCCTCTACTGAACAAGGACATTTAACCAATGTGGAACAATAATATCTATTTGCAGTATCAAAATCGCCAATGCACCAAAATAAAAAAAAAAAAAAGTCTTATTCTAATAAAATCTTAACAAAATATTCTCATACTTTTGAGTTGTGGCCACTCTGAGATTGATGTTACTTTGGGAAGAGGGGGACGTGTGCCTCACTTCTCTCTTCCATTAACACACACACACACACACACACACACACACACACACTCTTACTTTTCTCTCATTCTCTGTCCCTTTTATACACATTTCCTCTCTCCGTCTGCCTCTCCCTAACCCCAGCATGCTCCTCCCCACCCCCCTAAATCACTTTCAGATCCGGCTCACTGACTCGTTCTCCGGGGTGTCTCCTCCCTCCTCCCCCACTCTGTTCTCAGCTAAGTCCCAAATTTTGAAATCACAGAGAGGTGCAGGCTGCCCCCCCGGTTATGGCCTTCCACCCCTTTCCCTGCTAATTCTTCCCACGTTGCTGCCTATTGATAACGGAGGGAGGGGATGAGGCTGGAATGGACAAGCAGAAAACAATTTCTCTGCTCCCTTATCCGACCCCCCCCCTCTTGTTCCTTGCAAGCTGCCTGAAGGGAAGGGGTAGGAACAGTTAAGCAACCCCCAGGGGCTTTCAGGTGTTTCCTTGCAAATTCTCAAGAGTCTTAGGGTCAGTCTCAGACAGTTCCCAGGTATAAATGTTCCGAATTCAAATATGCCGGTAGATAACGAAGCCAGTGGACCAGTGATATACCTATGATTTTATGTTCATTCACTGAGCAGGCTAAAAGAGCACATCAAGTTGAAGTACCCCTTAAAAAAAAAAAAAACCAATTGCGGATGGTAGATTTGTATAAAATAATATTGAAAACTGCACAAATTAAATTAGGGAATATAAACAATTATTTTTTAAACCTACCATGCAGTAGCATAATCATTTGTGAGGCACAGGTGAGTCCCAGCTGTGCCATCTTCAGGATCTTGCTTCCTTTTCTGCTAAGAGCGTGCCAGAGAAGAAAGAAGCAGGAGATGCACATTTTGAAAACTCTCAATGGACCCGTTACCACCAGTCAGAAGTTCATTGTGTCCCTGTTGCTGTACATCAGCTTAATTCTGTGGCCACTAGCCAGTGGTTTGGATGTATAAGTCCCAGCAGATACATTAGATTTGTCTGCTTTTCTTTTATTCCTTGTAGGAAGAAAGAGGAGGAAGCTTGTAAAAAGCGTAGACCAGTCGTCTTAGTTCTTAAATTATATTTATTAGGGAAATCAAAGATGAAACAATAGTGATTAATCCAAATGCCCAATCCAAAATGACCAACCAGGTATGTATAATCCAAAATGCCCGCCTGTGGCTGAGTTTTCCCTCCAATATGGGCTGCATCAGGGGCTTCTTTGGAATATCTGTACAGCTATCTTTGTTCAAACAGTATGAATTCTTAAATTATAGGGTCTTCATGGCAGCGTGCATACCCAGTGTTAGCAGAACAGATATCTTTGAATGTGAATATTTTTAAAGCAATGCTGAATTGAAGGAATCTAGCTTCCTGGCTCTCATACATTGTCTTCCGTATTTTTTTTTTTTTTTTTTGGGTCTGTCCTTATAGGAAGAAATACATGGAAAACAGTGTCACATTTGTACTGGAACCTGATAGGGGACTGATCTTTTTTAAATTATAGAAGGACTTCTTTTTTTGGGGGTGCCAAATGGCAAGGAGTTTCCAGACCTCTCCAAGCGAACCCAGAGTAAAAAGAAGACTTTTTAGACCTTTGACAGTGAACTTTGGAGATTTGAAATATTTGCTTAAGTATTCTTACAAGTGTTATTTTAACTTTCAAAGGAGCATCTTATTTTTTTTTTTTAACCAATCACTTGGTTGTATTATAGAAAGATAAAGCTCCAGCCTCATCTGCCATTATTCAAGAGACCCAGAACATAGCTAGAGATTGAATGGTGTATTGCCTAATATAAAATAGGCTGGGTATTTTATTACATCTAGCCAGAGGTTTGTGTCTTCCTTTTTATCACGTTTTTACATTTTTTTTTCCTGTTTAAGAGATTAAATTTCCTCTCCTTTTTGGACTTATTACTGAATGTTAATTTTAAATGTTTGGTTTTGCTCCTGTTTCCTATTTCCTAATTCTTTTATCATTTCTTTTTATTTGTAATTTCAAATATTTTGAAAATTCACTAAATAAAAGGTTTTGGGGATTTTTTGGGGTTTTTTTTTAAGGAAGTAGATGCATGATGATAGAAGCTGTGGCCATGACTAACAAAGTCCATGGGTCACTATCAAAATAGCAAATTCCAGGTCATTTAAAAATTAACATTGTGCAGCACCTGGCTGCTCTGTGTGCCAACTGCTATTTTTTTTTTTTTTTTTTTTTTTTTTTTGCAAAGAGGCACTTTAATATGAAGTGCAGATCCTCTGTGGGCTGTGAAGATCCTCACTTTCTCAGTTATCAGTTTGAAGCATTCAAGTTCACCTGTGACACTGTCCCTTATGAATTTAATGGATCCCTTGTTTGGAGACTGGGGCTTAGTGGCATAATTTCCTCTGCATAATTTCAAAAAGATTTATTGACCACTGAGAGAAGCTCTTTTTTTTTTTTTTTATCACATGCAGAATAGTTTTAAACATTAGCTGACATCGTACGTCTTGCCTTGTAGAATGCCTTTCCTGTTAAAATGTAAATCTCATAGCATATTTATTGTGAAGGTTAACATTCAAAATGTCTTTCTTAGGTGATGGTCTGGGGAAATTATGGACGAATGGAGCGGAAACATTTCATGGGGGTTGCAAGAATTCTGTTGGAAGAACTGGATTTGTCAAACTTGGTGATTGGCTGGTACAAGCTCTTCCCAACATCCTCAATGGTGGATCCGTCCACGGGGCCTCTTCTGCGCCAGTCATCACAGCTTTCCTTGGAGAGCACAGTTGTACCTGGCTGTGACAGATCTTAATGAGAGAGGGGGTGACTGCTGTTTTTATAACACACTGTCAAGGTTTTGTTTGCTGGATCTCTGACCTCAAGCATTACTGCATGTTTGATCAGTTCCTTTGGATCCTGAAGCAGAGGGTGACCTGCTGACCTTTGGCAGAAGAAAGAGGCCATTTCCCTGACCAAGTATGAAGTTGGCCTCAGATGCGAGTCCTAGTTGTGAAATCATACGTATACCTCTAATTTCTCTTCACATCAGTGTCATCTGTAGAGCTAATATTGATCTGAATTCTTTTTAAACTGAAACTGTTGCAGTATCTTTCACTTCCAGCCCCTATCACTGCCCCTGAAAAAGGGAAGTATTTTTCTAATTTTCTTTTAAAGAATTTGTAGGTAGTTTTGGTATTGTTGCTGTCAAATATTGGCCAAATAAATGAAGTTACCCACAGTAATTTCATGTTTTCGTAAAAAAAAAAAAAAAAAAAAAGAAAGAAAGAGAGAGAAAATACTTCTCCAGGAAATAAATGAACTGCAACTTTTCGTGTTGGGGAATGTTTAGTTAGTTAAAAAAAAAAAAAAGTTAGTTCCTGTGTTTTAAACTGTGCCAAATTACCAAGAAGTGTCTTTACTGCTTGGCCAGTGGCTGTTGTTGAAGCATTGTTGGTGTGAAGCAAATATATATTTGATTAGAATAGGTAATTATAATGCAGTAGCATACATAGTTCATGACCTAGCTGTAACTTGATCAAGCCAGCACTGGAATTAAGTCAGACATCAGAAACTTGCAAGATGAGCCATTATTTTTCAACAGAAGCTTCAGTGGAAACATTCCATAGTTTGTCATTCATAAGATCACTTTCCCTGCCTGTTCTTCACAGCATAATTCAACCTCTCTGTTTTCAAGTACATACCTTTCGTCTAACGCTTTATGCGATGGGAGACTATCTAAATTTGTAGGGAGGTATTGTGGGTTACTAAGGTACAAATAGGTGACTAGAGATAAAGTCTGATTGGGTCATTTGAAGTGAAGGAGACAGACAGGGGCTGAATGAATGCAAGTTTAACCTTGCAAGCAGCAGTGCCAGGCATCAAGACTGTAAGTGATGGAAGAAACTGCAAGAGGGGATTTTTGTGAAAGTGCTCTTGTAGAGCATTAAATGGCAAACATTTTGTTTTCCTTAACGAGGGATTGAGGGGGGGAGGCAAAGTTGCTAAAACCAATGGCTTTTTACTATATTTAGGAAGGCATGAAATTAAAATTATATAAAATATAGTCCACAAGTAAGGTGGCAGATAGGAACAAAAAAGCATGAAAGTCAAAGCATGCATCCTTTTCATGTATTAAGAAAGTAAAAATAAAATGTTTAACTTCTGTTTTCACTGAGTATAAAGTATAAACTTGCTGAAAGAGCAGTTGTGTTCTTGTTGAAGCAGGAACTTCCCAAATCATATGAGAAGGATCTGCATTTGCTACACGAGAGATGAATAGTCCATGATATATGTTGATAATTTAAATGACATGAAATTTTCTACCTGGAGATTTCTACTCTCTAAAACTTGAAACATTTCATAGGATTAAAGAATGTCCTGATTCCCATTTCTCGTTATGCATTTCATTCTGGCTTGTCTTATGTTTTATAAGAATTTGAGGACTAAAGCCGAAACAGGTTCAGATAATATTTTGATTAGTCTGAAGAAACCTGAGATCAGATTGTCTTAATACCATTTATTTAACAGAGCTAATAAAGACTTTACAAAGAGTGCCTGAGTCTAGGTTAGTCACGTAGAAGAGAAAATGCTTGAAAACTTAACAAGAACCATTCAAAGCTCTAAGTATTTTATGTTATATTGAATAGGTTATTCATGAACATTCAAGTATGTTTATTAACGATGTTTAAGTGATACAGTTTAGAATGAACCCAAAGCAAAGCCAGATGTTCCTGTAGATCAAAATGGAAGAAGCCCTTTGTACAATTGGTCAACTAGTCCATAGTACTCTGAACATTCAAATAAAGCAGATAACCCTAAGAATTTTACGCAAAACACAGGTTTTCAGTCTGATCTTTGTTTCATTGTAAAATGTGTATCTAGCCTCAATCTGTATGCCTTTTATAATTTTATTATACAATTTGTATACATATATATATATATGCATATGTTATCTGAAGAAAGTTTGTTGCATGCAGATTTACACTGTTGTGACTCTTTGAAAAAAAGCACATGTATTGTTATTTCAATATCTTTTCTTCTGGGTATGTATTGTACCACACCTGTATGGATTAGAATAGATTAGGTTGATTTTTTTAGTGGTCTCCAGCATTGAATCTTTTTTATTAAATTTCTTTAGAAAAATGACAAGAAAAGAAATACAAATGTATTCAAACTCCAGTGATAGAACGCCAGGGTCACACTACAAATTGAAAATCAGTAAGTTATCTGAAAGCAGTTATATATTTTGGGCCATGTTCAATAATTATTTATGCAACCTTTCCAAAGTTTTTACTTGAAAAGTACACAGTACATAAGCAAAGGCTATTGGATCAAATCTTTTCTGAACTTGTGTACGGATGTCTAATTCTTTTTGATTCCTTGGTTAGTTCTTGTGTTCAAAAGGTGCCTGTCTTCTGTTTCAAGGATTGGCTAAGGCTGCTTGAGTACAGCAGAGCAGTTGTAGTTTCTCTAATGCCTTGGAAGTGATATTTTAAATGTGTAATGAGAAGTATTTTATCAGGGTCCCCTCTTACTTAGGAACGATGAGATATACACAGATACATTTTCAACAGGGGGGAATAACTGCAAGGGTACACACATACCTTTAAGCCAACATAAAAGAAGCCTATTTTCAAATACCAGCTACCTGTGTACACTGAATTTAAATATACAGTTGCAGTGCAGCTAAAAATATGCACGTATCCTTATATGTTTCAAAACAATGGCATAAGGCGCACTGGCAGCATGCTTACAACACACACACACACCCCTCCCTTTTGTAAATTCAGTGTTACAACGTACAGGGCAATGATCAAATATTTTTACCTGCATAAAAATGTGGTCTCCCTCCCACCAGTTTGGGTAAAAGCACGTACTTCGACCTCTGTCCCTGGCCCGTTGTTCACATGAGTAGGAAGGAGTAAGAATACACGCACATTTCATTTTGAAATCTTGGCAGATTCTTTCCGGTGTGTCCTTTGCACCTGCTTCCATGCAGGTGTGTTTTGTGCCTACACCTTGCGCACTGATCCCATTTTCAAAGGGAGACGCCACACGCAGCATTAAAATTCCCCATCCTGTTTGCAAATGTGTCTCTGAAATGCCCTTCCCCAGAAAGCCTCTTTTCTGTGTGGACTTCAAAGTGGCTAAAAGTCCACTTACCCAGATATGGTCAACATAGTCGAGTTACTTCTATTTTGCCTGTATAAAAGGCATTGAAAATCTACCCCATAGTGTATTATCCTTTCTTTTTGCTTGAAGGAGATGTGTAACCTTATATTTGAAGAGCAAGTAGAGTGATGATGCATGTCACAGCTAGTCTGTCAGTAGAGTATAAGTAGCACTAACTTCAGTGCTGAAGTCTTATTGCCTGTATATTGTGAACCACATTATTTAAATAAGAGCCTGGATAAATTGCACCTTTTAACATGTTATTGAGGTTTTATTGTTACCAGCCATAGGGATTTCCTGAACTCTGTTTTGCAATTGTTGATCTGGGAGCCAGCCCTGTTTAACATTACATTGATACAGAACAGTATCAAAAGAGTAAACACACTCTAACCTCGGGGATAAAGGTTTGCAAGAAAATTGCAGAGTGCTTGTTTCACATATATATTTTTTTACTTGCTTAAGCCCTTGTTACAGGTATTTAAGATTGTGTTCCAAGGATTAATGTCACACATTTAGTGGTCTGTTAACAAAATACTAAATCATTCATATTGGTTTTGATGCAGTTAGCAAATCCTCAGCTTTAGCGTGCTGTAGATAAACTAAGGTTTGTTTGTTTTTAATGAAAATCTGTTTACCTTATTTTCTTTCATGGTGTAAACAATATTTTGAAACAGATATTTTTAAAATTAAAAAACAAAGCTATGTTTTTCAACAAACAAGACAAAGTAGCCATGTCAGGATGTCTTTCTGAGTAAAGCTTCCTGCTAGCTCTTCACTCTCTAAATTCATGTTAGATGTTACTAGGGATGTGCAATTGTTTTTTATAAAACAACCAGGAAATAACATTTATTTCATTTTCTGTCCTGTCCCATCCAAAACTACGCAAAAGAAACAAAATGTTTTGTTTTTGTTTTAGCATATACTAAAACGAAAATAAACTTTTTTTTTTTCCATGTACAGCCATATTTGTTGTCAAGATATACGCTTTCTAAAAAAAAAGAAAAAAGTGCAAATAATTACTTTAGAAATGTGAAAGGAAAAATTATATTAAAATTAACTGTGCTTGAATATATGGAAGGAAATATTTGTTTAGGATCATGAGATTGTAGCCAGTGTCCAAGTGTCAATTGAACCAATAGTTGGATTTTCAGGATTAAAACTGCTGAGCTGATTCTTCATAATTTTGTACAGTTCTTTTATAAAAACTAAAGAAAGCCCAGATAGGCAGGAAAGCAATAATATATTCCATTTGATGTACAGACTATCATCTGTTTTCTTAGCTACCAGGAAAAAAAGGGAATTCTTTTTTTTTTAATTGTTTTTTTTAAAAGAAATATTGTGCTTTGTTCCTAGAATTTAATCAATATTTTAAAAACTGGGGGTAGAGGAGGTGAGAGAAGGGGATTTAATTATCAAAGTCTTGATCCAGCAAAAAGTTGGGAAGCCGGATAACGTAGGGCTCGTGTGTAAATAAAGCAACTAGTTGAATACCAAATTTGTCAGTGGCCCAGTTCCCTTCCCTTCCCTGAATGGAGTTTTGTCAGAAACACAGAACAAGAACTAAAAACTTAGTTGGATGGGACCTGTCATTATTACAGTAACAGCAAACAGTTAAAAAAAAAAAAAATAAATTGTAAACTTGTTTTATGACAGGCCTGTCAACATACATCTAAAAATAGGATGTGTTGGCTACAAATGAAAAGCAAATTGTAGAAGTTTGGAAAACAATGAATCTGTAGAATAATTTGAACAAAACTGTGTAAACGTAAATTTCATGAACGTTGCTGTCTTTATACTTGCATTAATTACAATAGTTTGTTGCAATATCTTGGTATTTCTGCTGTAGGTTATTTAACAGCTGCAGTATACTGTACCTCTACTGACGTTCACAGGGACTAATTCAGTATGTTACATGTTCTGTGCTTTCTTAAAAATATTGGTCGTCGTCTGTTGTAATGTCAGCTGGTCCCCCCCATCACCCTCAAGGTGGTGGGGATCAGCTGACAGCACTGCTTTTCTGCTGCTCTACAAAATAGCCATCACCACTGAGAGTAGGAGCCTCAAGCTCAGGATTAAATTACCAGATGCTTGCTTGGGCCTAAACCCTTTCTACCCAAGTAAGAGCGTTCACTTCGCAGAACAATACATTTTCCCTTTCTGCAAAAATAGTTTTCCTTTTAAGAGCAGATGGGACAAGATCCTATGGCATTAGAAAAAAAGAGTACTTTTTCAGTACTGAATATTTATGGACAAAAATAGTATGTTGATGTAAATGAATGCTGAAGAGTCTGAAAATATTCTCAAACTTGCCTAGAGTTCGACAAGTTAAGTCATTTAACATTTATTTTCACTAAGCCTCAGGATAAGCTCCAGGCTAAAAAAAAAAATGTTCTGGTACATGTAGCTAGTATAGGTCCCCTATGGCCTAATATTGTGCTAATTAAAGTATTCTTCTAAATGCTAGGTAAGAAATGAAAATCTTCACAAATTCCTTTTAGAAATCAGCATAAATCCTTCAAATATACTAGGCCTTATTTATGAAGTGTTGCCTTCCATTTTCTGCCTATGGAAAAATACTTGGCTTTTTACTTTTTAAAATTCAAATTCTCCTGTAATTTGCTGAAACAAATATGGTGCCAAATAAAAATGGATTGTGCTTTGAAACTATTCAAAGGCAGTATTCTTGACAATTAAAAACAACAAAAATTTAATTTGTATTTGTCATCAATCCTGATATCTTTACTTTTTTTTCAAGTTCCCAATCAACACAACCTTCTTATCTCAGCGAGATCTCCAAAGCTTCCTTCTTGTAATGCTGCTTGCTATGTATGCTAGAATATAACTAATCTTTTTTGTAATTGAATTCTGTTTTGATTAAATTGTAATTTACAAAATTGAGAGTATATTGGTTACAAGATTAATAAAGTCTCAAACCCATCTACTTGTAGAAGGAGGGAAGACAGCATGCAGAAGATTTGTTTGGTTAGGAACTATAATTTTCCATGCTCATTGGCAAAATACTTTATTTTTAAGTATGATACTACCACTCATTGCTTGAGGTGCATGGCTCCTTTGGTTAGCAGCCTTCAAGATAGATTGTATTGTACATATCAACCCTGTAGTAGGTAAAATGTAACTTTTGACTTACAGTATTCGGCACATTTAGTTGAACACTGTAATTTGTATTTGAAGAGGAATTATAATGTGATGTTTTACTGTCAATAGGTTTTATTCAGAAACTATGTGATAGTTGATGAACAATTCACTGTCAATGTTGAAGTAATAAAAATGTTCATACTAGTTACAATAAAGATTTTTTTTTCCTACACTGTTCTTGATGTTTTCAGTTTATACTTCAAAAAAAAAAAATGGAGAAAGCAAAAAATATGGTAGTATTGACACTGTCCCAAGAAAGCAAGTTTACTTGCTATAAACTTTATTTTCCATCGATAGTAAGGTGAATTAGCTATTAAGTGTGGTGACAACATCCATCACCACCTAACAGACTTATCCGTGTCACAGGGTCATTCTTTATTCTGCCGTGTGCCAGTATCGTGGCGGTATTATTCAAATTAGGGGAAGGGGAGGAGTGTGAGCAGGGTTTGGGTGGAGTTATCCCCCAGCAGCGCTGCAGGTGATAGTTTTTCACATTATCCCAACCACACCTTTTCCCATGGTGCTATGGGGGCAATGCTGCCAGCTGCCCACTATCACCCCCTGCCCCCTTTTTTTTTTTTTTTTGTGACACATCATTCTGCTGTAAATATAAGCAAAATGATGAATCTAGGGGATAGCTAGTAAAGCTTTTGCTCTATTGAACTTGTGTGGGAATTCCCCCTTGAGTGTTTATCTAAGTCAATTGCAGAGAGAATTCTAGCTAGGTAGTCGACTTCCCAGAGAGATTTTCAATTGTTCCATGGCCAATTCATCCTGCTAGTTATGAAAATATTGTTTACAATAAGAAAACTTGCTTTTTCCATTGATAAGTAGGTTGAAATAGCCATTACATATGGGAGTCCCAAGCTGAGGACTGCAACAGAGCTTTATCTGAAAAAGCAACCCATACCCCACCATGGAGAGAAAACTGATTGTCCAAAAATATTGTTACTTTTGAACAGGCGCAGACAGGAAAGGCACAGAAGGTGTGCACTTTTGATCAAGTTGCAGCTTTGCAGATTTCTTAAAGTGATAGTGCTCAAATAGCTACTTTCACAACCATAGCTCATGAGACTTAAATTTATCCAATAAATATATATATACCTACTAGAGTATAGCAGTGAGTTACATATAAAGTATTATCCATTTGGACAATGTACATATGGACACTGCTATGCTTAGTTCGAAAGGATCATAAGAGAGAAATAGTAGTGAAACCAGACAATGTGGACCAAGTCCGTTTGCTATAGAAAACTAATGTTGATATGCAGTCCAAATTGCCAAAGGCAGTCTCACCTCTGAGGACTCGAGAAGAATGGTATTAACAAGATGGCTTAATTGATATTGGAAACTGGCACAAGTTGTGGCAGAGCACCGCCCCAGCGCGGAGAATTGACTCTTCTAGCTGAGGCTACTGCTACCAGAAATAGCATCTCCATGTAAAAAAAAAAAGAAGTGAACAGAAGCCGTTCCTAGTGGCATAAAGGGTGATTTCATAAGTTGATACAGAACACTATGTAGATCTTATGGAACTGGTAGTGTAACCACCGGGGGTTTGGGGGCCATAATCTTTCTCGAAAGGATAGATAGATATACATAAGAGTTGGATTTGGCTTACCACTAACTGGGAAAAAAAGCTGTAATGGCGTTAAGATGAGTTCCCCCTGATGTGGAGGCAAGATCTAATTCAGATTAAAAGTACAATATGCAAAAAGATCCACAGCACTATGGCACCATTCTGAGAATCTTTAACATTTGAAATTGTAGGCTCTTTCTGACCAGGTTTTCTCATAGAAAAGTGATATCTGCTGAAAAGTTTTAGGAAAGAACCAATGTGCGAGTATTGTGTGTTCAATCCTCAAGTCGTCAAGCAGAGGAATCTCGATGACAAGGGAATAAGGAGGAATCCAATCTCATAGGAGGAGAAACATAAGAACATAAGATTTGCCATACTGGGTCAGACCAAGGATCCATCAAGCCCAGTATCCTGTTTCCAGCAGTGGCTAATCCAGGCTACAAGTACCTGGCAAGTACCCAAACATTAGATAGATCACAAGCTACTATTGCTTATTAATTACCATAATAGTTTATGGATTTAACCTCTAGGAACTTATCCAAACCTTTTTAAAACCCAGTTACACTAACTGCCATAACCACATCCTCTGGCAATGAATTCCAGAGCTTAACTATGTGCTAAGTGAAAAAGAAAAACTGCTGTACAGTAGTGCCAGACATGTATATTGCCTTTGGGCAGCCCTGAAGCTATTAGGATTACATGGGCTCAGATTTCAAGTGCGTTCTGAATTGCTTTGACTACTGGTGGAAATGCTAGAAAATTTTACATATGATCCACCTTTCAGCATAGCTAAAAACATCCTGAGCTAAATTTTTGCCATTGAGACAAATACAGCAAAGCGCACTACATGCTTTTACTAGATGCAAATAGGTGGATGATTAAATCCATAGAGGTTGGAGTGACTTCCTGGGGGTCAGAAGAACCTGTTCAGGTGAGCTGCCAATTAGTTGTAGGAGATCTCAATGTTCGCATACTCAGTCACTTCTTGGCATAGAGGGAGGATCCCATGTCTCCCTGTTTGATAATGTAGAATATAGCTGTTTGTGATTATGTGCATTAGGATTCCTTATAGAGCTTTGTCTCTTACACTTGTCTCAAATGAGTGGCCCTAATGATTTGCCTTTTACACAGGACATACAGAACTCTAGAGTACTATGCTACATTTTTTCCTGGTGTGAGTACTGGTTGCTGGAAGGGATTTGGAGCCCTCTGCTCCTTCATCCATATGTGGTGGCACTGTCAAAGTGTATGCTATTTTTGGAACAAGGTCAAGCAGGAGATTTCTAATATCCTGGCGTATGCGGTTTTTGTTGGACCTGAGTTGGGTTTGTTGGGATGTCTGAAATGGGTGAGACTGGATACTGGAACAGACAGATCAAGACTAACAAGGCAGACAAGGAAAAAAGAACATAGAAGTCCAAAGGCAGCAAGGCTTGGGACAGAATAGGCCCAAGGGCTCCAAGACAGGATACAAGAGAGAATAGGCCAGAGGCCTCAAGACAGGGAACAAGGCAAGATAGGTCCGAGGGCCTTTAGGCAAGGCAAGAAACTAGAAGGCCTGAAGGTCACAAGGCAAGGCAAAGAACTAAATGGCCTGTAGGCCATAAGGCAAGGCAATAACAAGGTTGAGATCACGGAGCCAGAAGTGACACCATGAGAAGGCAAGGTTACTATGGCAAGATAGGTTTACATAGGGCTGGGACTTGGGCGTGGCAAGGACAGTGAGGAGGAACTTGACAAGACTAGTGATCAGTCATACTGAGGGCCTCTGCTGGTAGGGAAGTGTCATGAAGGTAGGATAAGGTTGTGTAGTAGGCAAAATCCTAACAAAACCAAGCCTAAAGTAAGTCCCAGCAGCAATTGCAAACTTGTCTGCTTGTGGGAATCAAATAGATTGTAATAAAAATGTACAGTGTTGCAGTAGAGATATGTTGGCCCCAATAAGATCTCTAATGCCTTCAAAAAAAAAAAAAAAGTAGCAGATTTGTGAGGCAAAATTTCCCTTGAGAAAATTCATGCTGACTGTATCCCTTTAAACCATGTCTATCTATATGTTATGTGATCTTGTTCTTTAGAAACTTTTCCACAATTTTTCTGGCACTGAGCTCAGACTCACTGGTCTATAGTTTCCCGGATCAACCTTGGAGCCATTTTTTTAATATCTTCAGGCTGGGCGAGGCAAGGCAGGATCAGGAATACTGGAGCAATACACGCTGTTAGAAGCAGGAGGACCTGTTGATGAGGTAAGGAAGAACAGTGCAGGTGGGCTTATGTAGTGGGACTGGTGACATCATCCATGGGTGCTGCAAGAATGCTTTCCCACTGTGGGGACTTTATAGTGCGCATGCCTATGGATAACTATGGCAGTTCAGGAAGGCAGGCATCAGCGGGGTCTTCGCCATGCTTGCAGCTCAGGAAGAGCTTGGGTGAAGGATGATCGTGAGACCTTCCCACAACTGGCCAATGGTACATTCAACTGAGGGGGGATATGATGGAGGTCTACGAAATCATAAGCGGACTAGAACAGGTAAATGCGAATTTGTTGTTTTTCTTTTTTAGATAATAGGACTAGGGGGCACTCTATGAATTTAGCAAGTAGCATATTTAAAACAAATCAGAAAAAAATTATTTTTCACTCAATGTACAATTAAGCTCTTGAATTCATTGCCAAAGGATATGGTCAAGGCAGTTAGCTTAGCTGGGTTTAAAAAAGGTTTGGACAAGTTGCTGGAGAAGTCCATAAACTGCTATTAGTCTTAGGGAATAACCACTGCTTATTACTGGCATGGGATCTATTTAATGTTTGGGTACTTGTCAGTTTCTTGTGACCTGGATTGGCCACTATTGGAAACAGGATGCTGGGCTTGATGGACCCTCAGTCTGTCCCAGTATGGCTTGTTCTTATGAGAAAGGTAGAAGAGATCCTACAGATTGCTCTACCAGGTATCATTTGCAGGTAGAGTTTACCAGTTGGTTATCAAGGGGCTTGCTCCATTGCCAATTTCATGTGCCACTCACTAAGACACTCTTTGTTTTCATAAACTAATTTTAAACAGGTCTCCTGATTGCCCTTGGGCGCCCTCCTCTGGGACATCTGCCATCTCTGGTAAGGATTGCTAATCCTGTGACTGAAAAATAAGGAATGGTTTCCATACTGAATGCAAACAGATGGGCAAAATATGGGGACATTAAGGCACTGTTGGCAACCTTATCACTCGCCATACTGCCCTGTCCATAAGACCCAGCAGCAATTGTAAACTCGTCCGCTTGTGGGAATACAAAGGTATTCAAATAGATTGTAATAAAAAATCTACTGTGTTGCAGTAGAGATATTCCGCTCCCATTAAGATCTCTAAGGCCTTCATTCTGTGATATTTTAAAGGAAAAGAGTAAACCCAACTAGAACCGGGAAGTGCTATAAATTGCAGGCAATATAAGCTGTTACCCTGATAACTTGTTATGTAGCATTCTGCAGTTAACTCCAGCCTATTTTAGCCGCACTCTGTAATTCGTACTGAGCAGGAAGCAGCCTCTGTTGTCTGTGGGCTTCTGAACACTAGGCTCAGAGCAGTGAATTACCGTTTCAATCAACGCTGCAAGAGAATAAGGGCTAGGAGATTTGCTGCCCTACTTGAGGGCTCCAGAGCACAATTTACAACCGAAAATCAGTTTCTGCAAGTGGAAACAAAGAGAAACGGACCAAGCCTCAGGGAGCACTGGGCTTCTGAAGGGTGGACAGGCAAAATCCATTATGATAATTATAGCGCAATCCCTGCAAAAGGTTAGCTTCATGCTGTTCACGTGGCCGCAGGTTGGCTACACGTCGGCGATACCTTGCTGGGGAAAAACTGAACCAGTCACTCTAGCCTACTGATATCCCCTACTCGCATGTTTCACAGGGGTCACAGGGTGTTACGTTCAAGTGGTGGGTATTGCTGAATGGATCGGGCAGGAGCAAGAAAGGTTACAGAGAAGACTAGCAAGAGTCAGGAGAAAGGGGAAGTACATGTACGGGTTCTCTTATTGCCAGGCAAGGAGACACAAGGCCAATCACCTGATTATTACCGCCAGAACCACTCTTCCTGTTACTGCTGCCGGGACTTATCCAGCGTCCTTACCATGTTGCTAGGTGATGCGAAGTTAAAAGTTCTCGGTTGCTTAGCAACCACCTGATGATATGTCAGCATCCTGCATCACTGTTGTACGCTGTGAAAATTGATATTGCACAGAATTATATGTAAATTGTACTATTTTTTATGTTAATATATGTAAATATGAATGTAACTTTGTGATCTGCACTGGACAATTTTATTTGAAGTTTGCGGAATATAAGAATATATTAAACACATAAACAGTTCGCAATTCAGAGACGTTGGTTTTGAAGCCTGCTGCAACTCCCCCAAAGATCAAGCATTGCTCTCACATGGATGCTACTATGTGATCATGCAGCGCTCTGTTATCCATCTGTCTCTTCTTCAGCATCATAACGGATGAAAGTGCTAAAAGAAATTAAAGGTATGCTCAGTGTCTCCTTAAAAAAAAAAAAAAGAACAATTCCACAGGACTTTGATCCTTTTTCTTTTTCAAATTGCCTGGCTTTTTACCCGTTGCACTATTGGAATCAAACAGCATGCTCCAAACTGCATGAAAACTTTGGGGCATAGCACTGCACAAAGAAAACTGTTTGATGCCTTTATGAAACATGATGGGAGAAAAAGGCCGTATGGCCCATCCAGTCTGTACATTCATGTTACCTAGTTTTACTGCAGAAGTAAGATGAAGCATTGCTCTGATATTTATTTAACAAATTTATACCCGCACAATCCAATGCACAAAAACAACATGCCAACATACAAAATATCTCCCCACACTTTTCACGCAAAACCCACCGATCCCCACATTACTCTGTATCCTTTTACTCACACACCAGTTCTAATCTAACGCTGTCCAAAAGCTTTTCTGAATAAACTCGCTTTTAACTGTTTTTGAAAAGACAATAGACCCATTTCACTCTGATGTTGCATTCCACAATGCAAATTCCTGCTCTCCAGGTGATGTATTGTCCTCTCGCACTGAGAACAAGTCTCACAGGGCTACTGCCCAGGAGGGGGAATGGTTAGGCCGGCCATCATAGTTAGTGATTAGATTTAGAAATGTAGATAGTAGGGTGGCTGGTGGACGTGAGGACCACCTGGTAACTTGCCTGCCTGGTGCAAAGGTGGCAGACCTCACGCGTCACCTAGATAGGATTATAGATAGTGCTGGGGAGGAGCCGGCTGTCGTGGTACATGTGGGCACCAACGACATAGGAAAATGTGGAAGAGAGGTTCTGGAAGCCAAATTTAGGATTTTAGGTAGGAAGCTGAAATCCAGAACCTCCAGGGTGGCATTCTCTGAAATGCTTCCTGTTCCACGTGCAGCTCCCCAGAGGCAGGCAGAGCTCCAGAGTTTCACTATGTGGATAAGACAATGGTGCAGGGAAGAGGGATTCAGCTTTGTAAGGAACTGAGGAAACTTTTGGGGAAAGAGGAGACTTTTCCGAAAGGATGGGCTCCACCTTAACCAGAGTGGAACCAAGCTGCTGGCACTAACTTTCAAAAAGGAGATAGAGCAGCTTTTAAACTAGAACAAGAGGGAAAGCAGACAGTCACTCAGCAGTGCATGGTTTGGAGAAATGTATCCTTGAAGGATACTAATGAAACAGGAGAGTTAGGGCATCCCAACAGAGAGGTTCCATTAAAAGCAAACATAGTCCATGTGCCTATATGTAAAAAGTCACCAAAGCTAATGATTTCCGAATTATCCCTAACAACTGAAAAGCAGGTTAATACAAACAAAAAACACACTTTGAAATGTCTGTATGCCAATGCCAGAAGTCTAAGAAGTAAGATGGGAGAGTTAGAGTGTATAGCAGCAAATGATGAGATTGACATAATTGGCATCACAGAGACTTGGTGGAAGGAGGATAACCAATGGGACAGTGCTATATTTTTATATCGCAATGATAGGGAGGATCAACTTGGTGGGGGTGTGGCACTTTATGTCCGGGAGGGTAGAGGTTCAACCGGATGAAGATCATACAAGAGACTAAATGCTTAGTAGAATCTATATGGGTAAAAATCCCATGTGTGTTGGGTAAGAGTATAGTGATAGGGGTATACTACCGTCCACCTGGACAAAATGGTCAGACAGATGATGAAATGCTAAGAGAAACAGGGAAGCGAACCAATTTGACAATGCAATAATAATGGGAGATTTCAATTACCCGAATATTGACTGGATAAATGTAACATCAGGACTTGCTAGAGACATAAAGTTCCTGGATGTAATAAATGACTGCTTCATGGAGCAATTGGTTCAGGAACCAACAAGAGAGAGAGCTATTTTAGATTTAATTCTTAATGGAATGCAATGGTAATGGTGGTGGGGCCACTTGGCAACGGTGATCATAACATGATCAAATTTAAACTAATAACTGGAAGGGGGACAATAAGTAAATCTGCATCTCTAACACTTAACTTTCAAAAGGGAAACTTTGATAAAATGAGGAAAATAGAAAAAAACTGAAAGGTGCAGCTGCAAAGGTTAAAAGTGTTCAAGAGGCATAGACATTGTTTAAAACTACAATCCTAGAGGCACAGTCCATATGTATTCCACACATTTAGAAAGGTGGAAGGAAGACAAAACGATTACCATCGTGGTTAAAAGGTGAGGTGAAAGAGGCTATTTTAGTCAAAAAAAATCCTTCAAAAATTGGAAGAAGGATCCATCTGAAGAAAATAGGATAAAACATAAGCATTGTCAAGTTAAGTGTAAAACATTGATAAGACAGGCGAAGAGAGAATTTGAAATGAAGACGGCCATAGAGGCAAAAACTCATAATAAAATCTTTTTAAAATATATCTAAAGCAAGAAACCTGTGAGGGAGTCGGTTGGACCATTAGATGACCAAGGGGTTAAAGGGGCTCTTAGGGAAGATAAGGCTATTGCAGAAAGACTAAAAATTCTTTGCTTCCGTATTTACTAATGAGGATGTTGGGGAGATACCAGTTCCGGAGATGGTTTTCAGGGGTCAGACGAACTGAACGAAATCACTGTGAACCTGGAAGATGTAGTAGACCAGATTGACAAACTAAAGAGTAGCAAATCACCTGGACTGGATGGTATGCATCCTAGGGTACTGAAGGAACTCAAAAATGAAATTTCTGATCTGTTAGTTAGGTTACAAATTTTATCATTAAAATCATCCATTGTACCTGAAGACTGGAGGCTGGCCAACGTAACCCCAATATTTAAAAAAGGCTCCAGGGGCGATCCGGGTAACTATAGACCAGTGAGCTTGACTTCAGTGCCAGGAAAAATAGTGGAAACTATTCTCAAGATCAAAATTGTAGAGCATATAGAAAGACATGGATTAATGGGACACAGTCAACATGGATTTACCCAAGGGAAGTCTTGTCTAACAAATCTGCTTCATTTTTTTGAAGGGGTTAATAAACATGTGGATAAAGGTGAACCGGTAGATGTAGTGTATTTGGATTTTTAGAAGGCGTTTGACAAAGTCCCTCGTGAGAGGCTTCTAAGAAAACTAAAACATCATGGGATAGGAGGCAATGTCCTTTCGTGGATTACAAACTGGTTAAAAGACAGGAAACAGAGTAGGATTAAATGGTCAATTCTCTTAGTGGAAAAGGGTAAACAGTGGAGTGCCTCAGGGATATGTATTTGGCCCGGTGCTTTTCAATATATATATATATATATATATATAAATGATCTGGAAAGGAATACGACGAGTGAGGTTATCAAATTTGCGGATGATACAAAATTATTCAGAGTAGTTAAATCACAAGCAGATTGTGATACATTACAGCAGGACTTTGCAAGACTTGAAGATTGGGCATACAAATGGCAGATGAAATTTAATGAAATTTAATGTGGACAAGTGCAAGGTGTTGTATATAGGGAAAAATAACCCTTGCTGTAGTTACACAATGTTAGGTTCCATATTAGGAGCTACCACCCAGGAAAAAGATCTAGGCATCATAGTGGATAATACTTTAAAATCGTCGGCTCAGTGTGCTGCAGCAGTCAAAAAAGCAAACAGAATGTTAGGAATTATTAGGAAGGGAATGGTTAATAAAACGGAAAATGTCATAATGCCTCTATATCGCTCCATGGTGTACAATTCTGGTCACCGCATCTCAAAAAAGATATAGTTGCGATGGAGAAGGTACAGAGAAGGGCAACCAAAATGATAAATGGGATGGAACAGCTCCCCTATGATGGAAAGGCTGAAGCGGTTAGGGCTGCTCAGCTTGAAGAAGAGACGGCTGAGGGGGAATATGATAGAGGACTTTAAGATCATGAGAGGTCTTGAACGAGTAGATGTGAATAGTTTATTTACATTTTCGAATAATAGAAGGACTAGGGGGCACTCCATGAAGTTAGCATGTGGCACATTTAAAACTAATTGGAGAAAATTATTTTTCACTCAACGCACAAGTAAGCTCTGGAATTTGTTGCCAGAGGATGTGGTTAGTGCAGTTAGTGTAGCTGGGTTTAAAAAAGGTTTGGATAAGTTCTTGGAGGACAAGTCCATTAACTGCTGTTAATCAAGTTGACTTAGTGATTACTGGCATCAGTAGCATGGGATCTACTTAGTATTTGGGACTTGCCAGGTACTTAATCAGGCTGCTGGGCTTGATGGACCCTTGGTCTAACCCAGTATGGCACTTTCTTACGTTCTTATGTTCTACTTTGAGGGCATTACCAATCTCATAGAATTCTGCTGCCAGCCCAGGTATAAATGTGCTCACTCAGCTAAGAGAGCACATTGCACCCATGCTGCACTCTCTGCATTGGTGAACAGTTACCTCTAGGGGTAAGTTTAAATTTTTATCTTTAATACATAAAGTGTAGGAGGAGACACCTCTGTGTAAGTGCAAGAGTATATAATCCCTCTAGGGCTTTCAGATCGTCTAGTAGAAACATTTTTGATGACATTATGGCAGGTTCTCCTGGAAGAACCGCCAAGCTAAGCTTTATATAGCTGGTCTAAAACTGTGGAAGGAGTTACCTGATGACATTAGGTCTACAATGGACTGTCAGCTGTTCAGGAAATAATTGAAAACACATATGTCTAAGGCAGCCTACAATAGAGCATGAGTAGGCACCATACTAGCAGCGTTGATAAGAGTACTATCCATGTATTTATGGATTCACTTAGACTTGAGACTGGTGTTAGTAAATCAGCCCTGTCAATTTATTTCAGTCTTTTCTAACGTTCTTTGTTTTAAATGCATTTTCTATTTGATCGTATTGTTAGTAATATGAATGTTTTACTCTACACTGCCTAGAGTTCTAGAAGTTGTGGTTTGTAAATATTTTTTAAATAAATCATGACTGCATGCTCTCTGACAAACTCCATGTTCACCCTGTCCTTCCCTGATGCCATGCCATCGATTCTGGGCACTGCTTGATGCTGATGGATAATGCTTCTCCTCAACACCTCGAAAGTAATTTCAGTAATAACCTCTAATAGCTCCAGTGACTGAGGAATGAAAACGTCTCCTGTGCTCATAACCACAGGCAAAGCCAAGGGGGATGTGTGCTGCCAGGTGGTGTTTATTCAGGAGCTCTGCAGGAGCTATAAAAAGTGCAATTACTTATGACGAGAGCTGTACTCTGAAAAGACTAAGAAAAGTATTGTAAAGTTTGAGATAGGCCAAGTAATCACTACAGAATGCCCTTAGAAGAATGGTCCATATTTTGTGATGCACAATCCAAGATCCAGGAATCACTGATTGAGATCCCAAAACATAAATGAACCCTGGATCAGTAGTTTGAAAGATTCCAGAAAGGACACTGGGTGCATTACAAAATTTGAGTTGCACTTTCTCACTGGCAGAAAATAATGTGCTGTTTGTCTGTTTTGGGTTTATTTTTGTGTGTGTGTGGGGGGGGGGATTGTATATAATTATGATAATGTTTTTGTTTTTATTATGATTCTTTGAGTGGAATAGGGTATAAAGGAGTGGATATTTTTTATGAGGATAATGATGTTTTAAATATTGTATGTTTTTTGTTAGGATTTTGCCTGCTACACAGGCTTATCCTACCTTCATAATGCTCCCACCAGCAGAACCCCTCAATGTGCCTCATCACTAGTCTTGCCAAGCCCAAGCCCCAGTCCTGTGTAAACCTGCCTTGCCATTCTAACCTCATCTTCTGGCTCCATGACCTGACACTTGTTCTTGTCTTGCCTTGTGATCTACGGGCTTTCTGTCTTGCCTTGCCTTGTGGCCTTTGGGCTTTCTAGTCTCTTACCTTACCTTGAGGCCCTCAGGCCTATCCTGCCTTGTTCTCTGTCTTTGAGACCTTTGGCCTATTCTCTCTTGTATTCTGACTTGAGGCCTTCTGGCCTATTCTGTCTGTTCCAAGTCTTTCTGCCTTTGGGCTTTTGAGTTCTTTGTTCGGTGTTTCCCTTGTCTGCCTTGTTGGTCTTGTCCTGTCTGTTTCTGTATCCAGTGTTGCTTGTACCAGAGTCCCACCCTTGCCTTGTCTCACCCTTGCTTGTCTAGTTCCAGGTCCTGCTTAGTATCCAGCCTGCCTTGTCCTGCCTGCCAGCCAGGCCTGCCTTTCTCCAAGCCTTTTCTCCAGCTTGCCTTGTCCAAGCCTCAACTGTGTGGACTCACCACTATGATGTATTGTTGCCGCAGATATCTACTGGCCCCCAGACCCCAAGGGCTCAACCTGTGGGGGAGGGGGCTGGCTAGGTGAAAGTCTGGCTCTTGTCTTGCTCCGAGTCCTGCCTTGAAGTCCCGTGACACTCCCCAGGTGGATTTCCCGGACTCCGGGGCCTGTAACAGTTTTATTGTATTTTTGTTGTAAATGCTTTGAGAGTGTTTCTACAAGGTGGATAATCAAATGGAAATAAATACAGAAATAATAATGAGTGGTGGCATGATTCCCATTCTTTGTGCTCTTTACATTGCTCTTGAATTATATCCCAAAGACCATGATCCATGACGTTCAATCGTGATTTATAATTAGTGTGGGATCCCTGGTTTCTACTGGGGCCGAAGCAGCACTTAGGCTCCGGGCTAGTCACTGCCATATTGAAAAATGGCATTGACTAGCCTTAGCCCTTATCATGTGATTTTTTTTCAAAGCTAGGTGGGGTCCAGAGGGTGGTCTATGGTGAGGAACCCCACTAGACTCCAGGGTTTACTTCTAAGGAAGGGGGTTTTGGCGGAGGCGGGGGCTTGTGTGCCTTCAGGAGAAAGGGGTGAGGTTTTTGGAGAAGGGAAGGGTTTGGGAAGAGGAGGCAGGGCATTGTGACATGACGTTTTAAGCTTTTTATAAACTATTACCTTGCTGGACCACCTCTAGAGGCAGTGGGGGTTTAACCACTCCCTGGGGATCATTTTTCAAGGTGGGGAGGGGTCATTTTGGGCTGCTGATGGCCCTTTAAGATGATGGCAACCTCATGCAAAGGGGGCCACCAACGTGCATCTTTCATGAGTTCCCCGCGATATTTTTCTTGCTGACTTTTTCCATAAGAACAAAATATTGCAGGGAACATCCGTGATGTTTTTCCATGGGAGGGAGAAAATACCGAGGGAACAGCCTCACCCCATGATATTTTGCCCCTCCTGGAATAAATGTTGCAGCATAATAAATGATCCCCCAAAGGGAGGTATTAGTGACCATGACTTGCTTGTAAATAAATGTCATTATATTGATATTCCATACCACACTGTCCAAGGTATACTATACTTAAAGGATAACTTTCAGAACTACTCGCGTGTGCCCGTATATGTGTGCATACGGGCACATGGCAATTTGCTATTGTATTTTATAACCTGTGTGTAAATGGAATGTGCACGTTGTAAAATGCGAGTACATATGTGTGCATACATGCTTGCGTAGGTAAAAACCATGAGCTGTGCAAGTTGGGTCTTATCCAGAAAAGTAGTGGGATTTATCCGGATAAGTTCTGATTTATGCAGCTAAGAAGCAACACTTAGCCGGAGCAATCTGAAAAGCACTACTTGCGATCTAATTAGCACTTTTCTGACTTATCAGAGTATGTAAAATAGCCAGATAAGTCTAAAAACAAAAAGTGTTACTTATCCAGATGAGTTCAAATTTGTCTGTCTAAGTAGCAGCAAAGGCTGTACTTAGCGGGATAAGTTAGAATTTAGCCGGATAAATGTGCGCAAATGATATGCCTGCATATTTGTACTTCAAATTTTGAAGGGATAAGCAAATCAGTGGGTATTCAGCGTCAATACCCAATGGAACATTTGAGACAATATGAAAAACTGTACTGCAGCTGCAGAGTGGCAGTAAGATATGTGTTCATCTAATGCATATATATATATATATTTTTTTAATTTATTTAACAGCTTTGCTTTTCTATACCAACATTAGAATGCACATCATATCGGTTTACATCTCAACAGTAGGTGGAAAATACAATGAACAGGGGTGGGAGAGGGACAACAGTAGAAACTGAAGGGCAGGAGGCTCTAGGGGGAGCCTGAAAATTGAACTAAAGAAGTAAAAATAACTCGAGAGGTAACATATTAACATATTTATATGATACAAATTACTTGGAGCGAGTCAAAGATAACAGAGAAGCAGGAGAAGAGGGTGAGAGAGGTCCGTGGAGTTAGTCTGGAAGAGCCAAGCCTTTAGCATTTCCCTAAATTTACTATGGCAAGGCTCCAGGCGGAGGTTTGTGGGTTTAGATACAATTTTCTTGTGTTGAATATATAGGGGCAGATTTTAAAAGTGCGCGCATAACCCTTTTAAACCCCTCCTGTGTGCACCGAGCCTATTTTGCATAGGCTCAGCGATGCGTGCAAGCCCTGGGACGTGCGTATGTCCCAGGGCTCGATAAAAGGGGCGGGGTGTGGGCGGGGCACTCGGCTGGCACGAAACCTACGCCTGCAGGCGCAACTTAAATAATAAAGGTGGGGGGTGGGGGAGATTTAGGTAGGCTGGGGGGCGGGTTAGATAGGAGAAGGGAGGGGAAGGTTGGGGGGGGGGAAGAAAAGTTCCCTCCGAAGGAACGGGGAAAGCCATCGGGGCTTCCTTAGGGCTCGGCGTGCGCAAGGTGCACAATTGTGCACCCTCTTGCGTGCGTGACCCGGGATTTTATAACATGCGCGTTGCTGTGCACGAATGTTATAAAATAGGGCGTAGATTAAAAAATCTGGCCCATAATCTTTACTTGCCTCTGAGGTCTAGGGTAGTTTTTTAAATTTTTCCCATGTTCTTGAAAGATTCATGAGACACTCTTGGATAACTAGGATAGGGCTTCCCAAACTTGTCTTGGTGACCCCACAGCCAGTTTAAGTTGTCTACAGTGAATATGCATGATATAAATTTGCACCTATTGGATCTCCAGTGTATTCACATTTTATCTCATGCATATTTATTGTGAATATCCCAGGACAGGTCTGGGGAGCTCAGCGCTGGGGTACTTTGGTTATAAAAACAAACAATACAGTCACCGTGTTTGGATCTGTACTGCCATAGTTTGTCCACCAGATGGCACACAGTATCTTAGGATTACATAGATGTAACATAGTAATGACAGCAAAATGATCCATTCATTCACCTTGTATGTCTGGCTCGGTTATGCCCCTTAAACAGGTGGCCTCTGCCTTTGGAATAAAATTGGACTGAACTATGCAAAACCAACTTTCTTCTGTGGTTCAAACCTCCTTTTTCGATCTGAGATATTTGCATCGGCTTCAACCTTTTTTCTCTTTGCAAAGTCAGGATCTCCAAGTTTTACCGCAAGCTTTAATCTTATCCCATCTAGGTTATTGTAGTATCTTGTATCTAGGCCTATCCTTAGCCCAAATCAAGCCTAAAGTACAAAATTCAGTGGCTAAAGTGATCTCGGGGTAGAGAAAATCCGATCGTGTCTTCTTGGTACTGCAGAAGATTCACGGACTCCTGGTGTGATGCCGAATTAAATTTAAAATTCTCTGCTTGGTTTTCCGTAGGGGGCGTGTACCGCAGTATTTGTCAAATTCATTAATTCCCTTTTTTCCTACAAGAATCCTTCCCTCTTCTCAGCAGGAGCTGCTGAAGACAGCGCCTCCATCAGATATTGGATTAGAAGGGACACGCCCTCCTTCCTTCAGTTAGCAGCGTTACCATTGGATAAGCCACTTGGAAGTGAACTACTTGACATTCAGGAAAACCGTACAGGCTTCATCATTTCACCAGGCATTCAGTGGTTAGAGCTTGCTCTGGGTGGCTTCCCTTGGTTGGCCTTGTGGTCTGGCTTGACATGAGCGACCTGTTTTAGCAATGTATCGTGTATGTGGGATTAATACTCTCTCAGTATTTCATTGTTTTAATGCTTTCTCCCCGTTGTTTTTAGGGATGGTTGTGTTTTTTAATCTTTTATTTTGTGGTTGCTATGCATGGTATTTAAATTTGTAAAATGCTTGGTTTTATATAAGCAGTATATCAGATCTAATAAACATTTATTAGTGCATGATTTTTTAAAAAGTCACTTTTCCACACACTCAACAAGTATGATAGAAATATGGAAGCTGACTGGTATAATAATAATCATAGCAAATTAACTAATTTGGCAATAGTACCTGGGAATAATGGGATCATTGTATCTGTGTTAGAAAAGGGGGGATGCAGTGTAAAAGGGAATCAGAGAGAGAGACAGAATGGCCTCATGGTTAGAGCAATGGGCTCAAAACCAGTAAAATCAGGCTTCAAATCCCACCTTCCCCAGTGACACTCCTGCTGACCTTGGGCAAATTATTTTACCTCTACCCACTTAGATTGTAAGCACTTTGGGGCAGGGACTTAGTGTACCTGAATTTCAATAATCCTGTAAGCTGCTTTCAGCATCCTTTGGAAAAACGGGCTAAAACAAAATCAAAAAATGATTAAATTATGATTGGAAGCCCCACTTGCAGTGCTGTGCCAAAAACAGCAACAAAAGAAATAAAAGTCAGTTCAGAAACCTTCAGAAGAGGAAGGCTGTGGTTTCAGTAGGAACACAGAGAAGTCAGGATGCTCAGAGCTGTGTTCACCCCAGCAATCATAACGCAGCAAGCTTTTACTCTATCGTGAATTCACAAGTGACACCTTCGATCTGCTGCATCCTGCTCTTGCCATGCATAGCCTGGGAATCAAAGGGACTGGGACTGGCTGGCTCCCCTCTTTCCCCACAGAGAAGGAAGAGAAAGCAAGCATCAAAAGATGCCGTGGGAACCTTACAGGCTGCATGGGCTGCCCCGGCAGTCCCCAAGCTCCTCTATTTCTTTTCTAAAAGCACTGGGTGCTTTAATCAGAAGCTTTGGCCTATCATAAACTCCCAAGCGATGCAGCTCCAAGCATACATAAAAACTCAGCTCAAAAATTCTAACATACTTTACAATAAATACTAAATAAAACAGACAGATAAAACCACATGATAAAAACAGGAAATAAAATGCTCTGCAATGGCTGAAGATGTTATCTATAAAATTCAGCAGGACAAAATAGCAGCTCATCGCCCAAACAAATTTATAAGTATTAACCTACCTATGCCGATCTAACCAGCATTATAGCCTGTCGAAAAAAACACCGCTTATACTTTTTCCTGAATTTGTCCCAACCCTTTTTAAACACCGCTATGCTAGATAGTGTGACCACATCCTGCAGCAACAAATTCCACCGCTTGATTGTACATTGAGTGAAAAAATATTTTCTCCAGTTTCTACTATTAGTTTCAAGGGGTGTCCTCTAGACCTTAGTATTATTTGAAAGCGTAAATAAATATTTCTTATTTACCTTTACTTTTATAAACATCTATCAAAACCCCTCTCAGTCATCTCTTCTCCAAGCTGAAGAGACCCAACCTGTTTCACTTTTCTTCGTAAGGGAGCCATTCCGTCCCCTTTATCATTTTGGTCACTCTTCTCTGTAGCTTTTCTAGCTCCACGATATCTTTTTCGAGATGTGGTGTCCAGAACTGCACACAATACTCACGATGAGGTCGCATCATGGAGTGATACAGAGGCGTTATGATATTCTCTATTTTATTCTCCATTCCTTTCCTAATAATCCCTAGCATTCTGTCTGCGATAGCAGTAACCTGGAGCATCAAATTAACAGGGTTGGGGAGGGGGGCAGAGAGAGGGAAGGAGGAGAGTGTTAAGGTGGGGGAAGCTAGGGATAAAAAGGTTTACTCAAGGCCTCTTAGGTGTTTAAAATGGCCCTGCTGTCTTCCCTGAGATGAAAAAAAAATATATATTTTTTTCAATTTTTCTTGGCCCCTGCCACGTCTGACCAGTACCTCAATGAGCTGCCAGTGATTAAAGTATTTATAAAAAGGGGAAAAAAATTTCTATAAATCAAGCCGTCGTGCTGCAGACCAATTGAACATAACCCTTGTTGCTAGGATACCTTTAAACCTGTGCACCTTGTTAGCTCTCGAAACTTCTCAGCAGATAACTGAAGCCGAATTCTTGGATCTCAGCTGATAGACGATGCGCCACCGGCAAAGATCTTTTGGCCAACTAACGACTGATATGACGGAGACAGCTGCAAAGGGCTTACTTTAACGCTCAATGGTGGCGACTTAGAATGCTGGGATAAGTGCGAAAGCTTGCTGGGCAGACTGGATGGGCCATTTGGTCTTCTTCTGCCGTCATTTCTATGTTTCATTTCTATTTCTATTTCTAAATTATTTATTTGGATTGTCTGTTATTCCATAGACTTTAGCACCCGTGCATCTTACTAAAAAAAAAAAAAAAAAGCCTGAAATACTCAACATGAGAACTCATCAATAGTTTTTAAATCAAAATAAAGATTTTTTTCTGTTAAGTTTAAATTTCTGGGGAAATGTTTGGAAATCGAGGTCAATAAACCAAAAAATTAATGAGGCAGATATTTAAAGCCTAAACCAGGCCTGGATTTATCAATAGGCACAAGAGGCCTGTGCCTACCTAGGGGGGGACAAAACTCTGGGGCAGCAGGCTGGCTGAAGATTTGTAGCTTTCCAGCTGTGCTCAGTCTCATTCAGCAGAGAACAGCCCTCTGCTTCCTGATCTAGCCCCTCCATTCCCAGATAGCAGACAGGGAACGGGGTGGGAGGTGATGAGCTGGGCACTCACTTAAGCCCGGATTTTCAAAAGCCTGAGCTCGTAAAAACCAGGGTTTACGTGCGTGGCCCGGCCTTGCATGCACTAGGGTACATTTAAAACATATGCACGGGCATACATGTGCGTGCTTGTTATAAAAGCGGGGGTTGGTGCACGCAAGGGGATGCAACTAGTGCATCTTGTGCCCCAATGCCCACAGCCTTCCCCCGTTCCTCCCAGGCCGCTCCAAAATCAGAGCGGCCTGGGAGGGAACTTCCCTTCCCCCATTCTAACCTTCCTACCCCTTCCCCTAACCTTCCCCCCCCCCCCCCCCCCCCTCCCAGCCCTATTCTGGGGATTATAGGGAGGTAGGAAATATGCTAGAGAATGAGAGTGACTTGACTGAGGGGTGTGTGTGTGTTTGTGTGAGAGAGAGAAGGGAATGGGGATAAGGGGACAAACTTTGTGTGTGAGAGAGAGAAGAGATTGGTGCTGGGTGTGCATAGGCCAGACTGAAGGGTTAGAGAAGGATGCACTGGGGAGCAGGACCTGAGCACAATAGGGGCATTTGTCTCCTCTCCTCCTTCCTCTGTCCTACTAGATTTCAGATTCTCTATCCCCCCCCCCCCCCCCCCCCCCCCCCCCCCCAATTCCTACAATCTCCCTTCCTTCCTTAAGCCTTCTCTCCAGATCCTGGAACCTACTCCTGAACCTTTCCTACTCCCTCCATGGCTGATGCAAGCCTATTTGACGACCTATGCGAACCTTCGGTCATACACATTGTCCCCCAAATTACCCCGGCAGCAGTGCCAGCACCATGCTTCCTCTTATCAGTGGCAGCACCAACACCATGCTTCCTCTTCCCAGCGGCAGTGGTTCCAGCTCTGAGCTTCCTCTTCCTGGCGGCAGTGGTTCCAGCTCTGAGCTTCTGCTTACCGGCGGCAGTGGTTCCAGCACCGTGCTTCCTCTTCCTGGCAGCAGTGGCTCCAGCACTGTGCTTCCTCTTACCGGTGGCAATGGTTCCAGCTCTGAGCTTCCTCTTCCCGGCGGCAGTTGTTCCAGCTCTGAGCTTCCTCTTCCCGGCGGCTGTGGTTCCACTCCGAGCTTCGTCTTCCCGGCAGCACTGGCTCCAGCACCGTGCTTCCTCTTCCTGGCGGCAGTGGTTCCAGCTCTGAGCTTCCTCTTCCCGGCGGCAGTGGTTCCAGCACCGTGCTTCCTCTTCCCAGCGGCAGTGGCTCCAGCACTGTGCTTCCTCTTCCCGGCGGCAGTGGTTCCAGCTCTGAGCTTCCTCTTCCCGGCGGCAGTGGCTCCAGAACTGTGCTTCCTCTTCCCGGCGGCAGTGGTTCCAGCTCTGAGCTTCCTCTTCCCAGCGGCAGTGGCTCCAGAACTGTGCTTCCTCTTCCCGGCGGCAGTGGTTCCAGCTCTGAGCTTCCTCTTCCCGGCGGCAGTGGCTCCAGCAGAGCCCTCCTTCTGTGGTGGTATTGGCTCTGGAACAGCACCCCTTTGGGTTTCGTGCTAGTGGGATTTTGCTGTCCCCACATGTTGATGATCTAAGTGACTGCCTAGTATTCCTAATGGAGCTCCGGCTCTACCCTCCATCCCTTCCTCAATCCCAGAACCTTCTTCTCTTGCTCTCCTCCTTTCCTATCCCTAATTCCTGATCTCCCCCACCTCTGTCTTCCCATTTCCCATCCTCCCCATCCCCAATTCTTTTTCCTTCACCCTCCTATCTCCAGTCTTTTTACCTTCTCCTTACCACATTCCTAGTCCTCCTCCCATTCTCTTCCCCTTTCCTTCTCTTCTCCCTATCCCTGAGATCTCTTCCCTGTACTAATACTTAAGATTCCTTTTCCTCACACAGTTAAATAAAAGAAATTATACAGATACAAGCAAAGTTGAAAAATTACTTAATTTTTGAAATGTAATATAAAAGATGGAAATGTTTGCCAATGTGCTTCAGAATTTTTTAATTACTGCCACATAATCTGCTCTTGAGCTGCTGCAGGAAACTGTGAGCCTATGCCTTACACCTCCTACTTCCTGCCGTTTGACTTTATCAGGGGGAGGGAACAACAACAGCAACAGTGCCTAGGGGTGGCAAAACCCTAAATCAGTCTCTGGTCTAAACAGCTAAATAATTTAGCGGATTTAATTTATCTAAGTTATATGGATATTCAGCGGCACTGCTATGCCACTGAATATCCACGTACAAGTTGTTTCTTAGCCGGATAAGTTGTATCCATTTAAGTTTAGACCCGCTCAATAGCAGACGGACAACTTATTTGGCTAAGTCTAAATATCACTACTTAGCCGGATAGGTTATGCCCACCCACAAACTTCTCCGGCTAAGAGAGAACCAGATAAGTCACTTATCTGGTTATCTAGCAGCTGCTGAACTTAAACGGATATTTCGCAGCTGCTAGAATATCTGACCCAAAAATATTGGGTGATGCCTTTTTATTGGATTGACTTGACACATTTCTTGGATAGCTTTCAAAGGTTACACTCCATTCCTCAGGTCCAGACAAGCTTTATAAGAGTTTTAATGCCTTCATTTCCAGTTTTTAACAGCCCAATGAATCAAGGTCTTTAGAGTATCATTGGACTCTTAACTGCTTTCACCAGGGTATTAATGTAATTTAATTTAATTTTTGGATTTGTAGGCTGCTTTTCCAACCAATGCTCAAGGTGGGTTACATGTTTTTTGTTATGCACAAATTTATTATTGCAACCCGTCAAGAGCAAGCAATTCAGATTGGAGTGAAATAAATTTGCAAAATACATAAAAACTAAATATAGCATTATTATTTATTTTACAATATTCTTAATATTCACATACAATAAGTCTCCGCCCAAAAGGATTTACAGCAGTTGGTCATGGAACCAAAGAGCCAGGGAGCGGGAAGAACTTTAGATCTAGTTCTTAGTGGGACACAGAACATGGGAAAAGAAATAAAGATGGGAAAATGCAATAAAATCAAGAAATGAATTAGAAAAAAAAACAAAAAGGGGCGGTTGCCAAAGCTAAAAGTTTGCATAAGGTATGGACATTGTTTAAAAACACCATCTTGGAAACCCAGACAAAATGTATTCCATACATTTAAAAAAGTCAAAGGAAAAGCCAAACAACTGCCAACATGGTTTAATAATAACGTGAAAGAGGCAATTAAATCAAAAGGGCATCTTTCAAAAAATGGACAGGAGATCCACATGAAGAAAATAGGGAAGAGTAAGAAGGGCCCCAAAAGTTTTTAAAAAGGAGCTTGCCATAGAGGTAAAACTACTAATAAAAATGTTTTCAAATGCAAAAAGACTGTGAAGGAGCCAGTTCACTTCTAGGGGACTAAGGGGTAAAAGAGATATTCAGGAAGGACAAGTAGAAAAACTAAATGAATTCTTTGCATTCTTTGCATGAGGAGGATGTGGGGACATTCCCACACCAGAAACTCTGATTCTAAGCAACTAAAGCAAGTCACTATGCAACTGGAAGATATGATAAATCAAATTGACAATCTAAAGTGTAACAAATCACCAGGACCGGATAGTATTCACCCCAGAGTTTAGAAAAAACTCAACCATGGATTTGCAAACCTGCCTCTAATAATTTGTAACTTAACATTTAAAACAGCCACAATACCTAAAGACTGAAGTATGGCCAATGCAATACTGATTTTTAAAAAGGGCTCCAGGAGTGATCAGGAAACAATAGATTGGTGAGCTTAACATTGGTGCCAGATAAAATGGTAGAAGCTAAGGGTGTGCAGCTCCCAAATTTTCAGTTTGGTTTGTTTTTCATTTCAGGGAACTTTTCATCTGGATTCATTTCATTTTTTTGGTTCAGTTTACTTGGCAGACTGAAGAAAACAAACTAGAAAAAAGAATTAAAAACCCTCCACTAAGGGAGACCACATGATTCGATGCACGGGTAGGTGCTTAGCTGGCTCGCTCCTGGTGCCCTCTCCATGAAAAGGCCTGCATCGGTGGTTTTTAGACCTTTGTTATGCATAATTCAGCTCCCGGTGGCATTGCAGAAGCCTATGGACAATTTTGTAATACAAGGAGACAGCGAAATGTTGACAAACCTGCAGCGAATAGAAAAAGCTGTGAGCAAGCCACTTGAAAGTGTTAGAAAATTGGCTACTGAAGGAGCTGGGCCCGGACAACCTTTAGGTCACTGCTATGTGGAGCGTGCACACAGGATGGAGGCCTGATCACAGTGCTGGTCCTCTAGTCTGGGGAGTATCAGCACCAATACATGGAAACTAGGGCTTTTCTTTGGTATGATACTTTACCACCGAGTTTGGTTGGATTTTCTTCACATTCACTGAAGAGATGTTGATAAAAATTTCCGCAGCAAATCTGAATGGTGTGAGTTCAACCTCAAATTATCTACATAATTCTATTCATATATACAGTTGCAGGTGCTAATTTGAGCAAATAGCACGTGCTGTTTAAAGTCAAGAATTATGTGAGGACTTGAGGAACTGCTATACAGTTTACATTTAGATTTAACTTTCATAAATCACGCAATCTTTTTTGTCTTTCCTAGCCTGCCTAGGCCTCAGTCCACAGCTGACTAATTTTCACCATAACAGAGAGTTAGATGTCTTAACCCTTGGAATGCTGAAGATGGTACCTATATAATACCATGGTAGTTTTGTTTTTGTTTTTTTACAGATCCCATTTGTTCTCTACTAAAAGTAATGAACCTGCAATTGCAATTTGGTATACTTTCTGGGCTTAAAATTAACCTTGACAAGTTGGAGGCCTTGGATGTGTTAAGTACCTTATGGTCCCAGTGGCCAGATGACCTACCTTGGGGTCAAAATTCCCACAGTTATTCAGAACATGTATGATAGTAATCTCTTACCTTTACTGGAGAAAACCAAACGGAAATTGGCGGGGCGGGGATCTCTGCCCTTGTCCTTATATCGTAGGATTCAATTCTTTAAGATGATGGAACTGCAGCAGTGGCTTTATTTATTACAAATGTTGCCCATCTGGGGATTGAGGAGCTGCATAGAGCTTTAAGGAGATTTTTATGGGGGAACAAGAAGGCACGCCTGGCCCTACACAAACTGATGTATACTCTGGGAGAGGGGGGGATAGGGTGCCCTAATTTGCTGAATTACAATTTAGCTTTTCTACTATGACACGTGAAAGATTGGCTGTTTGGTACGTAATGGTCTTCCCCAACTGCTTTTTTGACCGCATGGCTTTAACCTGGGTAATTTATTGCATGTTCCGAGTTCTAGTTTACCCGATTATGTGCGGCATAATCCAATTGTCCTGGCTTGTCGTCAAGCTTGGAGGCAATTATGTGATTGGCTGCAAGCTCATTGGGAAGTGTCCCCTTTTATTTCGATTACTGGACATCCCAGATTTTAATCGGGGTTGAAAAACATGATTTTCCCCCAGTGGGCTCCAAAGGAACTAGCTTATTTATCACAATTCATGCATGCAGACAGTGGAATTGTTTGCTCCTTTGCCGAGCTACAATCTGAGTTTGATCTATCTTACACGGATTTTTATGCATAATTGCAGTTAGACATTTCATTGAGCTTGATCTTTATACCTGATCCGCTTTGACACAGGTTCAACTGTTTAATTATTTTTTTCTAAGCCCGACCAGAGCAAATGTTGTCATGTGCTTCTCTGATGAAAGCAATTACAAATATTAAAATATGTGACACTTTGCAAGACTTAGCATTACAATGGAATCAGGGCTTGGAGCTTCCAATCTCTACAAAGGTGCTGAAAAAATATATATATTTTTTTTTTATTTAGATTTATATTCCTCTTTTTGCACTTTTTTCAGCACTTTAAAGTGGATTACATTCAGGTACTGTAGGTATTTCCCTATCCCCAGAGGGCTTACAATCCAAGGGGGTCATTTATCAAAGTGCTATATGGGTAACATCAAGCTAGGTTGAGAGAACATTGCTCAAATCTCATCTTTGGGCGAGTTTCCTCACTCCGAAGGTCATCAAATCTTCAAAGGAGTGCATTGTTCTGTTCGTACGTCGCACTCTGAATGTCAAATTGTCCCCTATCCCCTACACTAATACCTAAACCTCACCTTGAGTAGCTAGGTGGGCCTCATATAGAGGTATAAATACCTACCTAGTATGAGGGCCTTATAGCTAGCTGCACTCTCTCTCCCTCCCCCAAGTGGTTGTAGGAAGGAAATACAATTCGTGCATTTTGATAAATCCAGGCCTAAGTTTGTACCTGAGGCAATGGAGGGTAAAGTGACTTGCCCAAGGTCACAAGGAGTGACAGTGGGATATTTTGAACATTCCATTTTGGTTTCTAAGTATGTTTCTCTCCGGGAGACACAGTTCAAATTTCTTTGTCGTATGTATGTGTCCCCCTCATGGGCATTTAAGGCACATCTATCACCAACGGATAAATGCCCCAAGTGCCTGGTGGAAAAAGGAAGTTTATTCCACTCTTTCTGGGATTGTGCAGAGATACGAATCTTCTGGAAATCAATTCTGGGCTATTTAGAAGGACTCTTCAGCTTCTCTGTGCCACATTCCTCAGTCCTCCTACGAGCCCAAACTGCGGGGGAGGTGGCTGCTTCAGGTTTAACCTTAGCCTTAGGCTTAGCCTGGTATCAAAACACATTCTCCAGCTGTTAGTGCAGGCCTTGTAGGCCTGCCCATGAGGCAGCATCAACTGCATCACAGCACAAAGGGCTCATACTGATGCTGTTCCTTAATGTAGCTTCTAAAATGGTCAGTGGTCTTTGTTCTAGAACTTATGGGGGATAGACTTGGCCACCTCCTTCCTGAGTGGCCTTCCTTACAGAGGTGTATTTTATTTACAGCAGGGTTTTCCAGCGAGTTGGAGAGGCAGACTCATGGCCACTGCTTTCTGCTGCTTTGCGAGCTGCAGTCCCTGTGTATCTTTTGTCATAGTTGTATCTGATGAAGTTGCAACAGGGCTGGAATTAGCTTAACTCTCTCCAAATTGCAGCTTAATGGTGAATTGGCAGGAGTCTCCAATGTCAAAGGTCACCGAGCTTTCATTCCATAGAGGTTCTTTGACCAGAAAATAGATAGGGAAAGGGGCCCTGTGATCAAAATGTTCAAACATCTCGTGGGAGTCCCTAAAAAACACAGAGACCAATGTAATAAAATGTGTTGGATGTCGCTGAGCACAAGTGTTAACTCATTTTATTTAGTTATTTAAAAAGATTTATAATTCGCTCAGTCCCAAAAGTCTTGGCGGAGCACAGTAAAACATTCATAAGGAGTTAAACATCAAAGATGCATCACAAAACTAAAAAAAACTTATGGCATTAAAATGGCACTCGGCACATTACTGATACCCCTTACCAAATATTCCTGCATTCTACATACTTTTTACGTTTAGCCAAACACCTCCTTAATTTCATTTCTAAAACTCTGAACACCGTCCATTGCTCTGAGCTCATCTGGAAGGCATGCCACACTTGCAGACCGACCACGTCTTCGTCCTCGGGCCCTCCGGCCTAATCTGCCTTGCAGGCGGCGGATCTTAAAACCAGTTCCATCCACAGGGTCTCCGGGATCTTCGTGGCGCCTGCACCTGAAGAAGTGCACCTGACATATAATGAAGCCTCACTTCCCAGTGCTTTGTACATGAACGTCAAGGTTTTAAATGCGACCCTTTCAACAACCGATAGTAGCCAACGAAGGGCTTGCAGTCTTGGAGTTATAAGCCCTCTAAGTCCAGTGACAGTGCAAGCCCCTCGCCACAGAGCTCTGCACCAGGTGCATAGATGCCCTGGCCCCTTGATAAGCCCACAGATAATGCATTGCAATGGTCTAAGCTTGAAAGCACTAGCAAGTGCTTGATGAAACAAAGTTGTAATCTTTTTAAACAATTGCAGTTTATAATATACGGTGCTTCTGGTGACAGACAGCCTTTACCTGCAAGTACTAAAAGGGCCTGGGTAAGTATTTCCCCAAGATTCGTCACCTGCAGAGAAATAGGTATTTATGGGATCCTTGAATGGAAATGAGCCATGGAAATACTGTTTACGTAAACAAGTCCAGAAGATGAATTATGCACATTATTTGTCTTTGGCCTTTATTGTAAACACTTAAGGACGCCTCTCTGAGGCATGGTTAATATTTCTTTTTTTTTTTTTTTTAGCAGTCTGGAGGCTGCAAAGCTGTTATCGCAGGTCCTTTATCTCTGCATTCTAAGTTAAGGAGCTGCTTTATGTAATTTTGCATTGCAGCCCCTCATCCACATGGGTTTCTGTGCTTAAACCTGCCAAAGTCCTGGGTCCTGCATGCCATAGACTGGCAGCAGAGCAGCACTTTTACTTGCACAATCTGTTTTCTTTCTACGGAAGCCTTCCCAGCCATTGAGCCCAGGTACTTAAATCACTTGAAACGCTGCAGCTCGATCCACAGACACCTCCTGGCTTGATATAATGAAGTGCTCTGCCTCCCCTTATCTTTCTCGGTACAGTGCAGCAGAAGAGCGTTCTTTATTTGGAACCTAATTATTACTGCCCGTGTCACATTCATTACCTTCACACTCGATAACTGAATTACATTTGCCGCTTCGCTAAGCACAGCTCTCTTTTTGATACTAATTTAGGATCCAGTTATGAGCGCAGAATAAAGCATGAAAAATTCCATCGTGCTGCACAGAAAGTTGAATTTCCACTCGGTTTAGCCGCTTAGCGTCCGTGACCCTGACCCCCCTCTTTGCAAATGGAAATTCATCCTTTCTGCTTGGCGATGCTTGACGGACACTGAATGTCAGGTTTTGACACAAACTAGGGGAGGGTGCACCCAAGGGGTTGGTTTGTTTGTTTGTTGTTGTTATGGGGTTTTTTTTTTCATTTTGAAAAATATCAATGTATTTCTGAGCGAAACAGAATCCAATCTGTAAGGCAAAGGAAATAGGTCCCCCAACAGTGTCAGAACCCCCTTCCCCCCAGTCCAGGCCTGCACCATTTTTTTGCAATCTGATAATAGTGTTAACCTCCTAACAGGAGCAGGGGAAAATGATCGTTTGTTGTTGTCTTTCTTTGATGGATTTTTATGAATTTTTTTTTTTTTACATAACCTGCAGTAAACAGTGGAGCAAATGGGCAACACGTTTTTTTTTTTGTTTTTTTTTTTTTAAATAAATTCAATAAAATAACTGTAATGCTGGCAGGACAGGCATAATTAGAGGTCACTTCTGCCGCAAGAAGGAGGAGGACTTGGGGGGAAGAGGAGCCAGGGAGGGTTCAGGATGGGTTTGTTGGGGGGGGGGCTTGCATGTGGGTGTCTGCTTTTTAAATTCAATTTTAATAATGAATGAAATTTTCATTTTGTTTTAAAAATAAAGCAGGAAATGTTAGTTTCCCATTCGTTTCCAACGAACGAACGTACGTCCCTGATACACGGTACACGGCCAGGCCAGCCCAGCTGTATTCCATTTCTGCATCTCACCAGAAAATTGAGTTTCAACCATCGCCAATCATCTTCCAAGTAATAAAAACACACTTTTTTCCAAAAAACATGTGATATCACACGCGTTGGTGTA